>NC_073724.1:6761068-7367302 GCF_023634155.1 Falco peregrinus | reverse complement strand
TTTGCCCAGTTAGTTTAACCAAAACAATTCACCTCACTTTTTCATAAGTGCATTTCAGCATATTTTGCTTAATCTAATGACATTTCAACCTTAAGTTACTCTTCACATTTCAAATGTTCCTATGAATATACATCCTCTTGTGGAAAGAGCAAGGGATGTTCTTTGGTTCAGAATTAGTCCACAGCATCTGACTGCATCAAGGATCACTTGCCCTATTGACCCCAGAGCATGTAAAGGAATTTAAGCAAAATTAAGTCTGTGTATCAGGGGCTTCTGCAGTTCATCAATATGCAGCACACCATGATACAGAACAAGTACTTATGGGATGTAAGAAACAATGCTTACTTAATCTCTGTTGTGAATTTACCCATTATCATAGGTGTGTTACATTTAGAAGCTGCAAGCTACAACAGAAATTTGAAAATGAGCAAAATAAAAAAATTGAATACGTAAGGTTACAGTAAAACATGGTTTGGGTCTTTCATAAGTATAATGACATGGTTAAGGTATTATTTTAATCCTACTCTGAAACATCAGATCGTTTTTTGATTATTCATTACTATGCCTGATTGTGATATTTATACGATTCTGACATGTCTTGAATATCCTTTATGTATTTTTTCCATTTACTATTTGAGCACACATACTTTGCCCTTATTTCCCTTTGGTTGACATAAACTTTAAACTTCTGAGCTATACAAAACTGATGAGTTATCACCTCCTGCATCATTGTTTATGAATATCTCGCTGCTTTCTACACATGAGAAAGGCATCATTTCCCATTTCAAGAAGCAGTGGAGGCCACATATCAACACTCCTGATGTTTCTGAAAGCCACAAAGGAAGCTCTGGTTGTAACGTGCAAGTTGCTCAATCCAAAATTAAGAAAACAAAACATCATGTGTCAGGTTTCCAACAACTAAATGATGCACTGCACCTAACATTGTGACTGTTTTGTGATCTCATGACTTTTTTTCTTATTTCTCTGAGGCTTTGTACCTTCAGGACATGCAGGCATACATTTTCAAGCTTCTCCCTTCAACCCTGAGTTGTAGAAGATGAACAAAAGCCAAGAGTTACAATGAAGATGGGTCAAGCAGCAAACCTCATATACTACTTGAAGAGATAAAAATATGAAAACACATTGACACATGAAGAGGAAAACCAAAAGCGTTCATCTCCCAAAACTTAACTCCTGTAACTGTAGAGTCATCTGCAGCGCCAGCAATTCTAGTAATTTTAGTTAAGACTGTTCTGAGAATGTAAAAGGAATTTCAAGGGAAGGAGTCAAATTCTCATAACTATGCAACACAAACTAGTCATATGAGTCAGTCCAGAACTGTCCAGTGTTCACCAACTGTATAATGCACCTAAACGGGTTTGTTAAATATCGGTGTGTAAAATCCAGAGTTCACAGATTATTTCCCGTACATGGTATTTGGGTCTGGGAATGGTACTTCAGCAAGTTGAATTTGGTAAAGGTACACCGGCTTCCTACCTAGAACAGATCAACCCATCCCTACATGTTATTCAAGTTAACTATTCCCCCCATCTCCCACCTCACAAAGTCAGAAAATTTGGAATCTGCTTTCATATCCAATGCTTTCAGGCTAGGATAAAGAGGGAGTTCAGTTTTGGTTTTATTTTTTTCTCCTTTCACCTCGAGACAAAGAATACCTGTGTGCAGCTTATTTACAAATACATTTATGTGTGTATCCACCAGGCTCCTCCAGCTGTCCTCTTCCTGTCTTTCTGCTCCTGTTAGTAATGAACAGCAACTTGCTTCAACTTACATGCCTGTTACAATAAATTACCGCATGTGCTGAAGTCAGATTTTAAAAAAATATGCAAAGTAGTGTATATTATGAAAAAAAAAGGACCACATATGCAAATAAACTTTTCTGAACTTCTAGGGCTAAAATATTTGGAGTTGTTTATAATGACCGTCTGGGCATGAGATGAGTTATTTAGCAAGGGTGGAGAATTAAGACCTCCTTTTTATCACATCCTACACTCAGAACTTAATCCTAGTTCTACAGTTCAAGCTAAACCCTAATGGACCAGTACAAGAAAGTTTTTCTCACTATTCACGTTACTTGCTGCTCATCCATGTTTTGGTTCTGAAGTATTCTGTGCCCACCTAATGGAAATGTCCATATACGTTTGAACGCCTGTCCTCAGAAAATACATGCCATTATGTATTAGCTATAGGGTTTATAGGCTAGGCATGCCAGAGAAATAGCACTGAGGCTGGAAAGAAGAAACTGGAAGAGCCATTTGGTTCGGATATCCTAGAAAATGGATATGCAATAAAAGAATCAATTTGTTAGTCACCCGAGAAAGAACTAGCAATTTTTGTTTAACAAATACAGGAGTTCAGATGCTGGAATCCAGAGTAGGGAAAAATGCATTAACTGAAAAAAAAAGAAAAAAAATAGAAATTACTTTTCTCATTACTGGAGTACTTTAATTATAGTTGAGTTTCACTATGAACAATTGCTCCTTGATGGTTCTTGTTGAGCAATTTTGTTCAATAAGGGTCTGTCAATACAATTTTCTTTCAATTGTCAGTTTATAGAATATCAAGAATAATGGGCTTATTCAGGTGCACTTGGAAATTGTAACAAAATATTAATTTGGGGGAAAGAAAAACGGATAATCATCTTGTTTAGTATTCTATGGTTCTGTCTGAGTTTTTTGAGAAACTCCCTGTAATAAATGTGAACATTACAATGTTAGACAATCAGGCAGTGAAACACTGAAAAGGGGATATCCTCGGTATAACGCACTTTTTGTGGAGGAGGAGTCCTGGCACGCCCTAGTCCAAGACAACAGCGAGCAAACTGCCCTGTACCACTTCTAAGTTTCTGGAAAGTAAGCGCATCCTCATTTCTTGCATATTATATATTTTCTGAGGTTCACAGGGGTAGGTTGGTTTACCAAGCCTAATTTCCTTGCTTGCCTTTTCCTAAAATGTAAAAGACCCGAAAATCATGCAAAATGACCAAATAAACCATGCAAAACAAATGGTAGGAAATAACTGATGCTCATATTTCATTAAAAAAAGTCACATGAAGATACTTTCACAGGAGCTTCAGAGAGGTGCCTTGTGAATGAAAGAGGGGGCAATGATCCAGCTGCTGACTCCGTGGGGACATCACAAGCAAATCACAGCACTGATGGCCATAGAAAGGTGTGTGTGGAAAGAATAATTTTGATTTTTTTGCCCCTCTCCTGCTAATGCAGTTTGAACTCTGAGCAGCATGAAGGGGGTCTGGGAGGTTCGCCTAACACGAACTTTTCCAGTTCCTCATAGCCTAACACACATCTCTCATTGTTCTTGTCAACAGAAAAACTCAGGAGTTTATCTTGAAAGATACACTAGGGAAGGCATTTGCTTTCCCACCCTTCCTTTCCAGCTCGGCAAGCTTAACAATCTGTCTGACACTCTTCAAAGGCAGCAGCATACCATCATTTTTTCTTTCCTTAACTTCTGCAGGGCAATACGAGCATCCATTTACATAGCAACACCTTTACATCTGACTGAAATTGGGAGCTGCCAATACACAGCAAGAGCAGTGAGTTACGAATTTCCCCCAAATGGAGCAAATAACACTGTGCCTAGTTTGGAAGAGCCAGAATTTGAAGAAATAGATCCAGCACTGGCACTTTGCAATTTTTTTTTCACACCATGTGTACGTACGTGTATGTTTGTGTGTGTGTTTGTAATTATGAAAGAAGGGGTGAACTTCCACAGCTTATGTATGTATGTATGTATGATGAGGAGTGTAAACTGCCACGTGGATTAAGAATTCTATTTAATATATGCAAGGATATTGCTTGAGAAAAAGTATTTATTGCTTATGTGAATCCATCTGTCATAGACCCCCATCAACTAGGTCATCTGAATTTGCACTGCTAACAAATGGGATAACTAGAAACTAAGTAATTTGTGACAAAAATTATAGCTAAATGAAAAGGAAGCTCCTGCCTTAAAACGAGCATATTTTTGCAAAAGTCTAGGATGGATATTTGGAGGCTTGCTGAAAGCTTTGCTTCTAGTGAAGTGGCTTTATAGCAGCCACAGACTTTTTTGATGTAACTATCAAATATAAGCACTATTGCATTAGCATAGTCATGTCTAGGCTTAAAAACCACCTATATTTGAGGCAATCTATTTATGCAGAAAGATGTACCACCTCATGCCAGCAGCATAAATTACTCTTTCAAGCTGGCTAAATGAGGATACTTTTTACATAGGTGAATCTCTGCACAGTGCAAAAGCAGACACCAAATTCCACAAAAATGAACATCAGTTGTCAGTGCAACGGTGAAAAAAACCACACTCCCCAGAACTATTGACTGAAAAGTAGAATGAGAAGAAAGGAAACCAGCAGCGAGGTTGCCCTGCTAAGCTGTTTTCCAGATACTTATAGCAGGCTTTCCAGTTTAGTTCTGTGCCTCACTTAAAACATCTCTGGGGAATTTTTTAGAAAAAAAAAGACTTAAAAGCATTTTGTCTTTAGTAAGGAATACATTTTCTGACTATTTTGAAGTAAATCTGCCACTTAGCTTAGCTTAAAGGTTTTGGTGAATAAACCCCATCTCATTATCTTTGTTCCCAATGACCCTAACAGCAGAATAATGCAGGCATTTTAAGCCTTCCACGTAGTTAAATTCACTGAAACCTTACGCACAAGCTGTATGTGAAACAACCAGGTTATAGTTCAGCGAAGTTACTAAACGTTCAGTACTTCTGTTGGGCTCAGGAAAGCTGCTGTCCAATATGAGCCCCACGTCTCTGATAACAGAGGTGGGTCACTGCTGTGGGAGGCAGGGATGGAGCATGCTGCCCTGCAGTACCCATACACACAGCAGCCCTCCCGCTTTAAATTAAATTTATTTTTTATATTTATAAATTAAATAAAATTTAAGCTAATCAAATGCCAGGGTAAGCCTCAGAGACAGCATCAAGACTGCAATGGGAGGTTGATTTTGCTGGCCTGTTGCTGTTCTAACAGCCAAAGGCTGCCACGATACCTTAGAAGGAGCATTGTTACCTTGGGTGACTTGTTCCTTGGTAAAGCAATGCTCAGAAAAAAGGTCCGGTGTTTAGTGCAGTGTTTTTCGGTGCAAAGGAACAAAGAGTACATCCTATCTCCGGGGTTCAAGGATGAACTTATATTTTCCATTGATCATGCACAGTAAGAGATTCAGTTCTGAGACTCTCACATCCCAGATCAGTACTCCCTTCAACAGACATTTTTTTTCCCTTAAAAGTGCTGTAAATGTGTGTGGTTTTTGCTCACACGTACAGCAACACTGGTTTTAGCAATTTAGGAAGTTATCGTGAAAAGAAAATGGCATCCTCTGGTCATCTCTGTAACAAAGACAGGCAATTCAGAATTAAGATGGGGCTTAATGTAAATACAGATATGATGAAGTCAAAAAGGAAGAGCTAAATAGCAGCACTAGAGATAAGATTGTTAGGGTGCATTTGTTAACAGCAATGTCTGACTTACACTGCTGAGTTCCATGCCACGTGCCCCATTGGATTTATCACAGTCCTTCACTGGCTTTCAAGTGCCTGACAATCCTCACTTTCCAGAAGGTGGGCAGTCTCTCCCTGTCTGTGGGGTTGCTGCTTGGATAATTTTTTTTTTTCTATTGGCATAATCAAACAATAACATTGATTTCCATTACCTTCCTAGAGTACATGCTGCACGCTATGTAGTTGCATTTCCATTTTTCCCCAAAAAAATTCCCATTTTTTGAAGATATCATCAGATTGAATCAGAATTCCTAGTAAAAGACATTTAGTAGCATGAAATTATGAACTAATTTTATTAAACTAACCACATCTCAGAGTCCAAAGTGAAAAAAATGTGATAAAAAGCTTTACAAGCACTCAGAAAACAACAGTCCTGGGGACCTTAAAAGTAAACTTGTAGGTAGGTATGTAGCTGAGAAGCAGTTCATGAATGCAGTTAAACCATTTGTAATTAACAGAATCAGTGATATGCTGTACCTAATGCTATGTTCAAAATGGAGAATTTTACGAGCCTTGGAGCATTTCCTCTTTCACAGAGTTGTTTGGTTACAGATACCAATCTCATCATGATGCTAACTGCCAGAATGGCTGAAGGGCTATTAAACACTCTCAGATACATGAAGCACAAAAAAATTTACAAAAAATATTTTACAAACTGTTGACAAAAGACACCTGAGCAGTCATAAGAAAAGGCATCAAAGTTGCTGAGAAGCTTCTATTCAAAGAAAGAAACAAAGAAATAGTAGCACTTAAGAAAAGGAAAAGTAAGCATCATCTTGTAGTAACGAGACCTGTAATTACTGCAATAGATAAAATGGGGCATAGAGAAGTAGAACAGTTTCTTTTGTACAGCAAATCAATAACATTACATAATTTTTCAATTTTCTCCCTACTTTTACAATGAATTTTTTTTTTCTTTAAGAAAAACTGTAAGTAACATTACAGATGTCCTGAAAGGATACAAGTGTGACATTAGCCCACGTGCAGATTAATTTTACTTAGAAATATCTAGTTTGGAAAGCAACAGAACTGAACTTTGATCCTGTTTTATTTACAATTAAGATACACGTATTCATCATGTATTAGCTTTGGTGGAAGATAATGTTTAATGGCTCCAGTATAGGATGGTTAACATATATAGCCTTTCTGGGAAAGGATGCCTCTGACCTGCCCTTCTGTCCTGTTTCAGCCCCGTGTCCGGCAGCAGCTTGCTCACTGGCACGGTGCTCTCACCCTCTGCCTGCACCCAACACTGCGCCGACCTCCGGGGTCCCTTGTGCCATTGTACAGCTGGCTCTCTGCTGGGGACCTTGCCAGAGGCAGCGCAGCACACTGTGCTGGCAACACAAATGATGGGGATGGGGTTTTCCTACTCGTTGTAAGAGAATTACAGTCGTTCAAATTGTGATAAAAATTATTAAAGAAAGTTAAGGCAGCTTTCGTGAGATACGAGTTGCAACTGCAGAGGCATACAAAGGATTTAAACACTATATCTATACATAATTAAATTTTCCCTTTCCTTTTTTTTTTTTTTTTGTGTTTTAGCAAGGGAATGTAAATTTTTAGGGAAGAGTCGCGCAGTCACATCAAACCTGGGATTTCACAGAGGCATTATTAAAGTTATGTTTCACTGGTGCACATGGGCATGTTTCATGAAATGCACGATTAGAGGATACTAGGTCTTCTCTTCCAATATTTAGGTTGACCACTTAACTACAGATCAGTTTCCCTCACATTTTTTCCTGGATTCAGAAAAATGGCTGGTTCCTGAAAAGCAATTTAGCTTTCCCATTTTCTTTCAGTTTGGCTGGTTATTGGAAGACACACCTAAGCTCCCTGGCTGACCAATACCAAATCTTATTTCCCTAAGATGTGTGGAGGGGGCAGAGGGTGAAGGGAAAAAACGATGTGGGGGAATAGGCTGGAATACCTACCAGAGGAAATGCTGGGGGGTAAAGATCCACCCCCTGACACTGGATGTGAGGCCAGGATGCTATTTAAAAATCCCGCCCTCAGGAATCTCGAAAGAGACTTCACCCCAATGGTCGGAAAGGATCCTTTCAAAGAGATAAAAATGATCATTAATCAAATGACTTGTTCTTTGGCTGATAAAAGAAGTTGACTGTTTAAAGAAAGAATAACCAAATCTCTGCAGAGTTAACAGTGGTTTCACTGGAACAGATTTTACAAAGCAGTTAAAAGTCTTTGTTTGCTTTTCAACCAAGTCATACAATACACAGCTTTAACCAGAATTCCTGCAAGTGCTGCAAATGGAGAATTCCAGCACTTCTAGGAGGAACGGAAAAATTTGGTGTTTTACAGGCAGATTACCCCTACTGAATATTCATAATGCATTCCAAATGACGCTACCATAGAGGCATTTTACACGTTTGTATACAAATCAAAGAGCCCAGCAGAGGTGAAGCTATGCCAGCAAAGCTGTGTTTTATACCAGTATTTTAAAGATACCTGACAAACCACCTAACAAAAGTCATGTCAAGCAAGGGGAGAAGGGGAACCAGAATTTGCAGCTGCATTACTGACTTCTGCATCAGGGCAGCTACAACAGCCAGAGCTTCCATTGCATCTCCCAGCATCTGTCAATAAGCTGATATAGGTGAAAACCAGGAGTATAGGCATGACCCCTTTCTGCTTTGCTCTCACCAGAAGCTTGCACATTTTACGCTTTCAACATATTAAACTTCATATTCTTCTCATTGTCTAAACGTACAGTTTTATATCTGGAAACCATTATCTGATCCATCTCTTTTAACGTAAGTACTTGTGACATATCTATTTGAGTGATGATAAATACGGACTCTCTATCATTTGATCCACTGTTTCAGCTTCAGTCTATGTACAGAGATCTAGAGGCATCATCCCATCATGTCAGTGCTCAGAGAATGCCAGCAAAGGTGGATCTGAAAGGAGAGCTCTACACATCTTGCCTAAAAGCACAGAGCCAAGATTCTCCCACCTAGCAATAATTTTAAATCAACAATTAGAATAATTTTTATATTTTTGCAAGTACATCAAGCAAGCATCTATCCAAAAATTTAGGCAATGGCAAATTTCTTTTCATCATCTTGCAGGTACTTCACAGTTGTTCTTCTAAGAGATAGAAAACAACTTAATGTTTATATACAGTGAGAAAAATAAATGTCCCTCTTAAAATTTATGCAACAGTTGGGATTTTTTTTTAAACTAGTAAAAATGTAGCAAGGAAAATTTAGCCTCAAAACACACATATGTATTTGTTGAGCTTAAAGTAGCCTAAGAGAGCTTCGAATCTTTCTCTTTTATTTTTAAGCAAGAGTACTATTCTTTCCTCTCAATATACTTGCCCCTTAAATTTGCTATTAGACCTACTGCAGTCTGTGGGAAACAAATTAATTTAATCAGAGTTCTGGATGCAGTATTTTTATATCTGATTGGTTAAAGATAAGGTATAATAATGTTTTCCTCTGGCCACTCCAGAAAAGGCTTTGGCATTCTTGTGAAAATGTTTCCAAATTCCAGGGCTTGCTTTTTAAAATATTTTCAGAAGTGGTCACGGATGGAGAGTCCAGAATGCGGTACACAGAAATGAAATTTGAAAATGGAAAATGGTTGCATTAACTCCAAGATGTTTGGTACTAAACAGCATCTTAAAACAGGAGGGCTAAATGATGAACATATGAAGACTTGTCAAATAAAACTTTGCTTCTCTGTTTCAAAATACGGATTATACCAACCATAGCATACAGTCACATGCCATACGTCCAGACCTTCAGAAAGCCAAACAGCTTGAGCTTCACCATTGACATTTTCCTACATTTAAATGGTGTTAAATGGAAAATAACTCAAGTTTCCTGTCTTACAATAAGTTACTTTGTTATAGAAAGTAATGAAGACAAAATAAAATATATTTTACTTATTGTACATATTCAGAAATAAAAACAAGGAGCAGCACGTTTTGGAGCAATTAAATCTGTAAATACTAAGAGAGCTAGAGGGCTAAAATTATTGAGGCTTTATAAGCAGCAAATAAGTAAAAGAATGCATATAAATGATGTTTTTCTTTTACACTTCAAAGGTAGGATTCAGTCGCTAAAGTGTAAGTGCTTTCTGTCATGTGAGATGCTCTAGAAAATTTGAGACATTCACATGTGAGTGGCAGGCATGACACGATCTGCAGATTTGCACTCTCTGAAAGTGGCAGCAACAGGCAAAGCAGCAGTTGGGTATCGAAGAGTAGGCACTTTGTGTCATTTTAGGCAAATGAATCCCATCCAAATAGTCTACTGTCACCTCAGAAATGTCTCTGATTAAGGAGCGTACAGAGTTGCAAGAACAAGACCTCATTTATTCTCTTCTAGAAGTCCTCAAACAGCTTCTGAAAAGGACAAGATTGATAACATTCAGCCCTGATCAGTGTCCATCAACATGAAAATGCAGACAAAGGAGATGCTGAAAGTTCATTTATCTTAAAATATGCATGGTCCTAAATTAAAAGACAGCATATGTCCCAGAATGAGCAAATGGGCGCTTTTTTGGTATTATCGCCTGCACAACGTGAAGAGGGTTTCAAACTCCATTACAGAGCTATGTGTGTGGATGTTGAGTATCATTGCAGGTAGTTGGGAAAGAAAATGAATTCTTTTAAGTCCCATCAACCACCACCAGAAGGACAGAGGCTTGATGACAGCTTTGGGCATTTACAGTAATTTAGAAGCTAACTCAAATTTTTACTTGTTTGCATAAACATTCATGAAATAGGTGAAAGAAAATCTGCAACAAAAAATTGTGTTCAAGAGAAAGGGAGAAAGCTCTCTGCTAACACAACAAAGAAGGGAGGTGGGAACATGATATTAAAAAGAAAACACCAGCTTCTCAGAGATATTATAAACTTCTGTGTGGAAATCAATGAACAAGAATTGCATTTCCTTCTATTTGAACATTATTTTTTCTTATTATTGAACAATGAAGATGTAGTTTTTCCTCTTTTTCCATATTGGATCCATGCTTAACTATAGAAAATGTCCACCAAAAATGTGCCTGCTGCTTTACGCTCCAAATTGCAAAAGCAACATTTGTTTTTGAGAGGTGTATGCTAGCAATAGAATCTTAATGCTGGATTTAAACAATCCCTTTAAAGCAACCACACTGTATACTTTCCAGATGCTAGCATATTATCACTTTCATTAACCAGCTTTCTTGAGAAATACCATTCTGCCAGTGCACACTGTGCAGAGACTAGTGCTTTACATCCATTCTGTTTTATATAAAAATTATCACTCGTTTTTGCAGTAGAAGCTTTCAGTATAAGGTCTTACTGGTTCTAAACTGGGAAAAGCAGACATGAATAATAAGCCATGACTGCTCAGTCCCCTGAAATACAGCTGTTATTTAGCAGCTTACAGGCATGGATTTATCAAGAAAAAAACCCAACCTCTCCCCCCTCCCTCCTTAACAAGGGGAACAACATTAGTTACGGATATTAGCTGGAAAAGTGCATTGAAACAGTAAAAATATATGGCAACACTCTGAGTAGCTGACAGTTCATGAAGTATACACCATTTACTGAGTCTTGTGATACCAGTTTATAACTTGATGTAAATTCTTCTGTTTCACAATTATTACAGCTAAGTGCCTGTGCTCAGAGACGGTGGGGGAGTGCTGAATCAATTAGCCTGCCTTCCACCTTCATCTGTTGTTCCAGGGGGAATATCATCCCACAAATTGTAGAATTTGATAGGGAAATCGCTGGTATAGCATCCTAAACTGGCATAATTTTAGTAGCGTATTATCACACTGAGCAGAAGGGCAAGAGTAGGTAGCTGAGTAGGGGAAATACCTATGCTTAATTCAGCTTCAGAGCATATACATTATTTCACACACATTTATTAGCACTTGCATCATGACAGCAGGGCCAGCCAGAAGGAACGGTCATTTCTGCCCACACCAAAGGCACATCCCACCGCCTAGGGTTAGTGGCAATGTAACTGGGCTGCAGAGTCCTAGATCTACAAGGGTGAGAAAGTTCTGCCACGTGGCTCAGGAATAGTACTGAACAGATGGATGGATGGATGGATGGATGGATGGATGGATGGATGGATGGATGGATGGATGAAGAGAATGGCATCAAATGCACCTGGTGCAATGCTGGTGGAACAGTGGGCTAGAGCAAAGCACACAACTTGTTTGAATGGGGGGGGTGGTGGGCGAGCACTTGTGAGCTATAGTAAAAGGCATTTAAAAGGATCTAGCTAATATGCACTTTAAAACTCTCTGGGATTGAGCCAGCTGAGAAGTGTTATGTGTGCGACCTTAGTGTAATTTGTGGATATTTTCTTTGAAAAAAGAATATTTCTAGAGTCTCTACGTTGTGTCTAACGACCTGGTTGAAGTAGGTTATTAGAAAGCCTGCTGAAGATGCAGACTGCTCTTCAGGCTTGTTATTTGTTGTTGTTTCTTATTTATTACACTTTAAACTTATCCAATAGTTTCTGCAGGTGGAACTGACCATTTCAGGTGCTGTATATTTTTGTGCATTGTTATAACAGCTTCAAATTCACAAGGAGCTCTTTGGCTTTAACAAACTAGAAGGAGAATTTCCAGAGACATCACACTTACTGTCAGTTATTTTTCACTAGTACCATCTGTTAATGGCATGAAAAAAAGACTTTAGTCTGTTACTCTTTCCTCATAGATTTTGTTTATAATTTGGAAAAAAAAGGAAAAAAATCACGGTTAGTGTATTTAATGTAAAAAACCCAATGATATTTTTTCTATACAGTCAGTTGTCTTGATGCTTTCCATAGAGCGGTTGCAAAATACAGCTAAGAGAAATTTCTTAGGAACTCTGCAGATGAGCTTTTGTGTTCAGTTTGGCAGAAAGCAATGAAATGACTTCAGGCTTTTCACTCCCAGCTGCACTCTCATGATGGCAGGACTGTACCATTTAATTATGAAATACTAGAGGACAGAATGTAGAAAGTGTTTTCCTGCTTCTGCATAGGGGAATTATCCCATGTTATCACTTAATGTTGGGAGACGGCTGGCTTCTGTTACGAGCACCTTCCACTCTAAAATAAAACCTGGGTTTTATCATTACTAGTGTTTCCTCAGGGAAGCTAGAAGGGTTAGAGCATTTTCGCCAAAATTATTTGTAACACATCCATTATGGAAAGTATTGAAAAACAGTTGCCTTGTCTCTCACATGGTTTTATTGATTTATCCTTCCCAGATCACCAGGAATTGCACATCATAATCTTTTATGGGGGAACATATGGAAGGTTTTCATAAGGAAGGGCTTTAAAAAACTTTGAAATTATGTCAGGTTACAATTTGTAGAGCATTCAAAGTACTTGACTTGGAATGGAAAAAAAAGTCAGAATCAGGGTTAGAATTTATCCCCGACTAATTTGTTGGTTCCTATTTCCAGTGCATTTAGAAAACACGGATCTATACAATTATTTTTAACTGTTTTGAATGCATTAATCTGGAGATTTAGAATATGCTTTTAAAAAAATTACGTTTGAGCTTTTTAACACACACAAGTAAAGGTGATCGAGTATAAAGTGATATGCCTAAATTTTTACCTATATAACTTATATGTCTTAGGTAAATCTAATTTTCAAGATCACTAAACAATAATTTGCAATACGTATCATACAATATTAGAGCACAACAGCAATTAACAAAACCGAATGTGCTTACCCCCATTGAAATCACAGAATCACGGAATGGTGGAGGTTGGAAGGGACCTCTGGAGCTCATCCAGTCCAACCAAACCATGGCAAGATTTCCATTACCTTGCAAATAACACAGCCAAAAATTTGGAAGGCTAAATTCTGATCCCAGGAACGTAAACTAGACAAACCGAAACCTGTATGAAATGCATTTTGCTGTGCAGTTATATTTGTACTATAATGTTCTGCAGCAAATTTTCAAAGGGTGGTTTAATTTTGTTTCCCCACATTCCTCTTGACTAAATGACATCACCCCAGAGCACTCACAAATAATCCTGTCATTCCTGAACACACTTTCAAGAACCCACAGGTCTTCAACTGCCTTTGTCTGAGCAACTTTTAAAACAGCCTGAATTTTTACTTTCACCATTGTAAAATACAGAGCTTGCAGTCTTATCTCAAAGTAGAAAGTACCGTTAGAATACTTAAATACCCTAAATACAGTCAATGTAAAACTTAGATCTTCATTTACCAGGTAGACTCTGACAAATTCAGTTAGAAACAGTAATTTCCTGACATATCTCCAAGGGAACAACTACAGTGGAAATTATATCATTTACATTAGTAGATTTAGAAAGATGCCAAGGGATATGAATAGAAGAATAAGGAAAACAAAATATAAACTGCTGTCAGAGGGATGCAGCTGAGGACTGCTCGCTGTGGTACTTTTAACCAGTGAGACTGGAATTTCTTCTAAAGGAACGCATGTCAACATCTAAACCAGCAAAAGACTTTTGTGCCTGTTCTGTTCCATTTAAGGTCTGGAACAGAGTTTGTTTGTTTGTTTGTTTGTTTGTGTTTGTTTTTGTTTTTGTTTGTTTTTTTAAATAGAATCATTTAGGTTGGAAAAGACCTTTAAGATCATGAAGTCCGTCTGTTAACCCAGGACTGCCAAGCCCACCACTAAACCATGTCCCTAATCACCGCATCTACACTGTTTTTGAAGGCTTCCATGGATGGTGATTCCACCACCTCCCTGGGCAGCCTGTTCCAGAGCTTGACCACCCTTTCAGTGAAGAAATTTTTCCTAATATCCAACCTAAACCTCCCCTGACACAACTTGAGGCCATTTCCTCTTGTCCTATTGCTTGTTACCTGGGAGAAGAGACCGACCGCCACCTGTCTACTTAGGCAATATAGGGAGTTATTTGGCAGAAGCTTTTCAGATAATGAATTTTCACAATTTCAATTACAAAGCAGTGTCTAAAAACTGAAGCTGACAGGAATCTCTGTTGGGGAATAGTCACCCAAGCTGTGTGGTCTCTATTAGAAAACCTGGGTGCTCTTGCTAGTTCTTAAGATTAGAGATTTAGGGAGGCATCACTTTTGTCCTAGGATGTGGCATGGGTACATACTGTCTCCCTGACAGTGCCCATGGAAAGGAAGATCACATGCCCTGTGTAGAAGGGAGCTGCAATGAGCTTCAGCCACATTGTAAGTCTGCAATGCAGCTGCCCACACCCCGGGAATGATCCCGAGCTCCTTTTGTCTGCCTCCGAGTGCCTATCTCACTTCAGGTTTCAGCATTTCACGCCAGAAGATGACCCAGGTTCAGCTTTAGTTCGCACAGGACAGTGGCCCAAAGAAGGAGAAGGATCACAGGAACTTGTCTGCAACACCGTGCATCAAAGAGTGGCCAGTTGCTTCATTTTTTGGGGTGCTATTACATAGCCACCGTTGGTGATTTCATCTCAGAATAAACTCTGCTGTGTGTTTAAAATAGAGAATTTAGCTCATCCCAAATTATGAATATTATTAACGGAAACAAAATGGATTTTATGAATATTTGTGGTGGGTTACCTTAAAACACACTTCAGGAAAAGCTCTCTAAGAAATTTAACAAACCGCATCATATATTTATCCTGAATAGTCTTAAAAATGGAATAACAGATGCTTAAACATTCCTTTTTTTTTTTTTTTTTTTTTGCCATACCTTAGAGAGATTGTGTGCACTTGAAAATTTTATTTTTGAACAACATAATTCTGCCCTGTTATTCTGCATAGGAAAGCGTCTCTCTCAGAAAGGACTGGAAAGTAACAAGCTGCTGCGCCCCATAACCAGCGGGACTGCCCTGTTTCAAAAGCCACCTGCCATTACTCTCAGCTGGATCTTGCCTACAGGTCGGTGACTATTCCGAGAAGCGCAGCAGGCTTCCGAAGTATCTAAGGAGCCCAGATTCATAAATGACTCTGAAAGAGAGCTGTTAGATCACTGGAAACAGCAGTACCACAGCACGCTGTGATCAAAATTTCCACGGTGCAGATGTGCACAAAGAGCGATAGAAAATAACCTACATGTAGAGGATGACTCTAAGAAATCCAGGGAGCAGGAGATGGCACTTTTGTTGATGGATCAGTTTGCAGTTAGAAACAATGGCAAAACTTACTAAAAATTCCTAAAGAGCTCTTTTTAAAAAGCTTTGGAGCAGATATACTTATTAGAAAAAGCAAAAGAGAGATGAACACTAGAAACACACATGTTTGGAAGAAGGAAAAAGGTGTATGGAGGTTTGTGTGCTTTGTACCTAAGAACAGTGCAAGCAGAAGCGGGGACAGGAGGACGGATGAAAGAACTTTACATTTTGGTTTGGAAGAGGTTTGGAAGAGATTTGGATAAATACTTACCTGCTTTGGACTGGCCTAGCTGTGACAAACAACTGTACGCTCAACTTACTCAATCTGTACATTCTGGCCGGCTTGTCATGTGTTTTTTCCTTAAAATAAGAGCTTTAATAATTTCAGTAGAAATTCAAGGAAATACACAATGAACAGGCTTGCTGATGTTTAGGAAAAAAGAAAGCTTAGAAAGCTTAGAGTAAATTTTAGTATTTTGTTATTCTAGGACTGTGCCATGATTTTGAAGGGCCTGACCTGAGTTTTTTAATATTCAGCATCAAGCTGCATTTCAAGTATAAAGAACCACCGTAAAGATTTTTTTTAGCCCTTATTAATCACATATAGTATTTAAATAGGAAAAGGAATTTCCATCAAAACCCAGACTTCATTTTAACCAGCCACCTACAGTGAAGTACACTCATGTCCTGCAGTGAACTTCAGCCTGGAAGGTGTATTATGAAATATATGAGGCAACTGTAATGTCAACCTCTTTTCTTTTTCTGCCTCTGCCAGTAGGCTATGGGGGCCTTAGTGTTGCTTTTGCTTGACCTAGTGTGGGGCCAGAGGCACTGCCATGACACAAGCACTGATGGAGTTGGGATGGCCTCATGGAAATCTTACACAAACCCAGATGTCTGTCTCTTAGTATCCAAGCAATTTTTGGGGGGAACAGCAGGGAAGCTTTCTGGCACCCAGGCTCAACAAAATAACCTGAAGAAGTCTTTGTGTGTCTGAAAACATTTCTGTTTTCTTCGTCAGTGACAATAAGTAATAATAATAATAAAGGACCTGTTTTCTATGAATGTCGCTTTGCTTATTTTCACTGCAAGGTTTTTGCATGATAGCACAATGAGTAGTTCAGGTGCCTGGGTTATTCATTTCCATGCTTTTGGGCGTTTATTTTTCAGTTTGATTTTAACTGAATTTCCTTAATTTTCTTGCTTTGGGAATAACAAAACATCCACATGTTTTGGTCTCATTTCTGAGAAGCAGACCACTATAACCTAGTTCTTTGTGAAAATAATTTTAAAAAGCCTGTTTTTCTATATCAAGTCTCCTAATCTCTGTTCCAGACTTAAATTTACAGGGTCAGTCTGGAAAATACGAAGAAGACAAACACGTGGTTGGGCAAATCTGCAGTTCAGGTCCCCAACCCTGCTGAGTTTAACCTTGAAATCCCCGTGACAGACAACGCTTTCCTAGGAACCTAACATGCTGGAGTTCTCTTATTTCTTGATTGGCGGATGGGAATAAATTCAGACTTAGGAATATTTACACAGAATAAGACTATTTTAGAAAATCCCAATTATAGCAAGTTTTGGCTTTACTTAACGACTTCTCTGGGAGAAAAAGCAAATGCTGAAAGAAGCTTACAATTTCTAAAGAGGAACTGATGGAACTTACAGAATATTTGGGTAGAATATTAACATCTAATTTAATTTCCTTGCTGCTTCTAGACAAACAGGCAATTTGGGGTGGAAAAAATGAGGGAACTGCTTGAAAAGAGTTCTACAAACAGTATAGCCATTTATTTTGTGATGTGTTAAATGTCAATGCTGACTGAAGTTCTAGTTGCTGAGAGGACTGGTGTGACAACATTAATATGATTAAGGCTTTTAACAGCAATAACAACTGTTGTGTTGAATCATCTTTGTAGTCTTAATGGAATAGTAATTGGAAATACTCTGCTGTTATGGGAAAAACAATCTTGTGTGAGCTGTATATTAAATAAGTATTTTTCAGTCAGTGCTTAAACTGAACATAGCTTTAGCACAATGCTATACAATAATCTTTATGTATTTATACTTCTGTGTGATACACAGAACACTGTTCTGAGCACTCCATGCTGTACATTTGGATTTCATGATCACGCATATATTATCAAATTAGCTGGAAACAAAATAATTTAAAATTAGAGTTCTCATGACAGAAAAAAAACAAAACCTGCAATTTTGGCCAAACCCTTTGTGATTCATTTGGTAGATACCATGATTTTGGGGAATGATTGGCCCATTCATAATTAGCAATATAAACTGGAATACAGAGAAATTGTCCAAGCATCCAGGGATCAGGTTAGGAAAGCTAAAGCCCCGACAGAATTAAAGCTGGCCAGAGACATCACGGGCAACAAGAAAAGCTTTTATAGGTACACCAGTGACAAAAGGCCAGCATTTTCCCGGCCCTCTCTGGAAGGAAACAGGAGACCTGGTAACCCAGGATATGGAGAAGGCTGAGGTACTCAATGACGCCTTTGCCTCAATCTTCACTATGCTAAGGCACATAGAAGAGAGGGAGGTGATTTGCGACAGAAAACAGGGCTTCACCAAAGGCAAATTGTGACTGACAAATTTGGTGGCCTTCTATGATGGGGTTACAGCGTTGGTGGATAAAGAAAGAGCGACTGATGTCATCTACCTGGACTTGTGCAAAGTATTTGACACTTTGCCACATGGCATCCTTCTCTCTAAACTGGAGAGACATGGATTTGATGGATGGGCCACTCAGTGCATAAGGAATTGTTGGATGTTTGTACTCAAAGAGTTGTGGTCAATGGCTCGATGTCCAAGAGGAGACCAGTGACAAGTGGTGTTCCTCAGGGGTCAGTATTGGCACCAGTGACGTTTAATATCTTTGTCAGGGATATGGACACTGGAATTGAGCCCACCCTCAGCAAGTTTGCCAATGACACCAAGCTGTGAGGTGCTGTCAACACGCTGGAGGGAGGGGATGCCATCCAGGGGGACCTTGATAGGCTTGAGAGGTGGGTCCTGTAAGAACCTCATGAAGTTCAGCAAGGCCAAGTGCAAGGTCCTGCACGTGGCTTGGGGCAATCCCAAGCACAAATACAGGCTGGGTGGAGAATAGATTGAGAGCAGCCCTGAGGAGAAAGACTTGGGGCTGTCGGTGGATGAGAAGCTCAACATGAGCTGGCAATGTGTGTTTGCAGCCCAGAAAGCCAACTGAATCCTGGGCTGCATCAAAGCAGCGTGGCCGCCAGGTCAAGGGAGGTGGTTCTTCCCTCTGCTCCACTCTCATGAGACCCCACACGGGTGCTGCGGTCAGCTGTGGAGCCCCCAGCATAAGAAGGACATGGACCTGTTGGAGCAAGTTCAGATGAGGGTCATGAAGATGATCTGGGGGCTGGAGGCCCTCTCCCGTGCAGACAGGCTGGGAGAGCTGGGGTGGCTCAGCCTGGAGAGGAGAAGGCTGCGGGGAGACCTGAGAGCCCCTGCCAGTGCCTGACGGGGCCCTGCAGGAACGCGGGAGAGGGGCTTGTTACAAGGGCGAGGAGTGTAGGACAGGGCGGTGGCTTTAAAATGAAAAAGGGTGCGTTTAGGTTAGATAGAAGGAAGAAATTCTTTCCTGTGAGGACGACGAGACGCTGGCCCAGGCTGCCCAGAGCAGCTGTGGCTGCCCCATCCCTGGCAGTGCTCAGGGTCAGGCTGGACGGGGCTTGGAGCGACCTGGGCTGGTGGGAGGTGTCCCTGCCCCTGGCAGGGGGTTGGAATGAGATGTTCCTTAAGGTCCCTTCCGACCCAAACCATTCTGTGACTCTATGATAATACAAATTTCATTTCAGTCATCTTTTGGTCACCCAGTTTTTGTGATTTTGGAAGGAAAGATCCTGAGTAAAATCTGAGCATTGCTATGATGTGGAATTCTTCATCCATTTAAGACAGCAGCCTCCCATGTAAAATGTTGATCTGGTCTTACAAATGGAGTGGTTAAGAAGTTCCGGGGGCTTTTAAATTTTCAGATGTCCTTTTCCATGGCATTTCCATGAAAAGAGA
The DNA here is from genome assembly GCF_023634155.1 of Falco peregrinus. NCBI lineage: Eukaryota > Metazoa > Chordata > Aves > Falconiformes > Falconidae > Falco > Falco peregrinus. The sequence continues at coordinate 7,347,612 of NC_073724.1, read as the reverse complement.
GATAATAGGTTTTAATTTTGTCCTTCATGTTTAAAAACTGCAGTGAGTTTTACTTTAATGAGTGAAATACCTTTTTAGGGGCAGCATCTGAAGATGAATGTATTCAGGCAGCCTGCTGTACACTGCATTTCTGCAACTAAAGCTCTGATTATCTGCTCCTTTAGCCTGCTAGCCTGTAACAGTGTGAACAAGGAGTAGGAGATAAATGCTTTCCACTTTTAGACAGTAATTAGTATAGTTGAAAAAGGCTCACTGTTTTCAGTTAAAAAAAACCACTTGGGGCTGAAGTTCCGACAAGTCAATTGAGAAAAAGTGATTTTTTTGTTAAACAAATGTAGAGTATAAATTGCAGGTGAGGATTCCTTTCGCTGTTCACATTCATACCATTCACAATTCACATTTTTAGTAATATCAATGCCATTAAGTACAAAGGTTTGATTTTCTTCTTGGTTACAAACACCAAGTGACTCCCTCAAGTAAGTGATGCCAAGATTAGAAGCAGGAGGATCGCTATCATGAACTCAGATGAACTCTTTGGTAAGAAATATATTATATACTGGTCTACATTTACAAGTCTATATGCTAGATTAGAAAAACCTCTATGCCTGTGCTCAGTGAAGGTGTCCCAGCTCACACCTGACAACCCATGTCAGAGGCCAGGTTGCAGGCAGCCCCCCTGAGTTTATATCTGATGGGCTGTGGCATATGCATGGGCCTTTTGCTTCCTTTTTTTGGGAAATGCTACTGACCAAAAACTATTAGCTATGCTTGTTGATTATCTCTTTGTGGATATCAGTGTATTCAGAGGATTTTCCGTCAAGCTCAAAGAGCACTTGGTGTTAAGGGTGAATGCCATGTGAGAAAACCCCTCCCATCTGATCTTCCTTGAGCTAGTTCTGGCAATGGTGATTGTGGCAAGATGAATACTGGGCAGTCAGAGTTTACACAGGCCACCAAGTCACATTTTTCAATGCTTATAAAGGCATTAATTGAAAATTGGAAGTGAATTGCCAATCTTATCCAATGCAGCAAACCAGCATGTGTGTGCTGAAGAGTGTATTCCACAACAGCTAAGAGGAAAAGAGCAAAAAAAGGAGAGCGGAGACTCATTTCCAAAGTGGTTAAGTTATTACCAACCCAGGGAGAAGTAATACATGTTTCTGTTGTTTCAGGAAGAAAGGAAATCAATTATGTGAATTCTAGCAACAGTACAGTAGTTTGTTTCAGATTCCCACTATTATGAAAAATCCGTTTTATGCTTCTCTAGATGAAATATTGAAAAGAAGTTATTATCAGCTAAACTTATTTGCTTTCAAATTTTATTCAGCAGAAATTACCTTGTTAAAGTTTAGTAGGAAAATGACAATATTTACTGATAGATGTAGTCATGAATCTATTCTGAAATGTCAGATTGAATACATTTGCCTCTTAAAATGCGTTTACAGGACTGTCATTAGCGTTTTGTGCTTATATTACGAAAATACTTAAATGGAAGACTGCAAACTCACACCATCTAATTATGGTGGTTATTTTAAAAAATATTTTTTCCACATTTATATCTCTTTCAATTGTGTCCCCCTTAACAGTTTTATTATCTACTCCTGTTTTATAACCAGTGTCAAGGCTATGTTTATCTGTGAATTGTAAGATTTAAGAACCAGTAGGTTTTGCAAGCTGCATTTCCCACCAAAACTCCAAGAGTCTGGATAGGATCCCAGACAGTTTTCATCTAAATTATTTATTCAACTGGAACCTGAACCATGTATGTATTAAGAATCAGAAAGATAATTATAGCCTGTGAAATGGATAAAGCAAGACTCGCTGTAGAGAGGAAGAAAGGAATTTAGAGGTCAGAAATGTGCAAAGAACGTAGTGATGGGCTGAGTGAATAGGTTCTGAATACACAGTTTACAGATGAAAACTCAATTAAAATAATGGCATTATTTTGTGTGGATGTTGATGATAGTGCTAGAAGAATGGCAGAATCAGAAATAATTTATCTGCCTTGGCTGGAGCTGCAACGCTGAGCGAGATCAGGAAGCAAAATGCATGGGTGGGTCAGTTCACTGCAACCCTCTGCCATTAAAGTTCCCACTTGTTCTCCAGAGCAGAACACAGAAAACACATGACACTTCTCAACAGACCATAACTCAAACAAGTCTAAACAGATTTTCAGTGCATAATATGACTGTTCCACTTTCACATTTCAAAGATTTCTTGCTAATCACTGAAAATAGTTACTTTCAGCAACTTTTACTTCTGTGCACTGGAAAATTGATCTGTATGTGGGAAGCACATCCCAGCTGGCAATACTCCACACAAGTGCTTTGATTCCTATGGGAGGAGGATGTGTCTGGTTTCAGATAAAGAGAAACTCTTCCTTACTCAGAGAAACCTATCTGCAGCTTGCTAAAACAAAATGGTATTACCTCCTTCTCAAGAAGTTCCTTTCTTTCCTGTTCTGTACTCGCTCTGTTCTATCCAAAGGATTATAACTACAGTTGTTTATAGCAATCCTTGCATTAGAAAGAAGATGATGTAAATAACCAAAGGTTCCTTTTCTTCACATCCAACTCTCATGTTTCCATAAAATATAATGTCAGATCATTTATATGAGAAAATTACCAATCCATGTTTTAATTCTTTTCTTCATATGAATCTGCTGTTAAAGATATCTCAGGCTTCTTGCCTTCCATCAGAAATTTAGGTATGAGCTTTTAAGCTGTAGTAAAGACCACAATACAACCTCTTGAGGCAGAGGTTTATACACAGACTGTGTGACATCTGGACAAGCACTACCACAACTACCTGATGAACTAGCAGCTCCCTAGGGCTGATGGTCTCTCTATTTTAGGGTGACAGGAGATTGATCTCAAGGCTCTTTCTTACTCTAGTTCAGGTAATTCTGTGGACCATAATTTGTCCTTACATATTAATCTGTAGCGCACTGCTGGCATTCCCCCTTCAACTCATTACTGATGTTGGTCTGGCATGTCCTGTTTCATCACTAGTTTGGCCAAGTGAACTGGTAGGCCTAAGCAACACAGAATATGAAAAACTTATTATTTAATTCCTTATTCAAAGACTTGAAAACAAATGTAAAATTTAAAGAGAGGTGAACCAGAGAAGGGGTACAGCTTTTGTGGAATAGTTTTAATGACTCAAACATTCATCCAATTAATCAAAGCTCAAGCATACAAGATGATCTATTTAACTTTGCATATTAGGAGAATTAGGGTATATTTACACGTTGCATTCTCTTATTTCTTCTGTGAAGGCTTTAACTCAGACAGCTGCTAACTAGAACCTGGCAGCATGACATGGTTAAAAGTGCTAACGCCAATACTATCGGTCCATAAAGATTGTCAGTATACGCCATATGAGAAAGCACAAAGAACTGTGCTCTATTTTTGGTAGTGACAGAAACATTTACCGTATTTTTAAAAAGTTATTTAAGGATCTCAATTTACCAATAAAAATCTAGTTGCTATCTTGTAGCTGTTTAGTTTAATGAGATGTGCATTTTCTGAGGTTTGCAGAAGTACTAAGATACACACCTCCATCCTTAGATACCTAAAATCCACTGGACTAGGGAAGACTAATATTATTTATAACGTTCACTACAGTTAACAACTCTTCTGTAACAAGGTTCCAGCATTACTAAATTATTTAGTTGTAACGATTGTGGCTTCAGTAGCACTCCACCCCCTGGGTTTTTAAACACATCATATATACTGTCGGACTTGATGAGTTGGGTTTTTTCCAACCCAAAAGATTCTCTGATTCTATGATAAACGAACTTGTAAGTCCCCACAATAACCTTTTCACACATGTAAGGCAGTAGGCTTATGCAAAGAAGAGGAGAAATGCAAACAAAACTGTGAGGGTGAACAAGAATTCTTCGCCCACAAGCAAACTGTAGGCAACATTAGGGTAATACGCTGCAAGTAACTTTGCATCAAATTGAAAGCACCAGGGATGTATTATTAGTTTGATACACTCACGTAAGTTTGAATTTAGTTAGGCCAGGGAGGATGGCAGCTGTTTCTCTTAACAAAAGTAACAGTGGAGACTTAACAGTCAGCATGATTCTGTCTCCCATCTTTCATGTTGTCACCTCAAGGAGAAGCTGTGTTCCTTGTATCAGACATGGATCTAGACCCAGCATCTGCCATGGGACAGAAACATTGCTTCCTCCCCATTATTTTTATATCTAATATAGATTTCTTCCATAAAAGTGTAGTCTTAGTGTAACATCTTAACTCAAAAGATCATGAAACAGGTAAAACTTGGTATGATAAGGCTTCTACCCTAAGCAAGACACATCCATTAGCTTATTATCAAGAACGAACTGTAATCCATGAAAATACAGAGATATATTCCCCTAACGGTGACAGCCTTCCTGGTACAAGGTTTTATCTTATGTCACTGCAGCCTACAGTAGCTTTGTTGCCACTCTTTCATTCTTTAGGTGATTGGCAGTACAAGAACTACAACTGGAAATGTAGACTAATGGCAGCACAAAAGAAGGAAAGGTAGTAAGCGAGTTAGTCTGAGGCAATGAGACATCAGCCCTGACTACATTTCATCACGATCCATACAAGCTTGTATTCTAATCTGTACTCTGTGATTTAACTCTTTTTCCTTAGGACTTTCCTCACCTTTCCACATAACATTTCTGACGAAACTAGTGCACAATCAGGGTAATAACAGCTAGGAAACTGTCCTTAGAGGTTCACTGTCAACCTGGAAAGATATAAATAGTATGGTCCAGGGCTTTTGGTGCTGTTCTGTTTTCTCCTTAACGACTGTGAACTAGAACTAAGAGTGTGTTTCTAAATCTCAGAGACATCAAAATGGAAGACTTGGCATGCCAGGGAAAGGGGTGAGAAAACAGAGAACAACATTCTGGAAGACACAGCAGGTCAGTGGAGATGGCAGCAAGCAACCACACAAATACATCCTGGAGAAAAGACTAGACAGGCAGTTCACAGAGGGGGATCTATGGGTAATAGTAAATCAAAATAAACCCCAACAACGGTTGCTATTGAAACCCACACATATTTAAATATGAATAACACAGTTTATATTTAAAATATTTATTTCCTGCTTGCTAGTGGAAGGTAAGGCTCAGCATCCACTGCATCCACTCTTGAAAGCCATACTTTAAAAAAGATATGAATTGACTGGAAAGAGTCCAAAGTAAAGCTGTAAGAATGACCAAAGGTCTAGCAAACATATACCATGAAGAAAGACTTGACAGAACCTGGATGATTTACTGAAGACAGTAAAGACATTATAATGGTCTACAAATGTAAAATACCGCTGCAAAGAGGAAAGGCACAAAGTGTTCCACCACAGACAGGAAAAGAGTTAATGGCCATAAGGTGCAGTAAAAACAATACTGAATTTACTACTGGGAAGGTTAAGTATGATGATAGCTAAGCACACTACAGGTTGCCCAGGGAGGCTGTGGAACCTTCACCAGGAGAGGTTTCTGAGAATAGGATAGGCAACCATCTATCCAGACTGGTTTAAATACAACCAGTTTGCCTAGAGGCAGGACGATGGACAAGATGACCTCTCTGTCCTTCACAGCCCAATGCTGTACATTCTGCGAATTATGAGAGAAAGATTTATTGTTGAAAAACAGTACAAAGTTTATTTACTTTGCCGTTTACAAGGACAGAACCCTGCCTCAATTTCGAGCATACTGTAATATTTAATAATTAGGTTGAAGTTTACCAAATAATGCTTCTGGTCTAATCTGACTTTGCTAGGCTTTAAAATACAGCAGAACCTCTCTCAGCTATCATTAGCAATTATTCTCAAACTCAGCATGTCTTGGTATTAATTTGAGTGAGAGTCCCTCACCACACAGCAAAGGTTTAGTAACAACAAAGTTGCAACAGGACTTTACCAATACTCAATCATGTGTATTTACTGGTGTGTTATTGCCCCTACACAGAACAAAAAATGAATGCAAAGTTATCAGAATAAATCGACCAAACACAGCTTGTGAATCAGGATTACCGATTGCTTTATCTACACTTTTTAACCCACTCACTCCTTTAACGGGCAATTGCAATTGTCATTTATAATTGTTCTTGTCATTGCTTATACGGTTTTCCTACACAGGCAACAGATCAGCCATGCTGTTGTATCAAACCTGTCAGCACAGTGCCATCCTGTCTCCTCCTGTTATCCATTAAATATTCTGGTTACAGGTGCTAAAAAAAGCCCCAATCCTTCATATATCACCTACACAATACAACTATCTTGCCCTTTAACTTACTATACTCTTCTCTACTTTCATGGTGGAGGAAGACATTACATAGTTTATTTAGAAGATATGTGGAAATGCGATCACCTGCAGTTAATAATGATGATCATTATGCAAATTGATAACCATGCTTTTCCTTAAAAAGAAAAAAAAAATAAATCTGTCCATTTCTTATCTACGGGACTTTGTCTTTTTATGGCTATTGGTAGGAATGATTTTTGCCACCTGTTTTTCTACTAGAACCACATCTCATATCAAGGCATCCAAATATCTTTGAAGGTCAGGTCCTGTGTGTCTGAATACAGACATCTGAAGGGGAAGGATCCTGAAGGAAGTGAAACCCTGTTTCTCAGATGTAACCTATAAAAGTAGAATTATAGAAGTTTAGTTATGTTAGATACTGTATCATGGTCAGATTAAGCTGCTGCTAACAAGATGTTAGCTGTTTGATGATACACTTTTCCTCATTGCTTATCATTGTGTGAAAGATGTTACAGCAGAATTGACAGTTATAATGTATAGCTTGCTAGCTGCGAAATAGAAAAGCAGAACACAGAAACGTGACTGATTTGAATTGCAGGAAAACATAATGGCCCTTTGCTTTTTGTGAAAAAAAAAAAAAAAAAAAAATCTCAGAATGTAATAAGTGAAAGAAAAAATTAATTTTCCCCACAATTTAAAAACTAATGTCTTTTAAGCATGTGCCATTCAGGAGAACCAATATTGTGTATTCTTAATTTTTGCCAGCAACCTTCAACAAATGGAATGCATGGTATTTTGCTGTGTTGTCTGAAATATCTGCATGCATGTGTAAAAATAACTCAGTACTATCAACATTAATTAAGTTCTTCGAATACCAGTTCCTGAAGGGTAATCTATTTTGCAAGAAGGCTACAGACACTTAGTTATATCTGTGTTACAGCAGTCATATCCACAGCTCTAACTTTCAGTGCTTTATTTTGGATGATATTTTAATAAATTGATCTAGTAAATTTGGCTAACAGTGCAGGTGGTGATTGTGGGTTTTGTGCTAATTTGCTGGCCACAGCAACACAGAATTCAGTAATGTGTTGTGATATATATCGATGAAACAGGATACAAAGGAAAATAAAGGCAGTGAGCCAAATTTAAATTTACAGCTCCAGTTACTGAACAATTTACAACACAACTGAAATTCTGCTGTTTTGTATATCATTATGTGCACAGCTATACTATGCTGCATCAGAGAAATTCAGCTTAATGCCTAATGTCATGTAAAGCCAACTGGCTAATATGACACTCATACAGTCTCACCACCACTCTGGGTCACCATGGGTTGTCCACAAGCAGAATAAAAGATATTCAGGGATGAATAATGTCTTCATACCCTGCTGTATGTCTCTGCTGCCCAAGGTGGGTGCAAGTGCCTGCCAGTGCAGGGGGCAGGTTCAAGGATGGGTGGGTGGGGGGTGTCTGAAGCCATTTTGGCCTCCAACAGGTACCTCTGTGCCTGGAGATGTCAGTGAGCTCTCTGTGATGTACTGAGATTACTGACAGAAGTAAATGTCAAGATTTGAAACTGGTTAGACTGTAGGTTATATACAATGCTAATATGGAATTCATTAATGTCGTATGTTTTCTGTTGGCCCTAAAGGTTTCACTTTCCAGAAACCGATGATAAATACTGTAATGTAGGTCTCACATTTTTTGCTGTATATTCACAATAATATTCTGTGAAATATCATGGTGTAGCCTGCTTCAAACAGTCACAACCTAACTCCTACAAGGTCAACATTTAAACTTTGCAAAACCACATTTCTTGGGAGTACAATTTCACCATCCACGGCCAAGGTAAGAATGTTACAAACGCTGCCACAAAATTTCCTAAATCTTTTGCATAAGCCAGCCAAATATGCAATGCTGCGTAAGAAACATGTACTGCAAAATACATAATAAACACATCTACCTTCCAAAATGAATTCTGAACTTCATTTAACAGTCTCAGCCTGTTAACAGGTTGGAGAAAAGGCCAACATTAAATTCATCATACTAAGGGCTCAAAGACCTAGAACACAAAGTCTTGGCTAAAAATAAAATAAAATAAAATAAAATAAAATAAAATAAAATAAAATAAAAAAATCATTGTTATCTCCTGCATTTTTAAAAAATGAAAAATGGATCAGATATGAACAGCTACATACTGGAAATTGTAGTGAAGGAGGATCATGCTGCTGCTCTGCCTTCTTCACGGACAAGGCAAGGTACGCTGACCTCCGGACTCCTCTTGCACTGAACCGGTTATGTACAATAATTTAAAAAGAAACTCAATGATTAGAGCTTTGAACTTCATCTGCCAGATGACTGACTAAGGATTTCAGAACTGCGAGAGCATTCACTGTTGGAAAGTCACTAAAGCAAAACAATGCGGAGATGATGAGGGAGTTGAAGGTGTCATTCTAGACACAGACTCGATGTCATGAGGGTGTGAGCTTACACAGAACCAAAAATCCAGGTGCTGTCCTTCATTCATCCTCCTTTTGTGAAGGGATTAATTTGAAAATTCTGGAGAATAACAACATACGTAATGTTGTTAAAGCAAATGAATGCCTTAAAAGGATTCCTATTGTACATGTGGCAAGTGCAAATCCTCCAGCATCCAAAGTTCAGAAATGGAAGCAATTCCTTGGAAATTAGTTTTAAGAACCCAAAGTTCTTTGGGATAGATCTGAGGGGAAGGGGAACAAACTAAGATTATGAACACAGCAGAGCCCTTGCATGCATTGCTGTTTGGTAATGCCACAGTATTACACAGACCTGACAAGGCTGTGCTATAAATAATTGGGTAAGACACTATCAAGCTAAGCTACCTATAGAATCCAGTTTGGCTAGCCTAACACCAGTGGTTTCTTCCTGGGTTTCAATAGTCAGAGACCATTTTTTCATGTCTCTTGTAGATACAGTTATATTGGCAGGTGTTTGCTGTCAAGCATAGCTTTAGTTTACAGACTTTTCATGGAAAGGCTGTGATGCAGCCTTCAGCATGATGTGGAAGTGGAAGACACGTCTTAGTTCTATAAAGCCCTGATCTCAATGTTGGTTACATATGTTCACGCTGCAGAAAGACATCTTGGTTTTTTTATACCTGTTTATGAAACAGCAGCAGCTCGGACAATAACGTACAGTTCAGCCGAGTGTACCCTGACACCCCCAAGAAGAGGTCCCAGAATTAGCACTGTCCTAATACGACTTGAAAGGGGGACATGAATGTTTTTACAAAGTACCTAAGCATCTCTCATAAATTAGTGAGGCAATAAATAAGCAGCCTTTTATGGCAAACCCTGCAAGGAATGGTGTTGTTAAAGCAAACCAAAGAGGAATAAAGTTTCCCTTGTGCCTTCTGATTAGCCATATAAGCCAGCAATCAGATCCAGATTCTGTGCCACAGCGTATTTGCCTTGGCACTGCAAATTGCCCTTGAAATGAACTCGTTGCTAACAGAAAGCTTGTGCTACAGCAACTGTTCTGCCTACTGCTCTCCATGATTAGGGATCGCAGTTAGGACAGATGAGAAATGAAGTAATTAGAAAAGGGGATTAAAACTCTGTTTCAGACCTACTTTGGAGCAGGCTTAGTTGAGCATTTTTTCATCCTGTACTGTATATATTCCATAGCAATTTTGAAACCAGTATCATTTAAAAGTTAACATCTGCTTAGCTGGTAGCACCAGATAAAAGATTTCATTTGTAGCGAACAGGCAAATTTGTTACTGCCCCAGTCAATAGCTATTGACTTGGTAGAGCACTTCTGCTTATTATAATCAAATCCTTTTTGTTTTCTGTTCAGTATTCAATGACACTGTAATGGAAGGTACTGCTTGCAACCTGATGCAACATATATCAGCAACTGCTAGAAGTTAATGACTAATGGTTACAAAGAGGAAAGCATGTGCTAAGGACAGCGTTAGACACCTATTAATCAAATTTACTGCATCTGATGTGCCTTTATATGTTAGTGGCACTGTAACGCACATCAGATAAATAGTTTCTGCTGTTATTAATCTAAGTTTTAACACAAAACACCATTTAATCATGCTATCATTACATAAATAATTTGGCTATGACAAGATTCTGTCTGACTTTTACAGCACACCTTCTCATTATGGGAAATTTCTGTCCTGGGTTGGCTGATGCAATCCTAGATTTAGGATTTAGTGAAATGCGAGGTAACTGTTCTGCTTCCAGCTAAAGCCATGTTATTCTCTCAGTACCACAGATGGGGCAGTATAAATGCAAGGCAACATCCTAAAGATAAACTGGCAAAAAAGCAGCATAGTGGCGTGTATGCGTCCATTGCGCAGCCTGCCTGCCAGCTTCTTTCCTGCAGCAGAGCAGTACTGCACAACTTTGTCCTTTACGCTTTCTATAACTTGCACTTTCCATGCCTTAGGGTGAAATCTGTTGATAACTCATGTATTTTTTCCATTCTATAACTATTGCTGTATAATTGTTTTATTTTTTAAACCTGCCTGGCCCCAAAATAATTTCTTTCAAACTTCATCTATGTATTTTATATCTGAAAGAGATGCTATTTTTATAGGACAGTATGACTTTAACAGTAACACCTACAGTTTTTATATTACCTCTATGCAAACTTTCCAAAAACAATAATGAAGTTTGTTGACTCGTTAGAAAAAAGTGGAACTGCTGCTGCTGACTTCTTGACTTACAGGTGTCTATAATCACTTTTCCTGTAGAACAGGAACAAAAGCTCTAATGCTGGAGCACTGATTTATCTGTTTCTGTTTTCAGAATGCAATCTTCATTTCTCCCTAGACTGATGATGAGACATTACAGAAAGAAAAATTATAAATGTGACAAAGACTAAACAATCAAGCCTTTGCCAAGCACACGATATTGTACTCGGTGTGCACCTTCTCACTGGATTTAAAAAATGTTCGTAAATCACAGCCATCAGCCTTTTTCAGAAATGAGACAGACGCTACTCGATCCACTGCATGGCTCCTAGTCATACCTGTGATACTGGTGCATGACCTGCCCATGCTGGTGAAGGCTGCTGGAATTCAATTGTTGTTGTGCTGCCCATTATGAAGCAATGAGCTAAATTCAGTGAAGTTCCTACATATTTACATCTCTTGACAAAGATCTCTAATGCTGCTCAGCCAGTATTAACTTGTGTTCTTGTTTTTTTGTCAGTAGAGTGGTTACTGGCAGGAGAGCGACGGAAGACACTAAGCAATATTTTTCCAGAAGTCTTCAACCTAACGGATTTTGTTAGTCTAGTAACCAAACATTCCTAAATGATAATGAATTTATCCTTGCAATACTGTGTGAAGAAGAAAGGAAAGATCCTTTTCATTTTTAGAACCTCAGAGAGACAGATTTGAAGAAGGTCATTCCATATACCTACTGAAACCCCATTCCAATGCCATGAGCTCAGGATCTATACTTTCCTCTTTGTTCTAGTAAATTGCATTTCCCGAACAGCTTTTGATATTGTAACAAGGTGAAAACAGGAAATATTCCTAAAATATTGATTGTATTTATGTGACGGTAAGAGGACATCATTGTTTTATACACACAAAACTTATCTTTAAAAGAAAAATATAAGTACTGCATATCAGCAAACAACATGGCTTAGTTGAGGCAATGATTAATTTTCAGAAGAGTATCACTTATGAGTCTTTTAATTCATTACTGAAAAAGCTGGCATTAAAGAAATTACATGCATGTTAATAAGTCTTTTTGCTTAATACTTAAGTGATAGCTAGATATTTCAGCATTTCAGAAAATTTCGTAACTGCTTAAAATGCTAGATTTCAGAGACAAGTGATATCTCTTGTCAGCTGCAACAGGTATAAAGAGTAAGACATTTTATAGATTATTATGGAATTTTAGTGAATCATTTGCAAGTCTACAATAAGTTTAAAAGAGGTTACATTTTATTTCTTTTAAACAGGAAGTTGATCTCTTCTGATATAAAAATTGGCAAAACACAACCAAGTAAATAATGAGTGCTTGGGGGAAAAGAAAAAGATAGCTGCTACCTTACAAGACAATTTGACTTCATTGTCAACTTAGTTAACGTTTATGGTTTTCTCTGCTGTATTCCACTTGCCTATAAGCAAGCTCTACAGTCTATTTCATAAGAACCTGTAAAGACTTTATTTGAATGAGGAGGATATTTATTAAAATATAAAACCAAACCATATTAATTGGAAACAGATAGGCTATGCATTTCTTATTATGGTCCCAAACTCTGCAGTATCTACTGCCACTTTATGATTTGGATAATTACTGAGAATGGCAATCCATCTTGAATGTGGAAGTAATGATTAATTTGATAGTAAATAACAGAGGATGTGAAAACCAACAAAAAACCCCTATTAATAGGAACTTACTTTTTGTAACAACTCCTTCAAGGCGAATTATATTTGGGTGATCAAATTGTCCCATGATACTAGCCTCTCTCAGGAAATCTCTTCTTTGCCTGTCCACATAGCCACCTTTTAGAGTTTTAATTGCAACAGGTATCTCTCTTTTTCCTGGTGTCTTTAGACGTCCACTGCATACTTCTCCAAACTCACCTTAAATAGATAAAAATATCTGTTAGATCATTCACAGTGCCTGAAGAACTACAGTACAGTTTGCATTGTTGAACCTAAACACCACGTTTTTTGAAATAACCTTCAACAGCTGTCTTAAAAGCTGTCTTTTTTAATAGTTCAGGGTTACCTGTAGTTGTCAGCGAAACAAGAACGCAAAAATATTGAAGAAACTCACACATGCAATACAAGTAGACAGAGAAATAATGGATAGGATATTCGAGTTCCCAAGTTTCATCAGATCCCAGAAAAGCGAAGAATTCATCATGACTTCACAACAAATAATGACCTTTCCTTTGTGCCACATCACAAGATCATGGGGACTTGTACTTTGACTGCAAGAGCCAAACCATCTGCCCTCCGCAGCGTGGCTCATCTTGCTTTACTGACACTTTGAGACGGGGATCAGTATGTTTGTGATATAACTGAGCATGCTATGAGTAAGGAATGTAATTGTAATGATGACAACATATCTATCGAAAAAATATATTTATAGCAATATCTGTCTATAGGGGTTGTCATGCACTAAGACCTACATGAAAAGAAATGCCACCAGAATATCAGAATACCTGACTATCGTGTGATTGTAGAAAGCATTTAAAATGTACTTTATGCTGTTATGCCCCAAAAGAGCAATTGCACATGATTTATTTAAATGGGCTTACACACCTACTTGAAATTAATTACATATTTCACTGTTAATCCAGCCAAAGGCCACCAGTTTCAGCATGAATCAGGGCTGAGCTGAGTAACGAGAGGAACCTCAAAGCTTGCTCCACCTGATGTTTTCCTGTGTATGTAAGGGCCTTTGAAGAATGCGTGTCTCCTCGCATTTCCTATACACATTTACTAATTAAGCTTGTATGGAAATCACAACTTTCTTTTGATCCTGAAGCCACTCAAAATTTATATAAAGCCCCTACCAAATATACCCTGGATGCCTGCAGGTCAGTTTTCAATGGGTCATAATCCAGTAAATGAAAAACAGTGTTTGCAAAAATGTTTCAAAGCACTTCCCAGTGCAGGGTACGTCTACAGCAAAACTAAATTCTCTACCCCAGTCGTTTTGGAATCAGAACTTTTGAAAAACAAAAAACCCAAGTAATGAATAGACATATATTTAACTGGAGGAAATAATTTGTTATCCCCTCCATTAGGTGCTGTTTGAATTAGTTGTCCTTAGACTTGAAGGACAGAATGAAAGAAAATGAAATGAGAGCTCTGTCCTGTAACAGTGTGTCTTCAGACATGAACCAAATCTAGAAGAGAGAGGCCTTAAAGGCAGAAGCTTCCTTAAGAAAATTATATCTCCCTGATGTTATAGGATTAGAATTGATATTGTCATACAGCTTTTATTTTATTAGGTTCTGCTTCTTCCGCTAAAATAAAACCAGGTTTTATTAGCCAATAAGGTCCAGGAAGAGTGAAGGGATTAGAAAACCAATTTTACAGCTTGCCTTTCACTTCAAAACAGAGGTGTCATCAAGTGCAAGAGTACAATTAACAGATGCTGAACGTAACCTCTGAATAAACCAGCAGCTTCTCCAACAGCTAACAAAAGCCAAGTGTCCTAGGTCTCCTTTTTACCAAAACCCCCGCATTCATTTTATTTCTACTTAATTTCCCAAAATAAACCAAAGCATGCGCTTCCCTGAAGGAGTGTGTCATCAGACTAATGCTCTGGGAATCTTTTGGCAAAAGGGGAAGCTGCGTTGGGATTTTCCTGTATGATTTTGCCACTTTAGCTCTTAGAAGGCTCTCCTTAAAAGTTTGTTTGCCTGAGCACTGCCACTGGAAAAATACTAGCTAATTTGGACTTCCAAAGTCCTACCATAAATCAAAGTCATGGAACCTGAATGTTTTGAAGGAGACATGGTATATCAATCTTCTGTTCTGTGATATATCCGGCAGGGCTAGAACACACCTCTAAAGCCGTGACCTTATTGCATCTTACTGGCTTTTGGAACTTAAATGCCTAAAATGAGAAAAATTTCCAATTTCTTTCTCTTGATGAAACAGTGAAAATAAAAAATACTAAGGCCTTAAAATCCAGATTTTTAATGAGATTTCATGATCAATATATCCGCAGAACTGCAAAATCTTATTTCTGAGAATAATTTGGAAAGCATAGGTTATAGAAGAAATTGCTTTGCTAGTATGAGATCATACAAGAGTACTACAACTTCAGAATTTCATAAGTAATGGCACTCATACCTCAGGGACTGTAAAGGGCTGTTCACCAAGTGTTTTGAAATGAATTAAACTGAAGGAGGCAGGTGAAGGATTTACAGTCCCAAGATTTATCATCTGTACAACATCCAAAGCAGGGGAAGGCACATCGTGTTTAGGAAAGGTACGTTGTGTCTTCTCCCTGACCTATTTTTTTCCCTGTTTTTGAATGTGGGATTTGTACAGTTAGAAAGAAATTTCACTCCCCTTGGATATTAGGATTCATAAACTGGTGAACATGGAGACTAACAGCAATTTTTCTGTGATGTAATATCAGCCAGTAAGTGATCATCAGCTCACAGAACAAACACCTACATTTGGAAACCTGAGGTACGTTTAACTTCTAGTTCTGGTTTAGACTAGATGGAGATCAATGATATAATTTAAAACACTGAACTACTTAAACTGAGAAAGGTCTTGACAAAATTTCATCCTGGAGTATTTTTTTCTACATTTTTTTTTTTCAGATAAAGGATTTTGAATGTTTTTAAAATCCAAGGGGAATGTGTTCAACAAAAGGGGGTTTTAGAATGTAAGAACTGAAGCCTCATTGCTCAGGTTTGACAATAAACAAGACAAATGTTGACCCTGCAGCAGTAAAGGTTCATGACCGCATGTGTAATAAGTAGAAGCTAAGAGCCAGATGTCAATGAAGTCGCCATCGTTCCTTGCTCCAGGGAAAAAGCTAGTGATAACTAGAGAAAAAGGTTCATTGAGAAAAAGAGTTCATTGCCTGTTCAGTTTTAATAAAGTGTAAATAATCTCTGGTTTAATGATATAAACCCTACACGTCTTACTGTATGTTATACAAAAAGAAGCTAACCGAGCAGTCTAGAAGCTTACTCTATGCAAACCCTGCATGCCTCTTCTCATTCAGTCATAACATATGTGTTACTTAAAATGAAACGGGAAAAGTCGGTCACTTCGAAGTCTGATATGCTGATATTACAGCACGGGATCAAAACAAATGTCTTACAGACAGTTGCTGTTGATAGAACCGAAAGGTGACAGCACCAAATACAGTTCAACTCATTTCTCCCCAGATTTAGTCATTAGGCCTGTGGGAGAACTGGCAGAAGATTTAGATTATAAAAAGAATATAGTGTGTCCTCTGAGAAACATTGAAGAGTTGGCCTCTTCCTTGAGTTTCAACGTTTTAACAAAGAAAATAAGAGGGTAATAGTAACTCTTAAGGACAGATTTGACAAAGTACCTCTGTGATATTCCTCCTATGAAGAGGTGCTGAAGCCTTAAAACAAAGAGCAAGAAGTGATGGGGCAGAAAAAAAGTGTCATGGACAGGAGAAAATCAAATGGTATGACAATATGTCTGTTAGTGCAGCAAGCTCAATATGGAAAGTGGCTGGAAGGGACCATCTGAAGGAAATCTACAGCCATGTATAAACGGCAAATTGTGGGAACCAGCAGGATGATAATTACCAAACACTTTAAAAGATAACTTGGGTAGAGAGTTAGGTAAGCTGAAAAAGGAAACTAGAAAAAATACTTGCCTTGAGTGTCAAAGCCATCTGAACTGCAACTAGTAAATTGTCAAGACCTTTTGGACATGACTTTTTCCATTGAAAAACCAAATTGGAAACTGTTTTCAGGAAAAGATCAGTTTCAAAATTACTTGACCAGAAATGCTAGAAAAAAATTTCAAATATTTGTAATGTTCCACTTTGATATTTTCAAAATGAAAACTTACAGTTCTTAAATGGAAATAATTTTTCTTTTGAAAAATTAAAGTTACAGTAATTCAAAATGAAAATCATTGATGAAAATAAAATGTTCAAACAAAACAAATTTAAGAAATGCATCTATTATTTCACTTCAAAGATTTTAATGTTTTGTTTCACTTAGGTGAAAAGTGTAAACATCTTTTAAAAGTAATTCTATAATAAGAAATCCATTTTACATTCTGTTGCCATGTTTAATACAGAATTGGAGAGAAGGCATAAAGAAGGTTTTAGGATTGCTGTGAATTATAATGATATGTTGTGTCCCCAGCAGCTATCAGAGAAATCTGTCAGAATTTGTACTCTCTGTGCCTCAGGTATGGTATTTAACCTGTATCTTGCCTGCATGGAAAGGGATTTAAATTTCATTGCAACCAGTTTGCAAGTCCTGCTAGGCAAATATCTTTGAAGATGGCAGATTACCCAAGTAATTTTAGAAGATAAAAAATATAAAAATAAAATATATTAAAGCAGGCAAAATTCACCCCCATGCATACAAGAAAAGGGACAGAGAAGCTGAGTAAAGAATTTTCATAAATGAATTAAGTTGAGAATAAGGACACAATTTTCATCTGAACTAAAATCAATAAGCTCAATCCTTTTCTGTCGTACTAAACTGCTTTGAAATCAGCAGTTATACCAGTGCTGAACGTAGTTCAATGTGCTTTATAATCTAAGACATCAATATCTATAGTATGTCTGAAGAAAAGGAAGAAATAGAAGAATTGGATAGGATGTTTTCTGCAGAAGTCAGCCCTCTGGCTGCACAGTGCCAGCTACATATTATCTAGCTTAAGCAATCAGGTAAACTCCAAAGTACTCTAGTGATATGGACAGCACCGTGAAACAGAATTTTCCCTACTTTCAGACTGATACTTTCTCTCCCTGTTTGTTAACAGACCTGGTTTTATTTCTGTTGTATTATTTGCATGACATTTTCTAGTGCATAGAACACTTTTCAGCAACACTGGAGTAATTTCCATTGCTATCAATGTAGTAATGTATCATGAATTGAGGAATCTCAACTGAAAAATACCTCTCCTTTCTAGAGTGACTATGATATATGAATCAAGCACGACATAAAAAAAGGATCACAGTGCATTATGCCTTCTGATAGTAATTTTCCTGACAATGCTTGCTAGTATGAGTTCTTTGGTGGGCTCACTATGAGCAAATTAATATAATTTTTTTCCCACTGACCCCCTTCTACAAGATGTAGTTCTGATTTTTGCAGTCTGTGAAGTATTTTTTTTTCTTGATGACATTAGAGTTAGACAAAATAAATAAGGTTAAAAATAAAAAGCATTTGTGTGTTGGCATTTACTTAGTAAGTAATAAAATAGCATCGTTAAAAGAAATCCCAGAATGGATAGCTCAAAGATGGGCATTGGTGTATGGAACAGTAATTTTTGCTATTGAAATAAAATCACAGTGAAGACAAAACACCTGTGTAGTCAGTATTATAAGTGCCTTTAAGACAGCAATTTACAAAACTCGGTCACTCTTAATACCTTAAAGACACAGGGAAACATCTATACTGTGTGAACTAAAGATGGGTATAGTGTTAATGTCTTTCACAGGAAGAAATTAAATTTCAGAGCTGGAATTAGAGCTCAGGATTCTGTTTTTATGTTCGTCAAAATTTCTGACAGAGACCCTTTGCTCTCCCACCTTCCCTTTCTGTTGGGGCTGAGCAATGACGAATGCTCCCCAGCCACTGACGGCGTGTGGGTAACAACACCGTGGATGCAATGCACCAGCAGAACTTCAGACACTCCTTGCCAGTCTAGTTTTTGTTTTCATTTGCTGTAACTGTGTGAAGTGTTGGTGGAGCTTCAGAATGACACGCTCACAAGCCATGCACTGAGATCCACTCGTTAGGTAAGTTTGTAAGGCCTTTTTCTAGCCTTGACTCTCTCAGTCCTCAGTAAATTACAGCTGGTTCAAACAGACAGCAAGCAATCTCAGGACGTGGTCAAGAGCAACATGCCATCCACCCTAGACGGTCAGAGCACAAGTTACATGCAATGGTTTTACAAGACTCTGATCTTTACAAGTATTTCACTTTTGTTGTGTTAACCCCAAAAGTGTATTTTCTGTCACCACTGAGCTGCCACCAGGACCTTTAGTGAACTCTGGACAGCAGCCACCATGAGCCTCTATCCCTAAAAAGTCTTTCCAAAAGTGAAGGTGTGGGAACACTTACACAGCACTCTTGAGTAGCAAAACCTGACAATTAAACCAATGCTAAGACAAGAGGATAACAACGCACAGGACAGACATGCCTATAAGCATTGCATATTAGGAAAGGGTAAGATCCCTAAAAACACACAGGGCATGTTATCACCTTTAGCACAAAAGGCCAATACACATACAGGACTCTTCTGACACTTATTTTCAAACAGCTGTGAAGTGGCCTCTGTCCCCCATGTGATGTTCTGAACTGAAGGTAAACACCCCATAGATGAGAACAGGGTCTAAAACAAATGTTCATGTGTCCCCACCACACACTTGGACAGACAGGGATGTAACAGGAGATCCTGCTGCTATTTTTCTCATTCATCCTGCTTCCCACCTCTGCATCTACACCTTCCCATCAGATCTTCCTCCTTTCCCTCTCTGCCAGTGATCCTTCTTTGCACAGCTACAGGAAAGCCTGTCCCAAGCCAGCCTCTCCTTTTCCCCCTTGTCCTCCTCCTATTTTCTATCTGAGAATATTTTTTCCTCAGCCTTCTATATTCTGATCTTATCTCCTCCCAGAAAGAGACTCTGATCTAATCTCCCTGTCAGTGACAGAGAACAATATGTGACACTAGCTATGGCAAATGCTGAGTGACATGGTGTTTTGAGTGCATTTGGGACAAAGTAAAAAAAAAACCAACAAACCAAACAAAACCCCAACTAAAACTCCAACCCTGCCTAAAAAAAATGATAAAGCTAAAAAAGATTTGGGATAAACCTATCACTTTGGAGAATCTGCCTCTCAAGAGCTCCTTATTTGAATACACCCACATGTGGAACATTAGCCAAATGTAATACTTCATGACCACCACACTGGAGAGTGAACTGGTGCTGTCAGAGAAATATGCCCCTGTTTTGTACTATACTTGACCACCTGCATTATCCTGGTGACTTGAGAAAAGCAGTTTTTCCATGCCCAGACATTTTTAAAGTGGGTATACATTTACCTGCCCCAATAACTCTCTCAATACGAATTCTTGAAGGATCTATCTCCTTTGCAAACTCATGGACAGCAAGAGATGGGTCTTCATACGTGTCTGGATCAATATATGTTTTGATTCCTGGGAAACGTACTGCAAGAAAAGGAGAGAATACTAGGAACCAAGAATTCTTTGACACTCATGCAGTGTAACAACATGGTATTTTCTCCCTGCTCCACACCCTCCCCCTCCCCCCCCCTTTTTTTTTTTAACTAGACACCTGCAAGTTTTGGAAATAATATATTAAATCTTCCACATTTAACATTTCAGAACCCAAAAGAAGAGCGTAACGACCCCAAATTACTAATGCTTGCCACCATCTTCACAGAAACCAAGTGCAGAATCCACATGAGTTGTCCCCATATGCTGGCAGCACCAGGGCCTTCAAAGACTGACCGAACACAGACTGAAAACATTTCCTCTTGTCCTTCAAGTGGCTGTTTTAGGTGAGGCTTTGGAGACATTAAAGAGCTGGGTGTTATGACTCCGTAGACAGAGGATGGGCCTCTGCCAACTCAAAACTTGCAAAAGCCATGGCTGAAGCTGTAAGCAGGTTCCTGCTGGCCCCTGCTCAGATCTCCTGGGATGCTCCGGGTGACTGAACGCACGGCTGCTTCTTGAGGGCTGCTGCAGTGCAGTGTTACATTAAATATCCCTTCAGCGTGCAGTGAGAACTGATAACTAGTGTTAGTGTAAAGAACGGTGGAAATACAGTATTAGGCGCTCCGAATGTTATTTATACCTCTAGTTACTGTCGTGTTGGCTGTCTACATGGGTCCCAGAGTTTATCCTGTCCCACAGGAACAAAAAGCCAAATGCCTTTAGAAAACTCAGTCTTTGGTATTCAACTGATAAGATGTGCCAAACTCTTAAGCTGTTTTTTGTCCCAGCTGAACACAAACATCTGCTGAGGTATAGCATTTCAGGCAGGAAAATTTAGAAGTCAACAAAGTTTCTGGAAACTTTTCCATAGGGAAAAATAACAGCCCTAGCTAAGTTTTAAAGAAAATACTACTTTGGGTAAGATAAATTCCATTATTTTTTTTTTTATTGTAAGCATTTTCTTTCAAAATGCTACTTAGTATTTTAGTCTGAAGGGGCTCCTTAGAGTCTCTCCACTTAGCTCACATCCTTAAGGAATGTTTCAAGTACAGCTGGTAAACCTGGAAAATGCAGCAGGTCATGAGAGAAAATACGAGCTCTGAGCTGGTCACTTGTAAGGGTGTCTACAGGGATGCCAAACTGAGGGTTCAAAGATACAGGGAAAAGCAGATCCTCAGGACTAACAGTGATTAGTGCCAAAACAGTTTACATTCCCCTTTGCTGCTCCTTGGGCAATTTAGGCAATCTGTCCTTTACTTTGAAAACAGTGCTTTCTAATTCACTCCTTTCATTTGTGGGCGGATGCCTGAACAATCCTTTTGCCAAAAGGGTCCAATCTTTGAGATCGTTTTCTCTCAGGATGGCTCCTGGAGGACTGTGCTGCTTTGTTCTCTTCTGATCAGCTGGAACAACCAGACAGCCAGGTGCAAGACGAGAACAAAAATATCCCAATCCATTTACAAGGCTTCGATAATTTGTGTCTGCTTCCTTGGAGATGGCCATGGCAATAGTGGGTTGGTGCCAGATTGCTTTGGCAGGCTCCAGCAAGCCATCATTTTCTGGCGTGGCTAATATCCCTTGTGTTCTTGAGTACAGCACATCCAAGAACTTACGTTGTTTCTCTTGGACTATCTGTATGGGAATTTTTTTAGGTTGCTGCCATGCAGTGATTAAGTTCTGGAAAACTTTCAATCCATTAACAGAAGCTGATGTAGATAATGCATCAACTTATGAGGATAAGAGGAGGGTACTGCAGCAGGGTCCAGAGAACCTCTTTTAAAATAATTAAGTACCTCTCAGCCTTCTTCCTCTTACCATTTTGTAGCTGAGTCTAAAGCAGCTCATTATCTGATGAACCTAAATGCATTAGGTAAAGAACACATGTTCAGGACACATGAGTGTGGCTGGGCATCATTAATTAGTATGCAACAGCCATTTGGGCCACTGCTGAGAGAGTACATGCGCCATACAGAAACAGGGAGGACACCAGACATCATGGGATGTCGTATTACTGGCAAGATCACGGGTCCCATTCTAAGTCCCTTCAAAGGGTTTATTTCCTGAAATCATCCTCCGACTCACAGCGAGCTCCTAAGGGAGAGAGGAAGGACGAACAGGAGATGGTTTTCTTCTGCACACAGCAGAAGCATAGGATGTAAAATGTGGACATGACAGATCTGGGCAGAGGTGACGCTAAGCAGTGCAGGGTTTGCAGTGAGGCTTTTTTTTTAAACAGCTTCAGCCAGTCTAGGAGAGGTTACCATTATACTGATCACAGCAGAGACCCTGCAGCCCCACATATTGTTTCAAGTTGAGATGTTGGATACCAAATCTATAGGCACTCAGCAGTCAGGTAAAGATTGCCGCTAACATGACAGAGGCACTTTTGGAGGTGCTGGGTGCTAAGCGTAAAGGAGGGAGTATTGCTGGCAATCCAGTCTTAGCTGTTAGGGCAAATCACAGAAACTCCTGTTTATCCTTAGTTCTATGGAGCACATGTGAGTACTTGCCCCCTCCAGTCTGATGCTGAGATAACTGCAAATGAATGAGAAGCCTCTGAGATGAAGCTACGTGTCAACATGAAATACAGTCATCATTCACCCTGGCCTCAAAGACACTGAGCGAGGCTTTTCTCAAATGCAGTCACGGTCTCTGAGGCGTATATCAAACTTTTCAGCAGAAAGCTTTCTGTCGTCTTTCCTTTCTGATCATATTTGAAAACAAATGACAAACAAATCTTCAAAGGGAGTATCCTTTATGGGGAACTGTGCCCTTTTCCTTGACAGAAAGAGTCACTTGGCTGGATATAGTGGTGTCACCTGAAAAATGATTTTATTTCTGGTGACTTATCTTCTGCCTTGATCATAGTATTTTGAGGGATGTTACAAGAAATGGCAAAAGAATAATAAAATTTAGTGCCCTTTTTCTAATACTCTTTGAATAAAGACTTTAAATATCTACTCTAACATAACAGTAAGGCTAACAATTTAAACTAAGTAGCTAAACCAAACTAAATAAACGAATATACTGCCTATGGGACATTGCCAGGATATTCTCTCACTGTACTGATCAGTGAGCAAGAACACGAGGGAAGACACCCCATTCCACTTTTAATTTCTTGGGTGGCTGGAAGTGAAGATCCCTAGAGCCAAAGAGAACTGGATATAAATGAGGCACATAGCAACCAAGAGAGGAATTTTGAGGCAGAAATTCAATATGGTCCAGACCAGCTGAGAATTCAAAGAAATATACCTGAAAAACTGATAAATAGTATTAATAGAATACCAAAAAACCTTATTAACTAGAGTGAATTCAGTGAAATTGTTCAAGAGAATATAGAAATAAATACCCTTGAGGGTGCAGAAAGTAAAAAACTATTCAAATAGCCAGACTAAACCATCAAGGGCAAAAGCTGTACAGAAAACAATGAACATTCTTCATTTAAAACGTGATACAGATATTCTGTAACTCAGTGCTGAACTACTTACAATGTCCGTTTTGCAAATGAGCCCTTCTTTTCTCTTCAGATTTCATTTTGGCCTTTATGTACCACTGGCATCTTTCGAGAAAAACAAGTGAGGTTTTAATTAAAACACGTGTCATACATAAACCGAAGGTAAATAAAGTTTTATCTGCACTTTTATGAAAGCCAAAATCTTTGCATTTGGAATATACATTTATTTATTAATCTAAAGAGAGAAATATGCATGAAGAACTACAAACAAATTAGATACAAATAAAGATAAATCATGGTTGAATGATAAGTATGAAAATGACTACTTAATTTCAAGGCTTGATCCAATATTTTATTTCCAAGTTAGACTCCTCCAAAGAATCCTGATATTTTAATCAATCATTTCCCTGAATTCTTATTTGCATACATTGGTT
Source organism: Falco peregrinus (assembly GCF_023634155.1). Classification (NCBI taxonomy): domain Eukaryota; kingdom Metazoa; phylum Chordata; class Aves; order Falconiformes; family Falconidae; genus Falco; species Falco peregrinus. The sequence goes on along the minus strand of NC_073724.1, from coordinate 7,323,550 downwards.
TTTACTAATTATCTTATTAATTTTCATATCCAAAGGGTCAAAAAAGCTCATATTTTCTTCATGAGGTAATAGTTTCTATGACTTCATCATGTTTCATGAAAAAAGGAAATATTTTTTCACACCAGGACTGCTTTGTTTTTCCTTTCTTTTCTGAGTAGCGCTGTTCAGTCTGAGCCAGGCACTGACTTCTTCTGAGATAGCAGCTATCCTATACGATAAACAATACGTAGCCTCCTATGTGAATATGATGATTTAACATATGACTGTATGATTGCTATAAAATCGCAAATCCTTGGCAAACAACACAAAACTGTGGACGTTTGTGAATTGTTAGTGACCTTACCTGACAGTGCAAGGGTGTGTTGGAGAAAACTGCCAAATGGCAAGCTCTCAGGTTGCCTGTAACGAAATCCCCCAGCCTGGCTACTGCCTACGTGTGGGACTGTTAATGCTGATTTAGAGGGTCACATGATAGGAGCAACTGTTTCAATCAAGAAACCCCAAAATACTTGCTTTTGGTCTTAAAGCTCATTCTCACTCACTGAAGAGTTTAAGAAGTATGACTTAGAGGGAAATCTGGGCTAAGGGCTGGTGAGGCACTGACCCTGGTGGGGAACAGCAGTGCGTGCGGACATGTGCATCGCTGTACAGACATTCAGTTTCAAGACCAGCTTGAAAGAAATGACTGGCCTCTGTGTGTTCATTACCAGCCTTATAAAATAAACTAAACTATAATTATAGATTGTTTATCCAGTAAAATGCTAACAATGGAGACATGAGGAAAATGTGAATGTACCCACCTCATTTCAATGGTTCATATGAAATACTGAAGCAGAGTAGGAACACTCATAAATTCATTTATTGCTACAGATGTGATGATGAACACCAGAAGGCAGAAACTTCTGAAGCTCATGGTTATATACACTTATAGAGGGAAACAGCAACCGGTGGCTTCTCAGCTTTGGTTGGAACCTTTAAATTGCACATCAGCTGTTGGGACCACTAAATATGCCAGTGCCGTTTTTAGGACCTGATCTACTGCTCTGTAGCATGCCAACTGCCAACAACACTGAACTCAAGTTCTTACACAAGGGAAAGGTCAAAGAAACAAGGCTTTAACCCTGTCCAATCCTCCTAAGTATGCATGTTGCCCCAATTTGACTACAGAAGCCAGCGAGTAATCACCAGCAGAGGAGTCTTCCAGCTCCCCTTTCCCCGTTAGCGCTAGCTACAGAACAATCAGGGAGGAATGATTTCTGTAATGAGAAGAACAAATCACACTGAGCTTTAAGTTTGCGTTGCCTGGCATTTAGCCAAGACCCCCATCTTGCTGCGTATCCTGCGCCTCCAAGTCTCCGTCGCTTTCATTTTTCTGCCTGCAGTCGACAGCCACGCTCCCTCCTTGCTCTAGGTGGGTAATCGCTCAGCAAAGTGCCGAGGCAGGTGCTCACTTAACCCAGCCTCTCCACTGTCAACAGGCTCATCAGCAGCCCTGCGACTCCACAGCTCATCGAATTGTTAATTCTAAACAGTGAAGCAGAGCACGTCTGTAGGGTACTGATCCCGTTTTTCCAACAGAAATTTGCCTCCAGTCCTAGAGTAAATTGAGTATTTGTTTAAAATTTTCTTGTTCTGTCTTCTGTGGAATACACTCTTACCACTGCATTTAAGCAGCACTTCAAAATGAAATCGTATCTTACATAATTGAAATGGTTCCGTTGAGTAAGATGTTAGAAAGCTAAGAGAAACTCTGATATCCTTAAAATTAGCAGACAAGAGGAATAAATGCAGAAATAAATCTATTTCCATATATTTTTTAAATTCCTGAGTTTATTGACCTTTTTCTAAAGGAAGAGTTTGAGTTATGTTCCAGGATTCCACACGATCATTTTCTTCGAAAGTTTGAGTAATTCCTCTCTCTTCTGAAAGACCCTACTGTTTGTCAGTGTTTGTAGTAATCACAGGAATATTTGCTTAGCTTCTAAGATTATCTAAGGTCACAATGTGTTCCAGTGTTAACTGCTCCCATTAACTTCAACAGAATGTTAGACTTATGTGGTTTTATTATTTAGCAGACCGAGCATTAATTCCATAATGGCAGCTACCGTAGTGCCATATTTGGTTGCTGCGGTACTGCAAATAAAACCTCCAGCCTATACTGATAGGACTCCACTTAATTTTCAAATTAGAGGTAATGCTACACCAACAAAACAGAAACTTCATTACAAACCTGAAACCGCAGCACCGCCTACCGATACCAGCCCTGCCCGCGGTGACTGTTACCGCGTTCAGAGGGGTCAGTGTAATGTGTTTTCCCTAAGGACAAACGCAGGCTCTGAACCAGGACAGGAACAGCGCGGCCTCCCATCCCAGCTCTGGATTTTTCCTGGCCCCAAGGTGGGCAAGAAGAAAACTCCACGGAGACCATTCCTCACACAGAGGTCATCCACCGGCTGTTTTATGGAGAAGAGTGTATAGGGGAAGAATGTAGAGAGGGGTCTGAGCCCACGTAAGCCCCTACGGAGCCTGCAGCAGGAGCTTGAGCCCAACTCCTTGGCTCGAAGGCCCACACTCTGCACATACCAGTCTGCTTTTAGCCTTTCTCGATCCATGGCAGCACCGTGGTGCCGCTGATGTCTCACAGAGGAGATGGGGACATAATGCCTTTGTCCTCTTAAATTCTGCTTTGCTTCCGGGTGGAAGCAGGTAAAGTCCTGAAATCCTACAGGAGACACACAGAAGCTCAGTGAAAAAGGAAACAAGGCAGCATGGAAGCAGCTACGCCTGTGGGAATCTGAGCTCCAGCAAGGACTGATGTTCCAACTCAATGTGCGTTTTTTAGCATGTTCGATTAGAATTTGTGAGTTCCCTAAAAACCTTCACTGTGTAATTGAACGTGGCATCTGCCCACCCAAATCAAAATGCTTTTCTGATCCACTTTGCATAATGTCATTATTTGATCCTGATCAACACATCAATTGAAGGAAGGATGACAATCAGCACTGTAGTGAAAGAATTGTAAGTAAAGAATCAGGGTAGTTACAAAAAATAATCATTGTCCAGACTGGTGAATTCCCCTGTAGTAGTGCTGCAATGTAGATTTAATTGGCATAGCTTCAATGCAATTAAAAAAAAAAAAAAAAAGAAAAGTCAAAAAGCAATAAAACAGGACCTTCAGAAAGCTATTTTCTGTTCACCAGTGGTATCACAGGCCATAGAATAATTTTGAGTATTTTTGGAGTAAAGTTTTCCTTGGGTTAATTTCATTACATAATTCCTGTATTTTATCTTAATAGATGCAGGAATGAGCATACAAAATATATACATAATTTTGGAAGTGCATATAAAATAGATACATAATTGTGTATGATTTTTCCAAACAAATTTAAGGTAGGAAAAGTATTGAAGAATTGTTCACTCAGTGCCTTTAGCAAGCTACGTTGCCAAGGCCAAGACACCAAAAATCCTAAGGTTACACCCTTCAAAGCTTTGCAACAGATAGCTATAAGATTTTCCAAAAAATACCATAGGTTTTTTGGCTTTTGTCTTCTAATGTCAGAGCCTTGGGGATGCAGGTACATTGTATTTTTAAATTCTTGCTCTGTAGGCAAAAGGTCCAGAAACTTATTTTAAAAATAGCCAAGCTAGTTCCCAATTTCACATAATTGCTTAGCATCCCAAACTGGGTTTTTACAAAAAACCAACACTCACAATAGAACTACGAGTATAAGCAGTGTTGAACAAAGAGGATTTTCACCTCACTATGTCTAAACCTTATTTTAGCATTGTAAACATGGTTTAATGACTTAACTATTACTCTTAAATCGTATGACTCTGACCCTGACTCAATGAGACCATTGTAGTGTTAATTACCTCCCAGTGATCAGGAAGAACAAAGTGAGGATGACCAGGAGAGTGAATCCACCAACAGCAGCAGTGGCGATTACAAGAATCTGTCCCTGCTCTGCAGCCATATCCGAAGCTGAAAGAGAAGCACAAAGAAAAGGGGTTGAAGTTCCATCACCCAGGGTTCTTGCAGAAAGGTGGTAACACTTCAGTGGTCAAATGTTGCAATTACTCTGTACGTCAGATGCGAACATACCTGTGAAGTGAAAAACGGTAATCCATATCCCAACTACAATGAAGGGGAGAAGATGTTTACAGTTTTTTAAAATGAGGAGCTGGCATTATCAGACACTTGCAAGTTACAAAAGTTTGAGTGTGACAGGATTTTGGACACAAAACTAGAACATATTTTTTCTTTAGCTTTATTTAGATTAATCCTACATCTAATTCAGAACTTTTTTCCGTCCAGCTGTCCCAGCGAAGCCAGCAGCAGGGCTGTGTATGTAAGAGAGATGAAACTGGGTTCAGAAGACAGCAAAGCAGAAAAAACACACCTAATGTGTAGCCTCACACACCCTTTTGTATGTCAGGTGTTTAGTTTTATTGTCACAAAATGTGTATGGTTTTATCTATAACATGCTCTGGTGATTTGCAACACTATAGTTGAAAGAAAAGACTGATTTTCTTACACCTTGTGTTTTTCTCTCTGCTTTTTGTATGACATTTAGGAGTTAAAAAAGATCACCTGAAATTATCCAGTCTCTAGACACTTGCTATTTATATTAATTTATTCTGTATAATATAAAAACTTTACATTAACAAAGTACTACATCCAGTCCAGTTGGTCCTCACTTTCCAAGTATTACATAAGCAGAAAAATAATTAGGCTCAGTTTTTTCTCTATCATCTCCTGTTTTGTGACTCCAAAGTTTTATTTCTTAAACTCAGTTACACTTGAACATTTTACTATGTCATGTTTACCTAACTTTCTGTTTCCATGAGAAACACCACTTTGTTCTGAAAGAAGAATAAGTAATTCTATTCAATGACCTCTGGCAAGAGTAGTAAATGTAGGAAAGAAAAGAAATTTTAGATTTCTCAGGAAAGCAGCTTTGAGTTTTTAAACTTGCAAACGGTTCCGTGAGCAAAATCTTCAGCTTTCTTTAGGCACCAGGCGATTAAAACTTAGGGAAAGCACCTAAGCTGCTGCCTAGAAAGGTCAGCAGGCTGTATTCTCTCACTCTGCAGTTGATGAAACCCATTACAATGCACACATTGCTGCCCAAAGCCTCATAAAGTGCTGTTTCCAAGAAAAACATTTGGCTTCTAAATAATATTTATGAGTGGTTTAGAAATTAGCAGTGTAAACTGGCTTTGTAAAAGTAGTAAAGCAAATAAAAACAATAGTTTATGTCAAATTTTCAGCAAAAACAACTTGTTAAATTTAAGCCATTAGGTTTCTGACCGTATAATTTAATGGAGATATGCACAGGCAGTAAATTACAAGTCATTCAGTATCTGTGGTCATAAGCTCTCCACAGACAAGTTAAATATATACATCTTCCAATAAATGATGTAGCAAATACTCACTGAATAGCTAATCTCCAAAATGGTATCTAGTGATATTATGGGAGTGGATTCTAGCACTGCATTATGTTCTGCAGAGTCAGATTTAGTTGGAGAAATACAGCAGAACAAATATCATGCCACACAAGTAACAATGCCAATAACAACAGGCTCTGCAAATGAAATGCTGAATACTGTTTTCAGACTAGCAGGGGGTTGTGCTAAATGTTGTAAAGATTGTTAGAGTCAGGCACAGTTTGAAGGTGTAAATGGAGGAGGAGGTTTTAGATAAGTCTATCTTGCCCATCCTTGCAAAAGGAAGTGAGAGGACAAGCTGCAGCCCTCAGATTGTTTTTTTTTTTTTTTCTTTCTTTTTATCTCATTTTAATACAAAAAAGGAGTGTGCAAAAATAGTGAATTCATCAGGAGAAAAGCAAACCATGAGCTCAGAGAAATTAGCTGTCTGCTTCAATAGACATTCATTGCCAAGGAGACAACCCAGGGCCTTTCTTCATGAGAATTAAAGATGCAAATGTAGGGACTGATTCCATGGTCCAAAGCAGTGCTCTGCAGCTCTCAAGATGAAGAAAGTAATGTGTCCTGGATCATTTCTGCTGAATCGAGCTGATATTTTTTGCTGGTTTAGCTAAACCAGAATGCAATCTATCAGTTTAATGGCATATATTTCCTATTAGGAACCAGGGAGAAATTCATGAAGGGGAGAAATTCCGGACTGACTTAGGTCTTTCAATCCCTAAGCAATCCGAGTTTTAGCTGAGACTGAACATACATAAAAAGTGATCATTCTGTTTCTCGTTTGTATTTTACTATGTTGGCAGAGGTGCCAGAGTCCAATACATGAGATTTTTTTTTTTTTTTTCCCCAAGTAGCCAAATCACTGTAAAGGGCTTTCAGGCCTGACGCTCCCCGATGACCTTAATTTACTTGTCAGATAAAACCGGCAAATGACAGAGAAGTATAATTGGAAAATGTGGATTTGTTAAAAACTGACAGAGAGGCAGGTAAGGTAAAATGATGGAAATACTTATTTTTTCTTGAAGCGATCTTTCTAGAAATCAATAAAGGCACAGTGCAGTGAACAGCACATATATAAGCACATGTGTATGCGCACACCCAGGCTCCTCACATGCAGGTAAGAGGTTCCATAAAACACTATCTAGGCAGCAAGAAGAGAGTAATCAGGGATACTCAATAATTAAAATTTTTACAGCATTGCACCATTCTAAATTAAATTCAGCATGTCCCTCCATCTCTCTGTTCTTTTCTAATTTCTTCAACTTTCTCTTAAGTTAAAGTCCAAGTTGTAAATAAGAGCCTTTACATGTCTTGTTTCTGTTGTACATGTTCCTGAATCTTTTTTGTTTCCTGCTTTTTCTTCCTTCATTTTTCCTCTCCATCAGCTGGGCATATCGGTATATGGCCCTGTGCTTCTCCTCAGGAATATTCTTGATTATGCAAGACAGAGAAACTCAGTTTAAAAAAACAATTATGATAGGTTGCAAAACCAAACAAGCCCCTGCAACCTTAGTTCATCTCCTTGTGTGCACATATTAGAGTGCTGCATTTAATCATAGAAGTACACAGCACTTTTCCCAGAATCTCATTTGTTAGACATGCCCAGCAATCACAGAGCTAAAATCAAGATTTTGTTGTCTCTACAGTCTCCGATGCATGGTCTTGTATCTGCCAGCTGTGCACCGCGCTAATGTGTCCAGTGCAGGGGTGATCAGTGGCTCTGTGATCACAGGGATGGATGTGGCTGTACCACGAATGGGGCCACGCTGCATTCCATAGTTGAGGCTGATAAGCAAGGGGGCAAGGATGTGCTGGTGCAACAGGAATATGTAAACCACCAGCAGTGCTAAGACTCTTAAGGGAGCTTAGTATCTATCTAACTGGGCTGGCTGTTTTGTCTGGTAGTATGTCTTTCTCTCTGCCTGTCTGCTCAGTAAGTTTATTTTGACAAAAAACAGGTTTTAAAAAATGAGCAGCATAAGATGAGGAAAAAGGAGGATTTATTACTTATCCCAGTAGATGATTAGATAGTATTCTATTATGTTTGGGTATCAGAACTCTTTAAACACATTGTTGCTGCAACTAATGTGATTAGTCAAAGTGGCGATTTGATTTTACAATTGCAGTGTGTATCATACATGTACCCAGAAGTGTATTACCCAGATAAACTCTTCAGTCCCATTACTCTTCATGCTTACCTGAGGTTAGATGCCCACAATGACATTTGAAGTGTCTAATTTCATCATTCCAGCTTCCTTGTTTAAACTGTGCCCAGAAATCCCTTCTGCATCCAGCTTGGAGTCGGTTCTGTCCCCACCATCTACTCCTTACATCCTTGCCCTGTCTCAGTCCCTCTCTGAGTTCTTCACCCAGGTGTGTGGAGGAGGAACTGCACTTTCCTTCCTCTCTGTGCTGAAGGGAAATACCCTGAGGCTTCTCCACTTCCTCGCTGGGTAGGCGGGAAGAGATGGTGCAGATATTTTAGTCACGATGCAAGAGGATGAAAGACAGAGAGAATCTTCCAGCTCTGTTCTCCTGTCTTTTCTTTGAGCAAATTTCTTAAAATCTTTTAAAAGGTTATGTATTTGGTATAAAAGGGCTAGAAGCCCTAATGACAGCTCACTTCTGCCTTTTAGCTACGTTCTTTAGTTATTTCAATTTGACATCTATCAGGCAGCGGACCTTCCAGCAGACTGAAAGATAAAAAAGTGACAGAAAGACAGCTAGACAGATAACTGTGAGTAGCTGTGAGGTAGATAAGTGTGGCTGGTGAGAACTGGAGCTCTAACAGACAGGAACAGGCTGTCAGATGGGTTTACAAGGTGGCGTAAACAACAGTGCTTAGGAACAGTAGGAAAGAAAAATATAAAGTCTAATTAGGGTAACATTTACATTTTCATAAGTGCTGTAGTTCCTGTGCTGTAGTGAGCTGATGGGCTCCAATCTAAGGGGGAATGCAGGAAAGGAAGGAAGCAGTGGAAAGGCAATCTTAAAAAGGAATTTTAAAAGGGAAAAACAATGCCATCACTAGCATAAGAATCTAAAAGTTTTTGGCATGTATCTGCTTGAAAAGCCTTCAACATGTTGCCCCTAACATTAGCTTCCTGACTGGTGGGCGAATGGAAAGCCTGTGCAAGCAATTTGAGATCTGAGCAAGGATGTTGCTCTTGGTTAGGAAATGCAGAGGACAAGTAAAGTCTCTGGGCCTTCTGGACATCCACAGTAGAGAAATGAGATAGGCCAAAGTCAAATGTGAAGAACAACTGCCTGAAAGTATAAACCACAGCAAGCAAATACTTCAAGATCAAAATGAGACATTCTGAGGCATCCAGTGGTGGCTACTACTGAATGAACAGTAGGACTAGGCAGCCATGGGCAGAGACCCAGAAAAACAGTTTCTACACATGAGATATGTGCCATCTCATTTGTTTGTTTCAGCCAGAAACTGAATTTACTATTGTCAAAACCTCAAACATTCTAACAACCCCCCCCTCCATTTTGCATTGGTAATTCAATACATTTCTTCTCTGTTGTGGCATGAATCAGAGCATGTGCTTGAAAAAATATTAGAGCTCTATTGGATTCAACGATTCAGGACCCTTCTCTTGAGTTTTGGAGTTCTTCAGAAAACGGAGTTCAGGGTGTAAATCACATCTGGTGGCAAATCCAAAATAGCACGATTTGAGGCTGAAAAGTTAAAGATAGATTTTGTGGATGTGGGAAGAGGAAGAAGAATGTGAGAATTCAGCAGATCTGACAATACAAGAAAGTCACCATCTGTGCCTACAGTAAACAAATTAAAATTATTGTTTCATCATGATAAAGGTTCCAGGCCAATTAGTTTTCACAGTCCTCAAATTTATAAATTATCTAATCAGCTATTCTAGCAGCATTTCTGATTTTTTTTTTTTTTTTAATTCTTAATATGATTTATTTGAAGCATACAAATGTCTACGTTACTTTTGGATTAAAAGTTGTCATGTGCTTACATTTATCACTCTGTTCAGCCCAGGCACTAGCCCACACTGCACACATGCTAGCTTGCCCCTTAAGTCCCTTTTGGAACAAGCCAGCTAGTTCCCTTTCAGATTTTTTTTTTCTTCCTAATGACGTGAAGGTTGACCTGGAAGATACCCTCGGTTTTAGAACAAGCCCTGCGCAAAAGCTACAGCATGAAAACATGGCACTGCCTAACAGCCGTAAATTGTTCCATATTTTACAAGTTACTGGAGGCACAAGGGCCTCTGAGGTGATATAGTAAAAAGACATTTCTCCAGAAAAAAAGAATACTTTGAATCAGTAATTTAAAAAAAAACAAAACAAAAACCAGCAAACAACAACACAACACAACCAAACACAAAAAGTCTTCCGTAAACAGCTAGTTAGAAGAGCGAGAGAGAGAGAAAAATAGGGAGAGGGAAAACAGCTAAAAGACTAAAGCATGTTTGCCCTGGGACAAACGATCTTTTATTCTCAGAATATATTTTATTCTACCCTAGGAAGGACCAGAGCTGTTTGTAGTGATTCAGTTGGTACTCCTGATACATAAAAGCAGGAACTGTGAGTGAGGTTATGCTTCAGTTTATAGCCACAGCAGTGGCACAGGTCGGGGTGAAACCCTGTCAGCTTTGCTAGAAGTGTTTTGCCTGTAAGGTAGCAAAACAGGGAGATGGAATAAAATGTCAATTAGGAACATGGTCAAAAGCAGTAGTTACTATGCTCTGTAAAGTTATTACAGCAGCAGCCTCTTGGCTTTAATAGTGGAAGAAACGCTTGACGACATCCATTCATCGATCTCTGCTTCCTTGAAGAGAAGTTTTCTGACTTCTCCAGGTAACTCCATTTCCTTTCACAAGGAAAGTACAATTTTTACTCTATTAGCTGTTCCATTTATTGGTCTCTGCAGCAGGGATAAGAGTTCAAGAACAACACGCTCCCCAAGCAATGGCTGCCTCAGTCTGCTGGTAGGTGAGGGGGCTTCCCAAAAGCCAGACCAGCACTGCAAGATTAATCAACTGTCCTCATTATTGCTACAGACTTGGCCTTTCCACCTTGTGCACCACCGTTAATAATTATACCAAAATGTCTTAGTGTTCCTAGTAATGATGTATCTAGCTTTATTCTGTAAAAGTGAAGTGGCACAGAGAGTGTTTCAACCAGTAAACTGGAGCAGACACGCCAGCGCTGTCCTGCCAAGGGCAGTATGTTTTAGGACACTGATATACCCATCCCACAGTTCATGAACCATTACTTTTCCACAACTTCTCTATCACTTTAAAGAAAAATCTTAATTAATTTTGGCTTGCTCACTTTACCACTATTTATTAACAAATTATGTCAATATTCAAATGGAACAACCTCAGGTGTTCATCTGCAACTGGTCCTGGAATTCTTCTCTAGATGCTAAGACTGTAACATGTACAGTTTGTAGAGAGCTGAAGGATGTTTAAAGCTGGTGCCAGTTGAGAAGGATTTTTATGAAACACATGACTTGAAATATTTTTGGCCAATTTTATGAGATTTTCAGTTGATTAATTTTCTGTTGGCAACACAGAATTTCTTCCCAGCCTTCTCATGAAAATGTTAACTTTATATAAAATCAGTATAGCCCACATGAATTAAATCTGGCTATGTGAAAGACCACAGAAAGCAATTGCAAACCTGGAATTTTCACCAAGTAACTTGTTTCTGATGGGTAGGAATGGAGGGAGCTGCAATAGTCTGCTTTGGCCTAGCACTACTTGGTATCTTTCAGAATAATAGAGAAGAATATATATGTAAAAAATCAGAACATCTTCAGCTGAGCTGCATACTGCGAGAGTAATAAATGAGTCCAGAGGAGGGACACAAGTATGATCTGAGGGCTGGAGCCCCTCTCCCGTGCAGACAGGCTGGGAGAGCTGGGGTGGCTCAGCCTGGAGAGGAGAAGGCTGCGGGGAGACCTGAGAGCCCCTGCCAGTGCCTGACGGGGCCCTGCAGGAACGCGGGAGAGGGGCTCGTTACAAGGGCGAGGAGTGTAGGACGGGGTGTGTGTGGCTTTAAACTGAAAGAGGGTAGAGTTAGGTCAGAAATTCTTCCCTGAGGGTGGTGAGGCACTGGCACAGTTTCCCATAGAGATTGTGGCTGCCCCATCCCTGGCAGTGCTCAGGGGCAGGTTGGACGGGGCTTGGAGCAGCCTGGTCTAGTGGAAGGTGTCCCTGTCCCTGGCAGGGGATTGGAACGAGATGATCTTTAAGGTCCCTTCCAACCCAAGCCATTCTGTGATTTTGTGATTCTATGACTCTTTACACAGTTTGACTTGGACCACTTTGTAAGAGAGATGCATGCCAGCAAGGGTGAATTAGCATTTATGTGTACTGATACAACTGTGCAGCATAACCCTCCCTAATCCCTCCACCTAGATGTAGATCAGTATCTTGGAACACAACGGTACTGACAAAAATGTTGGTCTGTTCTAGTTATTCAGCTGTGTGAGACAATGCTCTAGTTCAGGCTACAAGTGCTTAGACCTATAGGTAAAAAAAAAAAAACACCAAACCTAAAGAATAAAAAGAAAAAAAAAAAAGGAGGTGAGCAGTGTTAGATCTGTCCACGGCATCATAAAAAGATTTAGTTTTCCTATTTAATTCAGCATCAGATTCAGCTCTGAAGTTATACTTCAAAAAGGATGGTAAAAATCTAGAGAGCTACAGAATTATTCAACGTTTGGAAAATCTGGATTTTTTTAGAGTGAGAGAGGTCATTTATATAATTTATGAGAAAGATGAGAAGTTTTAAAACGAGCATGCACACATTTAGATGAGGAAGAGATTTCTGATACTATTTTGCTTTTTTAATTTGGCAGAAAAGGGTGACAAGGTACAAATTAAATTAAAAACAAATTAAAAAAAAAGGGTAGAAATAAGGTGCTGATTTTTAGTTATGAGGCTTAAGCACTGACACTACCTATAAATATGGTAAGCTCCCCATTACTGGAAGATTTTAAATCAAGACTATTGGTATATGGTAGATGTTACATTTCAATCTATGGTCATTAGCTGTCTGGAAAAGTTACAGAATTACAGACATTTGGTCTGTGTTGTGAAAGGGGTACAAATGAATGATCATAATCATATGGATTGCCCTACAGTTTAGAATAGGCCGATTTTCAAAATACTGCTGTGAGGAAGTAAGATAACTGTAGAGTAACAAGGCATCATTTGAATGGTCAGAGTACTGCGTCAATTTGAAATAAGTAATATTTACCAGCAGGCACTTACTTTGCTTCCCCCCCCCCCCCCCCCCCCACCCCCCCCCTCCCTTGAAATCTAAAGCAGTGCTGTATAAATATTTGAATAAGACACGGTCCTTTGAACTACCCTTCTAATTAAACTGAAGTCTTTATTTAGCTCCAGGTAGCATTTCAAACAGCAACAGAATTTCTCTCCACCTCCATCTCGATTGATCATAAAGAACAATTCTATCTACATTTCCTTTCAATCGCACAATTTACATTTAGAACAAATCAAATACTTTTAGTCAGGAACAGGCTTAAGCAATAGATGTTGGTAAACAGCAAATAAATAATGTGTATTCATGTTTCGCTATCAAGATTCACACTGAGTGCCTGGAAGTAATAGAAGGTAATAAATGTTTAAGAGTGTTGTGAGCTCTAGCTCACCACGCAGCCCAAGAGCCAGTTGCATTAATGCAACTGAGATGGAGATGTGGGGCTGGGAAGGAGTGGGTGGAATCTCACTCCCAGGAGATGTTTCTATCAGCAGTGCCAATGACAGAAATGTCACTGGAACCACAGTCTTTCTGATTTAGATGGGTAAGTCACATTTTTACAAACATGACATAGGCTCATAGAGATTTAAATACCATTTACTTTTGATAAGTTATGTCTCTGGGTGCCTAAAGCCTAATATTTATTGCATCAGAAGAAGCAGAAAGGATCTACTGGAATTCTTGAAAGCACCCAGGTGCTCAGCTCCTATTCAAATCAATTGGCTTAAGTACCTAGCAAACTTCAAAAAGTCCATTTAGGCATTAAGCAATTGGAAATCTACTCCTAAAACATTTTTGAAATAGAAGTTAAGAAGCAATGAAAATGGAACACAAACCCATGGGTACTCTTGAAAACACTTATATAGTTTTGAGTCTGTATTTTAGCTTAAATAACTTGAATTCTAAAACACTAATGAAAAACATGGTATACATAATTGGTTAATTAAAGTAATTTCATTAATGAGTGTTTTAGTGTTGTATCTACTACACTAATTATATCTTAAATGCTAGTAAATACCTTGTGTGCAGTTTCTTTGAACAGGGAGGGCAGTACATGACTGAAATGTAAAATTGTTCAGAGCACGGACATCATATGTAGCATCAAGCCTTTTGTATATACTGTAGGAACATGTAGGCTTTTTGCTTCTTACTGGAAAATGTGGTAGGCTTATTGGTTGATGTAAATGCATATAAAAGTTTTCAATTTTTTTATTTGTAGAGTCTGGGATCACTAACAACTACAGAGAAAAGACTCCGTCGCTGTGTTCTGGGAGCTTGCCTGAGGCTGCTAGACTTATGTAGAGCCTGACTAAGGGTATTTCTAGATGTCAAAAGCAAGGCCTTCGTTAAACAAATACAGGATCACAGAACATCGCAAGTTGGAAGGGGAGCTGTATGGAAATTTTGCAGATGAAAACATTCTTCAGCTGCAGCACTGGGCTAAAACTTTCATTTGTGGTTATAAATCCAGAAGTGTGAGGCTGAGGCTTACTTGTTTTTTATCATAGAGCAGTGGTCATTTTGTGATAAGCAAATGGTATGGATTCAGCCATTCAAACTCCCAGGGTCTCACTGTTTTAGAATTAGATGCTACTTCTATTGCATATGATTATTTTTTTTCCCTTCAGTGAAACTTACTTTCATCTCCAGTTTCAAATTCAAACTTCTGGCTATAGCCGCTGTATCCTGCTGCCGTCCTGACTCTGATATGAAATATATACTTGGTGGCTGGCTTGAGACCTGTGATGATAACACTTGGAGCCTTGGACCTTGTGGAGGAATAGCTGAGCTGCTCATGCTCCTGGGGGACAAAAGAGGGGAGAAATGATATCAAGTTGAGTTGTACAAACTTTGCAAAAATGATATAACAGAACTGAAACTCTATATTCTTCTCATGAATGTAAAATGTGTTTGTAAGAGGTGCAGGTATGGATTTCTGTATTTTGATTTTGTGCTACAGTCATAATGTATGATATGGCCTTGTCTTAGATTTCATCTTTTTGTCTTTAATCTCGCATATAAACACATCATATCTTTGTGACTTGGGTTAGTAATTACACTGTAGTCAAAACTATATGGAATTAGTACAAGACTACATTCACAGAAATGGCAGCTAGAATGGTAGCTCAGTATTTTTGCACAATGGACAAACTAGGAGGTCGGTAAATACTAGTAAGCTGTAAAGTAAAGATGTGGGAGTATTCAAATACCCGCTACTCACTTCTACCCGCAGGTAGTGCCAAAATGCCGGCGCTATCCGTGGGTAGACCTGTGGGTAAAAGAAAATAAAAATTAACTTTTTCTTTAAAGTCTGTAAACTTCTAGCATGGTTCAACTGCTTCACTGCTGCTGAACTTCATTTTTCTTTCCAGGTAGCTGTAATGTAGTTGTAGATGAAATTCTCCTTAACATGCTACGAGGTGAAACAGTCTCTGCAGAACTCCCCTGCTAATCTCCTAGCAGTTGATCCTGGGCATCTACTCCAAATTCCTGACTCTTGCAGAGATGGCTGAGAATTACGGTGTGCAGGGAAAACTGGGAATTACCGCTGCAGACCAGCTGCTGTACTAGGGTGACCAGCCACATCGACTGCTGTGCAAAAACTAAGTGCTGCTTTGCTAGACGGGTCGTTGACGATACTTTTATGTGAGGGCATGACTTAGAAGAAGAGGGAGTTTATTCCCTGTCATTAGTTACTGTCACTTGATAGATCAGTAATCTGTAATATTTTATATGGTGCCTTAAGGCTAGCTTTGCTTTGTTGCAGCAGGATTTGTCTCCAAAATGACAAATGAGCAGAAATGTCCTTGGCATATGCCTAACAATCCAACTGTGATACCCATAGGGCACCATATACATTTATTACACTACGCAGTAATACTAGAGTAGGTATAAGTTACTCGAAGGGTGCTTCCAGCCTGTTAAGAAGGAAATCATCTGGTTCACAGAAAAGATATAACCAGGAGAAGAACAGGTTTCAGTTAGATTCTGTGGAATTCTTAACCTCTTCTGTGTAAAATACATATTTTTTTATATAAAGCAAACAGTTTTATATAAAACATGCCGAGTCAGCTTCACTCATGGTGTAACAAAGTCATATTGGCATAGAGCAGCAGGTATGTCAGTATTCCCCCAGTAGGCGTACAAGATTGTTACGAGAACCAAATTAAAAACCAGACACAAAAATAAACTAATATTTCTGCTAAGTGGAGGAGGAGAAGGAAGGCACCAATGACCAATATCTAAAATAACTGCATTTATTGCTCACTTCAAACTGTGGAAATAACTTCAGAAACTATAGTAAGAGGAAGTGTGGATTTTTCTACAGTATATAACCAAATTTTAAAACAGCAAGAAGCATATATTTAAATTGAAATAGTATGACACAGTGTACATGTAATCTTATGGATGGAGACTATGATTAATATACCATCTAACAAATTCTATAACTATCAGTTTTCTCCCAATTACTTGAAATGTTATAACTTC
Source organism: Falco peregrinus (assembly GCF_023634155.1). Lineage (NCBI taxonomy): Eukaryota > Metazoa > Chordata > Aves > Falconiformes > Falconidae > Falco > Falco peregrinus. The sequence continues at coordinate 7,307,344 of NC_073724.1, read as the reverse complement.
ACTTTGAACAGTTTAGTGAATTTTGACAAACTTTTTTTTTTGACATTTCAGAAAATATCTATTTTCTTTTGACAGAAGGCCAACTTGTTAAAGTGATGGATTTATGTATTTATTTATTGTGATTAAGCTTGCTTCAACTTGAAAAACAGCTTGTATGTGAGCAGAAGAGGTATAATAGGTTAATACTCAGATTGGAAAGGCAATAGAGAACTCCTACACACACAGAGGAGTTTTCATACTGCTTTGTGGACATTTCACAGACATTCAGTGTCATGAAGCTAATTTCTATCCTGTAACCTTGTTAGATGTGCAGCATCCAGGGGCTTCGATGTGTAGAGGAGTCATATAACATAATGTGTAACTTGGCCAGGGTATGCAGACTTGGAGAACAAATGACTTGAATTTGTTTAGAAATGAAGCTGCTGGCTAAAGTGTGTGCATTTCTGCCCAAAGGGACCAAGTCTTTAAACACAAGTTTGCTACCAGCTCAAAATCAACCTAAGAATTAAGAGAAAAAAAGAAAAAAAGAAAAAAAGAAAATAAAAAAAGAAACCACCTGAGATTGCACTGTCCTAAGACCACACCGAATCACAGTGTGGCACAATGTTTGCGATCATATCTGTTAAATACAATATCAATACAAGACTCTGTTTCTGCACTTCAGTCCAGGTAAAGACACGGCATCCAGTGAAGGAAAGATTCTGGATATGTTCCTTACAGGTTATGTAAACAGCAAATGCTTGTTTTATACAGGCGTTAGTATGGTTTATTTCAAAGTTTTAGCAAGTACCACATGCTCCATCTGTCATGGCCCAGGTAGGCAGACAGAGACTTTATACTCTGGAATGCTCTGGAAATTTTTACTTAGGCTCCACAAACCATAAGATAAGGAGGAGACCACTACCTAAGGGGTTTCACTGCACGACCTAATAGTTGCAAGTCATTTCTTTTCTCCAGACTACTTTGCTGCTTGAAATCAAGTTCTAAGCATTTAACAATTTACTTTTTTTTTTTTTTCTGACCTGCTGAAGAGATCAGAGAAATAATTCAATGGAATTGTAGAAAGAAATACATTCCTTCAGAGGAGGATGGAAATGGAACTTTTGTCAAAAATTGGTGTAGACTCCCTGGGATCCACTGGTGTGATTTACTCCCTGAAGCCTGCAGAACAAGGCCAGTGACAGCAAAGAACTGGGAATGACTTCCGAAAAAACCCAGTCTGAGCTATATCTGTTATTACAGGCTAATTACTGCTTGTGTAACACAGCATTTGGGATACAGCAGCTCCCTAACCAGGGATGTGGACAGACAGTCAAGTATAATTTACTATTTGTAGTTGGTCAAAGATGATGAGTGTGACAAGGACTATGATGGTAATATTTAATCAACAAAATGGTCCCTCCATCTGCGTGGGCAGGCTGTGGATAATGGCAAGTTCCTGAAGAACAGCCACCTCTGTCCCTTCTGGGTGGTGGAAGGCATTTTGGCCACCTCTAATGGTTGTCTGGCTTGCTGCCCCTCACCACCTGCCTGGGGTCCCATCTCTGTGCCCCCCCATCCCCCATCTTCTTTCCTTTCTGCAGCCTCTTACGCCGTCCATCCCATGGTCTGAAAAATGCTGTCTGGGAGTAGGCAGCCACAAAAGTAATACTGTTGTCATATGAGAGAAGGGGGAGTATTTGTTATTGCAAGTGGAACAGGGGAAAGGTAACCTGTCCCCTTGGTGTGTCTCAGAAGAAAAAGCTTCAGTACCTGGTACTTGAGGAGGAAGCTACTCACACTCGAGACAAAGTGATTAATAGCTAGAAGCTTCACATTGTTTTATGTGAATGCTTCACACAAAGGAAACAGCCTTTTTGGACTGGATTCATACGTAAGACAGTTTTCCAAAGAGTGGATGCTTTGTCATTACTCCCTCCTCATGACAGTGACAAGATGTGTAGCCTTCCTGGAAAGCCAGAGCTTTCCACAGAGGTTGCTGGGGGTGGCTTTCAAGGTTGGCCGCTCCTTCTGCCGTGGCCTTTCCCAGGAAGGCTAAAGATGATCGCAGAATAAAGCCATAGAATTCTAGTCTGCAGAAGTATGGGATACTTTGTCTTATTCTTGCCACAGAAAATATGCACTCACTTTTGCATGGATTCTGGGTTCAAAAAGTGAATTTTAAACTGCAGGACTTAGATGTACTTCCTGTATGTTAGTGCACGCTTTTACCAGACCCTGATTTTATGTTGTGACAAAATTTAGACATATATCAGCCCTCCTGACATGCACCCTATTTTCCCTCAAAAAGAAGCATGGTTTTGTGGGCTAGAAGGCTCTGTGATAGATCTCTGACCTGAACAGTGATGGGATCAGGATCAATGGGAAATGGCAAGGACTATATCTGTTCTCTATTTCTTGATAACTATAAAGGATTACTAGAAAATCTGCAAAATAAAATAAATTTTTCACTGATGTGGCTGTATTTCCCATTGCAATTAAGCAGTAGGTGAACCGCTGGCCATTATGTATGCCTCAGATTTCATATAGGAGTACAAGAAATACTCTGATCCTTCACACTAGTATCAGAGCAGCATTTGTGGTCTTAAGATGGCATAGGACTCACAAGAAGCAGTTCTAAGCACAGGGGCTAAGGGTTTAAACATAAGTTAAATGAGTCTGTCTAATATAATATGTAATTGCTAGTCAGACTCTGGTACAAGGAAATTCATAAGACCTCTTCCACAGCCTTCTGCAAATTTATCTTGGTGAAAATCTGTAATTAAACATAAATATAATCCAAATGAGAAGTGATGGCAATGTTATTACACAATGTAATACAGATCCTATGACCACCCATCCAAGCTAAACAGAATTTTATTATGAACTTTGAAAATTCTATCTCTATTTCTAAGGAAATTGAATTTTTCTTGTTTGTGTGATGCTTCTTGTCAGTGGATTCAGTTCTGATTATGACAGACCGCTCAGGAATCCACGACAGTTTGGTCTCTGCATGAACATGAACACCTTTCAGAATCAAACTCTTTCCTGCAGCCACCTGTGCATGAGAGTCCGAGTCTGTATCTATCCTAATTTTATACTTGGCTTTATATTCAAGACATTTTTTCATATCTAAAGAAACAGACTGACTGACTGGAAGTTACAATGGTGCTAATGGTCTAAGACTAGACAAACTCATTTAATGGAGTAGCAGAATCAAGAGTATAAAAAAATCCTGAAAAGCCTTCTGCTTTTCCAATGTACCAGAATCCCTGGGTCTGTCCCATCAACCATGCTGTAATGAAACACTTCCACTGTATGACATTGTCAGATTAAATGACAGCTCTTTACTCACTGGACGTAGCTACTTTATGAATAAATGTTATATTCATTCAATATCCAAATGTTCTATTATTGTGATGAGTATTACTATTTTTCTCATACGCTGAAAAGAAAGGGGACTCCCTCTGATGACATTAACACTTGCAAAGAAATAGATAAACCTCCCCACGCCACACCTATGTGAACATGCTGCTCTGCTTTTATCCCTCCCTTACTTCAGAAGGAAGCGGCACAGAAATGGAGACTTTGTGCACATATATGAAAAAACCCAAGAAACGGATAAAGAGTAACCAAAATGTGACGAATTTTTATCAGTTTAGACTCATACTTCAAACCAAGTGTTTACATTCTGATGCTATGGTTGAGAAAATGTATGTATAACTAAAAACTTATTGACAAAAAATATTAATGTAAATAAAAGCTGAAATGCAGAATTTCACTCATAGTACTCAAATAACCTTTAAAAGACAGTAAAGTCTTTAAAGTAAAAGTGCCAGTAAAGCACTGATAAAAATCCAGGCACTTTCAGGCATACAGGATTTGTCACCATTTCTATTCGACTGGAAAAGAGAAATATAGCTCTCATCAAAATAATATCAGTCCCTACTTTAGCGATTGAAAAAGTTAACCAAATATAACTTTCTGTCATTTAGAATACATAATGGGAGCTCCTGGCATTACCACTCTCTTGCAATTTACTGTGTCTAGCTTATTTTACAAATGACAATCAAGGTATTTGGTTTGTTGAGTCCCATGAGTAGCTGAAAAGCCTTCTTAAAGTGACACTGGGGAAAGGGTTTTCAAAGGCTTCTGCCAGCAGAAAACATACTTATTGTGTACCTACAACTTCCAAATGTATGTGTGTGGAAAGAATCCACGGAGACAGTAACTGCATTAACTATCAACTGCTTGCAGATGCATGTTCTAGTTTATATCCATTGTCCTCCAACATGAAAATTCTGTACTTAAGCCATATAATCCTGCTCAGCCTTTTCAGAGCACTATCACTTAACAAAAAGAAATACTAACAGAGATTCAATCTATATACTACAGGGACCAGGTCTTTCTCCTGTGCACTAAAGCACAATGTCAAAGCTGAATAAGTACCGCATTAAAGTAAAGAAGATTTGGAGTTCCGTGATTCAGACATTATCAATGTTTAAATAAAAGCACCAATAATAAAAAAGATTCTTTTATGAGACCATTTGGTCACATTTTTCCTCTTTCCTAGATACATCTATCTGAAGGATATACACAATGCGACCTACAGAGGAAGCATCATTATTTTAAAGGAATAACCACAATTCTGGCAGATCAGAATTTTTACTAATCATAGCTCTGGTCCATTGTGAAATGAAATCCCCAGTCTCTTCCTTACTGTGCTCATGGAATCAGCTATGATAGCACTTACTTAACTTCAGGGTCACCTGAACTTGAATGATGTGATACACATGAGAATAAAACAGTAGGTAATTACTAGGTACAGTCAATAGGTGATTAATCAGTTCAAATAGAATCTATTGAAGACAAGTATCAGCTAACTGTGGAGTTTGTACCTATTGTCTGTGTTTTCCATGAAAAACATAGCCCCCACAGCTCTAATTTATGGAAATTGCCTCTGATTTATATTGCCTATATTCCTGTCACCAATAACTTGTCCCCAGTCATTCTCAAAAATTATTTTCTTTCTTTGCAATAAAATATTTCCATAATACCATTTCTGGATGCCTATTGCCCTTACTCATATCTCATAGGTTGTTTTAGATGAGGAGTAATTATACTGAAATCAGTTAAAGTAACTACACCTAGGAAACTCAAAGTCTGTTTTTGAAAGCTTCTTTGTATTTACTAATTTTGTGTGTGATTTTCTCTTAGACTATTTTGACATACAGTATATCTATTAAAATCAATGCCAACAGTAATATTTGGAAGATATTAGGGAAAAGACTCAGGTTCAAAAATGTGCTTCTAATATTACTTACTTTCTGATTACAATATAATCAACAGGATTAGGTAAATTCTCATTGCAATACAAAGCAACAAGAAAATTACAATAATAGAAATAATAGTAAAAGACATCATTCATAGCCTTAAAAACCCACTTCCTAAAAATCTTGTACCTTTGGTTTCCAGCTGACCAACAAACTTAAATTTAGCAAAGTGATTACAAAGATCTGACGACCAATCCAAACTAAAATGAAAACTCTGACAGGAAAAAGTAGGGCCATAGAGACAATCACCGATGGCTCTAGTACGGGCTTCAGAGAAGAAACCTACAGCATTTTAAGGCATCAGCCACTTCAGGTTGTAATCTTCTCCCTTCCCTTCTCGACCTCCCTTGTGATTAATCTCAGATGTAACAGTTTGGGGAGCTGAAATACTAAAGTGTGCTTTCCCTCTTTGGCCTTTCAATATTGTATATTTTGATTGCCTGTCAGTCAGCTCATCACTTTCTCCATACATAAAGTGAAGCTGTCAACAAGAAAACGGGAAGAACAGATGACCAATCATAAAGAAAATATGGAAAGGCCAAACCCCAGCCAAACCTCATTTTAATTGGATTATATACCTGGAAAGGCAGAAATGAGTTGGCGTGAGGTGAACCACGAAAAAGAGAAAATTAAACGAGGAGAGATGAGGACAGGGTGACTCTAAAGTCGTGTCAACATTCTCGCCACTGCAATGAGGCGAGAGGTGGGCTGTGCTTAGCAGGGCAGGCCAAACGGGACCACCAGGCATCAAGGCAGCAGGCAGGACACTGCTGATCGCACTGGCAAGGAGGGTTTATTTTATTGTCTTATTATTTTACATTATATAAATATAATAGAATTATAGAAATTATACATTTCATAATATAACATTATATGTTTGCAATTTATATATGAAATAAATCTATAACAATACATTATCATCGTTATCATTGTTATTATAGCTATAATTATTGTTATTATAGCTATTATTGTTGCGTTATTATTATTGTTGCATTACTATTACTGTTGTATTATTATTATTGTTATTATTATTGTTATTGTTATTATTATTGTTGTTATTATTATTATTAAGAATAAAACCAGGTCTGCGACTGAAGTCCATGATGGAAGAGGATGCAGTTCACAATATAATAAAGGGAGTTGGGCAGTGTGACTGGAATTGTCAGATAAGCGTGGGTGTTAAATTCCACCTTCCAGGCAGTTATGAGCCACTCTGGTGACATTTGTTTGCTAATTACAAATACTTACCAGTGAAAACCTCTGTACCAGGATCTCCAGGACTCTTTCTACCTTCAGCATATAAAAATGTCAGCCTGTCCAGTCGTCCCTTGAGAATTTTCTCATTTTTCCACTCATTTTAATTTTCTTTTGCCCTGAACTGCCTTTTCCAGTCGGAAAGAATCAAGGAGCTACTGTAAGCACTAACTAGTTTCCTAATGGTAAAAATCTGCTCTTGTATTCAGAAGTTTTGCTGTCAATAAAGCACACTTTCTTCTGAGATACCTAACACCAGGGTGTACTTCATAACGAGAAAATAAAGCTGCTGACAAACACAGCTCAACAGGAACCATGCAATCCTGCAAAATCCGAAGATTGGAAGCCTTCTGTGACTGCCTCTGTTGTGAAACATGCCCAGAGAACAATGTACCTCCAGCCAGTGGGCTAATTCCCAACTCAGTTATTTGGTATATGAGATTCATAGTTCAAATTTCTGAATCAAGTCCTGTCTGTGCCACTGGAGACCTGAGACTCCACACTAACAGCAGAGGTTCCTTCTCCCCATGCTCACCTTTAACAGTCCCCCAGCGTCCAGAAATCTGCAGAGTAGTGGGTGTCTGAATTAACTAAATTTGCTTCATTATGTTTTACAGCTCATCGACTTTTCTTCCACAAATATACTTAATTATTTTTTTGAACCAGTTTTGCTAGTGGCTTCCAAAACATCCCTAGGCAACAAGTTTAATTACAAACTGATTTTAAAAAAAATACATTTTTTTGTTTTAAATCTGCTTCCTGATGCTTTTATTGAATATACTCTAGTTCCTTGTCTATAAGAAATAGTGCATAACCATGAATATCAGTGATTTGTCCAGTCCAACTCAATATATCTCTGTAGATCATAGGAACGGTACTTCTAGTTATAGATGGGAAGTAGGTCACTGGATAATGAAACTTTTAAATTGAAAATGCAAGACCCTGGGGGAGAGATAACAAAAAAGGACAATTCACGTGATATAAAAATCTGTAATGAAAAAAGCCACAGTTCAAACACTTGAAGGTCTCTAAGTTACTGAGAAATATGGCAGGCAACCTTCTCATGCCTAACATTATCAGCATGAGTAAAACTGCAGCTGTACTCACAAAACTGCTGCACTCCTTCCCAGCAGAACCCAAAGTCGAGGTTTCCCTACCTCACACTGAAGTGTGGAGACATTTTTAAAGTAGGGAAACATCTTACAACTGAAGTGGAATTTCAACACAAGAGCAACGATCCAGCTTTTCAGAAGGCTTGTACAATGATGGTGACTTGCTACAATACAATATAGCCAATGCTCTATTTTGACAAACAAACAACAAAAAAAAAACAACCAAAAAAAAATTGTATTTTCAAAGCTGTGAAATTCAAGTGATTCTACCAACCCTAAAAATGTAGTACAGTACTGAGGCAGCTACACAAAACTCAGCTGTAACGGTGCTGACGACAAAAACTGCTTAACTTGCCTAATTTCAGATTCCCTACAATATCCATAGGCAGGTAGGCCCAGGATTTGGATTCGAGCTCCTGTTCTGTCCTGGATATTTTGTCAGGTTTATAATATCTTGGTAGAAAATTACAGAACACCCTTGTAAAAACTACTGTATTAAAAGCCTCTTGAGGCAACAAGACTTTCCATCTCCTTTTTACAATATGTTTCAGCCTTGGAGGGTGTTAGGACAGGTAGAGCGGCTGGGCTGATTTTAAGACTAGTTTAAGCCTAGGTTCAATCTTCTACATAAATACCTTTCACTTTTGGAAGCGCAGACTAATGTACACTTCTCTTTTCATTTGCTACTGAATTATTTCCTACCTGGCAAATACAGAAAAGATCCTTATTGATATACAGCAGCTTCGAAACAAGCCATACGTAAAGCAAAACTATGTATAGCTGTTTACTTGTTTCATAGATACACTTAAGAGAGCAGTTAGCTGTAGTTTAGTGCTATTAATCAGAAATCATAGAACTGTAGAATCACAGAATGGTTTGGGTTGGCAGGGACCTTAAAGACCATCTCATTCCAACCCCCCGCCAGGGGCAGGGACACCTCCCACCGGACCAGGTTGCTCCAAGCCCCGTCCAGCCTGGCCCTGAGCACTGCCAGGGATGGGGCAGCCGCAGCTGCTCTGGGCAACCTGTGCCAGTGTCTCACCACCCTCACAGGAAAGAATTTCTTCCTTCTATCTAACCTAAACGCGCACTTTTTCATTTTAAAGCCACCGCCCTGTCCTACACTCCTCGCCCTTGTAACAAGCCCCTCTCCCGCGTTCCTGCAGGGCCCCGTCAGGCACTGGCAGGGGCTCTCAGGTCTCCCCGCAGCCTTCTCCTCTCCAGGCTGAGCCACCCCAGCTCTCCCAGCCTGTCTGCACGGGAGAGGGGCTCCAACTCTCGGATCATCTTCGTGGCCCTCATCTGACCTTGCTCCAACAAGTTCCTGTCCTTAACAAAGCTATCACTTTTATTTAAGTAAGCAAATTACTTATTTTTACAGGTAGAATTGATTCAGATTGCTGTTGTGAATCTGGAATAAATGATTGAAGTCATTAAGATTAATTTAAATCTACATGTTACATTCTAACAAGTCTTTCACGTGCTGTGTATACAGTTGTTTGGGAGAATTACTTTCCTTTTCAAAGAAAATCAGGACTTATACAATAATGTTGACAATATTAATACAGGTCAATAGGACAATATTAATTGGTCAGCATCACCCTACAAAAATCAGTTTTGGAGGAAGAATTTCGGCTCTAAAATACAAAGTCTGACACTAACTAAAGTTTGACTTTGATCACTCCAATACAAATAATAAATGAGAGGCAAGAGGGAACATGCTGATTTATATATAGGGACAATCATTTGGGATTGTGTAGCATTTTTCATTATGCAAACCTCTTCAGATTTAAATACATCAAAATGTATTGAACAATCACTGAAATATGACATTCTTTGTGTATTTGTGAGCATGTGTGTACATCTTGTGTCTCAGTTCAGGCAGACAGCAAACATCTATCCTATAATATTAAAAGGGCTGAATTAATATCTGGTGTCATGACTCTATTGCAGATCCTTGCATTACGTCATCAGTAAATGTATCATAGTATTTAAATTCATGTTTTCTTCAAACACATCAGTGAGTTAGTAGTGGAGTATAAAGCAAAAATGGAAATATTTTTCCAATTAGTTTAACATGAGTTTCAAAGGACAAAGTAAACAATCTAAAATGAAAAAAAACAAAATGCTGATTTTACACTTTCAAAACCAAGAAAGTAGGTTTTGTTCCTATTTTTCCATCAGGGAAGTGCCCATTTCTAACTTTACCAGGAACAATACTTTTGGAGTTGGTAAAAACAAACAAAAAAAGTCTGAAAAAACTTTAAAGAAATCTACGGACAGGTGACAATACCTTATTAAAAGGGAAGAGCTGCCTCAGTCACTAAAGAATCGCCATTGTGTTAACATAGTATGTTAGTACTCCTGGCAGTATGCGCAAACCCAGACAGTTTGTGCAAGGTCATTGCAGATACAAGATGCATCAACCTGGTGAAGTTCCTACAGCAACATAAATGTGTTTATGAGCAGCAGGTGAATTCCTACAAAAGACTCTAAAGCTATTAAGAGCTCAGTAAGGAGTACATAATAATAGGCTGTTAACTCAGCCTCCCTGACAAGAACATCAAGAAAGGGCACTTTGAAACTATTAATACTAATACATTAAAAAAAAAAAAGAAAAAAGAAAAAAGAAAAAAGAGAATTTTCACATTATGTTTCTTTAAATCAACAAAATAAACACTCATGACTCTATTAGTGTATAAAACTAACAAAACTACGTGGGAGTAACTGAATAGCATGCCCTTTCTATGAATTCCAGTTGGCTAACAAAATCATGCATTTAAATGAAAAGCTCCTCTAATGTTCATTTTTCATTCCAACAATCACCACCCCCACCCCACCCCCCAAACCCACAGCTTTTATTTAATACATGGTAAAATGCTTATACTAATGTTAAACATGGAAATGGTACGTTTTATTGCATGGAAATGGAATGGGTCTCCTTAAAAGAGCTTCCTCTTTTCTTTTGTTTTTTTCTGCCTTCTCCCAGAATGACTGCTTGGGGACATCACTACTTAACAAAAAAGAGGTTGCTTACGATTCAGTTAGTGGCTTTGTTTTCATTTCAGTGTGAACAAAATATTAAAAGTGGAAAACTAGTAACAATCTCTCCTTCTGCACAGTTAGTGTGCAGTTGCAATGCAGTCTCAGAAGAGAGGAAAAAAAAATCCAAACTTTGTTTTTCCTCCCCAAAAGAATACGTCTTATTACATGTAACTCCCCAAAATGTCCTGAATATAGGAAAGACTGCAGGAAAAAACAGGAAAAAAGTGAAATGATACCTCATATTGGAACATTCCCTCATTTAAAGAAAGATATAACCTCACTTATTTCTCAAAGTACACAACTTCTTGACTTGGTCTGCAAATCCACCTTTTTGGCTGCGAAAGAACAACTTACAAACAGTACGTAGTTTGTGTATTGTGAAAGCACTGTCCCTAGTTTTTAAAACAGCTTGGACTTATAGATGAAGACTTTTGGGAATGTTTAAGTTAGCTCTTATTTTAAGAAGGTCTAAAGTAAACGTTCGGACAGGTTTTAGAGAAATGGAGACCTGGACATTGTATTTAACTTATAAATAAGGAAATTATTTTTTCTTAGATGGCCATCTTTTGGAAACTATGCTAATTATTTTTAGGTCATTGCTCACAAAGCTCACCGTTCTTTTTGTAAAAATATGTCAAACTTTCAAAGTTTGACTCCAGATTGTGCGTTAAGGTACTTGAAGGAACTACAAATCTGACTTCAGATACTACTAAAACTTACTGCACCAAAACTCAAAGGTGAATACACTGAAACTAGTTACTAATAACAGCAATGACAACAATAATAAAATGTTTTAAGTTGAGAGTACATCCTCTGTATTATTATTTCAGGATTAAACATGTTAAACTTTTTACCACTTCCTTTTGTGCAATTGCTATATTCTCTCTGAAGAGACAACATTTCTTTCTTACAATATGTTCATCAAAATCACCAAAAGCTTGTCCTTGGGAGGGAGCTGAACTTACTGTACTATACAATAGCTGCTTCTGATTTTTGACGCTACCTAACCATACACTTAAGATTAATAGCTGATTCCTGCAGTTAATGTTACTATTCTTGCTGTGTGAGTAATCTATTTTTTAAACTATTTTTTTCTGAAGTTCGAATGCTGAATGGCTAGCAAATATGTTTAATAATTCCTTTTATTAGGAATCAACCTCTGCTATCAGTGGATTTAGCTTTCTTAGCTTCCTCTGAAGTATGGACTAGCTGTGTTTGTTGCCTTGTAATAGTTCGCACAACTCCTATACTGATGTCTTTGAAAGAGTTTGAAAAGCATTTATTCAAAGCCATTAAAGCACCTTTACTAAATTTGTGTGGCTCTTCTAGCAGTTACTTCAATAAGCATTGTACGTGCAGTTTTCCTTGGGGAAAATGGTATTGGCTACAGACAAGAACACAAGATCAGCAAAGACTGAACTATGTGGTTTTTTAAATCAAATCCACTAGGCTTGCTTAAACAGCATTATATTTCTTGTTGAGATTTTTTGGTTCAGCAGGAACGACAACAGTAATAGCTCTGTAGGCTACTTTATTATTAAATACGAATGTTTAGAAGCTATATCTAAATAATTGACGAGAACGATTAGGAGACTAGCCAAACCAGGCACCTAATGGAGAAGGCCTAGCTCAGAACTTCTATGATAAACCCTTTGCTGCATGGAACAGATATTTAGAGGCCAGATTACTTTTTCTCCTAATAGTAATTATATCAGTGTCATTAATAATAGCTGCTGCAAGGTCCTTAGGTTCTTTCCTGCAGGCAAAAATTATATCTGGTCAGAGAGTCTCATAATTATTCACTCTCATTTTCAACAGTCCTGAGACCTATTTTTTTTTTTTTAAAGAATCTAAGGCTTTTACAGTTCTTCCCTTGGGAAACTAGGTTAATAACAACAGAATAGGAAAACTGAGAAGCTTGTTTAACATCACTTACTATGCTAAAATAAGCTAGGAGATTTCATTTTAATGATCATCTCCCAAAGCGCATTTGTAGTGACTGTTTTTTAAAAACATTTACCAGACATGGTTCATTTCCCAGGAGCTCCAAACGGCTGAGAATGCCAGAGGTGTTCCTTGGGGCTCTGGTGCCTTGCAGTGACATGCTGATCTGTTCCTGCAGCTATGGGCAAATACTAAGGTCTGCCTAATACTACTATCCAAAAGTTCTTAAGTATCCATATCACTCAATGCTCTTTTTCTTATGAGAACATGCTGAAAATGTAATGAAAATGTGTTACTGCATGAGCCCTACATTTCTTGCTTCTAGTCACATCAGAAACATTTTACTTGGAGGCAGCAGTTTGCTACTTACGCCTCGAGTAATTTGAATAATTGAAAAATATTACAGGAGCAAAGCGTTCGTTTTAAAAGAGAATGATTAGCATGAGGCTAAAAATTGCCCAGCTGATCATTCAATGCTAACAGCACAGCGCTCACTATTTTATACTGCATATACTCACTGAGTGGCCAGGCACCTGAAAAGCACATCCCTATCGTTACAAGCCTTCTCCTGTTCCCCAGTTTTGCCACCCACGTTGACTTTAACATTTAGGCAGGAAGCCTGCAAGGTTATCAAGCATGCTGTGGTAGGTATATATAAAAGAATGTGCCCGGAGAAAGAACCAGTACATGGTAACAATCCAGCCACAACAGTACCGAATGAACTGTGCTGCTCAGGAGTAACAGCGCACAGTCTGCAGGCTCCCTTCGGCCTCATGTGGGCTGGAGCTGGTGCGTAGATTATTCTTCATGATTTAAAAATCTAACATAAAAGCAAAATCTGAGCCAAGAAAGTATTAGCTGGTACTTCAGGGAAATACGGAAGCTGTAACATTGCAGTGCCTGAAAAAAAGTGATCCTTCTAACTCCGTTCAGCATTATGTGAAATTGTAACTAAAGGGGGTGGACAAACTGGAGCGGTTTAACTTTTTGAGTAGGAGGGAGGTTGTGGGTCAATGAACCTCACACATGTCATACAGACCTCACAGAAAGGCATAGGGCTATAGAAAAGAAATTACTAATTTTATTTTGTCTTTACAAAGCGTTACCCAGAAGTTCAGAGGATTGTCTGATCAACATGACATGGCTTCTTATAAGAAATGTACATATCTTGTCTAATGAGAACATGTATGTCTCCTGGTCAGTGAGGTTTGAATCCAGCTGATATTCAAGCAGGGTCACATTCTGCCTGAGCAGAACTGAATTAATCTGAGAAGATTGTAATGAAATATCTCCTTAGCTGGAGAAGACACAGAGGAACATCTGTTGTCCTAAACCAAGATGGGCCACACACCATACACTGGCAGCTCACATGGGAAAAAAAGCTGGAATGAAACAACTTGGGCACATGTGGGAAAGTGAGCTTGGTGTGTTCCCCGGGCTCCCAGGAGCATGAGGTTGCTGTGCTAGTCTTCAGTACGGTACCGAGCATAGCACAAGATTATCTGTTCCTCAAAAAGCGTGGAAAAAAAATTGGCAAGGCTTATCAGTTCATACCTCTGTACAGGTACCAAGTGTCACATCTTTTTACCATCAAAGTGCAAAGTATGTGATCTTGTATATATACACTTCTGTGGTTTTGAAATATATTTCTACACAGATAGATTTGCTACAGATAAACTACAGAATACTACTGTGGACAAACAATTCTGAAAGAGAAAATTACGTTCTTGCTAATCATTTTCCATATTAATTTTTGTAAAAATAATACTGTCATTCAAAACATTACTCATTGATTGTCTTAAATCTTCACATTATTGCTATCAAAGTCATTTACCTCAAGGTCTCTTAAGTATTTTACTACTTATATTCAGGGTGGCTCATTTTAATTCGTATTAATGAATATTCAAAGAAATAGCGGTGCTTGTTTTAATAATATATATTAAGAAGGAGCATCATTTCTTGTATAAGCTAAATAAATACAGCTGTAGACTGATAGAAAAATTAACAAGGTCATACTGCTTTCTAATCCTTTAATTCTGGTACTTTATCTCTTTGCCTTATCGGCTCTTCATCTCTTTTTAAAATCTCATTGAAAAACTAATTTCCCCCTTGCCTCTACTGCTCAGTTATTTTCTCTCTTTTATTTATTAATTCAACTCTAAATAATACTGGAATGGAGGAAAAGTCCTATCTGACATCCTACATATCCTGTCCGCTCACTGTCATATGGAGGTGAGTTACAATTTTTATGTGAAAACTGCCTGTGATTTGTAAATTGAGTCTGCCAACAAAATGAAATATTTTGTCAGAGGGATTTGGCTTTAGTGTAAATTTCATCAAAAGACGAGAAAGTGAAGAATCATCAGCCAGCCCCCCCCCCCCCCTTCTATATCCTGCTCCAAAAGATATTCTCTGCCTGGAGATGTCATTGCCATGCCTTGGGATATCACTTGGGTACATTCCATTAAAATCTGTTCTCTATAGAGAGGCTTCCTCTGCTAATTATATATTATCTTGTGCGCAACAGAAAATATAATCCAGCTGGTGTATTTGGGCCATATGGGAGAATAAACTTAATACAATTGCTGATAAGTATACAGATTGATATGCTTAATACAGCTCTCTGGGAGCATTAATTTTTGATGATTAACTTTAAGGGTTTGGGTGGAAAAGGGGAGGAATAAGCATTTTCCAGTTCAGCTGCACAACCTGAAGTGCTGCCGGCATAGTGTATATCCACCGCCGACTGCTTTTCCCTTCCCATGAGGGAATTGTGACAGAAGGACTTGGCGTCATGACAAGGCTGTGACAAGGCCACATCTCATCCCACTCCTCCACCTGACTCGAACTCGTGAGCTTCTTGGAGAGAGGTAAATAGATTACAATGGCCTGGTATCTTTCAAAAAGTACAAGCTTTGGTCAATGTCTGAGTAAGAGTTTTAAAGTATAAAAGAAAAGTTGATTACTCTTAGCAAGGAAACGGAGCTTCTATTCATACTGGGAATCTGATTTTTATAGGGAAAGACAATACTGCCTATAAGAGATTTTTTTTTTTTTTTTAAAGTACTGGGCTATTTGTGGAAGATATTAATGGATTTTAAAATAGAATGGCTAGCTAACAGACTGCAGAACAGGGCAGACACCCTGTACCAACCGACAGTTTGCAAATGTTTAGTATCTATGAGGACTCCAAAGAAGGTCTATCAAGAAATGCTTTTCAGAGTACACCTTAGATCTCTAAAGTCAAACATTTAAAGGATTCTTTGTGTGTTGGTGTAGACTCATCATCTAAGGTGACAAATGTTGCTAACTGTATAGTTTTCAGTGATCAATAATCTTCTAGCAATGAGATATTTCAACTACCAAGCCACAACATACAGTATTACTTCAGGCTCATGACAGTCTCTCCCTGGTTACATCACGTAACTATTTAAGCAATGGAAAACTTTTTCTCTTTACTGTGACAGAAACTCCTAGCATCTTGGGCTGAATGTCTGGGAATTTTTGTCTTCCTCACAGGCCAAGTCAGCTCTCTAATTATGTCCTGGGTCAGCTTATGTTCACTGCACTTTGGGCTGAAAAGCTGCAGAACAAAGTGACCTCTTGTCAGCCAACCACATAAATATGTACCAGTGTATTCCGAAATATGAAGCTAAAAATCTGTACAACCCATTGATTGACTCACAATGAATTTTTTTATTTTCTCAAGATTTCCATTTTTAGAGTCAGATAGGAAGCCAAACAATATTTTGTTACGATTCTGAGCGTTCTGCAGCAATTCACTGAAGAAAAGGTCATATGGAAGATGGTGCTTTAAAATAGACAAATTACTGAGCTGCTTTATTATATTTTAAAATTCAAATGTTTCATACTTATAGCTTATCGATAGCCTTGTATAACTTACTTTCTCTATTTCTTTATTGTTTGGTAGCTTTTCTCAGAAGAAGTGAATATTTTTCACAGAGACAGCTTACCTTTCAGTAGTTGTCTGTGTGCAATTTGTATTGCACAAGAGTGCAAATATAAGTTTCTTGCGTATTTAGCACCGTTTAGCCTCCTTCCCTTGTTCTGCTTGTTCTGGATACGCATGGAAAGATGCATCTCTACGTTCTGTGTTCAGTCACTAATTTGTCCTACTGATGAAACTGTTGGAAACTGCCCTATTTTGTGGAATGCTCACTGTAGCTTATTAGACAGGTACTTGATTTCTGTACGTTTACACATCTTCCATGAAACCTTGGGAGTACATGACAAGATATTACTTCCATTTATGAGCTGCAGAGTTGCTGCTGGTTATAATTAAATGCAAGCATGCTCCCCCAGTGTGGTCCCCAATGTCATATTGACAATTTTGCAAATATCAACAAGGAACCTTATAAGAAATAGCAGTTAATACTTGTAAAACTTTAAAATCCTGCAGAGTTCTTCAGACTTTTGCAAATTTAAGAAACGGATATAATCAGATGAATCTGGGGGACTGAGTGTTTGTACTTGATGGAGAAATACAATTTCTTATAAATCAAAACAAATCCTCTTTTATAAATACAAATGACCAGTAAAAAGGAATAAGGACAGGACTGAAAAAGATGTTCCATTTTACAAATTAGTGCATTTATTATTACCTAAGACTATTGTTTGCTGCATTTTTCTTGACTCCTTAAGACACTAATAAAATTTCTGACCTTCTCATAGTCAACGTGTTCTTGAACTTCAGCTGCATTTTTTACTGTCCAGTAGAGGACTAAATCTAGTAGACAATTCTTTCACTTTTATCACATTTCTTGTGGGTATGTAACACCATCTCTATTTTGTCACTGCTGCTGAGAACGTGAATGCTGATATTTCCCTCTTTGAGGGTTAGTGGGAAGCCTAACCTATCCACCCCTGACATTACACAAACAATGCTACTTAATACAGAGAGTTCCAAGGTGAATAAGAATGGATTAATTGATTCTGTTAATAATTGAATTAATGTGCACGTTAGTATTTTCTGGCTTTGAGTTAGGAACTATCCTTTTTTTTTTTTCCAATATACAAATCCCATTTGTATTTTGCCACTATATTTACCAAGTGCTACTGTTATACATTTCTTCAGCGCTATTTAAATATAATTAAAGTGTTATAAAATCACATTTAATACTGCAAATCATCAGACTGACTTGCAGTACTAGATGACTCATCTCTCCACTCTAGAATCTAGTCTTCAAAAAGTGTTGTAGAAAATCTCTTATATACCTATTCCTCTACTCAAATAAGTGATCTTTTTACTGCTGTTGCTGGCTTGTCTCTTACTCTGCCTGTTACACAGTACTGCCAGACAGCATGCCTGTTGTAACTTACTAATAAAAGGTGTATTCAAGAGCTAAGCATTTAGTGATTTAGGAAAAAGGTGATGCCTGTGGAATAGTGCTGGAATAGTGTGGAAGAGATGCCAGTAGTGCATTTATCTCCCCACACCTAAGAGGGGAGAGAAGATTATAGTTCGAGGATAACTCCTTATGTACTACAAAAGGTGAAAACAGAAAATGGTTCTTTTTTGGTAGAAACAGATAGGAGTGGTTTAGACTGTATACACCAAAGGGCAGTGAATCCTGTGTATTTAGTCTTGCTGCACAATGGACAAGAGTAAGTAATATGTACACCTCTAAGGAGAGCTATTTGACATGATATATCAGCAGATAATCAATCTGTTGATAAAGGACTTCTATAAAGATAACCTTTATAATTTAACATCTGTATGAATGGCTTTAGATCTTTGAAATTGTTCCTATTCACTTGAATAAAATCTCACTGTTTCTCTTGTTTAATTCACTTGGTTATTGGTTTAGTACCAACAAACAAAACAAGGGCAGTCCAAGTTGTAAGGTGGCTTTCTTTGCTAATGGATCAAAACCTGAAGGACTTCCATTACTGTAGGAAAGTAAGGTTTCCTTCCTTTGACTACCAAATATTCTAAGCGATGTCTCTTCTCCCTCTAGGTGTGCTGTTTAAATTGTTTGGATTTTTTTTCCCAGTTTACCATTTTTTTCTGCATCATTAAAGCTGCGTAATCTCAATGCAGCCAAGGAAAAAAAAAATCTCAGATCAATGATTCTCTGATTCTATTTACAGAGCCTAACATCCCTAAATATTTCTTTCATTACTTGGCTTATATTTCTGTTCTTTGTGGTCTTTTCACAACTAATATCCATTAGTTCCATTGTGACTTTCAGATGGGGACAGAGAAACAGCAAGAACTGACTTAGCAGGGAAGTGTTTAAGATGTTAAGAAAATTTAAAAATTTTCCTAGGTCTTTAGGAATGAAGGCACTGATTAGCACTACATCTTATACTGGTACAAGGCTCTATAACCAACTGGAAATGACAGAATATGTTTTGGGCTTTGGGAGAAGTAGGCTTGAAATCACGCTTTCACAAGACATACTTGTGTGCACCTTGTACCTTTACTGGTATTGCACGTTGTTGCCCTCTTTTGTGTGAAATCACCTAATTTTGACAGAATGTCAGAAATATGACATGGATGACAGGCAGTTTCTCTCCCTCGTGTAACCTTCTGTAACCCTCTAAACAAGGCTGGTGCACTCTATGATTTAAGCATGAATTATTGCTAAATAATGCCGCAAAATGAAATGACATTGACATTCATCTTAATTGTTTCAGTGTCGTGAAGTGTTTACAATCCATAAATCAAAATATCTTCAAGCATACGATCCATTTATCCACGTTCATAAATGTAGTTACTATAACACAGGTATATCTACTGCCTGCTTGCTGCTCAACTTGATTCTGATGTGAAACAAGACAGTCATTAAACAAGTTAGAAGTAAAACAACAAAAGACCAGTACAAAATAAAATGTCTACTTATATAGCATCGCACGTGGGATCAAGTGAAAAGTTTAGAGTATTTTTAAAAAATATTGAAAATATGAAACATATTGCTCTTTAGGATCTGAGTTTGGGTGATGCTGTAAGTGAGACCTACTTTCTCATAGTACTTGATCTCGTAGTCCAGAATTGCTCCATGGGGAAAGTCCGGCTCTTGCCAGGAGAGGGCAATGCTGTTTTGGGAAGCCCAGTCCTTCCTTACCATACCTATCAAGGAGGGTGCTGAAAGGGAAAAGGATAACTAAGGGTTAAAGACAAAGCACACGGTTTATCCTTTCAAACTACTGTCTTAGGATACCAACCCGAGGTAACTTGGAGTGACCTCCAGACAGAAAAGCATGACAGATGGCAATTCTCAGGGAGATGATACAACCTGGAATTAACGTCTCAAGTACATACTAGTAACTCCTTTGTTGAAGTGCAGTCCAGCTTCTGGAAAATGGCTATATATAAAAATATAGATAGAGGCGCCTGTGCCAGTCCCTGCCACCAGGTCCACACAACCAGGCTGGCTCCCAGGACATCGTGTCCATGGTAGAACCCCATTTCAGAGACAGTAAATCCTACATTCCGTATAATCTTCATTAAATGTTATAATTCAACTGTGTAAAATGTACATTGGGTTTATTCTTTGGAGTAAAATGAAGTGACACGGCTTAAACCAGATGCAGTGAAGTTGATTTCTGCTAGCTGGGCTGGCAGCAGCAAGGGTGTTTTAGCCGGTCGGTGAGGTAGCTGCCTGCACAGGAGCCAGCTTGTCAGGGGAGGCCAGTGGCAGGGAGGGGGCTATGGGCAAACACTGGGGGCAAAGGTGTGCCCAGACCTACCTGCTATAATGGAGACTGCAGGTCTGCTGCAGTGCAGCACGTAGGAACCGCTTCCAGCAGCTTTTGGAAAGGGCCCCGCATGGGTGGATGCACGCCAGAGCCAAATTATCTCTTGGTTATGGGGTTAACTAATTTTAAGAAATGCTTTTTCTGCCCTTCTAAAAATAGAAGGCGCACTGTTATCTATGCAGTAATTTCAAATGGTGCAAAAATCGCATTTTAGGAAATGGTCTTAGCTTATGTTATTAATCTGGTCAAGCATGCCAAAAGAGATCTAATATTCTCCAGGTACTAATGCTGCTTTAATGCTATTGGTGTGCAGCTTTCCCAAATTTTACAACAAAACCAGTCATGTTGTTCAACATTCTTGAAGATGACTGAGAAAGCTGAACAAAGCAGCTACCATAAAAAAAAAAAAAAAGTTATTCCAGTGATTCATAGCTTTTGCTATTTGTCTTTCCACTAACAAATATCAATTCATTACACACCCTCCCTCATTCCGCTCTATTACGAATCTTACTTAACCTCTTCTGAACTTCCAAGGAGCTGTCTCCTAAAAATAACACATTTTTACAGCTTCTGTTTTAGTCTTTTGAATGAAAGAGTCTCCCTAGGAAAATGAAATAAGAATCTGCTTCTAGTCACAAAATTTCAAGCCTTAGTTTTCTTCCCTGTAAATATTTCAAGAAGTTTAAGAAATGAAAACAATAAATAAATTCTAGAATGCAAAGAAACACTAAAGAAAACAAAACCCGATTGTTTTTCTTTGAAAAAAGGGAAACTTGCCACACAGACATGCACATAACAATCTCTTTCTTTGTGACAGTGCATTTATCCAAGAGAGAAAATAAACTTCCATCCACTGCCAATCCTCCCTGTGGATAACTATTCTGTAGTATAATAGTCCAGTCCTCTCATGTGAAAAACCCAACACCTCAACATGAAACACTAAATGAAAAAACCTACCAAAAGCATTAAGTGGACAAAACAGAGCTCACACAGGAAACTGTCCTACACCTGTACTTAGGCCGCTCTAACCACAGGTCTGCTGCAAGGGAATGAGAGAAAAAAAGAATTGCTGCTATGCTCAATAAAGGATTAACTTATTTTTAAAAGTCCTTAAAAAGCATAATGTAGAGTACCTGAATAGTACAAAATACAAATAAATAAATGAAAAGCAGTCATAGATTTTGGGCCAAAAGTTTATCGCTGGGTATGTATAACCACTCCCTCAGTTAAAATGAAATTTTTACTATTGAAGTTGAGGGTGAAGCTGAGCTCTTGTAATATCTGGGGTAAAATCAGCTACTCAAGCAGATAACAAAGATAGATCTGCTTAAAGGGAAAAAGAAGCTAGCAAACATGGATTTGTATTTGCTAAACAGTGATCGAAGGCCTACCAGGGTATTGCTTATATAAATTTGTTTACCATTTGTTGTTTTGATTCATTCACTGTTATTTGCTGTGATTTACAGGCAGGTTGAGGGAGCTATAGCAACCTTTCAGATACATCTAGGATACCCTGAGTACCTGCTCATGGGTGATGGACATCAGCTGGGCCACCTTCCCCAGCACATCATGGCTTTGTCTCACTGTGTTTGGGGGTTCACTGGTCAGACAACCAAATCCCTGGGAAATGACTGAGGTTGATTTACAGAAAACAGCAGTTTAAACTGTAGATACAATTACATTCTTGGCCTTTCTAGGTTTTACAATATAGATTAGTGCTATTACACTTCTTTAAATTATGATCTAACCTTTATAAGCTTTGCATATGTGCTGCATGTTGTGCATTTTTCTTTGGGTTCCGAATTCCAGATTTATACAGCAATTTATGCAGGTTTTCAGTCTAAGCTCACTGCAGTAACTCTGCCATTTGAGGAAGCGCATGTCAAAACACAGTCCTGGCACATCCGAAGATCCTCTCAAAAGTTCAGTGTAAGAAATAACCCAAGCTTTCTTCCTGGGAAACAACTCAGCAGCAAATTAATGAAAGAAAATTACTTTAGCCCTCTCCTAAACCAGCTGTGCTTCACCTGCACTTGAAGCTGAAACCCCCACATCACCCCTGTAGCGCTGTGCCAATCCTCTAAATCAAAATGCGGAGGTGTAGACATAGGACAGTGAATATAAAAAGCATATTTGTGTTTGTACTAGGGTACTGGGCAAAAAAAGAAAACAAAAAAGGAAAAGTGTACTTTTGTGTACTTTTGAACAAAAAGCCACAAAAGAGCCAACATTGTCCATTTCTTATATGTTCAGAAGGATAAGCCTGTATTTGTCATACAAAGGTTATCTATTGACATCTCAGAGGAAATAATGAGTTTTGGGAAAAGGATTTCAATCAGAAATTTATTGTACAAATAAACAGTCAAATAAACCCAAGTAATTAAAACCTGCAGCTAGCTCAGTTTCTATTTCTTTAGTTATTGTGAAGTGCTACCAAAAGCAATACTTTGTACGGAGATATTTCAGCTTCTTGTAACAGTTGCTCACTAGAGCAGAAGTTATTTATTCCCTAAAGATCCTATCCATTTATTGTTAAAGCTCTTTTTAACTGGAAAATTGTAAGATAGGTAAATCTTATTTGCCCATTTATAAAGACTGCTCTAATGTTCCTATGATGAATCAATGGGAAGTTCTTTTAATTAGTTGTTTCAAATCCAGTAGCTGCAGGAGAGCTCTAATTTGGTTACCCAATGAAACTATTTGGGAAAAAATGCTTAGAAGCACAGCATGGCTTTTAATCACTTTAATGGCAGCACTTTCTTGCCGTTGGTACTAGGCTGAAGAATGGCTTCTGGCTCTTAAGCTCAGCGCAGATCTCCATTTTGTACTGAGGATTCTTTGCACCATCTGCTCTCTATGTTTTCCGCCACACCGTTATAGATTTCTTGAATTATGATGAGTCATCTACAGCGCTGTGAACTCCTGATTTAGTTTAGTCTGATAAGTTTCTTTGTCTTTTCAAATTTGTATTGAATAATGGAAGTTCATTCCTTAATTCACAGTAAGCTTATTTTATTCTAAATCTGTTTGGCTTCTCTTTTTTTCAGAATCCCTTTTCTCATACACTACACGAAGGACAGAAAAATGTGTCTTTTAATTGATGATTGGATTCCGGTGTCATTTCTCAAGAGACTTTCTCTTCTTCTGAAGTTGACTTCTATTATATGAAAGCATCTGATTTCAAAACAGGTGACCTGTAGGGTTTCTGAAGCTTTTTTCCTTTAGTCCATTTTCAAATTTTCCTATTTCTTGTTCCACGCTGTCGAAAGACAGCAAAGAATTGCCAGCATTTCCCCCCTGGTTTTCAGGGTTGAAAAACTTTGATGTGGTGCCCATTCACTATGAAGAAGCTTCAGACCGAACGGTAGCTGACGACAAAAGCTCATTTGATGGCTGGCTGTACATGGAGTGCTCTACCCCTCTGGTATCTCATCTCAAATTTTACTACTTTGGTGAGAAGAAACCATGACAGGTCAATGCCCTTTTACTGGCTGGCAGAACCCTACCAGGTAGGCACAATCACTTTCTTGTTAAAAAAAATTACCATCCAACAAACAGGAACAGCTGCATCACTGTGTTCCTCTTCCCTGCTGTGTTCTGTCTGTTTGGCCAAAGCCAACGAAGTGCCAGCAGATACCAATTTGGAGAGGAGAGAGTGGAAGGGGGGTCTGAACTGGGCACATGGTGTGGTGAGGACTGCAGCTTCCCTCTTTTGGACACCATCCTCATGAGAAGGCTGTGGGTCTCAGTGGGTAAAATACTGTCATTTAGGATAACGTGGTTTAATTTAGTTAGATGTTTCTATACCTCTACCATTGCCAGTAATAATCTGAATCGTGTAACTGCATGTTATTCTTTCCTGGAGACCTCTGCTTGCTTCAAAGTACAGGAAAGACCACAGTCACCAAAATAAAGGGCTTTATCATGTTTTCTGAGCAGGGGCTTCCCAATAGATGACAGAATCCAGCCCCCTCCCTCTTCTTTCTCTCCTACCTCAGCGACTTCCCAACTGCAGCTGGGGGAAAAATACTGATTGAGGCCCCCTCAGCAACCTTGCTTCTCTTTGAAAACTCATTCATTGATCCCTTCTAGTTTCTTACAACACAGTCGGAGGAGGAAATCTGCTTTAACATCCTGCAGACTTTTGTTGGGGAAAAACTTCCTTCATTAAGGGAAGGATACTTGAGGGTGGAAGAAATATCAGTGCTGTGAGGACTAATTTATGTTGACTTGGGTTTCATGTCTCTGTTGGCCAGAAAACAAAAGACGACTGCTTTTCTGTTCATTAAGAGAAAAAGACTTTTTCAAGCTTATATCACATATTAATGGCATGAATTAAATCACACAGTAATGTGCCACTATGGAAGCCATGGGTATCTCATCACCCAAAAGCCATTCAACAACAGGTTTAGGAAATTAATGAAGCAGAATATGGTATAAGTACATTTACTTTCAAATGTTTTCTCCTTTTGCTTAATTGTAATCCTAGAAAGTTCTTTTGGAAACTACGGATATTGAAAAGGAAAAACTGTTTCTGTTTCTTTTAATAAATACAGCTATACCTAAAAAAAAAAAAAAAAAAACCCAACAAAAACCACACTGTCAAATTTTGTCAAATCATACATATGTAGTATTTATAATTGTTAACATAGATCTGTACTGAGATCCAATTTTCAAGTGTTTTTCTGGGTGCTAAAAACAACCTTCGCACCTTTTTCTATACCAGAAAATGTTATTATATTTGTACAGTGTTTCACCAGTCTAGGTTCTGTAACTATATTAGAATTTCTATACTATTGGGCACTGAGTATGATTTTATATTATACATAGCAATAAATGAAGTCTGCAATTTTATTCATGATCCCAAGCTTGAAAAAAATATTTCAGGGCACAGTAAGAAAACCAGTGATTTTACTTTTGGTTCTAGAGAGTCTGTGAAAAAGGTAATAAGCAATAAAAAGATGTTTTCTTAGGGGAGCCATTTTGCTCCAGTAACAGAACGGGAAGTAATGAAACAACATTTCTTGATCAATGATAACGCCGCCAGTATTATTAGCATTTGAGCTATTTACCAAGGAAGGATTTGCCAGGGAAGCTAAGAAGCCAGAAGACTTCAACCTCCATCAGTAACGCCACGCGTGACACGTATTACCAGCCAGCTGACAAGGCTGTAGTTGTGCTGCCTATCACCTACAGCACTCATTCCTGCAATACGATTATTACTCCTCCAGCAGAGATGCCTTTCATCCTTTTTTCCTTTTGTGTTTGCTTGTTAAATCTTTCTGTTGCTATCTTTGTAGGATAAGGGAAGAGACACTATTTTATGGGCAAGGAATGTGCTATGGATTCAGGAGACTTATGTTTGTATTCTTTTCTGGTTGTGCTCCAGAGATTTTCTTCTGACTGTGTTATTGTCATGGTTAACCCCAGTGACAACTCGAGTACTACACAGACACTTGCTCACTTCCCCCTTCTCTGTCTTCCCCGATGGGATGGGGAGGGAATCAGAAAAAAATATAAACCCATGGGTTGAGATAAGAAAAGTTTAGTAATTGAAATAAAGTAAAAATTACGACAACAACAACAACAACAATAATAATAATGAAGAGAGGGAGAGAGAGGAGTGAAACCCAAGGGAAAAAAACACCAAGTGATGCACAATACAGTTGCTCATCACCCTCTGACCGATGCCCAGCCAGTCCCCAAGAAGCGATCAGCAGCCCCCAGTCACCCCCTGCCCCCCCAGCTTATACACCCAGCATGACACCATATGGTATGGAACATCCCTTTGGCCAGTTCCGGTCATCTGTCCTGGCTGTGTCCCCTCCCGACCTCTTGTGCCCCTGCTTGCTGGACAAGCCTGGGAAACCAAAAACTCCTGGATTTAGAGTAAGCGCTACTCAGCAAGGACTAAACCATCAGCGTGTTATCAACATTGCTCTCATACTAAATCCAAACCACAGCGCTGCACCAGCTACCAGCAAGCAAATGAACTCTGTCGCAGCCAAAACCATGACAGCTATCCTAACGTACACTGGGAATGTCAATACCTTCCATTATGTACAGTATGTGAGAACTTTAATGTTAGAAGTGTGTGTGTGTCTATATGAAAGACTAAAAACTAAGCGCAAGTTTACATGGAAAAAATCATGGAAATATGAACATAAATTAAACTCTTATTAAAAAGCCCAGTTCATAACCCATATCTCTTTATATTAAAGATGTCCACATGGCTGCAACATCTTTGGGTTTATGCTGAATTCAGTAAGAATTCTTTTTCTTACCATACAAGGCTGTTTACAATTAGCACAGTGACTAGATAAGATACTTGATTCTTCACAAAAGAGAGTCTCTTACCTTCCTAATCACTTTAGTGGTAATTCACAGTTACAATGCTTGGAGGGGATACTATTACTGACACTAACCTTGGAGTTCAAAGTTGAGGATCGAGTTTTCCTGAAAAGTCATTAGAGCTTGCAAATTAGTAACTTTGGGTGAAAAATAATGTTTTTACTTTATTTTCTTACACTAGTTCCCTAAAGGTTTGCATTCAAAAGGCAGCGTAACAGTATGCTTCTTTTGAAGCACTTCATTCATTGAAAAATAGGCCTCCAGCAAGCTATAATTATAATTTCTCCCTCCATTTTAAATTCTTTCCCCTTGCAGATTTTCTTTGCTTGCTCAGAAAAGGTGGATGAAAGCCAAGTGAACCTAATACCATTACCAAAAAACAGATTCTGCTGCAGTGTGGTGGGCTAAAGGTCATCATAGATGCAATCCCCAAATTTCCTCCAGGCTAAATGTGGTTTCAACATAATTTTTTCCCTACAATGTTCCATAATGCAACTCTTTATTCCTTGTTGCTTAATTTCCCTCTCATTTATTGTTGATCTTACATAAGAAGACAGTTAAATACTCACCCAGACGATTTTGCAACACTACGGATTTTCTTTCAGTTGGAGAATGTGCTGCAAATCAGTATTTTGCAAGCTTGAGACAAAAGCATTCCTAGATCTTTAGTTCTACCAGGACTGCTCAGTCCCTGATTCTTCAAAAAAGATTATAGCACAAGATACTTAAAAGCAATTTTAGAAAAGAAAGCCTTATCAGCCGTCAGTCAGGGTGTGTGTATGTTCTGTTCTCTCTCACAAAGTGTATGTGCAAATCCCTCAGCTAAAATGTATGGTGAGATATTTGGCATAATTTATAATACAGTGATCAATTTAAAATACTTTAATAATGCTTCTTTAAAAAACTAGCTGACACCCCCCCCCCCCCCCCAATGTTTTATATATATGTACGTTTGAAGGAGTTACTCCATATGCTCTGTATTTCCAAAGCAAGCGGAACAAATCCAGTTCAGACAAGTTTAGTGGAAAGGTGGGACTCCAGGAATCACGTGCAAACAAAAATAGATCTGCAAAACTGAAAAAGGTTGCCTGTCACGTAAGTGGAAATCACCTCAAATCAATGCCCTCTGACAACCAATGGGATCTGCATCAGAATAAGCAGATTCTTGGCTCCCTTCCATTGCCTTTTACTGTTGAAGCAGCAGGACACAGTAAGTGGCTTAAAGACCTACTAGGTCCCTGCGATTCCTGAGGGAACAGCTCTCCCCAGCTCAGAGCTTCCCTGTCCTGCTTTGGCAGAAGACAACACACCGGTTGTGTGGCACCGGCGTATCAGCTCACATCAGGTAGCAACAACCCCTGTGGCTGAATGGCACAGCAAGAGCGTGGTAACTGGGGAAAAAAAACACCCTGCGCTCTGTTCGCTTCTTCCAGGCATTTTGTTCTGGATCAAGCAACAGAGTATTTGATGGCACAGGGGAGGGTGCGGGAGGCCCCCCAGGCAAATCCCTTCCTATCGTCTCTTATGACAATTATCAACCCTGTTGTGGTACCCACATCAGAACTAACAGAATGCGATGTTCTTAGCCAGCAGATTCCCTGCTTTCAGAAGCTCAAACGTTATGTCTTGTACTGTTCCCTGTTCCTCCTGACCCAAACGTTGTGGCAAGTCACCGACTGTCGGCTGGTGGAACATCCCATTTGAAGGTGGTGTGTGTGCTTTCCTGGGGGAAATATTCCAGACATGCAGGATTCCTCTTAAAAATGAAGGCTGAATGGCTTATAATATCCTTTTTAGGAAACATGGTGCTAAAAGAGAAGGAGGTGGGAGAAACTGGTTTATCAGCAGATTCAGATTGCTGCTGTAATGATGTTAATCAGCATGAAAAAAGATGTGTTCCAGCCAATGTGTTATGTAGTTATAAATACCGTGCCAGCACTGCTAGGTGGCCTGTGATGCGGGGACAACCTGTGGTGACACATTTCTCCGGAGAACTTTGTTTTCAACCTCCTAATGTAACTTGGGAATTGCTATAAATTTACTGGAAATACAACTTGAGGTTAAGGAGGCATCATTTATTGCAGCAAGGTGTCATTATGGAAACAGAGCTGTAACTAAGTCTCATTCAGCAACAACCCCTCCAGGGTCAACTGGAACCAAATTGCTCTGCAGAACTTCCTGCTGCTAAATTGATCTCAGAAGTTTGGAAATGAAATAAGCAGGTTAAAAAGCACTAGGAAATCTGCAATCTTTTCACTCCATTAATTGCTACTCATCCTGCCATGTAACAAAGACAAACCTACAATGTACGCTCATTTCAGCAAATCGCTCCTGATCTTGTTTATATCAAAATACAAGACTACATCAGACTGTAGGTCATTTTCTGTCAAACAGTACTTTAGAGGTCTGAAAGAAGTTTTTCTTCTGACAAGAAAGTCATGAATATTTTATTTGAACTTCCGTGAACCTTCTGTAAAAGCTGTTGGCGTGTGCAGGGAATGTCAGAGCTACTGTGCTTCAGCATTTTGAGTGGTATCTGTAGAGTGCATGGAGACACATCGGATACTGACTTAAAATGTACATCTTTGGACAATTCCCACACAAATGTTGATTTTGACAAAGCATTTTATAAATCACAGTGATGCTAAATAAATATGCCTTCATAAATTAATTGTCCCAGTGATGCTACAAACAAAATTATATCATATATTATATAAATGCTAAAAAGATTCCAAAGATATGCTCCCATCTGTTCATTACAAAGAATCATTAGATAACAACAAATGCTATGGTTTAGTCTATCTCTGTTTTACATAGGGTCAGGTATCTTTTAAATCTTTAATATGTCGGCCTGTGGACAGAAAAGCACACCATTTTAAGCTCTGGCATAGAGACAATGTGAAATACTTCTAGAAGGCCAGTAAGTCAATGGTTTGTACTTGATGTACATGGATCACTGAAAAGCACTGTTGCTGTCAAAGGTATGTTCGGTGTTCAGTTTTTAGTCAGGTAGGGTGGAATTAATTTTACTTGATTCAAATAATTTAAAATCTGGGGTTTAGTTTTGGCAAGCTGTCTTGTCAGAGGGACACAGGCAACTCCAAAGGGCAATTTATGACACCTGCCACAGACACCATCTTAGGGTGGCACCAGTGGCACACTGGAGCTGCCTGTTTAGATGCTGAACTTTGAGGTGGGTGCCACTGGGTCAAACGTAGACCCTAGTTTCAGCCACAGCATTCATTACATGCATCACTACTATTAGCACAGAAGCTTAGTGCAAAATCAGCCATGGAGCTTCTTCAAAGATGACCTCTAGAGCAATGCAAGAGCTATTTTAGATATGCCAACATCCTAAATAAAGTGGCTTTTCCAGTTGGGTGTATCTATATGACACAACACAGTGTTGCATAGACATATCTGAGTTGGCCAGCTTGCTTCTACACTGGAACTAATACATCTGAATTTGCTCAGCCTAGTTAACTCTTTGGAGAAGATACTGAGCCAGGATTATGCTGTGCTGGAAATACAATGGAAAGATATAAAGAACTGGAAAAGAAATTAATAGGACACTCGTGAGGTGAGGTTAAGTAAAGGTGATGCGTAGTGCTTAGTGCAAATAATGGCAGTCTACAAAGGTAAGTTGTAGTAATTCTCCTGCTTTCTGTGAATGACAGGAGGAGAGAATTAATGAATAGAAGGAGCATGGTCAAGTTATCGAGAAACCATAGATTAAATACCAGGGAACACATGGTGTAGTGAGAAAACAATTATGTCTTCTATTACTTAGATCACAGGGATGTTTGCACACCTGTGAGTCTGAGGACAGGCTCTCAAGGTGAGGGATAGAAGCAATCACACTTGAAGGCATCAGGGCAAATCAACCCTAAAAGCAAACAGCAGCCAGGTGGAGTGGTTGGATGGTCTATCTCACCTCTGCCTTCTGTTATGTCTGGGATCTGAGGTTCAGAAGAGGCAGTGGCTCTTCTTGGACTACTGTACTCATATATTCTGAAAATATGTTACAATGATATTAAATGTGTTTGAAAAATAAATGTCTTTGTCTTCTCTTTCAAGAAGATTGAGTCTCTTTTATTCACAGAGACAAAACTCCCCAGAGTTAAAGAACCATTGGGAGGCTAAAGAGTTCTCATCTTTCTGAGTTGTATAAAAATTAAAACACCAGGAACATAGAGCATCCTAGAGATCAGATGATAGGTGGTAAAAGATGTTTCAAAGGAAGGTTTGTGGAATCCTGGGCAATTACGGAATTCTGTTTCAAAAGGGAAGCTTGTTCAACTAGTAGCTACCAGTTAGCTGGTGCCCTGAAGCTCGTGGCTTTATATTTACTACACACATCCATCCCCATGCACTGATAGGCAATCTTCTGACAGAGATCCAGGTAAGAAAGAAACCTGAGTATTCACAGTTCCAGATGAGTGCATCACTTAGCTTAAGGAGCCTGTCTTTTATTTCCAGGAAATTAATTATCTGATGACTACCCTCTTAGCAAGAGCCTCTGAATTCTCAGAGATCATTCACTATGCCTTTTTGGTATTTCTCTTCTTTTTCTTGGCACTGCCTTAACCAGTTTTTGTGTTCTTCAACATTCTGTGTGCTGAACTCTGCCCTTGTAGTTTTTTTCCCCCAAGTCTTTTCTTCATCTCCTACCTCTCTGTCAAGCCAGTACAACAAAGGTGTTTCCTACAGACCAGAAAAGCAGGAAGGTTTAAGGAGGGAAGCTGAGCACTGCTGTCCTTCCCTTCACAACCTCTTCTTGTGCAAGGGACAAAGCCTAGTTGACTTGAGGACACATGTAGAGTTTACACTGTTCATTTTCTAAAGAGGACTGTAAAAATTCTGTGGCCTCCAAAAAGTTAGGAAGATGAAAGATCAGGCAAGAAACGGAGATGTGCCTTACTAACTAACATGTTACTGAACACTGCTGGCATCTGGAGAAGTACATAAGGAGAAGCATCCATTGATACTTTCCTGATTTCCTTCCGTCCGTGTCCCTTGTTGCTTATTGTCAGAGAAACAATAATGAACTAGATTAACCTTTTGAAATTCAGAAGTACTCTCTGATGAGAAAGCCTTCTGTTTGACTCAGTCCCAAGCAGAAAGGCAAGTTTGTTACATACAGCTCTCCTCTGGAATAAGCTTCTATCTATCCCTGAATAGTCTCGTGCACTGCAGAAATTTTACAGAGAGAAAACCCCCAGCTATGCAGCTTAGGTAGCTGCTTGTAAGAACTAATGGCTCATATCCACAGAGCACATTAGTGATGTGGAGCTGAGCGCTTCAGGGTCTAACTTTTAAAGTGCCTGATCCTCAGAATGAGAAATAGAGTTAAACTATGCTACGTGTCCAAGCTCTTTAACACTGTCAAAACAGAGGCAATCCAAAGCGTGCACAAAAGCAGAATTTGAGAACTATGACACCTTTTAGTTTGACAGCTGATTTAGGTATACATGAGTTTTAAGGACCATCGGGGTTAGACATTGGTATTGCACAATTTCAAAATTGTTACATTGGAACAATCCACAAAATAATGTTCTAATAAGCAAAATATTGTCCAGCCTCTTTTACTCTTATCGTTAAGTAAATCTTCTTATTTCTAATCCTCCTTAAGTATTTTAAATAATTCTCTTTGCCCAATATCACATTTCATGTCATGATTCAATTGTGAGGTGAGTTTGGTTGGAAAGTTTGAGAAACTAGCATGTTCACAAAGGGTATTCAAAATTATTTGGCAAACAAACAAACAAAACCAAACAGTAAGATCCCTAATTCAGATGTGTCTCAGTAATTGGCAATGTCACATTCATCTTACAGTATTTTACAACAGGCAATCATCTCAAGTCCCTCTGTACTCAAACATATGGTGAAACCCGTGCAAAGCAACCACCAAAACACGGCAACTACTAAGGGAATCCTTGATATATGAAAAAAATATAGCCTCCACACATGTAGCAATTCCTTGAATGCCATCTAGAAGATACTATCCTAGCGCAGCTCTGAAAGGGTCCTGACAGATTCAGATGTGTGCGCTCCAGATCTACTAGTTCTTTATATACTGTTCAGAAAACAAAGGTTTGTAAAATGTCATCAAAAAGGAAGTTTAAAAAGATCAACAAAATAAATCATACAGAATAACTTTATAATAGTTTTCTAAAAATATTATTCTGCTTGCACAGAATAATTCTGTGCCAATAACCTTATGGAAAAGAATTAATAAAGACAAACGGGCTATTTACGTATTACAGGTTTTCACCCTAAAATATACTTGTTATCATTTTGAGGAACCTATATCAATGGCATTAATTTTCTGAGACATCATGCTAACTCTGCCATAAATCAGAATTATCTATGCTTCATTAATGATCATGATCACCAAGTATTTGTGCTGTTGACTTAACTACTCATGCTGTGTGTTTTCAGATACATTGTGACTGGGTTTGTAACTGCTCATGCAAGTCGATCTTCACCTGAAATGTCCTTTCAAAATTTCCACTTTGGCTGAACACATAAAATCTTGAGGAAGAAAGGCTGTTTTGATAATTAATTCATTGGCTCCGGCTGACAAGAGAGGAGTCAACCGCTCTGAAAATGAACTCCTCTAACTGTAAGAGCTCTGAGTTTGTCAGTGTTCATTGTCAGTCCTCACTTGCTGGTCAGCTCCCATAGTTTACTACACTACCCCCATAGTCAGGCAGTTGGGAACAGCCAGCTAGTCAGCCAGAAGGTAATCTGCTAGGTGGACAGGCTAGCAAAATGTGGGAATTTCTTGACAATGGGCGCATGCATTTGGCTGGCTCCCTGGGGGAGGTTTATTTTGTTTCTCTGGCCTGGGGCAGACTAATTGGTAGACAAAGTGCTCTGGAATGCTCAGGAACAGGAGGAGTCCTCCCTGCACCATTTGTTATCCATGTTCTGGGACTGAGGATGAGTGAAGGGTGCAGGATATGCATGGAGTGAGGGGAAATGCAGGAACAAAGAGACTTCAAAACATCAGGACTATGGCAGCAGCAGCAAAGGAGGGAAAGGTCCTATGGAGGGAAGCACTGCAATGAAAACTGTGGAATGTCTGCAGGGAGTTAATTGTACCAAAAGAGGTGTAAGCTGAAATATTAGCCTATCTATGTGAGCGGATCATCCAAGAGACATCTGCATTGCCTGTTGATTTTTATAATCACACAAAGTAGGTGATGAAATTAATACACCACTGGAATGATCTCTTTTCATAAGTCTCAGAGTGGCTTAGACATTACCTTCTTTAAGTATGAGCTATATTCCTTAACATGGCTTTCCTGGTTAAAGACCTCAGCACTGTCTTAAGTATCATCACTATCAAAACAGCAACTATTTCATTCAGTACAGTTGGGACTGGGTAGAAAAACTCATGTGAAAAGATTTTATCACTTAATGAAGTTTGCATAGCACATTTAGTCTGGATGTAAATCATAGCATCTTGAATATTTACTATCTATATCCTGCAGTAGATAAAATAAGGGATAACTAGTCTTCTTCCACAAGCCAAAAAATAAGAAGCACGTTTTGGCTACTGATCAAACTGAAAATACGTAGAGATTGAAACTGCCTCATCTGTGTTCTGGCTGCAAAGGGGCTGAGGCATGTTGCAACTGAATCAGAGACATGAGCTTGAGTCCTGCCTTGCCTGTGCACTGAAAGCTACCGACGGTCGCTTTGGCGGCAGGTGAGTAAGCATCCACAGGCGGAGAGACACAGGTGGCACATCAGGCTGTCAGCCGCATCACTGGCTGACGTGCCATTGCCTACAGCCGTTCATACACCGTACCCACACTAGCCCAATGGATCACCTGTGTCGGAACTGCCTTTTTGTCTAAGCTGTCCAGAAAACAAGGCTCTCCAGGGATTGGTTTTAGGTCTGCCTGCTTAAAAATGCATAAAAATAGGCAGCTCCCAGATGGCTTTCCAACACATTACATTTTTTGTCATCATGTCTGAACGTACATTTATTGCAAACTGTTTTCAGAATGGAGAGATGACTCAGCATGTAAAAAATCAAAACAAAACATCCCTCCTGCCCCCCCATTTTCTATTCATGATTGCACTACTATCACACAATGGGAAATAAAGACAGACAAAAAACTGCTTTGGAAGTTTAATCTGAGTTTTCTTACCTAGTGATAAGAAACAACAGTAGTATAAACACAGAGGTATACCAGATGGCTCCAGTCAAGCTTTACCAATTTACTGAAAAGTTTTTAGATGGAGAACATGTAAGGTCTGAACTTGAAGTCCACTGCATGCTTGTGAAAGCACATGCATTACTTCAGAGGTGGGAGGCAACCATGGTGCTATAAGAAAAAAACCCCACAAGATGAAAACCAGAATTTTGACAAAAAAAATTTAAAATTATACAGGTTTCTTAGAGAGACATTTTTTGAAGTTAATTTTAAGAATGTATTTTCACTTCTGTTTGCAGCGCCCAAGTACTTTTATTTTCAACTTTTGCTTTCATTTTCCTAACAGATTTTTTATTACAAGCATATCTATCCTTAACACTTGTAGAAACTCATATTAGTTACTCCTTGAAACATTTGTTGCTGTGAATAAATAATGGAAAAAAAATTTAAAACAGGTATAGTTCAAAGTCTATGATTGTTATCTAACAACTATACTAGTCATCACTTGCTTAAAAAATAAGTTCATGTATGAATCAGTGCTTATTTATCTCAGTGTGTCAATCTACAATACAAAACTGTATGGCTTAACAATGTGAACAAACATATGCTATTGGTAAGACCAACCAGGTGAGCAACCCAAGGAAACAGAACTGATTTGGCTACAAAACTCTAGTTATTTTTCTTTCCATGTGGCTTATTTTGACCCTTTTA
The DNA here is from genome assembly GCF_023634155.1 of Falco peregrinus. NCBI lineage: Eukaryota > Metazoa > Chordata > Aves > Falconiformes > Falconidae > Falco > Falco peregrinus. The sequence goes on along the minus strand of NC_073724.1, from coordinate 7,271,722 downwards.
AGGGTATCTGGGTAAACGTGACATGTTGTCAAAATGGCCAGTAATAGCATGCAGAAAATACTTCTCTCTTTAGGTTTCCTACCTAGAAGCCATCCTGGTCCCTTTCTGTCTCGTAACATCCTTGAAGTCAAGGGTGTTTTTCCTCCCAGGGAAAATACCAGCAGAAAATAAAACTTTGTTTTCATTGTAATTATCCATTTAAATTTTGGGGTAAAAAGAACAAAAAACTTGTACAACTCAGCCCATAACCCTAAATATTTTATTTTGGGAATGCCTCTAGTGTTTCATATGAGTTGCTGTTCAGGTGCATCATGACTTTGTTCCTTTATCAGATTTCCTACATGGACCATAGTTTCCTCCTCTAGTTGTAAAGGAGGCAACTAATCCTTGGGACATCAGGCAGCTGTGATTGATGTGAGATACCGTCTGATGGAGACAGAAGAAGACACTGACATGAGAAAATTATAACTCTGATCACAGCCAAACTTCGGTTTTCAAACTTTTGTTTCTTAAATGGAAAGCAAAAACTTTCCAATCAAAACAGACTTTGTGTAGTTAAAAATGAAGAGTAATGATAATCTTAATGGAACACCTCTAACCAGTCTGGCTATGTTTACATCTATAAGTTTTCTACTTTCTCTCTGCATGATACACAATGTCAGAATGACAAAGATTTGGATGCTAGAGAACACATAAGTTCATCCTGGAGCACAGTTTTTTTTTTAATATGTACCTGACACACAGGCAGAGTACATTTTCTAAAGAATTAAACCCCCCTCTTATCAAAATGATGTACTAAAATCCCACAGATTTTATACATCACAATGATCAAGGGTGGCTGATTATAGCCACCCTGGAGAATTCAAATTAATCCTGGAACTCCACATGTTGGCTTCACCACAACCACTGCAAATGAGACATTTGATGAGTGTGGGGGATTTTCAAAATCAGACTAAACTAAGAATCTTACTCCTGAGACAGAATAAATTTAGTCTTGCTCAATTTAGAACACGGTAAAAGGAAGCTCTTAAGATATGATAGAAGGAAAACTGAGATTGTATATCTGAATTCTTAGTCAATGAGATCATAAAGATTAGACTGTTACCAGGTCTGAGTCTCAGATTTACTGCATTTGGAAACACTGAAGTAAAGTGTAGACAAGATAAATACTGGAGATGACACTGGCAGCCAATAAAGTGCTGCAGAGTGCTCAATTATGATCCATTATTTATGATCTAGCAAGAAAAGTGCGGGTAGGAGGAAAAGGTCCCTTTCTCAAAGGCTTGAATCCAAGAGATGAGGAATTAAGGAAGGAACAGAAGGGAAAAGAAGAGATTATTTCCTAATCGAAGACATAAATTGTGTTTTTTTCACTCCTAGAAGGCTGGCCCAGTGTTTGGGATATGTAGCAACATTAATAAAATTACTTGAAATGATCTGAGACCATTTGTATCCTAAATAATGCATAAGCAGTGTGGGTTACCGTTGGGATCAGTTTGGACTAACTCAGTGTCGGACGCATTGCTCTAACCAGAAGCAGCTGGATATTGGTCTCTCTGCACATTACAGTGAAAATACCTTTCAAATAGAATGGCTGGGGTCCAGGCTCCCTTCATTGCGGGGAAAGCTGTTCATATAGCACCTGCAGAGCCTTACAACCAAAGGTATAACCTGTCACAATTAAAGATTAAATGTAAATTACTACTCATTTTGAAATACACGTATTTGGTCATACATAGCCTGGATTTCTAAATGTGCTAAACTCTCACAGCATCCAGATGGAGTTACGGCTGCCCAGCTTCTTTGCAGATCAGGTCACAGATAACTAATTAGAATTTGGAACAGCGACATTAGGCTCTGCATGTTTAGAGTGACTACACAGAGTCAGCTTTCCTTAAAGCTACCTATAGGAAGAAATGCATGTGATCTTTAAGTTAAACTTTCCAGAGCAGCTCACCCAACTATACTGAGATTCTAAGACTTCTGTTACAAAAGTGGGCAATTTATCCTAACAGCCACTATTCCAAAAGACAGTTTGAAACAGATCCTTCTTCAGTACATGAAATTTTCATGTTCTTCTACCATAATGCAAAAAAATCATATAGATACAAAAAGTTTGCTTTTATGCTCTGATCAGTATCATCAATAAAAAACCCAAATCCTGTAAATTAAGTTTCAAATATATCAAACTACATTAAAACACAGAAAAAAGGCAAGAAAATTTTAATAGTTCTTCACGGTACATTGCAATCAGCAGAAATATTATACTCTGTTACTTTTTTTACCCACTGATTCAAAGTAAGTTTTTTCAACGTTTAAAGGCAAATGAAATGAAACGACTCCATTGTTACACAGCAGAATTTGGCCTTAACGCAATCATAATCAGCTACTTCACATTTAAATAATTTTGAAAACCGATTCTGAGCAATGAACTGCAGCCAAAATGCAGAGACATGGAGGAATTTTATATAGATTTCAGTGCAGAAAATTTACACTGCTCCTTTATTTGTCTCTACAAAAATGCTGAAACTATTCCTAAATTTGGTACTTAAAAAAATGTTAAGAACAACTTGGGAATCAGTAGCATCCACGCCTTTCAGCTCTGTTTCATGGTAGTTCCAAAGAAAAAGCAGTCTATTGTCTAAAGAGTGTAGGGCTGTGTGCAAAACCGGAGTGGGTTTTTCTCCCCTATAGCTAAGGGTTTCAGACTTCTACACCTCCTAGTAATTGCTGTATAGCACCGATGCTGATCTGTTCTTATTTTTTTCCCCATTTTTGAAGAGCAATACAACCTTCTAAATGCTGTTCATTTATTTGTTGTTCAAATATATTACATATTCTCCACTGCTATCACAACTTCTTCCCTGGGTCGTGCAAGACTCCAGGTAGGTGAATCTCCCCATTTCCAAGGCATGGCTGTAGAAAGCACAGGGAGTGTGAAAGGGGACCAGGAGGAGATGGGTACTTGCTCCTCTGCTGTGGGCAAACCCCTGGTGGTAAGGTGATGACAGGTGACAATCGGCTGGCAAGTGCCTCCAGGAGGAACGGCACCTCACGTGTCTCCCTGCATTTCCACCCAGCAGCCCCAGGGAAATCCCTCCAAATCATTCTGTGGCATGACTCGCTGTCCTCATAAATCCTCTTGCAAGACAGTGTAGTCCACTTTTCCTTAGAGAAGATTAAGTTCTTTGTAACATGTACTGAATGATAAATCTGTACATATATAAAAAGACTGGCTTTACCAGAACTCATGTGAAAACAAAAACTACCCAAAATATTCTTACTTTGATAATGTTATTCTGACAAAACAGGCACGTCTCTTTGTTGCCAACGTGGCAGCACATTTCTATTCATGCTATGCTGTAAAGGATTTCAAATTGCCTGGGATGGGGTGGGGGGAGTGGGGAGGGAAAGGGCAGTTTGTTCTTCATGCCACCATCCAGGTGGCCTCTTAGCAGCAAGTTGGCTCAAGCACACATTCTAATCTCAAATAATTTTGTGTGTGCTTCTGTGCATGCTAAGCAAATCCTGCCATCCTCTTCCAGCTCTATCAGCTAGCATCTTTCAATCAACAAATTGCACTTTGGCATGAACAGAAGGTTTAAGATGGACTTCTGCCACCCTCCCAGTCCCAGGCTAAATAGCTATGAACATATGCGGAGATTGTGTTGTTCATTTTTAGGGCTTTATGATGGCACATTTAATTGTACTAGAAGTGCAATTGATGGAAAGTGAGTTGCAGATTGAATAGGCAGTGTAGCAGATGTACAAGGTCATTCAACAAGGACTACTCATTACTTCAAATTACCACCCTTGAGGAGAAACCATAGTATGTGCCAGGATGGAGCTCTTTCTCTGACACCTCATCTTTCAGCTCCATCCCAAAGGCCATCTTTGTTTTCTTACAGATAACAATTCACAATTAGAACCTGCTACCTTAAGTTACAATGACTCAATTGCCGTGTCTAATGTATTTCACGTGTGAAGTATGCTGCTGCTGCTGCCATTCATTTTAAGACAGGCGATTGCCAGAAACTGCATACAATGTGTTTGTACATTCACAGAACTGTGTTTCTGCCCCATTTGACAGAATGATGAAAGACAGCTGCCTTACTTAGTTTTAAATCACATTAGTGTTCTATTTTCATTTACCTTTTACTTTCATAACTCTCCATTGAATTACAGTCTGGCAAAAATTTATCAAAAAAGAGCGTAACTTGCTCAACAGTTTATAGGGTTTGGTAGCATTGGAATGTTTGCTGCTTTTTATTTGGCTGTCCTGACATTCATGAACAAAGACAAATATTAGATGGACACAGTTAACGAAACCGCGAATTTGTTAATTCCCCTAGGAACCAGCAATATTTTATTCAAGATAGTTCATGACCTTTATCAACTGCTGCCTGCCAAGGAGCCACCGTCACAGCCTTCATAGTTTTCAAGTGATTTCCCAGTGAGCTAGAAGGGAAGCGGTGTCCTCTCCAGGTAGGAGAGAGGTACGTCTACGTGAGATGGAGACAACAGGGCATTCATTAAGGAATTCTCGTTCCAAGACTTCTTTCAATTTCATTTAGCAGCAAGTCAGACGTCCTGCCAAAGGAATATCTGCCCTAAGCAGAAGAAAGTTCCAGGAATTAGCTCAGCCCTCTGCAGCACTGCCTTGCACCTGTGGCACACTGCCCCACTGACCTCTTCCAGGGAATAAGGGGATACATGACCTGCCCATCCCTTCAGAGGATGCTTTTCTGACCCCTTCATGCCCTGCTTCCAAATCCCAGGCCTCTTTCCAGGGAGGACCCTTAAAGAAAAGCCTCTATTCAACATGCCCTCACCAGCATTTCAGACAATTCTGTTCTGCACAGCAAGACTTTTTGTTTAACAAATGTATGATGTGATGGTGTATGTTACAACATCAAGAAACTTTTTACTGTTCATTTTTGAAGCAATAGCAGAAATGTCTTAAAGCAAGAATGTAAAAAAAGTCTTTTACCTTTCTCTGATGAAGAGTGAGCATCACGTTGAACAGTAAATGTGGAAGGAAAAAAAAAGTGAAATCTCAGGAATTAAGATTTATATTTAACTGCTTGAATTGGTCAAGAAAAATCTCAGAAAACAGGTAAGTTAGGGCTGTTCACCTTGTATTTTTGTGTTGGAATTTCGTGTAGAGATGCTGATAAAATAGTTGAATAAATACCCTATTTCCATATAGGAAAATGATGGGTACTGTTCATATCGCCTTCAACCTATGGTCTCAAAACTGCTAATCTAGTAAATGTCAAAGAATGAAAAAGATAAAGTTGAACTGGAGATCAGTAGCAATATTGTTATTTGCAAACATTTTATCTGCAAATAGATGTCAACCTTTTTGTCAGGAATAATTCAGGATAATGGATTCAAGTAACTCTACTTTGAAATATTGTCCAATAGCTTCCAAAACACCCTCATTAATTGTCCTGAAAAATATGAAAAAATACAGGTTTTTGTCTTCAAAATGCAGAAGAGAAACCGTGAGAAAATGATTTACTGGGTACATTTAATAATGTAACTAATAACACTTACCCTGCAAGGTTGCAGAACACCCAGTAATTACGAAGAGCAGAGTAAATTTCTCTTGCTCATTTTCTTGTCATCCTGTTTCTTCAAGATCTGGCATCAAATTTATTTATTTATGAGTGGTCACCTATAAATCTCTGATAAGAACTGCTTCTTACAATCTAAAGTGCTGAGATAACATGTTCATTTAACAAACTATTTTTATCTGTGTGCTGTGTACATCACTGTGCTGACCCACTTTTACTAAATTCAGGTACTGTGGGGCCTTCAGGAGTATCAATCAGTCAGCAGATACACTCACTGGAGGCTTTATTGTTTTTTAAAATGGCACACAATGCGTGGACTGCATGGCTGTCACAACTGATAAGAGCTCGAGTCATTGCTGGACATATCCAGCCTTATTTTGTTTTTCTTCCCTCATTCTTTGTCATTGTTTATCTCTGTCTTGCAACACTTAGCTTTTGTGGTGGACAAATCCAGTTTCTAATATTAATATGTTTTTCTGCAAAATGTTAATTTCAGAGTGCCAAAGTATTTCCTTTTTTTTCCCTCCATACGTCCATCTCACATACCATTTCAAAGGCAACCATTCCCACGTATCTCACAGCAGTACTATGCTCTGGTTTATAATATGCACTGTGCTCAAGAAATGGTTAGAAACAGTAGTGATGATGGTAAAATGCCACACAAATAAATAATTGGAATGAGAAATATTTGGAATCTGTCCACATTGATAAGGTTTCTTTAAAAGCAAGCTTTAAAATCATGTAGCAAGACACGAAAACTTCTGCTCTGTTTTGTTTTTCAAAGGATGCTCTGCAGGCACTTCACAAAAAGGCATTAAACATTTCTCAGATTAAAAGAAAGTAATGAAAGTACTGGTACTATAACACTAACGATAAAAATGATAGTGGTCAGCAGTGTCATTTACTTTCCTGATAAACAGACAGACACCCAGACTAGGTGCTACCAGTAAAGTAGCAGTTCTGATATAAATCACAGAACCCCAGAATAGTTTGGGTTGAGGGACGTTTAAAGATCATCTAGTTCCAACCCCTCTGCTGTGGGCAGGGGACACCTCCCACTAGCTTAGGTGGGATGCTGTGGATGAAGACAAAACACTTTCTGAAATGGTTCATCTGCACTGGAGTCAAACAATGCTGGCTAGTCAGAGTCAGCACTCAAAGTGCTGGCCCTTGCACGAGCCTTGTCTTCCACATTAATATGAGTTCAGCCTCAAACTCTGCTACTTGTAACCTTACAAAAGCAATACAGTCACTAAAACAATTTTTATAAATGGAAAACGTTCCTACATTAGCAACTGAGTAAATGAGATATTATTTCTACTGGTTATTGATTAGCTTTCATAACGTTCTTGAATTTCCACTTTGCTGTGCCAATTCCAACTTATGAAGACATCAATAGTTTATGAAAACATAAATCATGTTCAAAGTCTCATTTTATATGGACTTGCTATCTAGCCTCTCATCAAGTATAATGGAGTGGGGAAAGTTTTGCTGGGTTTTTACAAAGAAATGTTTACTACTGCAATGGTACTGCTACTATTAAATTGTTCTTCAATAAATACATTTTTTAGTTTGAAAGTGTGTGCAGGTTATTCAGCTAGCTGTAACTTTGTTTCCACATTAACCCACAAATTACTTAGAAATGAGGATACTGCCAATGTTAATGGAAAAGTGCCACAGACAACTAGGTAGCTCCATTTGTACATGGATAATCATTAAATAAACATCTATACAGCTTGACAAAAACTGATGCAACTCAGCACAGTGAAAAGGTTTTTTTTCACGAAGAGTAGAGAAACACATTACTTTTTATACCTATGAAACCTCAAGGTAAGAAACTGAATAATCTCATTGAAGGGCTGAATGTTAGGTGTACCGGAGCCAGCAGTTCATAAAATCTTGTATTTCAAATTTAGATTAACTCCTTTTACAGAATATTAAATTCTTATTTGCTTAGGGGCATCTCTTTAATGTCATGAGAATGTTAGTAGGAGTTAATCGAAGAAATTTCGAATCACCGACATTGAAGAAAATTGGATCCTAGCAAGCGTATTGAATAATAAGATGACAGTGACATAAGAACTGGACAAAGCTTTACGTAGTTACCACCCTGCCCAGGTAATGCTAGACACATAATAGACAAAGAACAGGCAAGCCTTTCAAAAATTAATTAATCAACCCTCATCCCACTGAGATAATACCTTCTGTGAAATGTTTTATCATGGTTCTTTTAGCAGCTTCTGCTTGCGTAAGTCACCACCTTATAGCGTAAGTAAACCATACACATTGTACTGTTTAAAAAGACATCTCCCATATCCTGTGTACCATATTGCCTATGTAACTTCCACCAAGACATTTAAAAGGCAGGATTGCTCTGCATGAGATCTGTTTCTCTTCCCTCACTGACCCTGAAGGGAACATTTCCCAGTAATGCCAAGATAACGCTGCCCATTAGGGAGTAACACGCTGGGAAGGGCAGTGAGAGACGAGGGTTTCAGCAGGTGCTGAAGGTAACGAGCGGTAGCTTGTCTCAGCTTGAGGCGAGACGCTGTGTTTGCGGGGTAGGACAGGGATGTGGTGTATACTACGGTGAAACGTGATGTAAAGAGACAGCAGACTAAACAAATGAAATCTGCCACATACAGAAAAGCTAGTAAAATGAGATGAGAAAGTGAGTGGTATAGTCTGGAAATGCAAAACACTTTTGGGATGAGACCTGTACAGAGAGAAAACTTCCACGGGCCAGAGACCCCCACAACTTGCTGCAACCAAAGCAGCACCAAGGCACAAGTGGGTTGCCGCAGGAGTGACCAGCCTTGGGTTTTTAGGTCGTTTCAGGAACAAAAATAAGCAGCTTCCACATGGTTCAAGGGCAGCAACACCTCCTGCCTGGCGGTGCAGCAGGGCTGCCACGCGGGCTGCTGGATAATACGGACCCACAGCAATGGGAGAAAGCGAGACAGCAACAGGCAACCTCCCTGGGGAGATGTCTTCTGATCCCAGTCCTGTGCCAAAAGGAACTCCTAAACACAGAGAGAGCCTCTGTGGTTCCTGGTGGCCAGCTCCTCTCTGCTTTCTCGGCCATGGCACACACTTTTTGTCTCTTGATAGGTCACAGAGCTTGGTGTGTGGCTCTGAGGGCTTGACGGGACACTGGTGCAGGGAAAAAACATCGTTAGTTTTATTTTCAGCCACCGTTCAGCAGTTTAACTGTGTGTTGGAGCACCTATTAAAGGACATTCAAAGCTCTGCTGTGTTTGGGAAACTCTTTGGCCTTCAGTCAGACGTTTATAACTGCAGAGCAAACAGGAATGCTATTGAACCAGGCAGTTGCACCAGCTCCATATTCAAGTTCAGGTTCATGAGGCTGCTTACATTTTTCTGTTGAGCTTAGACAGCCAGTTTCCATTTGGGTTCCTGCTCCTTTTGTGCCCCATGCATTGTTCACTATAATTCTAGTTATTAGGTGCTGAATAAATGTCAAGAAATGCTATCTGTTATTTCTGTAATATATACTGCATTAGTATGTTCCATGCTTGCTTTCTGTTGCTTTCCCATCACATAGTGTGATGTTGCATAAAGGCTTTTATCCCCAGAGAGCTTTTTTTCATGAAATGTGCTGAGATGCTAGAAATCTATCCAAAACATTGCTGCTATCTTTGACTTTGATACAATTAGCTACTCAGTAAAAAGGCACATTGGAATACACTATGAAAGAAATAAAAAATATACTCAGTCAATTCCGAGTTGATTCAGTGCCAATGTGTTTAGCCGACTGTCTGAAAAAAGATAAGTAGCAAACCATTTCAAAGATTACTCTTCCCAAACAATAAAAAAAAATACCCCAAACTTGACATTTCTGAAATGATGAATCTTGGTTCATGTGAAATGTCAGAATGAAGAGAAAAAGAAAAATCAATATCTGTGCAGATGAAGCAATGTAAGGTCAATTGTACTATATTGCCAGTGCCAGGCCACCCATGTCTTTTTAACAGCAGTATTTTTAAAGTGTACAATACCTGAAAGACGCTGGAGATTAACTTTCAAGACTGAACCACCTTTTAACAACAAAGTTATTAAACATTTTGTTTTAGAGACTGGAGCAGAGGCATAATAAAATGGCACATTTCCAAAAAAAGTTTTTACTCTATCCTTGAGATTAGTTCACCAACATTATGCTCAGCATGTTACATTACATGAATTTTCCTTCTAATTTGATATATTTTTCCTGCCGGGTAACTGAAAGTTTTAATCAGAGGAGGGAATTTGAAATGTGTCCTGACCCTTTTGCTAACTCTTATGACAAAACCCAGCATTTCCCTGGGAGAGCCATAGGTGTGCCATGAGTATACTGGACGGGGTGTAAGTATATTACAGGGGCTCTGGCACCACGGAACTTGGGCACATTCTGAAGGAGCACATGCCTCTCACTCCCAGGCTATGTAGGTAGCTGAAGGGGGACACTCAAGGTGACTGTCCTGAGCCCATAATGCAGATAATCAAAAATCAAATGTAGACGATATGAATATTCCCCATATTGTATTTCTGTGTGCATGGTTAAGAAGTAGACCTAGGACATTTGATTTTTTTTTTTCATTTGCTGAAAGCTAAAATGTTTCTAAATTCCTTTTTAAAGTTGAACACATTGACCCTTTTTGGTTAGTCTGGGTCTCAGCCATGTACAGTGAGATGACATGGACTGACGTTCACGTCTTTACCATTCAGCACCCTGCACGGGTATACGCGGATTTCATGCCATTTAGTGTGGTCCTATGGGCCCGAATACAACCCCTGTGACGATGTGATCATTCACACGCTGGGAAAGCTGGCTGAGGAGCTCGGATCACCCTTGGACTAGCCAGAGGAACTTGCCAAATACTGACAGGTACCTATAGGTAATGAAGGGTAATCACCAAGTCAGAAAACCCCTTATTGTTCTAGAGAAGTATACCATAATGATTTCCTCATTACCTGTAATCACTGTTTTTCTTTAGGTTTAAAAGATTTCTCAGTTGACAGATACTCTAGACAAGGAATATTAGCAGAACTGGTTTTAATGCAGCACTATTTATATTTCCGAGAAAACCAGAAGTGCGATGGAACTGGATTACTCCTGGATAATTCTTTAAGAGGGGACTGAGAAAAGAGAAGCTTTTACTACTTTTTTTTTTTTTTTTTCCAATCTGAATAGTGGGACACAACATTTATTTGAAAAGAAAAAAAAAAAAATCAGAGCAAAGAGGGTGTTTGAAATTAGATTAGAGACTAGGCTGATAATGACTGACATTAGAGATCAGACTCTAAAGATAAATGGCATTAATTCACAATGCCATCCCTAAACCTCTCTAGTACTTCTAGGACCATATAAAATGGTGTATTTTTACAACCTGACCTGCTTTACAGCTTTAAGATGGAGACAAAAGTGGAGGCTAGAACATTTTGTAAAATGGAGTTAGTGCTACTAAAAGAAAGCTGTCTGTGAAGCTTTTCTTTTAAGTTTTCCTACGATAGTTATTATTGATGTCCCCTATTGCTGTTTAAAGAGAAAGTGGGGGAAAAGCCTCCCTTCGAAGGATATGAGAAGGATATGAGTGCATTATATCAAAAATGGGTTTTCATTTTAAGACTTTTTTTACAGCTAGGGGGAAAAAAAAAAATCAGCTTGCTTTTGAAATGAGATTTTTCACTCACGCACCCACTGTAGAGCTAACCTGACTGTGGCGTTGCAGTACACCAGCCTGTCAGCTCTCTCTCTAATTACCGAGCGGACAAGAGCATTTCTGAGCATGACTGAGAGTTTGTTGTTTCCCCAAATCTGGTAGGAATCTTGTTCAACTGAATGTGGTCAATAAAGGTAAAATAGGATAATATTAATTGGCTTTGATGAGCTGATGGTTAAATAGCTTCTTTGAAAAACTCAGTTTTTGCCAAGGCAATACGTTCAGGAACGTGCCTTTGAAGAGGAGGAAAAAGCCCCAGTTTCTCTTTCTGTCATTACAAGGTATCCAGAAAAGCAAGTATGAACTGCTTTATTCAAAACAGCTTAAATTTGTGATGTGACTGTGATGTATGACATCCATAGGATAAAAATCCATGAAGACACTACAATGTGGAAGAAAATACGTAATTTAGCTCTGCACTCACACAAACATTGATGATTAGAAGTCACAAAGTGACTGAGAGGGAATGCTGCTTTCTGAAAGCTCAGAAGAATCCCTTAAAATCATTTTATGCTTGCATGATTTTATTTTTTCCCCTGTCAAAGACATGAAATCCTCTTCAGCTACCCAATTCTGGCAAGAATGCTAAGGAGAACACAGTACATGTTCTCCAAGCTACTGTTAAAGGAAAGGGCTCTCAGCCTTGTCCATAGCACTCCTGGTCCATGTAATGGAGGTCCCTCCGAAAAAAATAACCAACGTATTGCACAACAGAAACGTGGGTAAATTTCTACCAGTGTTCATTTTTCTGCTGTTTATAGGTAAAAAATCCCCCAAATCACTAAAATGAGCCAGCATCCCTTGGTTAGTGTCTATTTACTTTCTTGCCAAATAAGAAATACTTAGCTAATGATATCTGGGGACAAACCATGAGAGGGAGACATGTGAAATATCAAGATGTCAAAACAACTACTTGATCTTATGGCTAAACTCACAAGCAATCCTAGAGAAGTGATGTTTTCAACAACCTCAGTTATAAATTACTCTCCTGTACTGTCTGTTCTTTTCTACATAAAAGACACTGAGGTCTTACAATTACTGCAGTGAGCATTTTTCAGATATGGAGGTCACTGTAACTTGTAAGATTATTTACATTTGAACCATTAACTTCCCTGTTTAAACTCACTTAAATAAAAGTCTGACCGTAAAAAAAAAAAATTAGAATTTCTGTTGCAGAGGACTATTCTTTCCTTTTTTTCTTATAGACTAGTATCTTTTGGGATCCTTCTACTTCTGAGGTATAAGCATGTACCAGATGTTTGTCAAAAAAGATCCTGTTAATCACTGTAATTAAACCAACTCTTTTTATTGCATACTTTTGCATTTCATCAGTGTTCTGCAAAATCAAACTGCAAATGCTAATTACATGAGCCAAAACTCAAATGCAAGCAAAAAAGCTCATTTAGATCTGATTTTTTGTTTTATTATAAAAATGTATCATGCAGAGGCTTGGTACTTCTACCTAAATTTAGGGTACTTGTATAACCCTGTTTATTATTAGCCTAGGATTTTAGAAAAAGTAGACCACCATGCCCTGCCATATATATGCTTGTCAGCATCTTCTCGGAGGCTTCTGAGCTGCTGATTAATACCAATCAAGCTGGACATGGAATAAGGTTATAACTTGGGATGAAAAGGACTTCAGAGGGCACCTGGTCTGACCCTTTGCTCAAAACAGCAATTAGATCAGTTTTTCAGGGTTTTGTCCAGTCAAGTTTTGATTACTTCTAAAGATAGGGCAGAAATCTTCAGGGCATCAAGTTTCCACAAGTATTAAGTAGTTCAGCAGAGTAAAAAGCCTTTATTACCAACCTTCACTGAGTAAAAGGCTGCTCTCAGCCTTCACACAGGAGTGCCTGAGACTTGAAACCACAGCACACGAGGCTTCACTGGGCTTTTTGCTTTCAGAACTGGGCATTCCACCTGCAGAACAACACCTCACAAAAAACTGACATGGCTTTCTAAAATTGGGCACATGGCTCTATATGAGCCACAATACATACGTGGCTCATAGCCAATTACAATAATATATTAGTACAAACGCATCACTTTGTGTATGCCAAATGATGTTAATCTAATAAATACATAGGTAAAAGATTTACTGTGAATTAAATTCATCTACAGATTTAACCTGGAAAATACTGTAATGAACCTAAGTTTTCCATCAGTCTATACAGGCAAAACAATTTTCAAAGTAGCTAAGTAGTTTAGATTATGAGGTTTAGTTCTTTCATATGATCTGGAGCTGGGCGCTCTGCCCATAATTCTTTTATTCTATTTCTCAGTGGAAAGAATAGTATTTAAACAGTTTGGATTATCAAAGATCTTAGTCTCAGTAAGAAAACTGACAGATCTAAAGTCCATTTCTCTACACATCTGCCATCCAACCATTTTTAGTTCAGTATTAAAGTTTGCCAAGTGCTTGACAGCCCAATTGCATAAGTGAATTAATCACTGCTAAACCTATTGTTCAACAAACCAGAAATTAAATCTCTGGAAAAACAGACTGATTAAGAATTGGGCAGTTTTGTAAAGAACAAACCCAAACCTTTTAGGCAGCAGTGCTAGGATTTGATTAAATCTGTGGTCACTGATAAAGGCAAGTTTTTTACACCACCTTTCATCTCCAGATCTGGTGGCTATTTTAGCCTCTCTGCATAGTGTTCCCCATGCCAGGAACATTGCCCTTCTTTAAACCTAGGGTGAGGTGATGCAGACACATATAGACACAGCCTGGGGAGTTGAGTTTCTGGTTATGTGTTATCCTGGATGTCACGAGGTTGCCTCGAACCTTTTCTCTGGGGTGTATACAATGCATTTCTCACCATATACATCTTGCCAAAAGAAAGATTTCATCCTTACGTAGTAGGAGACCTCTAGCTGATTAACTAGGCGTGATTAAAAACCTCTACTGATTAGAACACCTATCAGGAATACTTTGGAGAAAAAACAAATATAGTGTCTGAATTTAGGTTCAAGTATATCTTGCAAATATACCACCGTGTGCAGACTTACAGTTCATTAAATACGATGCTGCCATTGCTTGTGACAGGCCAGACTTTGCGTTAAGGTAACAACGCCAGTCTCTGGATTTATCTTGGCTTGCCTGAAGCTCTGCTTCAGCTTGGTTACCTGTAACTAATGCAGCTGATCACAGTGACTATCTCAGGCCCACGTGACTGGTCCTCATCTAACTTGTTTTAGCTTTTGTCTAGCTCTGTATGATTATGTGTAGTGCATTGTGTCATACATACATATACATTCTGTTACGAATAGGCAGTAATGACAAGGAGTTATTGTATGCAGAATGAACTGTCTATGACCACAGAACTACCTGCAGCATAAAGGAATAAAGGCACAGGATGACAGCAGACACCTTCAAAGTATAGTCATGGGATGATACCAGAAACCCTAGGGCTATAAAAACCTCAGCAATCATCAATTACCATCCTCATAGGAAGGCAGGTTTTGAAGCTGGGTAAAACCAGATCCAGAGGCTTTAGGGAAAAAAAGCAAAAGCATCTAACACACCTAAAATACCCACTGTACTGGGGCCAATTTGACTTAATGTCTTCATTAACAATTTAGAGAATGGGACGGAATAAACTCTCAGCAAATTTGTGGTCAATACCGAGTCTGCAGGAGTGATTGCTACACTGGAGGGATATGGCTGTTAAACCTGGGATGACTGAGGGGAGACTTTATTGCTGCCTACAAGTACCAAACAGGATGGTTTAGAGAAGATGAAGCCAGACTCTTCTCAGAGGTGCACAGTGAAAGGATGAGAAGTGATGGCTGCAGCACATGACATTCTGGTTAGATATAAAGAACTACTTTTTCACCATTTGGGTGGTCCAGTGTTGGAATAGGTTGACCAGAGAGCAATGTGGTATCTTTATCCTTGGAGATACTCAAAACTCAAATAAACAAGAAGCTGAGAAACCTGATCTCATCAGACCTGTTTTGTTTGGGGCTTGGATCAGATGATATATAGATGTCTCTTCTGACATAAATTATGCTATGGTTCTATTTTTTTTAAGAATTACAATAAAATTGCATAAGTTAGTAATGCTGTATCTGTCTTGTTATCACCGGTATCCATATATTAAATTATGTTTAGAAGGTAAGATTGCAGAGTAAAGCATTCAAAATGTGGAAGAGTTCAGAATTATGGCTAACCATCAACCAAATTAAATGCTATGCATTCAAGCCATACTACAATTCTTAATTACATGCATGAATCCATTATTCCACCACTTCAGTCACTGAATAGGATGAATCATATTCACTGAACAGGAAGTCATTCAATATTTCTTATCTTAAGCCAGCATGGTCCCAGATCATATTTGCTGTGGCTCTGAAAAGCCATATTCCCATTCTAGGATTCCGTAAATGTACCAAACTCTAGCGACAAAATTCTCTCTGTGAGGTGAATTGGTATTACTTTGAAGAGAAAAAATAAAAAAGGCAAGGATTAAAACCTGATGTTTCTTGAAAAGGGTGCATGCTGCCTCTGACATTGTGAAATCTACACTGTGATAGGGTATCAGTTTCCATTACACAATACAGGAGGAAAAAAAATCATAACTCACAAGTTTTATAGCATGCTGGGAACTAAACCAGTAGCACATATCACACATTCTTCCTAGGTTCTGAAAATACCACTTCAACTCTAGAGCCTTAATTCATGTCTGATATATCTTAATCAAATTAGGAACATCTGATATTGGGAATTACAGCAGAGTATCCTGCTGTCACATACTGGCTTTTATGACTGAATAACCCAACTCCTTTGTTAAGACAGAAATGGAGGCAATATTCAGAAGCACAGATCTAATAACAGAAGACCAAACAGAAATTCAGCCATGGTACATATATCCTCTAGTGATTTAGCTACTACGTGTGAAGGGATGGAGCTTTTGGGCTAAAAAGCATGAAATGCTGACACACCACATGCTGAGATGAAAGAGGAAGAGCAGGGAAGGAAACTCCATACAAAGAGAAAATTAGCAGAAGACAACAAGCAGAGAGAGCACAGAGCAGTGGATCTAGCTGAGGCAGAGGATGTGGAGTAGGTGGGTCGGCTGATTTGAAAGAAAGAGGCTCAAAGGCATCTGAAGACGGTACTTTTTTATCAGTGGAAAACTACAGGATGAAAAGGAAAAAAAAACCCACTATTTTGATGACATGTCAGAGTATGACCTGGATTAAGAAAGCACTTAAACATTTCTTTCGCTTCCAGTATTAAACAAAGATTACGACTGTATAATTCAAGATAACAAGCCATATTCTTCAGATAGTCCAAGTCCCAAAGATAAAAGAAAACGGTTTGCAAGCCAAGGAGGCTATGGCCCTACAGGAATTTCACCTTTGCATGGCATTTGGTAAGCATTTAATTAAGAGCACATTTTGAATGAGAAGACTGCTTCAAGAAAATAGTCTACAGAAATCAGAGATAATGTAAGTCATACATTATGGAAGTAAAAACTTGGAATTTGCTTTTCTTTTCTTCATTTAAAATTTCCTTTAGTTAGTGACATTCACACACTAACAGGTCAATGGAAAAAACTTACACAAAATGCTAGCAAATGCCACTGCACTGCCTGTAGAGAATAAGGGGTTTATTGACGTGCCAGCTTCTAGCATAAAATGTCATGACTGCAGCATTGACTAACAGTATATCAGAATAAACATCTGAAAGTTGGGCAATGCTTGGAGTTTCTGAAAACAGTCTTCTTGAACCACCAGCTCTGCCCTTAAAAAAACAAAAAATCTCATATCTATCTCCTGAAGCATGTTAAGATATAAACTAGAAATTCCATTTAAGTGGTTGAGGGATGATATAAAAATTCTGCCTGTTTCGACTTCTGTCTTAGGCAATTTAGCTCTTGCCATTTTTTCATTACTTTTGCTCTGTATCTTCAGTAAGTATCATTCTATGGGAATGGCAGCAAAGAGTATTTTGACTTTTACTTAATCAGAATTACTTGAGAAATTGTCTTGGGAACGGTATTAACAGCGAAGCAATATACAAACCAACGAATTGCCTCTGCTACTGATTACTAAACCAGCACTGAAATGTTTATAAAAGTAAAGGGCATCCATCATCAGCAAAATCCAACCAATTTAGCTAATTTGTATTGTATGTGACATAGGAAAAAATCAACAAGCCGCATTTTAATGACTGTCATATGTCTTCTCACATGATGGTTTGAAAGTACACCAAGGCCTTTGCCCTGTTAGGATTCCCACTGACATTAGTGCTGGTGTTTGTCATGAATAAATTTGTCCAGCAGAATAAGAATCCTGAGCAGGAATAGTGGGTTTGGCCAGAGTCTCCCACGGTAATATTTAGACTCATCTTTAGCAGATGATGGATGTCTGCAGTTCCTTCCTGCAGTTAATCTGGTCCTTTCATCCATTTTATTATTGAAGTAAAAGGAAATATGGATGGTATTGCAGTATGATTTATCAGGTTTTACTTCTTCAAGGCAATACCAAAGAACCAGTTCAAGCTATGTTGCACAAATACATGCAGCTATTTTCTATTCCCTGTTTCTAAGTTAATCCATAGTGGTTTGGTCGTGGTTTATTTATTTATTTATTTATTTATTTATTTATTTATTTTTCATTACCAAAGTCCTAAAATGCATCTATATAATAGAAACTAGTCAGATTATCAGTTGTTAACTCTTTAAATACTTCAGTATACTTCTTAATATGTCATTTACCAGACCCTTCGAAAGAAACAAGGCTTTTAGAATGTCAATTGCCACACTAAAAGGTTTCAGTTAAGCTCTAAAGTACAGCCTTAGTTGTCAGAGAGGGGAAAGGGTCAGATATTAAACAGGTTTCTTGAGGTTTTTGGTGGCACTGTAAGTGAAATCGCTCTTGCTCCATGCAGCTGTGCCTTAGCTGTTTTACCCATCTGTAAACTGAGACAAGTAGCGTTTGCCACACAAAAATTCAGAAGTGAATGAAGACTAATCCGTGGACAACATGGGAACGTATCAACCATACGGCATTTGCTGTATGTGCATCCCTTCAGGGGCTGGGCAGAAAAAGAAAATAAAAAAAAAGAAAAAAAAAAAAAGTAAGAAAACCCCCCTTTTTTTGAAATTAGATCCATAGTTTTAGAAATTGCCTCTGCTTGTTTTCAAACTTAATAACTGAAGTCCATGTCTTGAAGTGTGATGTACAGACTTTTTTCCCTTAAGAGCTCAAGTTCTGTAAATAAATAGCTTTTCATAAGTGCTGGGCACTCACAGGTACCTGGATATTTACGCAGGTTACATATGGGCAGATTTTCGTGCAGTCTGCGAAAAGAGGAGCTCACGCCAGTCCCAGTTCTGTCTCCTGCCTATACAAAAATATTATTAGAGGTCAAGTAACATAAAATTGCTCAGCTGCTTGTGACAGACTTAAGCTGCAGCCCAGTAGTCTTCACCTTTTTCAGACAATTTCTGTCTTCGCATAGACTGATCCATAACCCGCAGCACCTTTTAAAATAGCAGGAGTAACTTCACACAAAGTAGTAACTCTAAATGGTATGTATCAGATATGCCCTGGTATTGGTGCCACACAGATCTTTCTTTGCGGACTGGTTTGGCCTTTGCTTGTTGTGCCACTCTGTATTCCTGCTGAAGTTAATGACAGACACACTTCTCAGCTTATTTGGTGAAGCACTGTGAGTGTCCTAATTTCCTAAGATCACTAGCTTTCTTTCATGGCAGATATCTTTCATGGCAGATACATGCTATTGAATTGGGTCAAACAGTCAAGTGTGAATTAAATTACTTTTTTTTTCCCCTTTTTTTTCCTCTCTCTTTTTTTTCTGACATAAGTAGCTAACCCAGTTTTAATCTGAATAGAATTATCAGCAGTTATTCAGTTACTATGCTAAAGAAACATGAAATGCTAATTAATCTTTTTTTTTTTTGAATGAGAGAGGTATCACCATTTCATTGCCTAAATGATGATTCTCCATGAAAATTACTGTCTCTTACTGTGAAAGGAGAAGGCTTTTTTTTAGTAGAAATTTAATCTTAATTCAATTTGGATACTTCTTTGTAAAGGATTACAGGAAACAAACCTGATGACATATGAAGCAATAATGAGACAGGAGAGAGAGAATCTCAAACCAGTCTCAACCCTATTAAAATTTATGCTCCTTTACAACCTTGAAGCAGACAGATACCATAAACTGATATGGCAAGGAGACAAATTAAAAAACGTTATCTTTTTTTTTTAGATATTGTCAACATGGTTTTGTATTTACATGGTACAGTTTTGCCTGTTCAAAAAACCCTGAGCTTATGAAACCAAGATGCATTCTGGAGGAGCTTCCAAGCACTTCCAAGCTGTGGACCTAACATTTTCTCCCTTGACTCCTGGGGAAGAGCCCCTGTTGAACAAATTCCTGACTTTGCCTGGGTCTGATGGCAGGACTGACTTTTGAATGCTCAAAGGGAAACTGCAAACCAGCTTCTGCTACAGCTGGTGAAAATTAACCAGCAACAGTGAGAAAAGCAAATTCTGGCTATATATTAATCTGCTCTTATGAAAACCAATAAATATTTCTCACACCTGCCACATATTAGCAATTAATCCTGCAAGCTGAAGGTTTTGTCAGCAGGGAACTGAGGTGCCCAGAGAAACCCTCTGCATCCTTAGATGACTTGACTGCCTGTCTGTATCTTCAAGGATGGAGACTCCACCTCTCTGGGAAACCTGTGCCAGGGCTTGGTCACCCTCACAGTGAAAAAGTGTTTCCTGATGCTCAAACGGCACCTCCTGTGTTTCAGTTTGTGCCCATCACCTCCTGTCCTGTCACTGGGCACCGCTGAAAAAAACCTGGCTCAGTCTCTCATACCTCCCTTCAGGTATTTTAAATCTGCATTTATTTTTCATCCTACAGAAAAGCCTATCTTAACTTAGCAAATACAGATAATAATTTAAGCATCATTATACTGCATCCTGAGGAGAACAGACTACTAAATGAGAGCCAGGATGAGTTCTGGGGACTCATTTGGCCCCCACTCATTTCCCAAATGTGTTTTTAAGGCCTCACATTATAATTCACAGAAGAGAAATAAGTCCAAACGCCAGTACTATTAAACTTGAAAGAATTTTGCTTGCAAGAAATCTGTTTAATTAATAGAGGTACAAAAGAAGTAGGGACATGGATTTTAAACTAAATAACGAATACATGAGAAGTACAGGGTAACTGGAAAGTAAACACAGGACAAGCAAAATTCTATCTCCATTACACGTTGCAGCCCAAGGTCACCCCAGCAGCAGCGCCCACGTGTAACAGAACAAAGTGACTGGTGTGCACTTTGGCAGCAAGATACCCCATTCTTTCTTTCCTCCCACCCAGAAACTTGTGTTAGAAGGGAAAAGACAGAAGTAATTGTACAACTCAATAGGATGGCTATTCATTAAACATCTTCAAACCATTCACAAGTGGGTTTCATTTATATTTTATTCTAATAACTCAGCGATGCTGATCACAAAACATATTTGTTTCCTTGAATTGTCACAAAAATTAAATTTCAAGCACTGCCGCAACAATCACTAAACGAATATGCATGTTGATGCTGCACTTTACTGGGTGAGCGTAACTTAGTATGTCTTTTGCACAAATGGTGGCAAAAGTGAAACATTTTTCTTCACTTGGAACAGTGATAGGAAGCCGTCTATCCAGGTCACCATGCAAGAATGATTACTAAAGATATAGCTTTTTAACATCCTGTGTGGTCATTCTAGCTTAGAAAAAATATTTTTTCTTTGCATAATTAGTCAAAAAATGCTATAAATATTTCACAATAACGTGTGTATAAAGACAGCTACTGTGGAATAATTTATTGTGCAATAGCTATTCAGATAATTTCCAAATGTAGACAAGCTATTACACATTCTTCATTTTAGGAGGACAAGGGCACATCTCACTTCTCTCCTAAACCTTTCTGAGTCACTCACAAGAGGAAATCGGAAGAATTTCCTACCTGGGGAACCCTCATAGCAAGAGATGGAATAATTACCATGGATCTCCCCAGGCCCTTTGGTTTCAGGGGCTTTGAAATTTGCTGCTTTCACAGTGATCGAAAACAAAGCTATGGGAAAGGGATACTTTGAGAAAGCAAATGTTTACTCAGTTTTAAAGAAAAAGTGCCAGCTGTGTTGTGTTGGCCCCTTATTCCCTACCAGTTCTGCTGTTTTTTTAAAAATTATTTTTAATTTATAATATGGGTTGGGTCCAACTTCCAAGGCAGATGTTTATTTTGAATATTTATGTAACTTGCATCTTGCGAGGGAGGAGAGGAAGGGATTTGCCTCGTAAGCCTTGCAGGGAGTTGCTTTTTGTCCTGTCACTTTCTTTCCTTCCTGTGAACTGCTCATTTGTTGCTTTACCTGCGAAGGATTTGTCAACCCATTTTGTAATGCCAACTCTCTCAACTCTCTGAAGTACGTCATTATCTGTGGCAGTGCTTCACAGGGAAAAAGCTTGCTTACTGCACTTTAACTGGCAATTTTTTCCACATATTCTGCACTACTCGTTGCTTTGCCAGCTCAGAAGACAGCATGCATTCCCTTAACTCTGATCATGCATTGACACTTCACCAGATTTGGAACAACAATCAGTTGTTGCCCAGTACTCATTATTTAGTTGGCCAGGTGATACATCAAAAGGATTTCAGCACAGGAGACACACCAGCTGGGGTCTTGGCAAACAAAGGTAAATTTTCCCAGCCTTAGCTCCTCTGCAAAGATTACAAGCACTCAGACCTAAAATGTAGGATAATCTGCACCTAAATGGCGGGATAGAACATGCTGCTCTCAATGCTTACAAAGGTACAGGTTATTACTGTTATTTTCCTGTTACACAAACAGACCCTCTTCGCTTACTTGATAATGTGGAAATTTGTAACTCACAGACACAGGATGATAGTAAGTGTTGAAATAAGTAACAATTGGTTTGAATCACAGGCTTCCTTGAGCTGAGTCAAAATTAGTATGTGTATGAAATTTAATAGAAATATAATTTTTAATATATAAAGAGTTATGTTTTCTGGACTAACCATTAGATTCTATCATTAGCATTCCATCATGTGAGGCACTTAATTCACATAATGTAAAGATTCCTTTACTCTAGGAAGAACTTAAAGTAGAAATGCAGTCATATAAGAGCAAGTACATTAAAATTATAAATATGGATTAGTTTATGCATCTTTCCTCAGTGGTTTTATAAAATTGACAGGTTTCAGACACTTCTTCATCATACAGGAAAAAGCTTAGCAAGTTTTCCCAGCAGTGGCTACTACGACATAGCTAAGCCTACTAGCTAGTGCAACGTGCACATGAAACCTCCTACCAACAAAACATCTTCCTCTTCTTTCTCATCACTCTTCATCCTACAGTAAGTCCCTTATCATCTCCCCTTACCTTCCTCTCTGTTCTTCAGCGCTCAATACCTTCACATAATTTTCATTTTTTTCCCAACAACCCTCAATCCCTCATGCTCCATTCATGACACACATGCATTCAGTCCTGCAAAACTATAGCATTACAACAATTTAAGAGACAGAGAAGACAACCTACTAGCTAAAGAATGCTCTGAGAGACAATGCCAGCCCACAGCACATACTGGATTTTTTCTAGGCTGCTGCCAGCAGATCTGCCAGCACATGGTCTCAGAAGCGTAGCAGTGTTCTGCATGCTCACGTATTCCCCTGGGCAACGGAGTGTGCCCTACGATGTACTAAACAGCAAGACAAGGGCTTCTGAGGTCTAATTCTACACTCTGTGCTGATTGTTAATATTTTTGTGGGTCTCAGACTTCTAGAATCCATGTTTCCTATCTTTCTGCAGGAATGCAATGATCATCAGCTATAGAGAGGAAAAGGGGAACAAGATGAGATCTATCCGAGCACTCTAATGCTACAGCCCTCCTGATTTTGCTCTACAATGAAATGCCAATTTTGCTACTGATTCCATATTGCCCTTCAGCTGCTGAAGGCAGAGGAGCTCTGAAGAACCATGTGGTCCCAGAGTCAAGACAGGCCTATTGCAACATCGTCTATTTGTAGCCACTGAACTAGAGTTTATTAATGATATTATACTGCTGTCATAATGCTTCAGTGCTTTAAGGCAAGACCCATCTTATGCGATGTTCATCAAGACATTTAACAACCCGTGTCTCTAGAACTCAGGCTTCGCTCTCGGTGGTGAACGTTAGCACTTCCTATTCAGCCAGCAGGGTTTTCATCCACTGAGTAAATTCAGTGTTTCACTTTGCCTCATACCCCCTCTCACCTCTTTGGCCACACAGCTGACACACTAACGTATTCATGAGGCTGCACTAACATCTGCTGTCCTCAGAGGAGATGTCCTCTTGACGAAGAATGGCAGGACAGTGGGGGAAGGAAGCCTGTCCTCACTTCGCTAAAGCCTTCCAATTTTTTTTTTTTTTCCACAGGTAGAACTAATTTCCATGCAAATTAAGTGGAACATGTAAAATTCACACAAAATCTGAATAAGGCACCAGGCACTTGTAAACAGTTCTCCAGTTCTGCAAAAGCCTTTATCTTTCTTGACAAAGTCTAACTGGTCCAGCACAGTGGAAGCCTTCAGCAAAATTTCCTGTTGATGTAGTTTTTCAGCCTCCCTCTAAATAGCCTCCTGGCAGTGACTTGGGGGTTTCTTTGCTATTCAACCTTTTCTTCATTTTTATGTCTCTTCTAGTTGCCTTTTTTATGCCAGACTTCCCTCAGGTTCTCACTACTAGAAAGGCAGTTTCTCAGTAACTGTATTTTCATTACCCACTTTCTAGCCTCAGTCTAGGTTTTGAATAATCGTTCATAGCAGAGACCTCTCTGTTGCGAAGCCACACACATTATATTTTGCTTTGTTCACATTGATAAAGCTACTTTTCCTAACAGCTATGGTAGAAATAGGAAGATAGGACTTGCTTAGAAAGCCTTCTACTTAGAACTGCATTTCTAAAGCCATGAAATAGACTCTTCCCATAAGCCAACATCAAATAATTCAGTTTCTAGCCAATGTTCACAGATGTAAAAGCTCAGATATAATTTCTTCAAAAAGCTCTGAATTTTTCCAGACTTTATATGGCCTATGTATTGTTTGATGGAGGACTACTGTAGCACATTTTATAATGAACAGTGAGACAGAATTCTGCTTTTCAGAATCTGAAATAAAAATTTTCTGATCTGACAGGACCATGATTTTTCTGAACTAGGCTTTCCACCACTGACCTTGGTGACAGTTCAACAGAGGGAATAGTACAGCATTACTGTTTTAAAATTAATTTAGTTTAATTTTGAATCCAGTAGGAATTATGAGATGTTTTCACAAAAAATAACTCAGTAGTGATCGTCTAATCTTTTTTTCTGCTTTCAGTACTTATGTTACCGTGAACAATCATTTCCAAGGCAGGTGCCACTTCAATACTGGATTAAGATTTTGGAATAAAATCACAAAAAGATGCAAAGAACATGAAAATACATGCATTGACTCTTCAGCAATTTTAAAAATTGCTTGGTCTTAAGGAATTCATTCCCTTCCCTAAATGAAGCATCAGACAGCATGCTCAGTGGAAGAAGACAGGCTTCATGTTAGCAGGGCAACCCAGGTCATGACGTTTAGCCCCAAGTGCAGTGAAGAGCAATCACAGGAGCCGTTCAGACTTGGCAGAGCCTCAGACACCCTGTGCCTGCTCAGAATTTCTGGCTGGCCAAGGACCAGTGTGGTCACAGGACTCCCAGGAGGAAGCACCTTAATAAAAAGGAGATTCCCAAAGGAGTTGTAGTGTTTACACCATGCTGCAACAAAAGGGAGAAGAGAAATGGTAGAAACCAGCCCTACTATATTTATATTTGACAGACAGATGCCACCTATACTGGTCTTTTAAGATTTAAACCTTACAGCTAAGTCATCGAAGATACTGCTTTTGAGGGTATTGATATGAGTCTGCTACTAACGTATATTCTGCTTTGGTTATACAAGTGCAGAATGTTCTGACTACAACACTGTGATTTACTGAGTGTCAATCCTGCCTCACACCATCGCTCTTAAAACCAAATCTATTTACTTTGCACTTCTCAACATCAGTTTGTTTATAGGAAAGCTGTATGCATGGATGGCGTGGAGAAATGTGTAAGACTTTGCAGAGCCTGGATCAGGTATCTGTAACATTTTTTTTAAAGAATGGTGTATTAGTGAGGCTGTTCCTTGAGGAGATACAGAGTCTTATTTATTACTGCAAAGTACTTACGTTCATGCAGTATGAGAGCTAAAAGACATCAGCTCAGAATAACAGTATTTTCCTTTCTCTTTGCAAAACTGTACACGACTATATAAGATGAAAAGCATCATGAAGGATCTGGCCCTAATTTCTAGGCACTTTATTGCTACTTTTCCTTCTGGCTGAAACCAAGTGTAGCTATAAGTACAGAACCTGAATCATTCTCTATCAATTGAGAATATCTTGTAGTAACATTAGAGATAAACTGCCCAAAATTACTTTTTCAACAGTATGACTCCACCTTACACCCAGAAATAAGTGGTAGTAGTAAAGCAGGTTCAAGAAGAGACATTCCTGTCTTAAAACTGTGTTCTTCCTTTAGCATTAAGTAACCTGCAGTTAAAAACTTCTTAATTGTGTCTACCACTTAGAGGGCTGATACGTCATGAAAACTCTTTTGCTGTCTCATCTAAGATTAAACAATCAATTTTGGTAATTATGGTATACTGCATTAATCACAGAAGTGGTTTTTTTTCTGACAGTCTTTTTGAGATGCTGAATTAGGATTCTCACCTTCAGCTTTTCTCTCCTCTCTTTACCTTCATGCCTACAGCAATACCCCTCCGGCTATCATCTTGTCGTATCAGGCCAGTAAGATTCTGAATCAGATACCTCTACAACAAACGCAGATAGTGAGGAAAAGTCTGTCTGATGCTCAGTAGTTACTACTCTCTAATCAGTACTGAGTCATGCTAAAGTCACCATGTGGCATTTCTTTCAACTGAGTTATAACATCCAGGCTTCTGATCACCAAGGGCCACACATTTCACATAAATCTTTCCCATTAGTACAATTCAAATTTCATTTAATTTGAGAATGCATGTTAGTCCCATTTCTGCTGTTTCCTTTCTCCTTCCTTTTCTAAAAAAAAACCAGTCTGACAGTTCCTTCCCGGACCCTGCTCCATTAACTTTGACTTTCTTTGGGGGTCTTTTCCATGACATCCCCATGTTAAGCGTAACGGGATTACTTCTCAGTATCGAGAGCAAACTTGTGTTTTCTGCTTGTCTCATGTGTGTAGGGGCAATACAGAGTAGGGCAGACTGAAGGAGCACATAGAAGGGCTTATCCTTTCTATCCAAGCATATTCTTAAAATCTCTTTTCCTCTGGCAATCTGCCCAAGGTACTTCTCCATCTTACTACTTTATTAGCTTCTGATTTTGTAATTCTACTTTGTAATTCTGCATGTGACACTGACACACTCTGAGGAGCCAGGTTATGAAAAATTAAGCTCTCAGTTGCAGAAATATGCATATGGAAAATGACGCCTTCTCTCTCGTGAAAGGCAGTAAACAAATTAGCTTATGATACCTCATGATTTTGTAACATTCCCACATATCTGTAAAGGCCATCAGTTGCAAAAACACTTGCAATCTTTGTGTGCATTATTCAGTTTGTTTTATTAGCTTCCATTTTAATTGAGAAAATGTTTTCATAAAACCCCCAATATCTCTCAGAGAGGATGGCAGTGGAAATTGGAACCTATAGAATATTCTCCCTTTCCCTCTACGGAGAGGAGTATGTACTACTGTTTGTTTCAGTTTTCCATTAGCACGATTTTACATGAAAAACATCCTCAAATTCCTGCAACTCCAAATACTATCCCAACCTGATAGCATCTTAATGTGCTCTTGTAATGGATTCTGGAACAGGTGGCTAATAAATTAACCAGAGGTATGCAATCTATTATTGACTGGCATCATTCCAATCACATAGCTCTCAAATGACAGCTTGTTTCATGTAAATTTTATTGTATTGAAGGTTCCATTTGTTACCAAGAGACTTCCTTATAAATAGAAAATGCAAATAATATTTTCTACTTTACATAGAATAATGCTTTAAAAAAAAAAAAGGCAAGCAAACACTATTTTCCTCTAGGCCTTTTAATCTGTAGGATGTTAACTAACAAAGTAAATATGTTGAGAATATAGTAGTTTGGTAATCGAAGAGATAAAAATTAATATAAAAAGCTAATAGTTAGCTGGTTGGGTGCTTTTCACACTACTAAATAAAACAACTCTGTCTGAAGCAGATTATGAAGCTCTTGAAACCACCAAATGATCTTTATTTTGCCATGTAATACTGTATAGATTACCGAGTACTTTTTAAATCACCTCTTAAATTGAGCCAAATAGCCGCTTCCTTACAGATCTCTGACCCTCTATCATCCACTGATGCCCACCCCTGAACAAGTAAGGCAAAGGCGTCTCTTCTAAGTCTTTGCTGTCCTCCTCACTAGCTGTATCCATATTTCCTTGTGGGTGTGAAGCCATGAGCAGAGTGCTGTTAGAGAAGTTATTCGGGAAAAAAGGAATTCGTATTCATGAAGGACAGCCAGACTCTCTCCCTCCAATTCCGACATCAGCTTGCAGGATATTTTGCAGAAATTCCTGCAGCCCTGTCGGAAGGGCATGAAATAGGCCTTTAGCCATAGCTGTGCGTGTCCAAATCAGGCTCAAGGGCTGAAGCCACAGACTTTGAGTCTGATACATGAAATTTAAAAGGAACATAGGACTTAGTAAAACAGGCACTCAGAAAAGCTGTGTATTTTCCTGAGTGACAGGAAATTGAGTCTTTCCTTGAAAATGATAGTAAAAGTGATTTAATTTTGTCTGGAGAGAAAATGAATTAAAAGTTAGTATTTCAATCATGTATCATATTACTTATATATTACTGGTACGGTTTTCTTTTTACATTATGATTGACATATATACATGTCAATATTCTAACTTTAATGTCAAAGGAGACAAGGGTCTTGACACTTTCTTCCTGTAAAACAGATGAATAAATACATTCTTCTGAATTGATGATTTGCTTTGTGAATCCTTTTTACCTCACAGTTCTTCCTCTGATGGACAGTGCACTAAAAACAATCCAAACATTTCCATAGATAGACCTACCTTGTCCTTTACCCATTATCTGGTTATTACTATTGTAACCACCAAATTCTATGTGCTAATTATTATTTCTATTATCTAATTCTGGATTTGGAAAAAAAAATATATTTCTGCTACGAATTGCAGTTATTGATTCTATATTTCTCTGTCTTTACTCACTGATTTTATTATGCTGATCTCCTAAGTCTTTTAAGACTTATTTTATTTTTTGCCATAAATATAGTAGTTGAAGAATAATATTCAGTCATATATAGAAAAGGCAGTTGCTCACCGAGAAAACAAAACATTGTGATTCTTTCTTCCTTTTAATCATTGACACATATACATGGAGAAGGAAAAAAAAGGATATTTATGATATTTAAAAAGTTGTTCATGAGCTTTAAATTAATATTGGAAAATTATATGCAAAATAAACATCAAGTATTGCATTGGGGATTTTACATGCATTCTGCAAGTGAGTATCAGACACTGTTGTGACAGTCCTCAGAGAGTCTTTTGTAGCCTGTGTAAGTGTTACAGCTATTTGTCTTAAGAGTTGCTACGCATAAGGATTTGTCAGTTTGATGTTCAATAGAAACTTTTCCTCTGAAATACTGTCAGACATAGGACAGCTAATACTGATATCCATGGGATAAGCCACATGCCAGCCATGCTAATGTAAAGATTAACATCAAGAATGGTCAACTGCTGCCCAACAAATTATTCTGGCCTGCTGACAGTTTATCAGGCTTTCCATATTTTCTGTTTGCTATTTACCGCGTATGTACACAGAGATGATGACAAAAGATGGCCTGTTGTAATTTGTCCTCTTTCTGTGCAACCCCCCTGGGAGGCTCACTGAGAAATGAGGGTGAGGTGATGGCTGCAAGAGCAGTTTGGTCACATGCACAAAAGAAACCACCCGGGGGCATTTTCACTGAAGTGCAATGCTGAAGGTAACACCACAGAGAAACCTAAACCTGTCAAATACATATTTTGGAGTCTGACTAAGCAAATATCTTCACAGCACACATAAAAAAGGAAAAAAAAAAGATTATCCAAACTCAGGAATAAAATTTGCCAGTATAATGCCATTAAATAAAAAAAAAAAGAAACACTGCAGCATATTGTTTCATAAGACAGCACATTTATTCTTACAAACATTTTATAGTTCATGAGTCTTTCAGTTCTGTGGGAACAGGAAACATTTTCCAAAGATCAGTTCTTCTGTTTTGAGTTCTTTTTATCTGCCTCCCTACTGCCATTGCTTTTGTGCCTGTATTCAATGTGCATACAAATTGGATAATCACAATGATCCTCTATTATTTTTGCTTTACAAACAAAAATAAAGGCCAGCAAAATGAGCTGTCTTGACATTCAAATGAAAAGCAAAAATAAAAGCCAGCTAATGGTTTGTATGTATGGAGCCTGTAAAGAAATACCAATAAAGCGTAACGGAGTTTCCAGTGGCCTAGGGGAAGCCAGATATGTATATCAGAGATCAATAACCTCCATGTTAGAATATTAATATACAAAGTGAAACATCCACTTACTGATTAGTATTCAAAAGTTTTGAGTCACATGTCAGTATATCCTTTTCTGTCCACATTTGGGATAACACGCCTGCAAGACGTGGTGATGGTGACAGTTAACTTAGAATACACTGTAGGACAGAGCGTTTAAACCAAGAAACAAAACTGTCAGCAACTCGTCTGCTGTTCTTACTCATCACATTAATTGCTTTTAGGATCTACTGCAGTGGTACTCATGCCAATGCACCTTCTCCCCATAGAAGTCTATCTCAGAGGAGCACAAGAAGCCCTGGGAAATGATACTGGGTCCAAGACTGAGCCTTGTATCTCTGAAAATCAGATTTTCTTTCTGTCTAATTTCTAACATAAATTTTATCTTTCTCAGGTTGGTATTAATCATATGATCCTGCCTGAGCAGGATCAAGGTACTGTCATGCAAAGGAGTTTTGCACAGGCCAAAAGGGCTCCATTTAACCCTCAGAAATAATGTAGAGAAAACTTCAGCTCATCTTTTTCACTTTCCTGGCTTCTTTGATGACTTCTGTTATTCTTTTGAATTCCTTTCTATTATATAGCAGTTCGTTTTTGCATTAAGCTGAGATGCAGTGCATTCCCTGCCATCTTTCCTGTCATGTTTACTGGGTGGCAATATCAAGCCAGGTATTAGTGACAATCAGCTTACTCAAGGAGATGTTAATGCTCCCAGTTTCACTGATGCTGTTTAGGAATGGTTTTGGTGTGTGAGTTTAGGCTTATTCTGCAGAATTCCTGAAAATGCTACCTTTCTTATCAGGACATTTTGTTTTCCATAGATGAAATTTATCTTAAATTTCATAAAGGTGTTTCATTTGAACTTTTGTGGGTTTAATTTCAGCTTAGAAACTGCATCTTGTTTTGTGACTTCTAGTTCTTTCCATATTTATAAAGTCTACCATGACAAGTCTTTTTGGCAGGAAAATACAATACTAAATATTGGCCAACAAATACGTTGATGTAATAATTTAGTAATTGCACAGTTACACAAACAATATGATGTACTAACCAATGTGTAATTAATTTGAAAGTTCTTCATCCTATGGAAGATGTCTCTATTTCATTCTTGTTCTTATATTCAGAAGAGACAAAGGAAAGGTAAAAAAGACGATCAGTTGTTATCGATTTGATTATTCTGCTGCTCTGTTCCATTGTTTGTCTCTTTGAGCTAATATAGACCCTACCTACCATCTTGCCACAATGAAATGCCCCCAAAATGAAGTCAGTGCAAATGGTAGGTTGGTACCAATCTCACTGCGTCATGGAGTGACTCATCAACCCGTCTGCTTTACCTTTCCCTGTTCCCTTCCCCTTTTTATAATTCCATATTTACTTGCTCCTCATTTTTCAGACCCTAAACTCTGGCTTCATGAACTCTCTCAAAAACTCTCTTCATTTGCTGATGCTGTCCCTTCTGTATAAGAGCATTTATTCTTGTTCTGGGTCACTGGGTGCTAACATGGTAAGAACAGATGTTCACAAGTGTTGTATAGAACACTTGGTAAATCTATCAGATAGCATTATTGTGACATTTATCAGGTTGACATTTGAATTATTTTAGTCACTTTCAGTACAGCCTGATCAGAAGATTCCTAACTGCAACCAGTTGAGGTGAAAATGCAGAAAATGGTACAGAATATATTTAAGTAATAGTTAAAATAACAGGATGAAGTAAAAATGTTTGCATTACGTCTATGCAATATTCTGAAAACCATTTACACAAAAATCAAATAATGATATACTGCTTGTCTCATAACTTGACAAATCACTTATAAAATAAAGTAATTTTGACATTTCCCACTATACTTCTTGTCACTGCAAAGTACTCTACCATTATGGACTTTGTCTACCCCCCTGTGATGAATTGGCACCTCAGGCAGTTTTGTTCTTTTTGGTGTGTAATATCAGCAGTCAGAAAAATAGAAGAACCATTAAAGAGGAAAAAAAAAGAAGCCTTTTCAGCAGATCATGTAGATATGCTCCAACAGCATACAATTAAAGAGTGCAAAATTAAAAAAGATAAAAGGAAGAGAAACAGAGTAAGTAAAGAAGTGATGAAGGAGTTAGAAAAGTACAAGTAAAAATGCTGAAATAAGCAAGAAACCAATTTAAAAGTGTACCTTGGTTGCCTAGGCAAAAGCCTGGACGGAATGGTCTTGCAACCTTGTGGAGAATTTTGGTTTTCTGTATCATCCCGCAGTAGTTTCGATTACATGTGCAGCCACTCCTGTAACCTTCTGGGCTTGAACCGTTCAAGACTGAGCGCGACCTCAGCGAACTGCCCTCAGCCCTGGCACTCACACACACCTGCAGTCTCCAAAGGCCTAAGCTTTACTACGAATTTTTATGACAGTGAGCAGATTCCCCGCTAAGCCTTTGAGAATCATAAATGTTACGATTGTTTTAGTCTACTGCAAATAATAGAGGGCAATGTGGGGACTTTTGCAGAATAAAAGAATATTTATCTTTCTAGAAGGAAAGTATAATGTTTCATTTCTGTGGTGGTAAGGATTTCGTACTGTTTTTTAATGATAGTTACATGCCCATGTTCTCTCAATGAGCTTCCAAAGGGATCTAAAGCCCTCTGAAATCACTGCAGACGGTCAGGTGCAGGAGTAGGAGGAACCCATCCACACTGGGATGCCATGGGCAGCAGTGTCACACAGCCCTGTGTACCCACTTGTCAGATGCCACTGGAAACTGGTGGATGTTTTCTTTCTGCAGCATGTTACAGAACTTAATCCCTGTGACAGTGGAAATCCTCCATGTAATCATCCAGTTAAAGAAATTATTCAGACTTCTAAAATATACTTTTAATAGCTTTATGTGGCCATGTGAAATAATAACAATTCAATTCAATCTGTCATAAATTGTCACCAGCTAAGGGTAAATGCTTACCAAATACATCTAAACCAGACTGGGTGTTGATATATAAAGATGAAAAAGAAGTTCTAAAGCAAATAAACATTTTGAAAGGGATAAAATCTAAAAAATACTGTGAAATACATGACATTTCACTTCAGATGACGACCTTGTTACTAGCAAATAGTTCTTGAATTTTCCTCTGAATTATCTGGTATTGATAACTGTCAGAAGAAAAATATATTATTGGATGAAGGGGTAATTGACTTGATCTGGTATAGCACATTTTCCATGTTAAGTTGGAAAAAAAGTAAAAACTGTAATCATTAGTAAAAATATATTAACACTCTTCATTGTCAGCCAGAAAGACCCTTGGAATCATGAAGTTCAGAACTTTCAGAAGAGGAATGATTATTTTATAAATAAAATTACCTCTGTCCAGCATATTTACTGTCACAAGAAATTTACTTTTTTTTAATCCTATATATACAGTACATTAATCAGGAGAAATTTCCAGAAGCAAAGACAGGTTTCTTCATTTCTCAGCAGAGGAAGGACCTAATGCCACAGGAAAATTCTAAAACAGAAATTCAGGGACCCATCTCCACGGGAAGCAAAAGGCAAAAGCCATCCTGACTTCAGCAGTGACTGTAACCATATAGTCTCACTGTACACACACAGTTATTTTTTTTCCCCTGTATTTCTAAAACCATTTCCAAAGTTAATCTTTGAGAATCAATCCATAATATCCAAGAGAAAAAAACACAAACGAGCATAAATCAATCAACTTGTATCTTTTGCATCGTTAATGACGTTAAACACTAAAAGGTTTCATAACTGCTAAAAATAAGACCCCTTTAGTAAGGAACAACGTAAATCTCTGTAAACAAAGAACAGTACCATGACAGGGGTATAGCTATGGCTAATGTCACGTTAGGTTTTTAACAGCAAATGTGTTTAGTGATTTATTTATCAGACAGAAATCTGAATCCCTACTACTGGCATTTGACAGAAATCACTGGCTCTAGTACAGAATGCTTCTCAGACCCGTCATTTACAAGAAATGCAATTTTACATGGACCCTCCATCATGTCTAACACCTAATTATCTGTCTAAGTGCTTTTGCTGGGCAAGGAAGATAAACAATTAGCATGAAGGGTGGTGAATTTAGAAAGTTCAAAACCTGATTGTATTTGAAGAAAGAAAAAAAAGTTTTGATTCCTACCTGCCTGATTAAGTTAAACCTATGGTTTAGATTTTTTTTTTAAATACTCAATTAGTATAATTTTTCAATATTCATTATGGTCAGTGAGATGAAAAATCAATTAGTCACACAGCTTTGCACAGGAGACAAGTGGTGATGAGCTGGGAAATCATGAAAAACCATGAAAATGCTGCAGTTTACACAGAGAGAAACTTTGAAGGTTTGAAGACAGAAAGAGAAGCTGTGAGATATAATCTGAAATTGCATATCCTCTCAAAAAGGATTTTATTATTTTTCTTTAGTTGAAGCTTGAATAGTTTTCTATTTCTACATCCTATTTCATATAATTACTCAATTCTAAAATCTTACAAAAACAGTTTCAACTGTTTAACAGGTTGCTGCCTTTCTCAGCCCACAACTCCCTGCTTTCCCCAAAGTGTGCATTTTGGCATGGATTCATTATAGCCTTGCTTTTAAACTTTAGAAAAGAATATTTAAGCATACAAAGCTTAAAGAAAATCAATTGTACCCTTCATTTCTTTGTGGAGGAACAGAACTAGTACATAGGAGTAGAGAACGCTTGTACCTAAAATTTCCTTACCAGCACATTTGTCTGAATCAATCATATTTCAGGGCGCATTTACGACGAGTTACATTGCAAGTGCCAATAGAAGTACACGTCTCCAGTCACTCCATTCCACCCATCAAACCTCAATGCTTTTGCCTTTAGGCGCACAGGACCTTAATTAAATACACTCCAGTGAAAGTCATGAATCCTGCACAAGCACGATGCTTTATAAGCCAGACAGCCGAGCGCTTTACATTTACAATAAAGGTGTGTTATCGTCACACTATTTGATGTGTGCTCCAGTTATAAGAAACACCCAACTAATCACAAGATTCTGTAACTGTACTCCAGGCTTTAATATACTTGGCTGAAAACAGTAAAGACATTTCTCAGGACGAGAATTGTTTCAATGTCTGAAATTGTTTCAAATATCTCTAGAATTATTGAAGTTCAGAAGTAAATAAATCCTTGATATGCCTCATTGCAGGTGTGAACACAAAGTCTAAAGGACTGTGGCGAAATTAGGGCGTGAGCATTCCTAACACCCCGGCATCACCCAAACGTGCTGCTGAGGTCCCAGTGGCGAGCAGTAATACGGCAGCCCGTCACTGGGGATGTGATGCTGCACCAGCATGCAGTATGCGCGTGTGCTCAGGTCACAGACAGAAGCACTGAAGGCAAAAGTATTGCATTTGGGGTAGCCTGAATAGCTCCTTGGATGGTCTAGAAAGCGTTCACCTAAAAAAATGACACCCAAATATTGGTTGCCCCACGTTCAAACACACTGGCAAAGGTACAGGGATGGTGTTTATAGGAAACCTTGTGAGCTGCTGTTGTGGCCAGAAAGAAGCACTTCTCGCCACCCTTGCCAACAGAAAGCACCAAGACACTGGTGAGAGTATGACGGCTGCGGAGGATCTCACCAGTTTAGAAGGAGGAGAAGAGAGACCAAACCTTCACTGGTTTGCATTGGCACCGTGTAAGTTGGTCTAAAGAGAACAGTATCATCTCAACATTGCTAACAGAGACCTGGAGATGGAATGTGGTCCTCATGGACACCAAGACCCAGAGACCCTGGGAAGGAGAACTGCATGGTACAAAGAGTATTATGCCGCTCCCTGCTTCCTGGGACTTAAAGGAACAACTATGATAAGGCCGCATGACAGCTGTCCAGAAGATGGATCACAACCGTGGTCGTAACAATGAACCAGAAAACATGAACTTCAGGTGAACGTTCTTCATTATAATATCATTATAATACAAAAGCACACCTCCTGGTCTGAAGCCACCCGCCTCTAAGGCAAACCATGCCTTGGGCACTCTTCTTTGGACATGTGTGATAACCTGGCTCGAGAAGGTGGAGACTGGCAACAGTCCATGGGCCAGAGGAGGAGCAAGGTGTGCTGCCTGGTGTAAAATATGGCACCTTAGCAACTGAACTTTGAAGATCTTCCCCACCAAAGATCATGACAATCGGAAGGACCAGCGGGACGCTGCCTGGACCTGGGACCATAGGGGCGCCTTGGACCCGTGGTGGTAGCTATATTCCACTTTTGTTTTCTTTTTACTTTCTCTTCTCTTCACTTTCTGTCATTCTACCTATCGCACACTGCTTTATGGGCAAACAATAGAATTGTGCTGTTTGATTGAAGCATAACCCCTTGGCGTGGTCGCCTTGATTTTTGCGCTTCGAGATCATAGTAAACGAACCGTCACGAGTCCACTGAGTGGACCGTGACACACTGTCACCAGCAGCATCAAGAGATCACAGCTCTCTTTCAGTGCCACGTTTGATTCCAGAGCTTTGAAGGTACACTTGGAAGGTATACACAACCCAACAGATAACTGCCAGTTAACGAATGAAGGTAGTATTATATATGAAAGTCATAACCAGGACTTCAGAAGAGAATTACTGCAAGTAAATTGACTTGTAAAAAACAATAGTAGATTTTTAGAAAATTATATATTTTCAGTTTGCACAGCAAAACCTAGTGAACTATTATGTAAGTTTATATACATTATACAGCAACTGGGACAGTAAAACTAATAGGAAATGCTGCTTCTTGTCAGATTCTTGCAGCAAGAAATATGTTTTTTCCATTTAGGAGATATTTGGCATGTTGTGGAAATATAATAAGGTATTTCTGAAGAATTACAAAGGCAGTAATTTGTACAAGATTATTCTTTTTATCCCCAATTGCATTTTTTGTCCTTCCATTGGTGAGGCAATTAAAATTTTAAGTAAAAATTGAAAGAATGCTAGTGAGCAGTAATGCATAACATATGAAGATGGAAACCTGTAACAATCTGCTCTAGCAATCAAAAACTGTGTCTTACAGGCAAACCAAGGGTCTCTTTCTGAAGTGACCTAGCCTGTAATCCTTCTAAAGAATATAGGCTGATACAAGTAATTACCTCCTCCAACAAACTAAATAAATACCTGCACAACACATTCCCAAACGAGGATTTAGCAAGTGCAATACAAATGTACTTTTAGAACTTGGATTTGAAATGAAAACTGAATTCCTGAACTGAATTGAAGAATTCCATCAGCAGTAAGGTTAGCATCTCGCAGCCTGGTGGGAAAAGACATAGTCCAACTAAGAATTCCCCTCTTTTCCTTTAACACTTAAGCACTTGATGGTTCATAAGGATTATCGCAGGGATAGTGATACTTCAAATAATAGTAGTAGCAGCAGTAATACTAGTAGTAGCAGTAGTAGTAATAAAAATAATAAAGTAACAAACTGATGTGCTGCATTCTGATTGCTGAGGGTTTTGATACTGAGCCACAAATTGGAGATCTGACTCACAACTTACCTGAACCCTACAGGTCTAGAAATCAATATGAAAATACTGAAAAACAAAATGACTTTAGCTCTTTGCTGTTTGAGGTATTTCCATTTCTGCTCCGTGTTTAGCAATATAAAGATGTCATTCACTGTTTTCCCTGGCTGCATCCACTCTCACAGCATTGTTTCCAGACCTGCAAGGCACCCAGCAAGTGATTCCTGTATAATTCAAGAGTACAGACGATGGGCTCTGGTAATTTCCAAGGCTACAGCTTTTGGGTCTAATAATTTAATTTGCATATTCACACATATCTTGCATATGCAGAATGCTTCAGAACTTAACAAAAGCATGGATTTGGTGGTGGGGAAAAGGGACTGCCTTACCAGCTCTGCTTCATGAAGTTCTCAGTTTATCTGCAGGAAAGCAAAAATATAAGATTTCCCTATTTGCATTAGTGTCTTAAACTTCTGCTTTGCCCTGGGGACTTACTGTTTTCAAGACCTATCTAGTGGTGGGATTTCACCTTGTTTTTCAACTGGTGACAAGCATAAGGAAATATTTGTGTATAAGAGCAGAAACTGAGACATTTGTTGAGAGAAAAATGTACCTGGTTTAACATAAATCACTTTTAAATAGTGTTTTCTGAAAGGATAGCAAAAATAATGCAGAAGCTCTTTTTTTTTTTTTTTCAGATGACAAATTACTTATTTAACTGAATTTAAAGCAATTCCTAATTAACTTAAGTTAGTCCAAACCAAGTTCATTTACACATTAAGCCATGGATAAGGATCGGATGAAAATTAGTTTTGGCAGAATGAAGGTTATATTGGAGATGCCAGATCTTCCAGAAATGACCTTGTTCAATTTTTCAGGTGACTTCAGAGTAAAATAATAGGGCTGCCCCAAGCACAGAAGTGTGCAGCTTTGACTGATAAAAGTCAGAGAGTGTGCAGAAATCTTGGCTTCTGGATCAATGCACAACCCTTTCCAGTGCAGCGGCTGTGCGAGGGAAGGTCTCTCCCTTCCCATTTTTTCCCTGAGGTCTGACATGACGTGACAGAGCTGTCACCTACATGACTGCGAGGCATGGCATCCAGTAGGTTTACTGTGATGCTGATTTAACAGTGATTGAAAAGCAAAACTCAATTTCTAAAAGCTTTCATGATTCTTCCGTACCCATCAGCCATTAGACAAAAATCTATGCTGAAAGCTGTTCTGTCCTAGGGAGAAGCGAGAGCTGGCATGAGCCTTGCTTCTGAGGATGCAGGGAAAAGGTACTTGCCATCAGGGAAGCTGCCTAAGCACCCCAACCCAGAGCTGCAACAGAAGCTGGAGCTCAGCCCCTTCATTCAGTGTTAGGCTCAGACTCCTGCTCTTACTGTCTTGCTATAGCTCTGTGTGTTTCTGCATAAAAAATGCAGGCCTGACAAGAGTGAAAAACTAATTTATTCTGGCTTTGTCATTGTGTCTTCAGCAAAGAAAAAAAAAATAATTCTAGGTAAGATGAAATACTGCCTTTGAAAGTGAAATGAAATTTCTGCAGAAGCAATTTCTGAGAGCATGCTGTCTGCCTATCATCTGCCCCCTTTTTCTAGTCCTTCATAAACAACTTTGGAGCCAATCGGCAAATTTTAGAGGAATTTAGAGAAGTTCAAAAGATGTACTTCTACAACTGTCATGAGAAGCAATATCTGCGTAAAGACAGACACAACAATAAATGTGTAATTGTGAACTAGTCACAGCAATTACTGCCAATATTCCAGCTAAATCAGTAGGAAATGCAGGAAACAGCCCCAAGCCCAAATCTGAAGGAAATGAAGTTATACGATCCTGCTACTCCTACTACAAACCATTTTGTCTTAAAGAAAACAACCTTAAAGGTATTTTCATTAAAACATAGGGATAGCATCTATGAGGAAGATGTGAAAGGCTGAAGTTAGGTAGGTCTGACTTTGCATAAAGACTTTGTAAATGTCTTAATTTATTGCTTTCGTATATCCAGTTAGTGATATGATTGGGTATGAGAAAGAGTAGTTTTTAAAACTTACCACAAAAGAAATCCAGAACTTATTAAATTAATAAAGTTCAGATTAAGGGCCTGTACTTATGAAGGGAGAGTACAAAGATAATTAAAATGTCCAGTGGAACCAATTTTATTAAGCTGTATGATGCTTTTTATAACTGAGATGAGACTTCAGTTACCAGCCAAAAAAGTAAATATTGTGACTTTGGCATCAGTGTTAAGTCTTCAAAAAGACATGACACCTAGCTGGTGCCTCACTTCTAAGAGAACACAGAGTAGTTCAATCTCTTTGCTAAAAAGCATGTTACACGCAGACCTTCACTGAAAAAGCCCCAGCAGAATCTGCGATAGTTTCAGAGTATGTAAGGAGAATTACTCCTAAACACATTTCTTCCAAAAAATAGTGGTTTACATAGAGCTACTCAGGCATATCAAGGGGAGCAACATAAGCAGCAAGCAAGTGCCTGAAACCAATTAATCCAATTCATTTAGACAACAATTAAATACTTACTTTTGAACTGCAAGATATACTGACTACAAACTGCCCTTTTCACATTCTCTAATGTTTGCAGGATTAAAATAAATTAATTGCCTACTGAGATAAGTGCATGATAGGAGGTTTTACATTGCCAAATTCCTGCATATGTTAATGTGCTGCACCAGTGACTCCCCTGCCGATCAAGCCAGGGACCTCC
The DNA here is from genome assembly GCF_023634155.1 of Falco peregrinus. Lineage (NCBI taxonomy): Eukaryota > Metazoa > Chordata > Aves > Falconiformes > Falconidae > Falco > Falco peregrinus. The sequence continues at coordinate 7,231,513 of NC_073724.1, read as the reverse complement.
AATCCACTATACTGCCCAGGGGCTGAAGGGCTGTCCTTAGCCAGCTCACCTAAGTGAGTTTGCAGAATGTTTCGCAATGTTGAATACAATATTTTCTACTTATTTAACAAGCACTACCTGGACTAGACGCTTTTTCAGCTAATTGTAAGTCTCCAAGCAAGAGTCTGCCCATAGACAATAGATACTACCACCAAAGGGGTACCCAGGGTCTCTACCGTTCCCAAAAGACATGAGTTATTAAGCATATTTGGACAATAATTATAGCAGAACTGTCTGAAAAAATAAAAAAGATTTAGCAGATTTGATCTGAGCAAGTGTAGTTATACAACTTTAATAATGCTTTAAATATCATATTTAAAAACTGTGATTTTAAATGCTGAAAATGGTGCACTACTGAATTTCAAATCATGCCAACCATCCATCCAGGTTTCTTCTAAATAGAAAGGCTGTAAAAAAGCATCTTTTTTTTTTTTTTATGGTATTAGTGATAAAGCAACTGGTGTATCTTCAGTCTCAACACTGAAAATTTCAAATAGTTGCCAGATGAAGGAGACTGCAAACACGCACTAGTATTTGCATGTTTCTCTAGTGAGCTCATGCACAGCTATGTGAGCTTCAGTGAAGTGCACCAAGATTGCAAACTCTGCCTTTCAAGGTCTGAAAATCCCTTTTTCTAGCCCTAACGTTAGGGTTCAGAGTACCTACAATATGTAGGCAGGTACTACAAGACACCAGAGTTTAAATAGAGCAGAAAGCTGTCCTAAAATCCAGCCAGAAATTATAGCTCCCTATGCAACCCATGCACATGGCTTTGATGTTTTTTCTTTCCATACTCAATTTCTTTTAAGCACTCGGTTCTTGTGCATCAGTCGTTCTGTCTTTACTGCCTTGTATCTTGCAACATTTGTTCTGCTGCAAGGCAAGGTTTAGTTGTGCAAGAAAAGGTTTCTGAATTAGTAAGACCTTCTCTCTGGTCCTGATACCAGACTAATACAATTATTTTAAGAGTTTACTAAAATTTAATGCTTGGTCTGAGGCTCTACAACAAAAACTTAACTTGAACAAATGTTTATGGTTGAATCTGAAAGCTTTGAAAATGTGTATGGTAGGAACAACTGGAAGACCATTAACTACCTAAGCAGAACAACACAGCACAGTAACAAATTTTGATTAAAACTGTACAGCTCCCTCCAGAATAAATAAGGCTTGCACAGTGACAGATTGAGAGTATACAGCAACTACCTGACTTCATGATTAACATAGTGGTACAAGACTTAAAACTGCAGAGGATAATGAAATAATGGTGTGTGTTCATGTCACTCACTGATGGGCTAAAGCAATTTTTACCTTTAAGGCTATGCCCTCTAGGAATAAGTAACATGTGGCAGTCCTTCCTGTGACAACTCATGATGTATGTATGTATGAATGTATGGATTGCCAAGGCCACAAATGATACCATCAGCTTTGCAGTGGGAAAAGGACTCAAGCATGGGAAATGCAAAAGTAGAAAAGCAAGCTGCTTAGTAGCAAGGAAAACAAAGAGCTCAGTTCAGTACTCTTATTTATACTTCCACTCTTGTACTGAGAGCTCTGTAGCAACTCAGATTAAATGTTCAACTTCAAATACTCATGTCTTTGATTTACGAGGTAAAGACTCATTTGCATTGACTTCAGCTTTTGCAGCTTTTTTTTTTTTAAATCCTTCTTTTCACCTGGGGCAAACAGATAACATTTCACCAATTTTACACTACCAGGAGCTTTTTCACATTGGTAATGAGTAACTAATGTGTTGCTAGAAAGGACAGGTAACTGACTAGTTGTGAAACAGTCCCACTGATACTGAAACTAGCATTAAATCTGAAATTTTAGAAATGGGAAACTACTGTCCAGTGAATTTCTGAATATTGTTGTGTCCACTTTTTAGATCTGTGCATAGTAGACATAAAGTAAAATAAATGAGAGACTTGTTAAGGAGATATAAGATTTACAGCTCCACTTGGTCTTTGAGGTCACACTCTTTAAAAGAGTAATTGTTCATCCCGGCACTTGCTCTGCTAAAACAGTTGACAGCAACTCTAATATCTAGTCAGTAGTGATAGAGATATACGTACTTAACCCCAACAACCTACAACCTAGGTACATGAATGTCTCATGCATCTTTCAATTTGCTCTTACACTTTTAAGCTGCCCCATGCATTCTCAAAGGCACAGCTATTGCCACAGATAGACACACCCACAGCAAATACCCACTTTTTCAATCGGACTAATTTTTATTAGTGTTTACTTTTTGAGATGTCAGATGGGATTGCTGCAAAGTGAAAAAAATGTTTTATGATGCCTTTTCCAATCAGCATCATCATTTTTATTGCAAGCTAGCAATTAACTGCCTGCCTAGTTTGTCACACTTAATTTAAAATGAAGCATGCAGCAATGTTTAGAGCTACAGTCATGGTATTTGTGTTTGACTGAGGTAGTGGTCACTAGCAGTCTCAATTTATCACCTTAAATTTAAGCTCCCATGCCAATGATTTTTGTTCTTAAAGCTATGACTGGCACTTATGGATTTCAAAATCAAAGGGAAAATAAAATAGAGTTAAGAATTCAACCACTCAGATCAATGAAAACTTGTTTTATAACTGAGTGTGCTCCAGTTAAATCCCAGCTGCCTGACAGAAAGAATTTAATGTTTCAAACAGTTCTTTTCCCACTTAAATTCTCAGAATAACTTTTTATTGCGGCAGTAAGCCACCACTTGGTGAACAGATGTGGACTGCTGATGTTATGGCCTCAGGAAATAGTGCAAAGCAAGAAAAGGTGAGTGCCTCAGCCTAAAGAAGCATGCACCAACATCCAAATGGCAGTCCCTGAACCGTTTGGTTGTCCCTGGTGTATACTTTCTCGTTTAAGAATAATGATACTACGTATTATATCGCTGTTAGCAGTTAACAACAAAAGCTTAAGATAAATTAGTAAATGGAAGAACATACTCCATTAAATTTACTATTGTGAAAATATATGTTAGTTATGTTTCTAAACTTCTTTGAAAGTGAATAATCTAGATTATTTGGTCCAACATCTCACAATTAGCAGTTAATTTGAATTGGAATTCTTTTCTGTCCCTTTAAAAAGTTAAACAGATAGGTACATATTTTTATCTGTTATTATTTGCTAACATATTTTCTACAATAACAAATGAAGACTGCACAGATCCACCCACACACGTCTGTGTATAGTGCTGGCACAGACCTACCCATCCACATCAGAAAAATAGAGGGTGAGGAGAGAAACAGAAGTCTGCATATTATTCCATACTACTCTATATAACAGAATAAGAAACACCCTATCATTCTTGTTCTATGGAAACGAGGAAGTAATTAAAAAGTGTTTAAAAATACTTTTTATATATATATACATTTAGGGGAAATGGTTTTGTTTGGTGTGGTTTTGTTGTTTCTAACCAGCCTTTCCTCTACCACAGTTTTCCATCCAGAGAGAGACTGTTACAAATTTCAAAGTCCTTAATAATCTTCTGGTGAATCAATATTTTATGTTTTGAGATCATTAGGGTAATCCAAACACTAAAGCTTGTTCCACATTTTAGGCTGTGAAACAGCCAAAGACAATTTGAGGGCAATTCTCTCTTTCATTAGGCTCACTGCAGCTCCTTGGGTTTACAGGATTATCAACCCCTACTCTGCTTCCCTTCTCAATTTATTATTCAGTAAAGTAGCCAAATGTAGCACGCTGCACTTTGTAACAAAATTTCCCATACAAGAAATATGTTTCAAGAAAAAATTAAGCAAAGCAGTACTAATTACAGGATTGATCATAAACGGGTTTTCTGGTAAAAAGAAATTCTTAATTTTCAAAATAAATCGACTACATTACTGAGGTAGTAGTGAACATTTTTCTCTTTTTTTTTTTTTTTTTTTTTGTGTGTGTGTGTGTACAAATGATGAGTATGCTTAACTGCCAGTGAAACATACAGAAAGCTCTAAATTCTCCCAAGTCCAAAAAGTTTGGTACCTGCATCCCGAGGGAGCTGTGAGCCGTGCTTACCTCATGGACAAATACACCCTACAGGGCTTTACATGCATAGACTTATTCCTTATCTTCTAAAATGTGAGCAATTCCATCTACTTGCCTTCAGGGATCACTGACAATGTTTGCAGTGTGCGTAAAAGCAACCTAATTCTACAGCATATGAATACAGCAGAAAAGTTACAACAGAGTATGTGGCACATGAAGGCGAAGCTTTGAGAAATTGGGCTAAATAAAGGATAAAGGGACAATGCACACACTGGCAGATGAGGATGATGTGGAATAACATTAGTTTGTTATCATGGAGACTGGACCAAAAATGTGTAGGCCGTTAGACTGCATAGTAAAACATAAAACATGGTCCTGAATTAAGGTTTCATGAAAAACTTCCCAGAGATTTAATTTGGAACCTTATTTTTTTAAATGAAGGTTTCAGTTGCAACTTGGGTGTATGAATTTCATATTTGATGTTTTATAGCTACATAAAAATAATTTCTTCAAGAAATGAATACATTATTTGCCATAAAAATGGTTGTGAAAGTCGTCAAAAGTAAACCACTCTCTTTTATTAAAATCTGGAGTATTTATATTACTGCCAACAAACCTCTGCTATTCTTTTTTCCTGTTGCAAATATTGCAATTCTTACAAAGATTATCTCATATTGCTTTAACTCAGAATAACAATCTTTTTGTGCTTTAAAGTCCAGAGTATACTGTAATAACATTTACCCTTATTATGTCTTTTTATCTTTAATCATTGTAAAGGTATCCAAACTCAATAGGTAAGCAGGAATTCTGAGCAGAAAAAGAACAAAACCTGAAAATCTATTTATTTAATGCTTTAGGAAACAGAAAAATCTGGTCAGAGCACTGGCCACCCAGTAATAAGGTTGAGAGTGTAAAGCTCACAGTTTCACCTTGTATCAAGAGATTAGAAGCACTCAAAGAGCACACGTGTTTAAATCATTTACTTTCACAGTTACTCCATACTTCTATGAGTGTATGAGATAATATGTGACCTCACATCCATCTGAAATTCACTTCAAGTGAATTTTATTGATTAAGAAAGGATTAACAGCCCAGTTTGTAAAATAAGCCATTAAGCACCTCAGTGATGGCACAGTATTTTGGAAGATGCTCTGGTGAACTGGAGCTCTCAGTGCTTTCCTTTCACTGAGATGCTTAATGGGACCCAAGTTCCCTGGAAAACCTGTTAGTCCTGTAGAAAACATGCACACACTTCCCTTACTCTCTGTGTGTACTCTCTCACTCGGTGGAGCACACACAGTGTGTAGTGGTAACTGCTTAGGAGGTACCCAGCTTCCTGTAGTTAAGGTCTTCATTTAATACAGCTTGTAAATGTTCATCATGTTGCTACTTAATTCACAATATTCCACTGAGGAAATAGATTGTACATGTATCAGGTACTTAAAATGTTTACCTGTCACTGCAAAAGAGAAAGGTGGGAAAACAGTTTAAACATAAAATAATATTGAGCAAGGAATGGAGTGTGATGAACTTTGCAATGGAGAGCAAGGAAATCTCGTCAATGAACTTTTCAAAAGTGTTGGAGAGTTTCAGTGAAAATGTCCTTTTAGTGTTACATAGAAATGTAGCTCATGTATCAAGCTGGTAAATACGAAAATATTACAAAACTATTAAAATAAATCAACAAAGTAAAATGATGTTTTCTTATAGCAAAGTGAAAGACATTAACATATTAACATGTATTTAGTATTAGCTAGGCTAATGAATCACTGGCAAATCATTATTTTTACGCTATTCTATATATATTGAAAGGCACTTTTTATAATAAATATGCATAGAGAAATAAAACTATATATGTTAAATATTATGCATTTTTATTCTTTAAATTATATTAAATTTATAAGAAATTCCAGATTGAGATTTTAATTAATTTTAATCCTCTGTCAACTGAGACTGAATAATAGTGACTTGCTCATGAAAAATGACACATATTCCACCCACTCATTATTTTTGAAGGTGTTAGTTTTACTCTCCCTAAAACTGCAGGAGAAAGCCATATTTTTAATGTCTCACAATACAACTATCACCTTAAAATAGAAAAATGGGAAAAAATCAGAATATTTTACTCACATTGCTGCTTAAAGGGGTTTAGATTTATTATGTTTATGCAAATGCAAAGGTTATCTAGAAAGTTTATCGAGAATGCTACTGTATATATGAATAAGGAAAACCAAGATCTGAACTGATTTTTCATGCAGTAGCCTGCCTTTTGGAACTGTTCACCAGCACTGCAGCTAATACCTTGGGTAACTACCTAGAAGTGTCAGGCCATCTTTACAAACCAGTCATGTCACAGGTTAATGCTTATAATGGAAAAGCAAAGATTTTAAAAGGGAAGGTAATGAGGCAAATGTGATATTGCATAACTGGAAAACAGATCAAGATATCCTGCAGTATGTCCCTGAACCTGCAGAAAACTGCACTCGTGCATACTTTGGAACGGGATGTAAAACCATCACAGTATCGTGTCCAACGCCTTAGGAGTGTGTTTGATGCAGGTGGCTCTATGGGGTACAGAATCTGTATGGGTCAAGTGTGGAGGTATTTGGATACAACATCCTTTTACATCAGCTCCTATGGGATGCAACATAAACCATTCACAGTGAAATTTAGGTTCAAAGATCTCGCAAACATCCCTTTGTTGATCTGAGATTAATCGCGTTTTCAGTATTTCACCATGCTGCATGTAACAAAAGTTACCATTGAAACTGGTACCACTGAACCTGATTGTTTCAGAGAAGATCAGGGAGACAAATGCAGATAAAACTGTGCTCTTCTAATCTGTCAGCACCACAATAATATAGACCAGGGAACTAAATTAATACAGCTCCACAGTCACACGTTCGCTTAAAGGGTATAGACTTCAGACTTCCATGTTGTCAACTTATTTGACCATACAAAATTCATTTCCAAATACAAGTAAGCATTTTAGAAGAGAAATAGTATTTAACACTACATCAGAAAAATGTGCCTTTCTCTATTTCCTCTGTCCAAAGGTTTCATATTCTAGCCAGAGTTCCATTTATAAACTGAAATCATTATTTTCTGTAAATTGGCATAGAGCAATGCTAAATATCAGTTAAAATACTTTTCCTTTATTAGAATAAATCATATCTATGAATATATGGAAACAAGGCATAAAAAAGCCACCTTGTGTCTAATTAGTACATGATACTTCTAGCTTGACAGAAAAATGTACAAACTGAGGGCAGAAGGCAGACACTTATTTGCCTGTATTTTTGATAGACCATAGCCTATCATCCTTGAACTATGGACTGAGTTTCCAGAGCCTCATTATTCCATTACCCTAGCTTGAAAAAAATATTTTTTTTGGCCCTCATTGATCTTCAATTACAGGATAAAAAGAATTGTTAGATAATTTTAGAACAGTCTAATTTTGAAAAATGGAGTTTGGAGTTTAATATTATGTATATATGAACTAGACATTGGATCGAGACCATTTGTTTTCCAGACAGCTTTGAGTTAATAAAATAAAATGATCATTTGTTTCTAAAGTGTAAAATACAATATTGGAAACTGGTTGAACAACTTGTCAGTGACTTACAGGATCGTACATCAGCTGTTTGCTATGCATAATAAGTTGGAATTTATAAGTCACTTAGATAATACACATTAATCTCCAAATACTTCAATACAATTATAGATCAAGTACATGATTTCGAAAGTGCTGCATGTATTATTTAAGATGATATGGAAAACACAAATTTAGAAATATTACTTTATATTCAGACAGAATAAGCACAAAGAAAATTCTTGCAAATGTAAATTAATTCAATGAAGAATGGGATTTAATTAACACTACAGCAAGTCATAGAGTTTGCCATTAAATTCAGCAGAAAAGTTGTGACTAGTTATCCAAGTACTGTGGATGAAGGCAAAAGAGTTAAGCAAGAGTAGAGGAGACAACAGGAGAGTTCAGGAAACATCAGCTGAGCCAGGCCTCCCTTGCCAAGGGGTCATCTGTAACTGACTTCCAGTGAAACAGCTTTGGGACATTAGATCTAATTTTGCACATAGAGATTTCTTGGAAATATTTGCTTTAAAATTTCAGTTTTCAAATAGTAGTTTAGTGTACAAGATGACATTGTTATTCCAAGAAAAAAATATACAGTGATCAAATTGGTCTAATTTGCTGAATACATGCTTTTTAAAAAACTATTAAATCTATTTTTTTTAAGCTTATTTTGTGTATTATAAATTTTTTTATTCACATGCCTCTTCCTTTCACACATGTTTTCCTTGTAATGGTTCTGTGCATCACCTTCCTTCTCCTTTTGGCTATCATGACTCTACATGCAGGCAGCAAAATCAAGTGCTTTTATCTGGTGCAGTGTTTGCCAACTTCCACGTCACTTCAGCAAAGTGAAAACAACCAAGACAAAATATTCTGAATAGTTAGTCCTACACAGAATTAGTTGCAGTCACTCCAGAAGGTCATCAAAGTATGAAACTGATTTAAAATGGTTTTATTGAAAAAGTCCACTTTAGAACTTGTAGCCATGTCTTGAATATCTAATAATATCCCTGCTTAATTAAGTGAAGGTTTAAAGTGAAGTCTTAAATGAGGAGAAATAAAGAAAAAATATGCAGATTTAATGTGCAAAAAATCACTTCTCAATTGAAATTACAGACTTCAAGCTAGAGGAAATAATATTTAGCAGAAGTAGAGTGCCTTTTTTTTTCTTCTTTTGCTTCTGGCCAACCAATACACTGGCCAGTCTTGATGCTGGTTGTCATCCCCTGCCTAATCTGTCAGACTAGGATTCGGACTAGATTAAGAAGGCTCACTTGTGATAGGGGTTGTTAAAGGCAACATGCGTTTCTAAAATAATATTGAGTGCATATCCTGGCTACTCTGAACTTTTCAGAGGAGCAATCATTACTATTTGTTCATTGGAGACCCCGTATAAATTTTACCACAGTGGGAAAACATTTAAATATGTAACACAGATATGAAGATAGTAAACAGATGTCCCTCACTGTTAGTCTTGGCAGAAAAAGGTGAAAGTGTATTATTAGAAATATCTTGAATCTAACAGAACTGAAAATAAATGGACTTCTGAAGCTTAGGAAACTATGTAATTTTGAGTCTGCTCTCAACCTTATTCCAATGTGCATAACTTAATACCATTATTGTATATAAATGAAAACTATTTCCAAACTGTGAGCCTAAGGCAAATGCATATGGAAGAGTCACAGAAGTGGAAGGAGAAGGGTTGTTGAGTGTAATGAAGAAACTACATTTTAAGAAGCAAATGAATCGGAGCAACCTGCTACCAACATAATTGCTTTAAAGACCGCACAGCAAACATCAGCAGAAGTGGCTTGTAATTTACCATGTCCTTCATTTTGAACATGCTCCCTAAAGGTTTGCGTGAAAGTCATGACATCTACAAACACAATTTGTTTCAGATTGACTAGCCATGATGAATGTCTTCTGTTACTACCCCAAACAAAACCACTCCTCTTGGCAAGAATGCAACAGAAGTCTTCATTTCACTTGCCATATACTGGGAACACCAGCATTGCTGTTGTTTTGTTGGTTTTGTTTGTTTTTTTTTCAAATGAAATAGCTTTTAGAAATGTTTAGGTAAGTTTTGAAAAGAGAAGGTTCCTAATGTAACTCTGAAGAATTTTGTAATTGTGGCAAAGGTTTCTAATTACTTAGGTCACCAGTTTATATCTGAAATATCTTGTACCCTACCCTAACCAGAATACTCAATAATGATAATTCTAACTACATATCATTCACTGTGAGAAAGTCCCAGCTAATTAAAATATGCTTGATTATCCTAACAGGACTCTAAGCTGAGTGGTGTGTAGACAGCACCAATAAGCTTATTCAACATTGCTGTTTAAAATTACCAAAGCTGATGAATAAACAACTCATTCTTAGGGGTCTTAATCATGTTGAATGCCCTTCACAGCTACTGACCACACCAGGAACAAACAAAATAATGGCATATGTCTTATCTCAGTGCTGTATGCCTACCAATTTATTTGTAACAATTATTTTACATTTTTCTCCACAAAAGCTCCTTTTACATATTGAAAAAACCCCCACCCTATTATTATTAAATACACAATTGTTGCAGCATTTGGACATTGTATTTTAGTGACTACAGCTTAAATCAGAAACTTGCTGAAAATGCATGTCACAGACAAATTGCCAATGGTTATAAGTGTGCTATGCAATGAAAGAAACTATTATAAAAGCTGAAAGACCACACTGCTAAGTATATTATGGGAAAAATACTTTACAGTATCGATTAACCTCTTTCCCCTCCTCCTTCAAACTAGAATTTCATTTTGTTCTCCTCATATTGCGTAACTTAGAGAAACATATCTTAAAGCCATGCATAATCTGACTAGCTTAACGGATGATACTGGTGAATAAGAAAAGAAAGCAAATGGAATCAGGTTGACTTTCACCGCATTAAAGAAATGGCTGATCATCAGTAACTGCCAGCAGAAAAAGAACATATTTGCTAAAGAAAAATTCTAACTATTTAAAAAATCTTTGGGATATAAATCAACATTGTTTTAAACTCCAATTTTTCACCTATGATTACTGTGTTGTAATCAAGCATATGTGTAAAGAAACATGATCAAAAAGTAGTCTAAATGTACAGAGATGACCAGCAGATGAAAATCTATGGGTAACAACTACGCTGCACAAAGACCTTGCCTCAAAACTCTGAATTTTGGCAGACCTGAAGAGTGTTCAACAGAACATTAGTTGAACAAGTCTGAGAATTGAAATTTAGCATTTTTATCTTGTGGTTTTCTTTGCAACTGTAAATGCTCTGATTTATATACACACACTGGCATATATACACATATACATTCATAGAGTTCAACAGACTGGCCTGAATATTCATTGCAGGATGCTGAATACCTTTTTTAAATGTATCATTTAAATATATTGTTCAGAAGTGGATTTTAAAAAGGAGCACACATCTCAAACTTTTTTTTTGTTTAGTAATCCCTCTTCCTGTCTTCGTGTCACATTCAGTATGGGCACAAACAGACAGTCCCTAGCCAGTAACCAACAAGTTAATGTTTCTTTTCAAATTTTTCACATAAATTAGCACCCACAGCACTGTTCTGCACTGCTCCCATGACAGCACAGGGTTTGGTAGAACTAACAACACAGCTGTAGGTGTTAGGTAAACAATTGCCATAAATCTCTCATTTACTGTCATCTACGAAAATTTCATCATCTTTCTTCACGTGGCTTGAGCTCTGATGTGGCAATGTCTGATGGAGGTTGCTTTGTGACTGTTTCATAGCAGGCTTTTATGTGACCTGCTATGCCATTTCAATAATTAGTAACTAGAAATAGCTGCTCCTTTAGATTTATAAACCATTAACATAAGCAGCTGGGAAGATGGTTCAAAGGGCTTCATCACATCATTATGAAAACAGAAGCTTTCTTGATGTTAAAGTTACAAAGGACAATCACATCTGTAGAGATCTGAGATTTAGGGAAAAGAAAAGCAAAGCTGACTTTTGATTAGGGTGAAAGTCAGATGTTACTGTGGGCAACAACTTAGGATAAGCAAACAGGGAACATCCCTGCCACCCCAGTGAGCATCCTGAAGCTCTACTGTCATCAGTCAGAAGGACTAATCCTGATAAACTGGCCTGCCACTGAGATGCTTTTCAGACTGTCGGGTGAGGCTCTTAACAACTTACACAATCCCCATTGTGACTATAATGCTGTACATGCCATTAATTCATGGCATTGCATTCATGTTTATCCCTGGAAGACACACTGAAATCTTTTCTCAGTTCCCACAGCTCTAAGAAAGTGATAAGAGGTTGCTGTTGCTACACATCATCCACACTGGGTTACAAATATCAGGAGCCACCTGTACTAGGAACAGTGAATTGGAATTTGGAAAATAACTTACTTGGAAAAAGGAATTAGATGAAAGGCAATCCCTTTCAGACACTGGCAAGATTTTACAATCAGATTAGGAAATATCTTATCATCTAGGATATATCTGCCAATGGCTCACATAAAATAAATATATTAGACAACGAAATCCTGCTAGATTTGCAGTTTCAGAATCTGCCTGAAAACTTCAGCTTGTCACACTAGATGGACGCAGCGGAACTAGACAGGTCTTTAATACAGTGACAGGGTGTGTGCCCACACAGGGTGACATCTCTCAAGCCTCAAACTTTGTCCACTGGTAGCAGGTCTTTGATGTCTGGTCTGTGAGTGACTAGAGTCACTCACAAACTGCAGAACTGAGGGAGGAAATGAGATTTCTGGGATGCAATGGCAGAAGAGGTATTTCTCCAGTGTAAACGTTCCACCAAGGCAGCAAAGACATGCGGAAGGAGCCCACGAATGGAACAACGCCTGCGAAGCATCCCATAGCTGGAGTGTGATCCTAGGGGGGACTTGCAGGTGAGCTGGAGAGAGCTGGGGGCTGCCAGCATGGAGGGACACGATGCAGTGAAGATGCAGACTGGACAATGGGGAAACTATTCAGTCAAAGAAACGCTACAGCTACGGAGTGCTGCTCTACAGCTACGGAGTGCTGCTCTACAGCTACGGAGTGCTGCTCTACAGTGATGCAGATGAAATGGTGGACTGCAATGGAGCAGGCCACTCTGTCTGTATAATCACGTACTCAGGGTATGTCTCATGGCTTTACTCCCACTCTACGTAGTGTAACATTAAAACCCTCTCTGTTCTCAAGGAATACAACACATACATGTGAAGTGAGTGAATGTGTATGTGGACTGTTACTTGGAAATAGGAACTATTGTTTTAAGTTCTGTTTTGCTTAATTATTCATTATTTGCTGAATTATGCATGAAAAACCTCAAGTACTTCTGAATTTTCTTTAAGCAATGCAGACTCCAAGGCATGCTAAGAAAGTTATATAGTGAGGTGTCTTTTCCTTCCATTAGTCATAAGAGAAACATAAATCACAATTCAGAATATAATTCTCTGCTTCTTCACACAATGATTTAAAGTCGATTGGGTACAATTACTTCATACTCAGCATATTTACTGCTGTATAAAACTTTCTTGCACCCATAAAGAAAAGGGATCCAGGCACTTTTCTGAACAACAGTATTGTTAAACATGTTTTGATGAGGCTTTTTCTTGAAAACATGTTTTACCTTTCAGTTGTTTACTTCAGCAGTGATTTGGGAAAGCACTTAATATGTGCTAATGTTCTTCCTTGAACAGGGACTTGGCTTAAGTGCTTTTCTGAGCAGAATCTCGCATTTATCTGTCCATTTATCTGAATTTAAAGTAGGCAATATTTGTTATCTCAAAACATTTTGAAACAAAGCTACACAAGAGTAGCATATAGCTTACTTTCCTCATCACTCCATCTGCAACATCTGTGCTTCCTAACACATCCCTACCCCATCCCTGTTTGCCACACTTTCTGGACAAAGACACAGCATGTGCTGTGATCATACAGGAACTATATATATTCTTTTTTTACTGACTAGCCAAAAGACAGGTTAAGTGGTCAGTCAGCTGGTATCTCTAGTCCAGTAAGTAAGCCTCACCTAGCTGAACCTTGCTTTACAACTTGCAGACCCAGTCAACAGCTTGGTGACTCTAAGTGGTCATTTTTCACAATTTTGAGAGAACATAAGATCTGTGAAATTTTTTTCTCTTTTATCAAGAAAATGGCTAATGGGTTTACAGTTCTTTATGGTGCCTGACAGACAATGTCACTACAGAAACTTTGTTTCCTTATGAAGCCTGACGGGAAAACCCAAAAACGTGGATATTGAATTTATGAATACCTGTACAAAATTAGTAATGAAAAAAGTAATGAAAACCACCAAGTTCATTTTATATGACTTAATATTTTTTCCCTAGTATTTATTAAGGTCTGGTAATGGTTTAGTCATCAAATCTCAGCGAGGTTTAGGGGTTGCATTTCGCAAAGCCTTTTCAGAGTGCTGCTTTCCTTTTGTCTGCTTCTTGTCATTATAGCTGAGCAGTATACTTAATCTTGTTAATGCTGGTGATTGCAGTGAGGAGGCAGTTAAGATTTTAATACTAGTGATGCTAGAGCTCTGTGCATAAAGATGAGCCCTAATCACTTTTGAATTAGTTCACTTCTGTCAGCAAATATTCTTCCTCTTCGGTGCTCTCACACTACTGTACTCACTAGCTGTGGTAGAATACAATCCAGTTTCTGTGGATGCCCACGGTACTCTTTGCATTACTTTATTCAGCAAAATGCGAACAGCAGTAATTTCTCCAAACGAGAGAAAAAACATTGAAGAACAAGTTAAGAATTTTGCATGTTTAAAGAAGAATCTGTTAATTTCACATAAACCATCAAAAAGAAAGAGCCACTAGAGGGAAGTAAATCCAATATACTCAAAGAATATAAAATGCTAGCTCCTCAGCTACTCTAAATTATTGTGGCTAACAGAATGGTCTGAATTTACAACAGCTGAAGATATTGTTCTATATTCTTAAAAAAGAAAGGACAATTTATTTATAGAGGTCTAGCACTTCATGCAATGTGTATACCAAAAACATTAAAAGGGTATGTATGAAAAGATTACATATAAAAAGCCAGTATGAACATGGGATAAGTATGTTTTGTAGGTATAAATTATTATAGAGCTAGATCTTTCATATTAGATAAACATCAAAAGAGAAACACTGTTCTAAACCAATATGTTTGGACTTCAAGTAATGCAGTCCTTGTATGCATTAGGATATTTTTGATTTGATGTCTTTGAATCTTTTTTTTATATGAGCATATGCACAAACCTCAAACACCATGCAAAATTACTGTCCATTTCAGTATAATTAATATTATAAGGAAATATTGTAACAGTGAGTGTCCCCTTTGGTCATGTAGATATTAAAAATAAGGCAATATTAAGGCAATCATTTAGTATTTTTGGAAAATACAGCAAAAGCAAAACTATAAATGGTTTACTAATAGCTGGCTAGCAATAAAAATAAAAAAGGTCACCATCCCTTTTATCTGAGAACAATGTGATCTACAAACATTAATAAAATCTCTGCAATGTTCTGAAGCTTTTGTTCTACAGCTTTCTTTTCTAAGGTTAGATATCCTAGCTTTCTCTGTATCACTTCTTATTTATGACTAAAAGTGACTCACAAAAAGTATTTATTGTCCTCTCAACAATTTCCATCAACAAAAACTTCATTAATTTTCTGCCATATTTTGTATGACATTATCTTTTTTTACCTCTAAATATATAGTTACCCTGCTTATGATTTTATAAAACTACACAGTTTGTAAGCTTACAAAAATGGTTTTATCTTTATAACTACATTTTATAGATGCCTCCATTTCATTTATTACAATGCTTTCTCCTGCAAAGCTGTCCTTTTATATCCAAATAAAATGACAGATATTCCGGAAATCTGGTCTTAAATTCCCTGAAGCCCTTCCAACAACACTTTTAGTAATGTAAGAATTAGTATTGAGAACGCAAGCAGTCTACACTCTAGAGTTTACTGTCAGTGTGTCACAAATTATCAAAACATTGGTCCTTGCACTGCTTTGAGTAAACTGCAGTGAAAATCTATATCCTTAAACCAGGAACAGACAACAGCAAAAGACATTATTTTTTAAAAACCCACCACTTAAATACACATCACAAGCTGTGTTCACACAGCTGTTAGCCAGTTTGAAAACAAACTGTATCTCTGGTGACCTCCACCTGTGCACGCTTGGTGACTTGCATTTAGTAACATGCAACAAAACATCTAAAAATAAGTACACCGAGGGGTAGTTCCGGGCACGGTGTTGTCTTCCATTAATGAGAAAGGAAAAGAGAGATACAGGTTCGCAACATGATACATAGCCTAAGAGCTTAAGGCAATTCTCAGTGCAAGGCATGTATCATTAGGCATCTTATATAATTAGCTCTTCTGTTACCATCATCGCATGAATGGTGAGCGAGTAGTTTTCATGTTTTTTCTAATCCATTTTCATGAATATTATTAGTATTACCATCACTGCCATTATCATCATCATCACAGCAAGCTGTTAATTTTTGTATGCCCAAAGGCAAACAAGTCATTACTTACTCATCAACAAAACTACTTGTCCCAGATACACAGGTAAGCAGCTTTTTGCTAGACTGATCAGTGAAAGAACCCAGGGCCTTCCTACAAGTGGAACATAACAGGATCCTCCTGAACATTAGCACTTGTACTAAATACTCTCATATTATCAAAGGTCTTCTACTCAAAACGGTACTTGCGCCAGTTTGGTTCCTGTTCTACATTAAACACTTCAGCTACAGTTGCAATGTCACTGCACAGTAGGTGAAAAACATTTCTGGAACAAATGTCAGCAAGGGATAATTTTGAAATAACCTTCTCATCTACAGTAATACAAGGCAGAAGATAACACTGCTATACAGATTGCTTCGTTGGTAACCTATGATGCTGTTTTCTGGCATAGTAAGTATTTCTAAAGATGGAAAAGGAAAAAAGTTGCAGAAATGAACAAAAATATAGAGCTCTTAGTTTCCCATGTTTCTCATAAAGGTTGACCTTGGACATGAATTTGAACTGAAATGGGGGGGAAGAAAAAGCTCAAAACCAATAATGCAAAGTGGACAATTAAAGGAACAAAACCGTCTGTCAGGATACCTCACCTAAGGAAATGGCTCACTCAAATGTTGAAATTCCTTACAGTGAAGCATGATGTAGTACTACTATGAAACATGGATACTAAAGGAAGTAAGTGCACATTCATTTAACTTTTGAATTGTGAAATTGTAATGGATAACCTATGGTGTTTTACTCTTTCAAAAGTAAAATTGTAAGGAAAGACTTGGAAAAGCATCAGCGCCGTCTCCAGTTCTGATGAACCACTGATACAGTTAGTCTCGGGTAGTTAAAGCTCGCACTTCATTTTAAACAGGAAGGTACATTTTTGTGCCCTTTGTAATGGGGTCAAGGGCCAGCTGCCAAAAGCATTTAATGCCCTCATCAGCAGAAGCTGACAGAAGCTGAAAGTCCTCACCAAAAGCACTTAAAAACATTTAACAATCTGCAAAACATCCTAACTTGCTGATCCAGACTTCCAAGAAACAAAACGATCTCCCTAACAAGGGCGTAGATGACAGGGGCACAGTAACAGACATGCAGTGCAGGGACTTACCATCTTGGTCTGTGGTAACCGTGATAGCTGTGAACTGCTTGGGAGAGAAACTCAGCTCTGAGACCCCATTTGTGGCTTCTATTTCAAAGGTGTAGTTCACGTGTGCCACAAAGTCAAGCACTGTCACCGAGGAGTTGATGAGACCTGTGTGCCTGGGGATGAAACGGATACCTCCCCCACAAATCTCACACTGGCTGGCATCCGACCCACATTTCTTACAGATGACACTGTAAGTGAGATCTTTTCTTCCTCCGGTATCACTCGGGGGGCTCCATTCCAACATAAGAGCTGTTTCGTTAATGTTAAAAATGACATTCCTTGGAGCAGAAGGCGGCCCTGAAGAGAAGGAGGGGAAAGCCTGTTAAGTGACAGTTGTCTATTTTGGAGAAAAAAAGAAATCATGAAAAAAATACATTAATCTTAAGACAATTATTTGCAAAAAGATGCTAAAAGAATTATGTTTCAATTTAATGTAAAATTTAAAAATTATCTAAATACAATCTTTGAAAATTAAGCAGGAATAATAAATGCATGGGATCATAGAAAGCTGAATAATCTAAATAAATTAGAATTAATGCAGAAATAATTTAAGGCAACATAAAAATGACTTGGGAATGTCAAAGCTAGACTTGATAACACAAATTTGCACTAAATATGTCTTGATCTTGTGGGATACTGGGGTAGAGTTTAACCACAAAATTTATTTCCTTATTTTATGTCTTGTAATGTAGGCTTTTCTGATACTTATAATCTTTGATGTTTTATAAGAGTCAAATTGAATAATAAATAAATACCAGCTTTGGAAAAACTACAAGAAGTAAAATTGTTTGTACTAGTCCTGCAATGCCAGATATTTTTTCTATCCTTCACGGCTTTTCCCTGGGAATTTCTTTGCTGCTGTTCATTAGTAGCATTAGGTGGCAACAAGCCAAGACTATTAGGCACAAGAGACAGTTTACAAGTTGTTTTTTTTCTTTCCCACATGGCACCTCATCAGCATCAGTATAACAGTGAAGACATCAACCTTGCAAGCTAAAGGTCTAACAGGGTGGCTGCAAAGCAGGAGAAAAAATAATTCATGAAGACTCTGAGGAGGAATGCAAAGATAGTTGCAGCAGGCAGAGTACAGGAAAGCTCTCAGCTAGCAAGCAGGTGGTAAAACTGTGTACTGTGACCCATTTCCCATAGCTCCCACACTAGTCAAGTTATGTCCAACAAGTTTGAAGCTGTTATGCTGACTTACTGTGTAGGATCATACGTAAATCACCTGAGGCTTTACTTATCAGCTTCCACAGCCTGATGGAAGAACTTTACCATCTGATGATTTTTCAGATAGCAATGAATGAAGGGGTGAAGGAAAGGCAGAAATTGTTAAATGAAGTCTGAATAATCTTATCTCAATTTCTTATTATATTCTTTTTCTTCCACTTAACATATTTCAACCAAGAACTTACAGACACATGGTTTTCAAAACCAATTTCTATATAGTCCCAAAATATGCCTATACAAATTATGTAAGAGACACAGATGTGGTAAAATGCAAGGCTTTATACTCCAGGTTTTCACATATGTAAGATGACTGTGGTAAACTTAACTGGCAAACTCTGGGTTTTTTTGAGCTGATTGAGTTAAATAAGCATTATATTCCAAGCTCTCAACATAAAATGACAGTGCATGTGGATTGCCTCGCCAATGGTTAGCAGAACTTTGAAAATTTTCAGCTTGCTTTGCAGCTTTCCATGATTTATACAACCTGCCTGCAAGACTTAAGTGTAAAGTTTTGATTGAGATGCTGTTCAAACTTTGAGTGAGCTTTTCATTACTTCAGGGCCTCTTAAGCCGGCTGAAAGACTATGTGAAACATTTGCAAATGACATCAGCCAATTCTCATCCAGAGTGTATTTTACCCAACAAATTGAGTGGCACAGTAAATGTGAGAGACTTAGATAGTTAAAATACCATAATGTCCTTTATAAAACTTTTAAGACAATGAAAAAGGAACTAAACAAAGAAAAAAAATATTGATCAACACTTGCAAATTCCAGTTCTACTGGTAGCATGAGGACAAGACCTTGTGCCCAAAGGATGTCAGATAAATAAATGGTCAGATCTTTGCATTAGGGAGGAAAACAAAATATAAAAGCTCCTCCTGACATTTGACACACAAATCAGGTTCTCAAATTTTGGCAAAAAACCCCCAACAAACAAACAAAACAAAACTGTTATTAATTGTTGAAGATGACCCTGAATACTAAAATGGACTATACTTTAAAGTATAAATGGAATACTAAAAGTATAAATGTTTAAATGGAAAACATTATCTTACATTTTACTAATAAACTATGTAGTAGCAAAGATTCAGTTGTACGTACACATAGCAGCAAGAATGAATATTAACTTCCATGAAGGAAAGAGGCAATAATAGTTGCAGAAAGAAAGTCACTGTTCACTGATATTTTTGATTTTTAACTCATGCTGTTTGTTTACTTATGTGGCATAAATGTGAGTATAAAAGCTGGAATGCTTGTAAAGGGAAAAAAAAACTTTCTATGGTGTGGGAGGGATAACATGGACAAACAAAAAAATAATTAAGGAATTCTGTGAACTGTAGTTGAACATTTGAGCTGCTTTTTTCTTTCTGGTATCCATTCATAACTTTAAATAATGGAGACTGTGCTTTCATTAAAATGATTTTTGGCCTGAAGTAAATGATGAGTTAGCTGCCAGTTTTCAAGCATTTGATAATTAAAATATTTGGGAGTTTTATATTGCTTTGGATTTTTTTAGTGGACAAGAAAGCAGAAAATATTTTGTATGTGTATTTATTTTTACATCTATCTGTGCAGAGTTCATAGCAGCCAAAAAGCCCTGGACTGTAAAGACCAGTTATTTTGCAGTGTATCAAGGAATCATTTAGCTGAACAGTATGTGTCTTATTTGTACTGAAGATCGATATTTCTGGAACCTGTCAGATGAAAATTGTATTTGTAATTTGCAATTTTTATGGTTACAGAGAATATTTTGAGTATTTCCTTCCTGCTCTTTGACTGTGACCTTGTGCTAAGTCTAACACTGAAGCATTTGAAATACTGTAGTAAGTATTTATAAATGCAACTAGTTAACAAAGGCTATTTATGTTACATCATTTTCCAACGGTATGGAAAACAGAGGCAGGTACAGCCTTGAAAATACTGATGTGGTCCAAAAGCCCCTACAGCCTTAGAGTGTCTCAGATTTACAAATCCCAAAAGTTCCCATAAAATTACTGTGAGGCTGATGGTTCTAGTTACTCTGGAGAACAGTCCTGAGATCAGAATAAACTCAAACTACCACAGATTATGTCAGCATCAGTTATTATTTACATGCAGAATACATGAATAATTATGTTTCCTCTAAAAACATGCTGTGAGAATTAAATAATGACTGGTCTTAACAAATTCCCACTGTTAAAACCAATGAGGAGCTTTAGAAATATGGAGGATGAGCTTTAATTGCACTTACGTATGTGCATAACTAAGCGGATCAGTAATCCCCTTGAAATAATTGGTAATACTCATGCACTTAAAACTAAGCATGTGTGTAATTGCTAGAAGGATTGGAACCAATGTTTCAAAACTGGCTTAAATTTAATCTTACATAAACTATAGCTATCAAGACAATGGGTCCTCACAGCCGAGTTTTTTTATGTTACTTCATCAACTTTGGTGGGCCAAAACAGGAATCAATCTGAATCAGGGCAACAGAAGAGCTTTGTCTGGCTTTGCCAATTCTAAATTTCTATCAGATTTTTGTTGTACTATATGTAGATGGCATCAGTAGAAGAACCAATACAGTAAGTAAAAAATATTTTTTTAAAGAAAGTGTATTTTATTTGTACTAGAGAGTGAAGGTCCTTATATTCATGATTTGGAAGTTAACTGTAAGAGATAACATGAATTATTGTACATTCATATTTCAATGAATAGGGAAAACATTATCAATTATGTTAAGAGGTTTCTGAAAGTATGTGACTGTCCGCCTGCAAATACTGAAAAAAACCTCAGACACACTTCATACTCAAGGCCCCTCATGCCAATTTGCACAACGATTAAATAGCTTTTTAATTGCTGTTAAATTATGCCAGTTAAACTGCGATTTCATGCAAATATTAAGCTGTAATGACATGCAGTGAATCATTTACTAAGATTTAGAACTTGGAACAAAGAGAGACAATTAATTCTAATCCTCAGATTCAGTTAAATTATGTGTCACTGGGCTTTTATGAATGTGGCCTGATTGCTTTGTTATCATTTATAAATTATACAAAGATTATTTGACACATTGGAAAAACTTGGCAGTAATAACCCTTCTGCGGACTTCTGTGTGCAAAGCTCTCAGGGATTTCCTTATATTGATTTTTAAAGAAAACAAGTATATTGGTGAAACTGATGGATCCTTTCCTCACAGAAAAAATCACGACTTTGGATTTTATGCAAAAGAATAAAACACAGTTCACATGGATAAGCATTAAAAAAAAATAATGCAGCTCTTCTGTTTCTTAGATGAAATGCAGCCCAAGTTGTGAGTGGTGTCTTTTGCTTCATTTACAAATTAAAATGTAAGATGTATTTCTACGCCCTCTGTGGAGTAGATGGGCATTGATGTTTTGCAGAGAAGCATGCCCACTCCAAAAGCAAAAGAGCTGAGTTTATGCCTCATTTTGGTTTGCCTGCCCTCTCCCTCTGTGAAGGTGAAGTGTATTTTGCCCTTTATGGAAGGAGAGAGGAGCAAACCCAGTGCTGCAGAAGCCTAGTGAGGGCAATGCAATATGTTAAACACTACAGTGATGACTGTCTGGCAAAAACTGTTGCTTTTTAAGTGAGAACTGCCCATTACCAACTATTGGACGCTCAGAAGTGTGTGTTATTTGAGTACTGAATTTACAGTGGAAGGGCAAAAAATAACTATCGACTTCTGAGAATACTCAGGATCAGCATCTTGCTGTGCCTTGTGAATTCATAATTGCTTTTTTAAATCCATACATACATGTAGCATAAATAAGTGTCCCTTGATGTAGAATGCTGTATTACATGTCTTCCTTTTCAGAATCACTTATTCTGTGAGGCAGGCAGGAAGAATGGAAGCCAGTGAATACAAACCAATACTTCAAGTCTGAGTGCAACGATAAATTGCGAACAAATATATATATATATAAAATAACAATAGAGGTAGTAAAGTGGAAGGATTCAAGCTCATTGCTTGATTTTGATGACGGAGTAGTGTTGACTTCAAAATAGAGGATATAGTTTGTGACAGAGATTATTGAACAGAGATTAAGTTTGTTGGGTTCAAAATCATTTAAGCATAACATGTAAAGAGATGCATTCAGACTCAGACACTCAATATAAGCCTGCCTGCCTCTGACCTTGAAAAGATGGATCAATTTATCCAATTACATTATGGTGGGAAATGTTAGTTTATGTACAGAGTAATCAGACAGGGGATTAGGTATGATGCTATTTGTTGCTCACTGTGTATGCAGAGAGATCACTGATAGAGTACTCGTATATGGTAAAGAAATACAATAAGGAGAAAGAGTAGCAGCAAGAGATTGGTAAGAAGTGCCAATCAAACAAAAAAACCCTAGGAGAAAGAGATTAACAATATATCCTAATCTAACTTTCATTCCCTTTATTAAAATTAGATTTCTTTGCTTTTCTGCAAAGTGCACACTCTTACAAAATACAGTTACATGAAATAAAAATGGGAACTGTACAATTTTGGAAAAGCATACAGTAGGCACTTTCACAGAATTAATGAAATTAGATTAGAAGCTCTTGAAAAAAGTGGATGCTTGAAGCTAAACTCTTAATTTCATAGTCTCTTAAATCAAGGTCTTTATTTTCCATAATGCTGCATATGCAAGTTTTCCAGTACTCAGGAAAAATCTGAGTGAAGAATACTGTCTAACCCTATACAGAAATGGAATAAAACACACGCATATTGCTTTGCAGGATTTGGGGAAGCAAATACAACAGGTATGAATTCAGTTGGTTCAAGATGTTTGAATATAAAGAAATTTGTCAGGGAGATCCACTATTCATTCTGAGTTCAATTGAAGTACAACTCTAAAAAAATCACAAGAAAATTGTCTAATCTCTTACTTCACATCTCACTTGTCAGGATACAAATTTGCAAATAAACATAAAAAATGAAGATCTGCCCCAAAAGTGGTTATGCAGAAACAGCATTTTCTCACTGCAGTCTTTTCTCTCTATTTAGTCAAATTGGCTATTTTTTTCATTAACTTTTCAACTCTCTTTGTTACAGTAAAGCATGACAGTTTGGAAGGAACAATCTAAATTCTACTCATATCTACCTTTGTTTATTAAATCTAAATTAGCCACATCTGCACAGACCTACTGAAGGCAGTAAGGTTGTATTTATGACAGAAACATAATTTTAATAACTGAGAGCATAATTTGAAAGCAGTGGGGCTAAAGATATCACTTAGGGAATAATTTGGCCTGCAGATTCTTCATTACTGATGATGTGCAAGATAAGAATGCAGTCTGCCTGTCAAGAGTCTCAGTGTCATTTGCAGAGCTGACAATTAGTGAAATAATCATTGTAGGTGTAAGATGAATACATCTGCTGTTACAGTCAATGAAGTACTGATACTTTGCAGTCTAGGCTGAATGACAGGCAATATATGGTGGCACTGAACCAAGAGCAAGGCAGAAACTAGAACGTGGTTCACCGCCTCGATTATTTATTTCTCCCAACCTGGGGTGAGGTGGGGCACTGGTACCTCTGTTGCGGTTGATTTCTTCCCCGCCTCCACTCACTCAGTTGCTTTGGCTGACATCCTCGGCAGGAATGGAGAGGTCTGGGGCAGTCAATCTTCCCTGACAGTTTTTGGCCAAAGCAGCTCTTCACACCCTGCTTTTTTTTTTTTTTTTTTTTTTTTTTTTTGTGAAAGCACCGGGATGTTGTAGGCAGCAGCTCCCTGATGCCACAGGGCTCTCATGCTCCTCCCTACCTTATCGATACTAATGGGTAGCAGGGTTTACAATTGTGCCCTGAAAGACAATTATGGAAACATAATGCCATGTATGAGTAATTTTTTCAGAGATGAACTGTCTTTTGGAGATGAAAAATCAATGACTTATAAATAATATGGAACCGCATCTGCATAATGCATGAGTGAAACCATCGTTCGAAGCATGAGGCTGTCAAGAGCGCCTGGGATGTGTGTTAGTTCTGTGGGTAAGTTTTTAATGGCCTGTGCTTGGGGCACTCATTTGAGTGGAATTATTTGTAATCATCATTCTCCTGTGGGAAGTCTGGAACAACAGTGTTTATTCCCTCATATATTTTGTGCAAATAGGCCTATGTGCCTTGCTCCAGAGTGAGCTGGCAGCAGACTGTGCATTGGATTGGGGTGCCTCTCCAAGCCCCATGTCCCTTAAGTAACTAGAGGCTTCTGTTGTAGATATTTCACCTCTGAAAACCTTATGGTTAGACAACTTTCTGCTAAGTGCCTTGGATCTGGGGAATGCCATTTTTGGCGAACATCACTCCCATTTAGTGGATGCATGTCTTGGTCCACATAATGACCTCAGGATTACAGAGTGCCTATGACTTTGTAAATCAGCTCCAAATCACCTGGTATATTCACAGTTTGTCCAGTACAGTGCCATCTGAAGAGACCTCCTGAAGCACAGGAAGTAGTTCAATTCTACTAGTAGTAGTAGCTGTTCAATTATGTCAGCTCTGTTATTTTTACACGGTGCTGCCTTACGCAGTGTAAACGTAACAAAATTATGGCTACACACTGATGGTTATTGCAAGAGTACTTTGTTTTTATATTTTTATCTCAAGCTTTTTGTATACTTAGTCTGTTAAAATATTCCATGCACTTAATATATAAATTTTTTATAATTATTTTAACAAGAGGACGGTGGCATAAAATATACTAGAATCAAATCCTTCACCAAAAGAGCTAAAAAAATGCTACACAGAAAATTAGGTATGTTAAGAGTTTTTCAAACTGATTTTAATAATCTCTATTAAATAATAGAATTTCATATGTAAATATAGTATTTCACCCATAGATTTTTAAATTTTTAAATGCTGCTCTTTGCTCCCAGATATAGTAGCTTCATGATCAATAAATGAATCCCAGTGAGTAATGAACTACATATGAACCTCTATGAGAAATATTTTATTACATGAGAAGAAAATTTGTGCTGTATGTTTCTAGACATGAGCACATTGATCAAAGTAATAAAAATCTCTGCTCAGTCAGAATTTCTGCCCCTAGATTGATGCGCATCAGTTTTGTCTTAATGACAAATTTAGGTTATTCAAAAATCACAATTGTCAAAAAATCTAAATAATTTTCATTATTACAGTTGTATAAAAGGAAATAACTCTTTGTTGGATATATCTTTTTTTCTTTTTCTAATTTTCTTGTGTTTTTATAGAGAGTTTAGTTTTTATTCAGTTCTGTTGGGATGATATTGCCTTATAATTTTCATTTAAATCTGGAGAGACAGAAAAGTGTCATATCTTTTTTTTCTTTATGTGACCGGTTTTTGAAAATTTTTGTACAAGTGGATTTTTGTGTATTTAAAATACACACTGGTAGTTAAAACTCAACATTGTTATCCATATGACAATGCTTACAAACATTCTATTCTCTCTCAGAACTATACGCTAAAAAGTCACCAACCTAAGAAACGTGTTTTTAGTGATATCTAGAGTAAATAGAAATACACTGTTTGAAGTTTGATTTTAAAAAAATCTTTTGGTTATCTTACATGGAGTTCTTCACTGAATGTACAAACTCACGTCCTTTTTAAAAAATATAAAAATAAATAAATGAGGCACAAGAGATTAAAATTGCAGACACTGGTACTGATCAGACTTACGGGTACATGCCATAGTTGGTGGGTCCTTCTCGGCTCTGAAGTAACCTTTCTCACACTGACAGACAGAAGTTGCTTCTAAGTAAGTCAAACTGTGTGGAGGGCACTTGGAGCACTTTACATTTCCAGCAAATGCTTTGTAGAATCCAGGCCTGCAAGCTGCAAACAAGAAAATAAATTTCATTAATAGAAGCATAAGTCATAAGTAAAGCTGTTCCATGCAGTTATAATGCTATTTTGATCATACAGTTCTTCACGGTTTTTATTATAGTATATGGACTTAAAAAAAAAAAATAGATCTGTTCTTGGTATATAATAGGAAATCATTAAAAGAGACAGCTTCCAAATGTAAAGATAGTCCTCACTGCTACTTGAAATTCTTATCTAGAAAGTTTCACTAGTACCACTAAACAAAAGCACATTATCTATGTTTTATATCAGTTCCACCTGTTAATAAGAAAGAGGGAACTTCTTATCCCCCAAAGCTATTTATATAGCTTCCTTATTTAAGTAATGGAGTCTTGCAATGCTTAGTATGTTTACCCTCACAATGCCTTGATGAGACAAGGATGACATCCCTATTCATAGATGGGTCTGACTTGCCTACAGCCCCTTGAGAAGACTGCAAGAAGGGTCACATCAGCTGGGTCCTCTGCACCCTGTTGGCACAAGAGCCTGGGAGGTGGTGCCGTAACCACCTTCAGGCGCAGGGAGGAGATGCCAATACCCTCTAGCGTGAACTACTGCAAGCTGGAGGCTACTCTTAATTGTGGCAGGAAACAACCTGGACAGTAGCTGCTGTAGGGATGGGGGATGCTGTGGTGCTCAGAGCTCGCTGCATCCTCAGTTACTTAGAGCAAAGGTCCCTGTCATTAGCCACAGCACCACCTTACCTGCCTTTTGTTAGCCTTTAAAGCAGAAACAATTCTTCAAAATAAACCCTATCATAAACCTGCCAGGTTTGCATTCTGAAATATTATTTTAAAACCATCCTCAGACTTCAGCACACATGTATAAACAGAGATTTCTTTCTTTCTCCTGCCGTTACCACATTTACGTATGCCAGCATGTATTGCAGTTACTGTCTTCAGGCTTCCCAATCTGAAAACAGAACTGAAACAAATGAAAGAGCAACTCAAACATGTACAGACCGTACAAACTCATACTCCTTCTAACTGCTCTAGCAGTACGATGGAAACCGTTGCTATAATTATCATGTGGCTTTTTATCATTTTGACATATTCAAGACTATTTTCTTTACATTGCTAGAGGAACTAGGCAGTGCTTCCTTCTCTTGTAGTAAGACCAAATAAGAATATTAAAATGAGCTGTTCTTTAAAAAGTACGCAAAAGTACGCATTTTATGGATTCACTGAAAGTTCATATTAAGTTAATTACTGAAAAGTATTAACTCCTAGACAACATATACACAGATCATTTTTGCTTCTGATTCCAAAAGACTCACATGATATAAAAACAGTTTCACTAGTAGCTGAAGGAAAAAGAGTGAAAAATGGGACTGGAAAAGGTAACAGTTGATTGCCTATCAGAATCCAAGAGCCAATTTTTCAAATGTAATTTTAAAGAGCTTAATTTTGACCCAACAATTTCAGCAGTTCTCCTCCCAGTATGTGCTTCTGACTTTGCTGAATAGACATTAGGGAGGAATCCTGCCTTGCTGTCACTGACCAGGAAAAAAACCAAAGTATTTCTGGTGTTAGAGATAAGAGGGGTGGGAACAGCAGGAATTTTTCCCTTGAAAGAAGGCTACTGGTCTGATACAACTGTGATTATAGTGAGTGGTAATTTTCTACTGATTGGAGACAGCAGGTTTGGTGCATGGAAGACAGCAGCATTGTAGATATAGGCTGTAGGCACTGACTCCTCTTAGGTTGATGGAAGGTTGGAAGAGACCAGGTAAAGCAAAATTGGGGAAGGGTGTTACACTTGCCTGCTTCTTTTTCCTTTTCTCATGCCCGGATTCTTATCTAAGGATGACTACTAAATTCTTGCTTTTAGTAGCCACCTTTCATACACGTGGTGTAATATGAAGAAGTTTGTGATGAAAAAGTTGGCAATTTCAAGTTAGTTTCAGTCAAAGCAAAATATGTGCTCTTTAAAATCTTTATTACTTCTGAAATTCATGGTTGTCAGTTCTGAAATCATTCTGTCTTCTCTTCTATCCCCCAAAATGACAAACCACTTTGGATCAAAAGAAACATAGCATTCTCTTTCAAGAGAAATATTTTGTTTAAACTTCAAGCAATTCACTATTCCAAACTAAAACTCAAGGAGGAGATTAATTTCCAGTTTTAAATAGTAAATGTTTTATTCTGAAATGGTATGTTGTAATGTATTTAAAGCAACTATGGGTTTGATATAGTATGTCTCAAAAGAAAGCACATATATGCTCATGGAAAAGATGGGGGGGGGGGGGGGGGGAGGGGGGAATGGATGACCATTTTACTTCTTTTGAAGCCAACCCAAATATGTTTAGCCTTTAATCCAGGTATGCACCACAAATTCTGAAACAGAGGAAGACACTCAGGGAAGCTCTCCTATGGATGAGTTTACAAAGGTATTGATAACCCACTCCCCATCCAAATGTATAATCACACAACCATGATTATTCGATACTTTCAAATAAAACCCCAGCCATTTATATATAAGCTAAAACAACACAAGCTGAAAACCCCTAAATGGTCACAAGCTTGGGATAACTCACCTCTGGATAACTCACTGCTGATTGCCAACATTCAACGTGAAAGAAAATAAACTGTTACTTTATCAAAATCAATAAATACGTAGCACAAGTATGAAATACAGTACTTCAGCTGCCCTACATATCTAAGCTTAGACTCTGCTAACAGATACTGCGTTTCAGTAGCACAATTAACAAAAACAATTGCTAAAGCTACCATTTTCCACAGAAAATCTGCAAGCACTACAGTTATTACCCTGGTTTATAAAAGCTCATTTAGGAAGTGTCTCGATTGCTATGACTTCAGACATACGTCTGCCTCTGAAGAAAAGAAAAGAAATCTCTGTTCCTTTGGTCTTAGGTGTATTCAGGTAGCTGAAGACTCTATTAGACCACTGTAAATCAACTGTAGCTCACAGCAATTCCAATTGAAATTTACAGCAAATTTGCACAAAGGAGGCAACAGTATATGCATTCCATTGTAATTTCTGATATATAAATAATATTTTGTAAACTGGGGTTAGCAAATGTTCTGATATGAGAGCTCAGATTGCATTAATGCATGTAAATCACTGTGTGTGACTGCAGGTTGTGATATCAAGCATTAGACATATTCAACTTCAAGAGTTCTAAAGTCACATGCTATCTAAAATAAGGATTAGGATATGACTTGTAAAGGGATTAATCAATAGGCTTACTTACATGCTTAACATTAACCAAGTTCCTCAGATTTTGCCTAGCTTCCTATTTTTTCCAATGTTTATTCTCCTGTGGTGGTTTCAGCCACACAAAATTACTTAGTACACAAATTGCTTGATGGGCAAATCAGAAACTCAGTAACTTTTAATTATAAATGGGTTGTGGTTTTGTATTTGGAGAAGGAAAAAAGGTCATCTTTCCAGTGCAAAATTGCACCCTATGTAAATATATGACAAGTAAGTTAAAGGTTTGTTCCAGATGTTTATGTATGCAGAAAGTTTCATTTTGTATGGGTTGATGAATCAGTATTTTCAGTGTTTCTCACAACATTTTCTTCACTTAGCTAATAGTTATTGCATCTATTGTTTTCACAAATTATTTGTGCATAAGTTAGTGCAAACTAAAATTTTAACTATGAAAAGCTACTGTCTGAAAAAGCTTCTAAAGATGACTATTCAAAACTCTGAAGTTTTTATCATTGTTACCAGAGTATTTTTTTCTACCTTCCAAATCACTGGCAGGCATTTTATTTTCCCTAACATTATCTAACAAAAGTGACTTTGTGAGTTACTAATTATACAAACTGTATGATATGTGACTTTTGTAAAGCCTGGGGGAAGATAATATATTGTCTTAATTGTTAAGTAATTAGCAGGGTATCTGAATGAACAATTCAAAGACACTAAAGTTTTCTCCAATGAAATACCAGGGATCAGGCAGAGAAGCACTGATAAGTTAATTTGCTTCACAAAAGATAACACCATCTATAAACATGCTTTACTACAGCTGTATCAGGATTTGGCTACAAGGTTTTTAAACTCTAGAGACTTTTTAATTAATACTATTTTCCTTATTCAATGATTAATATATGGCATTTAGTTTTGCTTGTATTATGCATAGGTGCATCTGAAGAGAAATTTAACGCTATGCAAAGCAGCGGTGAACTCTTAAAAGCAAGCGGTTCGTTGCTTGCCAGCCTCCCAGCCTGGGCAGGGAGTGGAAGGAGGCATTTAATCAAGGAGCTGCAACACGGTTTAGCCTCATTGGCGTTATATGCAGAGCTACTGAAGCGGAAAAACTTTTGAAGTGCACTGTATAGTTACTGTCTCAAATGTGATATGACCTTAGCTGTTGCCAACAGCTAAGCCTGTGGTGCAAGATGCTGTGGGAAGCCACGCTTCCCCATGCCCAGCTGCACGGTCTGCCTATGGCCGTCAGCACCCCAAGGGCCCCCAGCGCACCCCCCTGCAGGGCTTTGGCAGGGGGCTCAGAGGCAGCAGAGCTGAGTGTGGCCCCATCCAGCTGGGACCATGGGGAAAGCCACCCTACCAGAGCAGTGCTGAGGCCCCCCAGCTTGTTGCGGCACAATCAAACTAATAGGCTGCAACAAGGCTTTACCATCAGTCAGGTTCTACTGTCTGTGCTGTACCTCCTTCCTCCAGAGGCCAGGCCACACTGCTCCTCCTCCATCTAAGCCCCTCTCCCTCAAGCCTCAGGGCTATTTAACCACTTAGCAGGAACGAGCTACAGCTGCACATCACCCATGCCAATCAACCCACTGTGCTGAGGCAAGGCCACATCTGCAGTTATCAGTGCTGATCAACCCACTGCCTCCATTCCTCTACACCCACTGACTGTGGTAGTGAGAGAAGGGGTTAAAGAAATTTTAGTAGCTCTATTACCTAGATTGTTGTTGTTAATGCTTTGTTTTACTAACGATTGTGCAAATTAACTGAAGCAAGGAGTCTACAGTCCCCCCCCTCCCCGAGGGACAGTTTATGATGAGAACTAGCTAAAACCAACTCTATAGTTTGGATAAAGACCAAGGAACAACTGAGTTGGCGCAAAAAGAGAAGGTAAAAAGTTCAGAGCAAGGGAGACTACCAAGCCTTCATCCCCACCACCCCCACAACCACCCCTAAGAGGCATCAGGCAAGGGCAGTGGGGAGGGACTTATGGAAATGACTTCTCAGAACTAATTTTAATATTAAGAGGAGACAGGTCATGAATATGTATAGCTGTATTTGGAAACCTTATGTATATGGACATTTGATTGTATAAATTGAGGCAGGTTGTTGCCCCTGGCACACACGGCTTTGGTGGGACTACCCCCAGTGCTGCCCAGCGCTGAATAAACATACCTACTTTACAATCTGATAAAATTGGGGAGTCTGATTCCGCAGGTCAGTAGCTGCTTTTGGCTGAGGGCTCGGTCCCTGCCAGGTCCATGACTCCGCCATGGCACAGCCCTGCCCAGCCTCAGGCCCTCCCAGCCACCCGCGGGCCAACACCGCGCCCCAGCCCGCCACCAAAGGCCCGTGGTGGTGGGACAGGCCCTGCCCACCGCCTCCATCGCTGCTGGCGCCCTGACCACCTCAAATAGCTGGATATATAACCTAGGAAGTGCAGAGAGCGCCATACTGCAGTGAGATCCAGCCGGCAAACCAGGCACACATCCAACGGCAGGAGGGCAGCTGGGGGTGGCCTGTGTGAGGGCTGGCGGCCGCGGGCCTGCTCTCTGGTGGGATTCACACAGCCAGGAGCCACGGTTTCATCTCCTGATGGAGGGGACAGGATTTTTAAAGATCTTTTGAATCTCCCAGTGCAGTAAATAAGGTCTCGGCCCAATTACTACAACATGGAGTTGCGGGCTCTCTTGCAGAAGAGTCTTTACTGCTTGAGGCTGTTATGGCCATTAATTTCTTCCTCAGCCTGCAGGGTTTATAATGTTAAGACACAAAATCCAGAAAATGCAAACATGGTGGTCATCTTAGTGGTCATAAACCTCGTTGCTTTAAAAAAAAAAAAAAAAAGAAAAAAGGAGCATTTTCACTCCTCTGTGGGAGTGTGTCACTGGGAAAGAAATAAGCCAATTCCAGTTCTCAGCTGTTTCAGTTTTACAACATCTGAATCGACTGTTCTAAAGGCAGCTGAAGTAAGGGGAGGCCACAGGAAACTTTGGAGCAACTTTTAGGCATGTCTGACACTGTTGGTCTGTGTGTGGGAAGGTATTTCTCATGCAAATAGGATTTTTATGGCTTGCTGAGGACTCATCGATCAAATTAAAATACAGAACACTCTGTTGTCATTTACAATGAATGGCAACCATCAGTAGCTGTGGAAGAGGTGTTTTAATCTTTCTGAAACACATAATTTGCTATGCTTTTCCACCTCATACATTTTTTGAAATTGCTTACCGAAACTCACTAATGCACTATGAGACTGACATCTTTCATATTTGTTATATTCTGTCAATATATAATTATTCCAGTTTTAAAGTTCTCTTACCCCTCTGGTGCCTGATCACTATAAAAAGGGCAGTCCAATAAGGTCTCTTCTAATCTACCACTGTTCAGAAACAAGGAACTATAATATTATTTTAAACAATTTATATTTTAGTAAAAGTGTATAGAAAAGAACAAATCAAATAAGTGTATAGAAAAGAACAAGAGAAAAGAATGTAACAGAAGATGCACTTTTTATATTACAAAAGGCAGTATATGATCACAAAGTCAAGATTAGGATATTACAGGACCTGGACAATGAAGCTATGAGGACAACCTTTGATTGTGAGTACTAGCTGATTAAATAATTTCATGTCTTTTCTTTTGTCACGATCCTTGTTTTATTTAGGTCATAACTGTGAGAAAAGAGAGTGGAATCATTTTGGGTCATGTTCAAACCAGCAGTGAGACTGTGCAGAAGGAGTTGCAAGAAACATGAGGCATCACAAAGGACCCATTGCAGAAAGACTGGCTGTGACAGATTATGAATTATGGAACATGCTGGTTAGTTGAAACCAGAAGAATAAAAGACATGGTGTATCAAGAAAGCAAGGCTCTAGTTTGGTTCAGTTCCTACAGATGGTAAGAAGGGGAAAACAGGAACCCCTAGGAAACTTAGTGACAAAATGACCCAACTTTTGGGGACAATAAACTGTTTTTCCTTTTTTGTTTGTAATAAAATTGATGGATTATATTTCCATGTGCTTCGGCATACGCTTAAATGCATCTGTGTTTGTACGCTCCAGTCAATCTCTTCTCTTGCCAGTATCTTCTGCTCTCTTATATTTCTGTTCTTTGAGGTGAAGACAAAGAAGAGCCCTATGCACACCCTTGACTTTACAGAGGAACAAGGGAGAAGAAAGAAAAAGTTGCAGGTATAAGGCTGCTTCCTCAAACATACTATATAATGAAGATAGGTAAATTTCATTAATTTATCTTTCTCTTTGTGATAATTCCTTTTTCCCCCCAGTGATTTATTTTCTCATTCTCGTATTTCAATGTGCTATTGAGGTTGTTTATTGAATTGATTAGAACAAATGACAGAAGATAATTGGTATGTTTCAAACAGTATTTTCAGTTCATATCAGTGCAGTTTTTCTCTCTATAAAACATTAGTTGAAATACAGTAACTTGAGCAATGATTCGGGTCACACACCACGTTTTTAAAGAATTTGTGGTTTATCCAAAAAATTCACACAGACAAGGAGAACAGTCAATTATATTAATTTTATCACTGCCTGTCATACTAGATAAAATTCAATAGATCATCAAAGAGCTGGGGTCTGTACTACACAGCACAGGTGAATAGTATTCTGCACGTCTTAAGGTACTTTGTCAACTACTTTCAAAGACTTTTAAGTTGGCAGCTAAAGACTTCTGATAACAACAAAGAGAGACATATTGTTTGCAACAGAGGTGACTCAAATTGCTTTGCAGCGTGAAAACAAGCTATCTTATTAAATTTCGCTTTTCACATATGGAGTAATAATTGCCCAGTGACTTAAGCTGCTTTTAATATTGCTGCTGGAGACTATCGTTGCCTAGTTATAGAAGGATTTTCAATGATCTGGCAGGAAGACTCTCTATATTCTAGCTTCCCCTTAACTTACAGGCAAGATGGAGGCAAGTGACAATGTAGTAATAATACATGTACCTGCTGCTCTTTTTTTTTGTTAATCACAAGCAGGATACTTTCATAGGTTGCCTACCCATTGCAATTGTCACATTATTTACAGATTTCTCCTGTAGGTGTACATTATATATTGTTAACCTTGTCTTTAAAAGATCTTGACTAAGGATTCATTTTTATATTTTCAAAAAAAAAGAGCATCCTAAACACTTTCATATAGACTAGAAATTAATAATGATTCTAAATATGTAAGTACTACGCAAAGAAAGAGATGGAAAATGGAAAAACCATTTTTCAATACTGACAAAACTTTTTTTCTTTCATTTAATTCTTAGCACTAGTGGAATTATTTTTATATACTAAATGAAATTTACTGCTACAACAGGTTGATGGCAGGTAAGGATGTTTCAGCTTGAATGAACACAAAACTGGCAAAATTATAAGCAGCTGAAAAGCAGCTCATTTCACTGAAACAAACACTGAACAAAGGACTGAAACTACACATCTAAACCATAGCCATAAAAATAAAAGGTATTCATAATACAGGCTGCACTGCTTTACAGCGGGTCTGCAAACTTTTAAAATTACTCATTAAACACATTTTATAAACTGTACTGATGAGTTAATACAGTTAATTTTTTAGACAAAGTCGCTATACTGCAACTTACTGCAACTTGTTCTGTGTGTGTGTTTAGCTTAGATACACCTTTCTAAAGGGGGACCCAGAGATGGCTGTACAGTTTCATTTTGTCAGGTCCTTTTTTGTATGCCCGTGTAAGCCCCAACAGTGAAAAATAAACTCAGGTTAAAAACCAAAACAAAAGCAGCTTTCATGCCACTTAGGTATGTCTGGAAGAAATTAGTGATTATCCACTGACTAGTGAAGATGTGTTAGTGATTTGAGAGAAACATATTTATTTCTGGCATCTGAGTCAATAAAAAGGCTGCCTAGACAACCCCCAGAAGCTATTGGAATGAGAAGACTCCAGTTTTAAACTGCACAGAGACTGTGCTACCACAGTACTGCAGCGCTGCGTTACTGCCATTGTCACCAGGTACCAGCATTAAAAAACACGTACACAAGACCTTTGCAAACTTTGGCTCAAAAGTTTCAAGCAGGACCACCAAAGCTGGTTCACTACAGGGGCGATAATCTCGAATTCCTCCATGCAATGAAAACCTATGTGCCTAAATGTACTGTAAGTTTACTCTGTGTGGCCATAAAGATTTCTTGTTAATTGGTAAGGGTGGCAAAGGCAGAATCTAGCCTGTTTCACACAGTTATTGCTGATCTCTGTTAGCAGTTTCTAGCAGAGACACCGATGCTGGAAGGTCCTCACCTGGCACACTGTCTTGAAGTGTCTCAATGATGTGCAAAGCACCAATAATATATAGGCAGGCTGTTAGCCACAGATTTAAAATACACCGCGGTTATATTTGTGGAATTGGGAAGAACAAAGAGTCAAGATGTTTCACAGAAATGGTGACTGACAAAAATGGCTGGAAGGCTGAGGTACTATATATTAGTGATGGAAGAGAGAGATGAAAACAACGGGATGCACCTCCCTGAGGGGGCAAGCAACTATTTTTCCCTGCTTTGTGCTGCTGACTCTGTTGTGGGGATCCCTGAAATCT
Source organism: Falco peregrinus (assembly GCF_023634155.1). Lineage (NCBI taxonomy): Eukaryota > Metazoa > Chordata > Aves > Falconiformes > Falconidae > Falco > Falco peregrinus. The sequence continues at coordinate 7,195,382 of NC_073724.1, read as the reverse complement.
AACAAATTTTTGGAGGTTAGAACTATGCATACTCAAATGCACTCCTCTGTATCCAAATTAGTCTTTATTGCTGTTGATATTTTATGGATAGACCCCATAGAAAATCCACAATTAGACATTAATCTTTAAAGAGATTGTATAAATACTATTTTCTACACTGCATAATTTTTAAAGGAATATCACTGTGTTTTAGGAAGATAGTGAACAAAAGAAATCAGTCAGGCTAATTAAGGCACACAACAGAAATGGTAATCAAGGAACCTGACAGCAGTGAAAGAGAAGGGAAGTAATTTCCTGCAATATAATAGTACATACTCCTGAGATCAGGAAGCTCTGCAGGAAAAGAATGGAAGGAAAATATTGCACCTCAAAGCAGCCATCTCTAGCATCGCCAGTAACCACCTTTAACTACAAAAGCAGGGGAAATGTAACCCTGAGAACAATTCAGGGCAATGCAGTGCTGGAGTAAATGGCAGAAGCCAGTAATTCCCAAAATCTGTCCACAGCAGCTGTAAAACCTCTTAATTTTAAAACCATTGTTCCATTATTACGAAGCTTTATTTTTAAGAAAATACTTTCTTTGTTCCTTCAATCCTGTCCAGTATAAAGCTGGTATCTGAGTGACCTGGAACAATGGCAAGGCCAACGAGTATTCTGCACCTCTGCAAATCCTGAAAACTGAAATACTAGATAATCAGCTGTAATAGTCAGCACCCCGGCATCTTTGCTGCAGGGTATCTCTGGGGTAAAAGAAGTATTCCTCTGCTCAGCTGCCCTGATTTATTTGGGAACTCGCAACACAAAGGACCAAAAAGGGGGAGCATACCTCAGTAGCCAGCACTAGTCAGGAAAGCTCACTGGCACACGTCAGAATAGTGGAGAGAATCCTTGAATCTCCAGGTAAATTTTAATAACTTCTGTTTAATATGTTTACTTTGCGGTTGATGCACAAGCCAAGGCCAAATGGAAGATTTTGCGCTCTATAAAGCAAGTGGAGCGTGTTTACTTCTATGACATGCATGTTGCAGTGGCACATCCCTCCTTGCATTTCTGAGGAGGACAGATTCTTCTGTAGGTTTCTTTATCACTTCCAAAAATGAAAGAAGGAAACTGTTGTTGCTGTAGTCCTCAGACTAAAGCAATATGGAAATCAAGAAAATCCGTTAGACCAAGGACACCGTATCATAATGCACATAAGGAGTCGTTTATTTAACATTGCTGGGAGCTGTTCAGCGTATCACATTTCTTTTCATAAAGAAAAGTGGAAATAGTGGTTAGGCTACAGTTGTAGCTGGAAGGGCTTTTTGAGGGGAGGGATAAGGCAGGAGTGCGATAAGTTCCTCAGCACTGCAGTGAACAGTACAAAAGAGAAGTCTGAAAAACAGCAGTAAGAAATATTATTTATTGTAACTGTGGAAGGAACCTGTGTTTGCTGGAATTTCTCCATACCATTTCAAGAGGAATTAGTGTCCAACTTGGAAGGCCATGAAGGCTTCTGTTTTCACAGGATCATTTACATTCTGATGTCCAGCTGATGATTCCTACTTTATCAGAAGACTGCAAACAGGCATTAGACTGTATCAAGTATTTCTTTCTGCAAGAGGAAAAAATGGGCTGCAGAAATCAGATCCATTTTGTGGTTAATTCTTTTTGCACATTAGTTATCTTTATATCATAAAAGTGAAAGCAGCATTTCTATGAGGAGGTGCTCCTTTGTGTACCTCATGATCAAAATGAATGCAAACCCATAGCATATGATTGCTCTGCAATGCTGGTGTTAGCATAGGGGCTGAATTTAATCAAGCCCATTTAAGCTATGGCCACCTCTTCTTCTTTTTTTCCTTCTGTTGTCACAGTAATTGTAAAAAGATGGATCTCCCAATTCAGAACTGCAGGGCTAACTTTGCTGTCTAGTTCAAGTTAAGTATCTGTTACATTGCTTGTAACGTTTTTCCCAGTATCATAAATATGTTCAGGTAGTGGCCAATGCAGTGATGGTTTCCAAAAAGATTTTTCTCTATTGGAATGTTAAAAAAAAGCTCTCTGAAAGTTGTTATAACACTTATAAAATCATATCTCTCAATCTGAGCATAACTAAATGCTAGAAAAATACCTCCTCCTGTTAGAAAGATTGAGTGCTTCCTACCAGATATATTCCTACCAGAAAATTTGAAACGTTTTCTTACTAGATATATGTACAAAAATTGATGACGTATAGAAAGTAATTTGTCCACCTTATGATATCTTTATCAAATGCTACCATATACATATGATTCTTCTTCTCTGTCCTTTCTACTGATACTATAAAGCGATATTTCTGTCTTATCCTTCCTGATATTTTTTCTTCTGTCTTCCTTCCCCTAGTATGAGAAAGCTTTCTGTTTTCAACTCTGCATGCCTGTTAAGTAGTTCATCATGGATTTCTCTGTTCTGTGTGCAAGAACAGACCATTTGAATCTGCAGATGCACTTTTCTCTGTCCATAACAAATTAGTCTGCTAGCTTGGGTTAATTAATTCCCATGCTAGCAATTATTTCATTTGTTTTGCAGGTGCTTTTTCTGGAAGCAATTTTTCTGAAGCTGTAAGGCTTCAACTTTTGACAAATACCAAAACTTTCAGCCTGCTAGCTGTTGCAGACATTTGTTGGCTGGCATTATGTCAGACTGATTTTTCGTGTAAGAATAGTAAGTTACCAGCACACTTGTCAAATAATTAATGACACTTCGCTTCATGCCTCTGAACACATTCAAGGTGTACACTGAAAGCTTTCCCTGACATGACTTACTACTTTATTACAAAACTGTAGTACAGCTTTCTAGAGAAGGCATACCTTGAAGGAATGTAATATTCTTACAGGCAGTTATTAACAATAAAAATCTGAAGAATAGTGCAGTCACTATTTACAAGGGTATCATTTCTTGTTACAGCCTTATTGTAAGACTGTAGTTTTTATTGATTTAAGATCTCAATGCTCATTTTTTGGGTTCACAACTTTCACAAGACCAATTGCTTTTATAATGGATCAGCTAAAGCTTTGCCATTCTTTTTTTTTTTTCCTTCTCTGTGTAACTGTCTCTTTTACATGATTATAATTAGCAAGAAATCATAGCAATGAGAATACTGTCTAACCCACTTTAAGAGGTACTTCATATAATCCAATTTTTAAAAGGACTGGCTTAAAATTATGCTTACATTTTTAATTATGGTTGCCAAGATGGCACATTCAAGTATGGATTTGTATGCGCAATTTATTTAAGCCCCTGTTTTATTTGTACGTACAGGTCAGGAGTTCAGGCACACAAGCAAAGTTCATGTAATCATGCTGAATATATAAATGCCCAGAAAAAGGTAATTGTACAGGTATGCAATTTCTGATGCAAAAAATGCTGAAATATTCTTATAAAATCATGCATTTGATCTTTAAAACAGAATCCTTTTTGACGTGCTTGTAGAAAAACTCACAAGCTTCATTTTCAGACACACCAAACATCATTAGTGACACCCAAACTATTTCAGCTCTGATTTGCCACATTTAGTAACACTGAAAATGAAGCGCTCATGCTTCTGTGGAAACCAAATCCCTTTTTCTTTTGTATTATCTCTGAGTGCTTCCAAGCACAATAATGTGCTTGGTTATTAAAAAATATTTCAAATACATCTTTTATTCTTCTACATTACCGTACTAAATATTATGTAATTTTATTCTATTCTATCATTAGTGTAAGACATGGAGTAACACAATGTGGTACTTCTGAATAAAGTCACATTGCATGTCAGCAACATACACAATATTCAAATACTGACCACCAATGTGGCTGTTAATGTATCATGTAAAATGACTTTAATAAAGCTCAAGAACTTGCAGTCCATACATTATACTACAGAATTTCCCCATCCATTTAAATGTCCATTTTATGTCCATATGTAGTATAAGCAGGTGATATTTTAAATTAAAAGAACTGTAGGTTGCATTTTGTCTCTGGTTGTGATTTGGTTTTTTTATTTTTATTTATTTACTACACAAGTGTTGTCTGCCTATAAAATACAGGTACATGTAATGAATGATAGATTCTGCTCTCAGAAACTTCATTGGCCATACTGCCATTGGTTTTAATACAAAAGGTCTTTATTTTTGTGTTACCAAATATCCCTGTCAATCTTTCAGAAAACTGTTCCTTAATTACAGCTAATGATCAGGGTAAGAGCAACTACATTCATCTATTGCTCACCCCAACAACAATCAGTTTTCCTGTCTTTTATTTCCAGCCAATTTTGCTGTGGAAGCAACACAGAAAATTCTCTAGGTAGTCCATTTAAGCTTTCCTCTTCCTTTCCCTTTCCTCAGCATATCTGTAGAACTACTTGCAGTACTTGGCCTCAAATTATAATTACTGAATTGCATTTACATATGACTATCCCCACTGTATGTATTGCATGTTGCTTTCTCTACAGCAGGTAAACTGACTACAGAACAGCAAAAAGCAATGTTTAAGTGAAGCCTCGGGTTTATGTAAGAACTGCAACCGTGTCCTACCAATGAATGACAGGTAAGCAAACAATACTAAACTCTTTTGTTAGGAACAGTCATTTTTAAAAAAACCCAAACAAACATACTTTAAAGTTTTATGTTTGCACAAAGCATAGGTTAAAATTTACAGATTGTTAGTAGTGTTACATGCAATAGCAGAGAGTAGTGGAGATTGTGTAGACAGATGAACAGTAACAACAGGAGAAACAACAAAATACAAACTTACGTTCAAGAAGTCAGCAGGCAAATTGCTCAGTAGTCTTGAGATCAACATTCTTGTAATTTTTTTATTTTATAACCAAACATTTCCATCTTCTCCAATCCCATCACCACTGCTGCATTTGGATTTATAAGAATTTCAATATATAGCCAATGCCTTAGTAAGCCAAGGGAAAGCTCTCAGTATTGCCTCAAATATTCCTCTACTGGTCTTATACAACAGGCATAACTAAATCCTTTGGTGATGCAAATCCAACCCCATTTTAATAAAACAGGAAGGTGCCTTTTGGCAGAACAGGGTTTCTAATTTTTGTTTCACCGAAGTAGTTATGTGGGCTATACCTTCAATCCTTGTGTCTAGAATATTTCACATGCTTGATGACAAGTATCAGAGTTCAGTACTTCTACTGAATGTACTAAGATATTTCATGGGAATCTCAAAGAGGTAAACCATGAATTTCATATGAATTCTCAAACAACCAGGTTGATGTGAAAAATGCTTCTTTCAATAAGACTTCTGGTACGGATAGAGAAATTTGAGCATAAGAACAAAGGTAAGTATTACTATACAAACATATTAATTCTGCATAAAACCTGAATGTTTCCCAGAGTAGCATATTTCTAGTTTTCAGCTACGTTGGATGCACACTACAGTGTTAAGTACTTTCCAAAGGAAGTAAAAATCATTGTCCTCACCCTTAAAAAATCCCAACCAAAGACTTCTATGCTTAGAGAGGTCAATGTGACTTGTTAAAGGTCTTCTAGCAGCCTTGTAGCAGAGACAAAGTCAACCAGCTAATTATCCTGAGTACAGGTGCAAAGGCCTCACCAGTCACAGGCCAGGTAGGGCTGTAGCTAGTTAAATGAGGAGCTACGCACCACAGAACAGTAACCAGCACCAACAGGTCAGCCTACAACTGAATTTACTTTTTTGTCCACTTTGATCTACTCCACCACTGCAAACATAAAATCAGACAGATATTTGGCATAAAATTGACCTTTTAACTGCAGATTGTTTAGCTTAAGCGTTCTTTTTTTTAAGTTAGCAGCACCAGTCAAGTAGGATTGTGTAAATATGGTATCCTGCTATATTTAGATATGTAAATCCACATGACGGTCAGGTTTAATTCTGGAAACAAAATGTTTAAATTTTGTAATATGCATATGTGTTGGTAACATTTTAGGGCAATCATACATTTTAAAGATAATGGTAACAAATTTTATACATAGATTTTTAAATGTTTAACAAATTATCAGATATATCTGGAATAATCCCTAAATGAAAAGAAAACTAAATTAAAAATTAGGATTACACTGTCTCCAACACTGAGAATTACTGATGTGGCATCCCCATTTCTCATTAGATTGTGAATTTAATTCTAGCGAAGTTTAAGTCCTCATTAAGAGGTGTGCAGGACAGTTAGTTTTGAAGTTCATAAATATCTGCTGCTCAAACGGGGCTGTAGACATACGATAGGAAGTAAGAGAGCGATCACTCACTCACTGAACTGCAGACCCTGGTTGTGCCTTAGCCTTAGAGCAGTTAACACTACATTTACTTCGCAGTTGGGTATGGCAGATTGCTTGTATGTGGTCAATTTTCACTTTTTTTCCCCCACTTATATTCACGTTTATCATACTGTGAACAAAATGACTGGGAGAAAAAGGTCAGGGTCTACAACTCTGATAGTAAACGAGATACTGCTGCTGTCGTTGTTCAGTATTTTGAACTGTAAAACATGGTGATCTGTATTTATCAAAAGAGTAACAATAGACTGTACGATTTGGCATATCTCTTTCATATGACACTGTTTTTATTTAATAGACTTATTTTTGGATAGAAAACTTGAGAGGGACAAACAGCTGGCCCTGTTAAGAAACAGCCACAATTCTGTAACTTACACCTGCCATCTACATTTTCAATTAACATATAAAATCACAAATATGTACATGTAATATAATGTTTGATTTTAGAAAAAATATATAAGTATTTGTCACCCTTTTGGCATAGCATTTAGAGAGTATTTCAGTTATAAGTTAGTTATTTTAATTGCACTATCACAGTCATTGGTAACTATCACTATGATCATCTACTCTGTATTGCTGCATAATAGATACATTTTAGCTTTGCTTAGCAATTTCCAGAACTACTTCAAATATCATGTATTTTAGGGTGACACCATGGATCACTTGTTTAATTCTCTTCCTTCCTGGTTTCATTCTACGAAACTGAGATTTTTCTTGACCATGATGATCTTACTCGCCTCCCAGACTGGTTTTCCTGGCCTTTCCTTCTGCAATTATTCCAGAATCTGCTTTCTTCTACTCACTCTGGGATTATGGGTATTGGGGCATTATACCCTATATATTTTCTCTACTGATTTTTTTTTTTTTTAAATGAATACACACTAATAAAACCATTCATTGTAATTGGGAATTAAAAAAAAAAAGTTTTCCTGTTGCTTTATTTCAAAATACAATGTTGTGCCTTTTCTGTCTTTCTTTTCAGTTTCTTCTAGCTGTATTCTATGTTAGTGTGAGTTACTACCAGTGCTGTTTAAGGCTAGGATTCTCAGTTCGCAATGTGAAAACGTTCCACAAAACAGCAGCTGTTCTCTGTAGTTTGATACAAAAAAATATAGTTATATGATTACTCATTGACAGCATGTGTGCATCTTAGGTGCTATGGAAGTCAAAAGAGGATAAGTGCTTTGTTCCCTGGGAAGTATAAATTAGACCAGCACAAGCTGCATTTGCATCTTACAGTATCTGGAGCTCTGCGTGAGCCTGGAGTCTTCATCATGCTACACATAACACAGATAAGGATTTTTTCTGCTCCTCACAATTTGTGTAAGTTTTCTGAAATAAAGCTCATTTGAAAACTCAGAGAAACAAAAAACCAAAGTGGAGATATTTCCATTTGGTGATACATAATGCCATTTTTGTGATACAAGAACTTTTTTTGTTATGAAACATAAACATTAATTAAAATGAGAAGATTCTCTTATATTACCTAAGGCTAGTAAATAACAATCCACCTTTTCATATTAGATTTGTAATTCTTAAAATGAGAAATGTTTTAGGGGGTCAAAGGAAGCAATAGCTTAGGTCAAAAATGGAAATTAACATGAGCAGTCTCATCTCAGTTATAAATTTGCATGTACACATTTCAAATCTATCATAGTAGGCATACAGGAACTTGACTGGCAGTCTGATTAAGAAAAGCACGAGACCGGGGTTAGAGGTAATTTCATTTGCAGGTTGTATTGGTCTGGGAAAACATATATAACATCTCTGATATTATGCTTGGTATCAGCTCACACTACAAATCTATAATACTTAAAACAAATAGGAATTAATCACAAGCCTTCTCCATCCTCCTCCTGCTTTCTTCCACCATATATTATAAATACTGCACTTGCAGAATGGATCCTACTCAGTCTCATTTATATAGCACAGCTAAGCTTTCAAGGCGTACAAACACTACACAAAGAGGCCTGTCAGTTAGATTCCCAGTCACTTTTGATAATATTTGAAAGAAAACAATGAACTCAGACCCTCTTTGAATACAGACAGAAAAAGGACTTAACACAGCAATCAAGAAGCACAAGAACAGAAGAAAAGCCAACAGAAAGGGGATGTCTGTGTGTTACTACGTTTTAATATTACTGAAATATAAAACTGGAAGCAACCTCTGTTCGGTGGTAAATAAAGTGTTAGACTTCATAATGCTTCTAGTATCTCCTTTATGATCCCAATTAAATCTTCAAAATTTCATCCATAATATTATAGCTTCTTCTTTATAGACTCCTTTCTAATGCAAAACTTAAGTTCATGCAATCTTAACACTGTTGTTGGAATAATGAGATTTGAATCAACTATAAGACTCTTAATCTTAATTGGCAAGAGGTGTGGGAAGATGAAAACTCCCCTTTCCCTATAATCTAATCAAACCCAGCAATATCAGCTTCCACATTGCAATGTCAGCCTTTCCACTGAAGGGCTGAGCAGGAGGTTAGGAAATAATGAATTGTAAACATTAATGTAAATATCAAAGGTTCATACTGGTCATGCCAGGTAAGCCACCTCAGCAACATTTGTGTTCCCTCTTGTACTCTCTCACCCGCCTTGCTGGCACTGCTTTCAGCAGCCTGCCCCAGCAGGCTGAAGCAGGGGCTGTATTTTGAAAGGTTTCCCAATGGGTTGGTTGAAAACCTAAATTGCATGCTTTAAGGAGGAGCCCACAAGAACTCCAAAATCAGAACCACTTCCAGATCGTCTGGTCAAAGCCAGGAGGAACTTTAAATTCCAATTCTCAATTCAGAAAGAACAGATTTTTGCAAGAGCTTTTAGAAAAGAGGCCCTACCAGCTATAGCTATTGCAGCAAGGCAGAGGGAAAGACTCCTGTGGTGCTTGTGAAAAACTGGAGTTTGAGGCTTGCTGATAGCACCCTATGGCTGCAAGCACCTTCCTATCCTTGATGCTAATGCTCATCAGGTGCATTGACATTTGGACACTGGGGAAAGACAGAGATATTGTCCCTGAGTCCTGACGAGTAGCAGTCATAACTCACCTCCAGCAAGCAGGAAGAAACCTTGTCTGAATTTCTAAGAGCTCGCTTTGACACAGCACAGTACTGTAGCCATTGAAGATGAGAACACTGTTCAGGACAATGCAACTTAGCCAGCTAATATACTTGAGAGAGGTGAAAGACGTAAACGGTGCTTTTTCCACCCTCTTCGGTAAGCGTCAAGGAGCCCAGGAGGCAGGCTGGGGAGACACTGCACCACTGCTGCTGAGGCAGATGTGACGAACCATCAAGATTCTTGGATTATCCATTCTAATAGCTGGTAGCAAAGGGCTAGAATTTGAAAAGTAGCTTGATTTTCAAAAACAGCTACAAAGTAGGAACAATCTTCACACCATAAACAACGGTAATCCCTTCATGGCTTCTTGAGTCTACACATGCGAGCTTGCCCAGATTTCTAAAGTCACCATAAAATGATGAAGAGAGACTTTTTCTTCTATTATCCTGCATAGATAAGACTCTGAAACACCCAAGACAATCCCCAAGGCAGGGATGTCTGTTTGCCTGCAAAAATATTTCAATGACCACTAACAGTATCATCTATCTATCATCTTTTGTATAAAACACAGAAGCAAAGGTGAGGCGTTTGATACACAGTGGAGTGAGAAAGCAGCTGGCATTACTGCAATTTATGCATAGCCAGCCAGACAAGCTGTTGCGACGGATGGTTATGCATTTTAGCACAGCCTGCGGTTGGCACATTGTTTAAATAAAAAATATGAGGCCCACACATCCAAAACAACGATGGAAAGCTGATGATCAGTCTTATAGGAGTGGGCTGTTGCTTCTTAATTATTATTTTGTTTTAATAAATATTATATTTTATGATATACATCATTTATTACTTAATACCAAACCACTCGCGGCTGAAGTGAGTGATTTTAGCTAAACTGCTGAATTGCCATATGCTAGGCAGGCCTTTTATGCATTAACCAGAAACACGGAATGAAAATGGCTATTGCTGGCGGGTAATAGCATCCTCCTAGTGGTGGGGCAAATCTGGCAAGTGTACCACCAGGTTCAACGTCAGTAGTGCAGTGGCCACTATTTAATATGCTCCAATAACCGGAACGCTATTTCAGATGCAATGTGCCATAGCTTCTATCTTACTTTCGCTCCTCTCAGTCCACTAAAATAATTCAAGGGACATGGAGTTACTTTTTGCTCTACTTCTGCCACATTAAGTTCAAGCAAAGCACAGGGAAATAGAACCGACCTGAACAAATGACTGATGGTTTCTCTTGGGTTTCAAAGGCAAAAAGGTGTTACAGGAAAAATGCAGCCTTTTACTGACTGCAGACTTTTCTCAGAATAGAGGGGACAGAACAGAAAGAAACAGAATTCATTACTACTTCTAACTGGAGAAAACCCCTGGCAACTGCCAGCATTTCCTTTGTGTGAGACCATTCCTGGGAACACTTAGTTGTACGTTAATATGCCCAGCTGCTGAACTGCAGAGGAGGCCTGTTCACATGGTGATGCAGTATATATGGAATAATAAATGTCAATAATAATGATAAATATATAATAATATATAAGCTGTAACCTTTAGCTAACCCTAACCCTTAGTTTTGCCATGATTTTGAAACCTGCTAACATAAATTAGGAATTATTTTCACTAATCTAGTAAATTACTGTGAGTTTATTGTGAACTGGCTGAAGATGCATCCTGTGGTTAAGGCATTCATGGTCAGGGAGGAGGAACCTTCTGTAGCAAAGGACAGTGGACACAGTCAAAAGAAAAGAGATAATTTGGTGTTGTCAGTACAGGCAGAGACCTGGGCACTTCATGTGAGCACTGGCACAGAATATTAACGGGGCTCTGCTAAGAAAACAGCCAACCTAAATTTGCTATGGTAAATTAGCAGCTAGCCTAATTTATTTTATTTTCATGCACTGTATGCCAGATACTAATGTTTTTACATTTTTTTTATTATTACATAATGCAGTGTTTTTATTTTTGTTTATTTTTCAAGCACTACAGTACAGTTTTGTCCATTGCAATCTGATAATTAGATAGCCAGTGGTATTACAGAACTCCTTATGACTGAATTCAGTGCATGAGCATTGGTGGATTGCCGAGTGCTCTCGTGATGTAAGAAAGTCTCTTCTGAGACCTGCTCACAAATGAAGCAGAACTAACCAGTCCCTCTTGGACAAGCTGATTACCTGGAAAGCAATCAGCCATGAGTTTGTTCTGCCAGCCTCCGGGATATGAGCAAATAGTAAATGTAACTTCCAGCAGAAGTAACACAGAAAGCACATCTAAGAGGCAAATAGCTGTAATGCAGGTACAGGCAGCACTGAAGCACACAAGTTCTTGTTGCTGTTCCAAAATACTCTGCTGTGACACAGAAAGCACAGCCATCCGTACCCTGTCAGTCAAGGTCTCACAGCAACTAATTTTCCAGCAGTGATCAGGAAGCTTAGAGCACTCGTTCATCAACATCCAGGGAACTGAACTAGATCCCAGTACAGAACACTTTGCCCTTCTGGTAACGCAGTTTGTGTTTTAGATTTTAACTGTGACAAGCTTTGCATTTTGGTCGGGTTTAACATGGCATTACAGCTGCTAGGTGTTTCACTTTGTTACTGCCAGGTCCAGACATACCACAACCTGGAAAAGGAAAACAAGTGCCTGCAACAACTGAGTGACAAGCCTAAAACACCTGGGAGAAGACCATTGCAGAAGAAATAATGATTTAGACGAAAACAAATTAGGAGCTGATTTATATTCCAGGAGACATTTTATTGCCTGCCACTCTCTATCCCACTGAAATATTGTGATGGATTGGGGTGAGTGAAGAGAATTACTAGGTGCTGGTAATGACAATTTGAACAATGAGGTGAAGGAAACACACCATGCTCGGCCTCTTCCCAGAACAGGGTTAGCTTGTTGTGGAAGGAATCAAGGAAGGAAATACAACCCATTAGTCAGTGGAGGCACTTCAGGATGCACATTCACACTGTGGGCATCCCTAACCCCAAATTCTGGTGAATTTCAACGACTGTATTCTGAGGTCAAATTACTGACAGGGAACTGAAAACTGAAAGCAGATTAAACAGAACTTTACCTGCTTTCCACAGAGCTGCAAGCCACCCAGCAGTTACTTGTCAAAGCATGGGAAGAGATCTATCCCATTTAATCCGCAAAAGCCTTGGTGAAAGGGGTGTGAATACGTTCTGAAAATGTTAATAGCCTAAAGCATATTTGAACTCTTTCTATGAAAAAGCTGTAATCACAAAATGACTATGTGCAAGCCAGGCCACTTCTGAAATGATGGTGTTGCAACTACTGTCATCATCATGATCCTGCACATATAGGCATTCGGCTTTCTCAAGACAAGTGTCAATCTTGCGTTCCCAACAGTATGAGAAAATAATCATCGTAAGATCTCTTTCATTTGATAAAAAAAAAAGAACCTTTTTGAAAACATCTAGAGCCAGAAGAGCAGAGTTATTCTGCCAAAGGGAAGTGGTTGCTGAAAAGGGATAGGAAGATTGGGCGAGGTAGTAGTGTAGGTGTAAACTGAGTCATGGCTTTTCTATAGTATCAGTGGCCACAGTCCAGCCTGGTCTCAGGTAGTATGTTACCATGACAACTTGTCCAAAAAAATGAAGGAGTGAAACAGAAAAGAGAAGAAAATCTTTATTTTTCAGCACGTCATTTAGAAAGACACTTAGAAGTTAGTCAAAATTCCCAAAGTGTTGGAGCTCTTAGTCATGTTTCTGAGACCTCTGAGATCTATCACAAAAGGTTGTAGGACCGTCATGGAAAGGCAGTCTTCTTTCTCCCTGGGAAGCCTGTGAGATTTCCAGGGGTTTCAGGATGCTTTCATACTCTTTAAAAGTGTGGATACACTCCATCAACCTGACTCGCTCAACAGTAAGTCTCTGACATCTGCTGGCTTGTCACTAGGTGGAACAGAGGTTTTCTGAGCCCACGCTGTTCAATGTGAGCTACGAGATGTATCTTCAGGCAAAGGTGGTCTGAAGTGAGGTGCGAAATGTCACACCCAAAATACACCACAGCCTGACATACAGCAGCAGGAAAAATAAAGGACATATGTCTTAACCCTTCCATCTCACAGGGCCCAGCTCTGGCACACTCCAAGCACTGAGCTTGTTTAACTTGCTACTGCCGAAATCAGAGAGGATGAGGAACAGGAAAAGGAGTTCAGATGTGAACCAGGAGAAATCCAACACCTTTGGGCAACCCTTCAGGAACTAGCTTTGTGCTAGGCAGCGGCCTGGTACGTGTCCAGGGTTAGCCCAACAATTGTGCTTTATTCTCTGCCGTTACCTGAATTGGGTCAAGGTACTAGTTTGCCTTATAATGCTTATCAAAATACAGACATGTTTTTGAGGCGATTCTGATATTTGATTTAAAATCAAGGAAATGCTCAAAATACCTGGACAGCGGAGAAACAGATGGCTGCTTTTTTGGCTATGGAGAACAGAAACAAGTAGAGACCAGACAATTTCCCAAGAATGAGACAGGCAATTGAAAAGGAGCCAAAAAAACCTCCTTCTTTGCTACCACATGATTGGAAATATTTGGGGAAAATTATATAAGCACAGAGGTAAAAAGAAAAAAAAAATCTGAGATCTCTTCCCTCTGAGGCCAGCTATGACTCTAGAAAGAGGCCTGTGGTTACACAGAAAGGAAGGTAAGTAACAGGAGGACTGTTCCCTGAATTCCCTCCTGCAGGGTCAGATGGCCAGCACTGACATAAGTACTTCCTTGCTAATCTTTTTGTGATCTTTTTCTTTGTTGAAGGATTTCTGAGCAATAGGAAATATATTCTCAGAAGAATAAAAGGGGAATAGTAGAGGGATGAGACCCTGGGAACAGCCATATGGATGGAGAATGACTTTATTCTCTGTCCTGGCGTTTTTGATGACCTGAACTTGATAGTACAGTACTCCCTCTAAAAGAGAAATCTCTGGGTCATGCCATGGCAGGAGTGATGCCTTCCCCATGCAGATTTTTATGATCTCAGCGACAGACTGAGCCTTGGGAGACAGCAAAAGTAGGGATAAGACAGCAAAGGAAAAACTGATTTTAGAAAGCACCCAGAAATAAGAAAGGAAAACTCCTGACAGGAAAATCTCAAATCTAAGGAGGCTCAATAGGAAACAGGCTGAAATACTTTGAATCCTGTGAGGACTCAGACTGTGCACATATGACACGCTAATAACAAGGTCACTGTGTGTTTTTTCTCTCATCCCTGGCACTTCAGATCCAACAGACTTGTTTTGGGGAGAAATAAGGATAGGCTGGAATGGAAACCGACCACCATGTGACAGCTTTGTTTTTGGAGAAAAAGATTCTTTCTAAATCATAGAGAGGGTGTGAGATATCATCTGTGTCACCTTCCCCTTTCGGGAAGGAAAAAAACACGCAACTTGTCCAACTGGCATGCCAACAGTAGAAGCAGTTGAAGCAAAATTAGGTAAATAAGGAAGAAAGGTTAACAAACTTTAATTTCATTGAATAAATGCCAGATGTGCTCAGTGAGTAAACAGGACTCCAAGCCAATCAGACCACTAAGAGGAGATGGAAGGATGGGGAGATACTCCTGTCTTCTATCATGTTTTAGAATGATGCACAACACGGACTGCCTGTGAACCCATTACATTTGAAATACACATACATGAAAAAAATTAACATGTAGCCTTCCAAGCATTTTTAATTTCTCAACCTTCCTCCTCTCACTTAAACATACTGATGTTTTTACAGAAGATTCCCCTAGCTGAATGATACCACAAATAATTTCTCTCAGGTTTCAGTAAAAGCCAAGCAGTTCAGGTGAGCATCTCATGATGCCAAATATGAGTAGGTCAATCCAACCTAATGTATCTAAGAAAAACAACTAGGAAACAAACATTCTGAAGGCAATTGCTGTTAAGTGGCAAAAAACAATGACACTAAATGAAAGTATGAGAAATCACAGGGAAAAAAAAGCTTGAGTTTATAACTAAAGGTTTTGACAAGATCAATAGATAAGTACACAGTTGCAACACTGAGCAAGGAACTTTGATGGACAGTTGTGATTATCTGCAATAATATCTGCATTTCCGAGAACCCCTTTCCCAGAAAGAACTTAAGGACAATAAGGAGAATGTGTTGTGCTGCAGAAACTAACAAAAGATTAAAACAGCTAAATATGAGGAGCTTGGCTAAGCAGCAAACTCCAGAAGAAGAGGAAAACGCTGTATAAATACGTACAGCATATAAACACACAGGCGAGGTAATCACTGAGGATAAGGTGGGTGATAGGTCAGTGGAGTAACAGTACAAAGTGAAAAAAAGAAAAACAAAGGAAAAAATGTGGTCCAGATCATAAGAAAAACTTTTTAAGACAGCAAAACCTATTCAGCTGTGAAATATTATCCCAGAGGATAAAGAAGTTCTACAACCTATGACATTTTAAATCCACTGTAAACAATTCACTAACATCAAAAAAAAGAAAATAAATGTAGAAAACTTTTGGTTCTGGACAAAGTGACCAAGTCCACTCCTCTATCTTCAAAGTTCAAAGAACATTTATATTATCCCTTTCTCCAAAGACTAGCCTCATCAAATAGTGGAACTTTTAATATTTCATGCCCATCTAAATCACATTTTTACATATGGTACTTTACATGTTCACCATTCAACATTAATAGCAGAATTTTCATTAGGTAATACGAAATAATATGAAAGGAAAAGATTGAAAATGTATCATCCAAGTCACAGGTGTGCTGTGAGCTGAGATAGCAATTATCAAGATCATTATTATAGTACATTAGCGTCTAATGGTGTGCGATAAGGATTGCAAAATACCGACTATGTACTTAGCTATCTTTCATTTGGCATTCAGTGACAAAAAGGAAAATTATCTGTATTGTATGTATACACTGAACGACTGAGAAAATAGAAAGCAGTATTAAATGCTTTGACATGTAGAGCAGAAAACTAACACATTAACAGGAAAAACTTAAATACTTTTTCATTTTTATAAACAGCAGTGCCAGCTTTGGAAAAAAAGACCTGTCAGAAGGTGCTAGGATGGTGCCTTGAATAAAGCAATTTTTGTGTCCTCGGGTCACTTAAAAAATGGTGGTAGTGTGTGTATGCGCACATGTGTGTCCATGCACACACATGCACAAAGGACCACCAATTTCATAAATATTTTTAAACAAAATGCTTTTCTTTCACCACAATTGACTTTTTGAGCAAAAGATGTCTGGCTGAATCAATTTAAACAGCAACATGGAATTTGGCAGCAGTCCATTTCTGCTGAGATTAAACCAGCTGCTACTGAATCCATTGATCCTTTTAGCTATTGATTTGTTAATTTAATAAAACCTGAAGTTTTAGAATGTGAACAAATTCACAGTGCTGAGGAGACAGGATTTTGATAAGCTCTGCTGCCAAACTGGTAACACTATCAAATGAGAAAATCACATGATTTAAAATATTAAATATTTTCAGTGTGGCAGCTTGCTTAAAATAAAATTCTAAAGTGAAGCGTGACCTGTTCGAAAAAAGCTCTTGTAATTAAAAAGGATAAAAACCAACAGATCTGCTCCCTTTCTTTTCCTTGTACTAATATTAGTGATTAAAACAATTTTGCCATATTTCATGCTCCTCTTTGACAAGCCAAATTATCTTTAGGAGAAAATAACAGATTCTATTCTTGTTATAAGTAAAATTAACGCAAGTTCTAACTAAGGATCAGGTTCTCCCTGAGATATCTCATGCCACAACAGCCCTCGCTGTGCAGCTCCCAGCTTTTGTTCTCAGTGGAAAGAGTGTATTGCCAAACAGGTAGAGATTTCACAGTGTAAATATGCCATGCTCTTAGCAGCTACCCAAACTGTATCACTGGCATTATTCTTGTCTTTTTCCCTGCTTGGGGCATTAGAACCATTAGGATGTACTTGTTTTCTCATTAATTCAATTCACATAAATGAATGCTTGTGAGAGTCAGAGGGCCATAGCTATAGACTGCCAAACTGATAGAGTGACCTCTATTGCTGGTGGCATTTAGAGCAGATCAGCAATTTATCACCAAAATAGTTTTTCTCTGGAAAATGCTAGTTGCAGAAAATGGATGTTTTGGAAAAAAAAAAAGATGTAACAAATCTGTAAAAACCTGCCTGTTTTCCTACCAGCTGTCCCGAAGAACGGCTGTGGATCCCAGGCTGTGAACAATTTGAGCTCCAAGGGGATGACGGAGGATCGAAGTAACTTATAACAGCTTTTAGCAGCTCAGAAGGTGAATTTGCTGTATGAACTGCATCAGAGGAAGGAATCAGAATTTCAGTGTTTCTGTCTCAATCAAATGGATTGAGGTTCTGTATTCCCAGTATAAAACCAAAATGAGCAAAGTATATGGTAAAAAGAAAATATTACTGTTGAGGAAAGTCTCCCATCTGGGAAATTTTCCTGAACTACAATTAGCTACAAGATTGGTGATTGCTCGGTTTAGCCTGCCATACCACTCACAGATCAGCACTGTGAGCTGCATCATCACTTAAGAGCAAGAGAACAGGGGCATTAGTATAAAACCTGATGAAACAGAATATGAAACTGAAGAAAATCTGGCAACACATGACTGACTCCAGATTTAGCATGGGTTTCCTGAGAAATGGAGACCAGAAGCCTTGACATTGCCAAGCTTTGGTTGCACAAACTATTCCCCAAAAACCTGTACTTGCACTAGCTGAAAAGCACATACCAAACACACACCATTCTAGCCGTATAAGCGGAGAAATTTATACATACAAATGTCTATATAAACCCCCAGTTTCTATGTTTTTTAATTACTGTTGAGAGTCCCAGTGCACTAGATCGGAAATGCAAGATTCTGTTTGAATGGTTTTCATGAATTCATTGCAGTCTTTACTGAAGTTTTTTTCCACTGGAACAAAGAGGAAGCATGGAGATACACAAAGAGTTGTAGGGGGGATATTGTAAAGGATATACATTTTCTCCTCCAAAAATTAAACTATAAAGTGTGAAAATCAAAATATAGGTGGAACAAACCCAAGACAACTTCCACTCACAAGAAGTTGTTTGTGTTACTCATGGTCTATTACTTTGAGACTTGGCTCATTCTTATTATATCTGATGTTTACTCTCTTCGAATAATATACAATATCTAAGCAGTATTGATATATATGTAAGATTAAAATAGTGCCAGATTTTAAGATAGTGCCAGATATTAAGATAGTGCCAGAATTCAAAGAGCAGTCTCTTGGGTGGCCACGTGAAACGTTTGAAATTCACATGCCATGCCACCAGCCAAGAACACTATCTAATAAAAAGACAAAGCAAAAAAGAATTAATACATCACTATTGAGATAAGCACCTTGATAAGTCTGAAGGAAAGCACAGGCTTTGAACTTTTCATATTTTCCATTCCATACAGGTTTACTCTATCACTGAAGATATGGGCAGAGAGCACACTAGACGAGTTAAATTCAAGGAAAATTTAATATGTTTGTAGAGGTACACGACATGTGAAATTATGGAAAATGACAAAGTCCAGGAAATCTAGGTAAGTATTAATGTGAGTCTTCAGGAAATCCATATACTTACAAATTTTGACTGGCCATGAAGTTCCAGCCTGAACAGAAGTAACTCAAGGTCAAAGCTATGAATGGTATGCAGCCTGTGCAATAAAAATGTAAATATCCTTCATCCCATGAAACTATAAATATTTTTAGTTACACTGTGCAACTGGCCATCAGCACAGCAAGGAAGAGAGTGATGAGTCTGTTCTTCATAGACAGCCAGTGCAGATGCTGATAACCAGAACTATAGAAAGTGCAACTCTTGCTGCTATGGTATTCTGTATGTGCATACACCACATACACATACAAATAAATCTCTATGGATCAAGTAAAATAAGGAGAAATAAACCTAAAAGTAGATAGCTTATTCATAGGTATCAGCAGTAATGAGAGGGTTGAAAAGAAATGATTTTGAACTAATTAAAAAATATTGAAAAGCTATCTTCTACTTTTCTATCTACATTTATCCGTCATTTTGTATCGGAACAGCTACAGGTTGAAAATGTGACATAATCAAACCAGCTTTCAACTGGGCTTAAAGTCAATTTCCCTTCCTAGTCCTGATTCAATTTAAAATATATTGTCCTTTTGAGTGGAAATCTACCTTAACGGGAAGATGGTTAAAACTGATCGTCCTGCCAAATCCTAAATATTTCCATGACATAAGGGTTTACATTTCCAGGTCTGCAGTGCAGGGGCTGTTCTTTCTGGGCTTTTCTAAGGGATCTTGAATGACATAAACTTGATGTGAGATTGGGCCTTTTGCACATCTGCCATAGCGACTCAGAATTATATTACCACTCAAAGAGTGAACAAACATGAAACATTCAATAAATTCCTCTGATGTGATTATGTCAGACAGAAGTTGTTTTTCATTTAGTTGCCTTCAAACTTGATGCATCCCAGAGCCATCACCAAGAAAGTAAACACTGTGATTATGAAATGAAATAGTAGCTGCTATACACTTAAGATCAACTTTTATATCACTTTAAACAATAAACTTTACTTAGGATAGGTTATTAACATGAGAATATAGCAATACTTCTCCCATTCTTTCAAAAAAGCCATTGATCGCTGTGCTACCTTTTGTGTTTGAAAGAGGCATAAACAGCATCTTACCTTCTAAAGAATGGGGACTCAGATAATATTGTATCTTTTACAATTTCAATCCAATATGAAAACGGGGTCCTGGTATCATCCTAGATAACTGGGATAGGATGATTCCTGTACCTGTTATATTCTTCTGCATCAGGAAAAAAACCCACCAGTCTAGAAACTAATTCCGAAGCATAACAAAGAATAAAAGCTTCAGATGTTTAAATTTAATACAGTTTGCAGTAGCAGTGGACAACAAATTTTCTTCCAATAGAAATTAGTAACTTCAATATACAGTTTTTCAGAATCAGTCTGGCTAGTTCTGTTGTATTAGTTGATGCAATTACAATAATAGGTTTTAAATGGGTTTATATTTCAAGAATGATTGTGCTGAATTGAATTATTCCCTACTTATCATGAAAATATTGGATGAACATTCCTTATTTTCAACCCACACTTTTAAATTGATTTCCATCCACTTCAGTGTGACTAGATTTTTAAAATAAAGCAGGCAGATACTTCACAATCTCAAGTGCTGTCACAAGTAGCAAATCTGATCCAGAATGTAAAAATAACTGAACTAAGTCCAACCTCTCTACACAAATATGCAAATGGCACCCACCTAAGGAAGTCTACACATCATCATCGGCTCTCTAGCCAAGAACTTGACTTACACAGAACAATACAAAGTTTTGTTTAAGGCTTTCCCTTTAGAGATATTTAATTGCTGAAGAAATGTTGATGAAGTTCAAGGTGATATGGAAAGGAAGACTAAACGAAGGTATAAAGCAGAATGAGGTGGACTGAATAATGTGGTTTTCTCCTTGAACAGTATGCTGAGATCAGTTCCATCTTGGGAGAACCTAGGACAACCTTTTTATGAAAGGATACCAAAGAGAGTTTTTAAGGCTGATAGTTTTAATTCCTAATGTATTTTTGTATCTAGTAGTGGGGAAGAATATTTATTGTGATTAAGAGATACAGAAGAAAAGAAGAAACTCCTTATTGGACACCATTACACATCAAATAATATATTAGTTTCTACCAAAAAAACCCATCATAATGAGGAAATAGACAAATGCAAAAGAAACACTAATGCATAAGTCTGATAAATAAAAAGGTCAAGAGTTCTGAGAGACAAATCTGGTAATAACTTTATTCGCCTTGACTCACACAGTACTCATTCATTTTCTTCACAACTGAGGAATGAGACTCATGTATTCATACAGAATCAAATATAGAAAAAAGAGGTGCCACTCCCACAGACTGGCACTAAGCAAGGTGGCAGTAAGGAAGGTGCTCCTTCCTGTGTGTGGCACACGGAGGCAAAGCAGTCCTCTTGGTGGGCTCATGCACAGCTGGATGATTTGGGCTCAGAAATGAAATAAGGGTCTGGTGGACCCTTAGCATTGACAACCAGCAAGCAACAGCAAGAAAAAAGAAGTAACTTTTGAGAAAGGTGACCAAGGCCTTTGGATTTATACACAGTGGTTTTCCTCATGGATTTCTCCACATATCTGGGCTTGAAGGAGGGACAGCATCAGAAACTGGGAAAGGCCACAACAAAGAAACAAACCCCCACTGTCTTATTGCACCTGTAGAGGACAGTTTCCTGCATGGCCTTAAACAAAGTTCAGTCACATTAACTGATAAATCTGATGATATAAATCTACTTAGTGCTTCCCCTGTGTGGACTTGTTTTCCTATGTGGAGGGGGGCACAGGGCTGGCAAATACAACACAGGACTTGTGAGATTATCTGTGCCCTTTTGGAGAAGTAGCTGGAGACCACAGAGAACATCTTAGGATGTTTAAAATGGCACTAGGCATTATGTTTAGGCAACTGAATCTCCCTACTAATATCCGACAGGATCAAATGCTGTTAGAGAATCAGATCTTGAAGGAACATCAACATAGCCATGTTTGAATATGTTTTTAAATGCTCTACATAAGCAATTATCATAATTATTCTTAATAATAAATCTGAAACAGGCAATGCACATGCTTACTATAATAAAATATATCTGTATCAGGTATTAAGAAAGGTCTGTGAATTATATTTTTTTACCATGCCCCGAAAACTTCCTAATGAGAATTAAAAATCCCAAATACTAAGTCAATATGATGATTTACTATATGCCAGAAACAAAAGCAGGGATCATTCCTAATTCTGTTTCTGAATAGCAGGGAGCACTGTGGTTCATTATATCCACCTTTTTTTTCACAGTCAGATGCTGGAGGTTACAGTTTTCGAATATAAGCATCGACTGTAATAGAAGTATGAACATCAGGCCAGAGGAAAGAGTAGCTGCTGTTCTGTACGTTGAAAAGGAGCGTATGTATTCCAGCCCTCAAAACCGATTAGTTATATGGACAGAGGAGAGGAAAAACTGAAGCCAAGATACTACAACCCTGGTGTTGAATACTGTTGAAACTTCATTAGCTCTGCATTCTCCAGAAACTCATTATCTGAAATAACATTTGATATTTCAAAAAAGTCAAAGGGAGCATAAGAGCCGCTCTTACTCTGTCCTTTTACATTTTCATGAAGAGTTCAGCTTGAGTAATACATTTTAATTTTATTTTCTTTTGTTTGAGAAAGATGGTTTAATTCAGTATTACCTGAACTGAAAATATTCTCAATTCATAGAATCACAAAATAATTCAAGTCGAAAGGACTCGGTAGAGACCCAACTGAGCAAGTCTCAGGTAGATCAGCTGCCCAGGGACTCATCGAGTCAAGTTTTGAATATCTGCAGGCATGGAGATTCCTCAACCCTTCTAGGCACCTGCTGCAGTGCTTGACCACCCTCAAAACAATCGGGGAAACAATTTCACTTATTTCTGAACAAATTTCTTATGTTGCAACTTGAGTCCATTGCATCTTTTCTTTTGCCCATGCAGTCTTTAGAGTCTGGCTTTGTCTCCTCTATAACGAACTGTGGTGACGTAAGTCGAGGCGACTGAAAAGAAACACTATGTCTGCATGGCTGGGTTCGGACAAAATGGCCTTTATTGCTTATACAGACTATTTATATATCTTAGACAGTGCAGGTGTTAGACCCTGATAGGTTTTTGTGTCCTTCTTCTTGCTTGCTATTTGCTGTTGCTGTAGGTGCCCGTACGCTGCGGTTCTAAGTTCCGGTTCTTCACACCCTGTTTACATACCTGACAATTTGTGGCTGTCTTAAAGGTACACGGCTAAGTCTTTGAGGTCAACTAACTTGTCTGCAGACCCGCTGCAGACCCCAACAATGAACACCATTACTTGTCTGAATAGATGCCTGTAGCTTTCCCTTCTCCAGGCTGAACGAGCCCAGCTCCCACAGCCTCTCCTTGTGCATCCTGTGCTCTGGCCCCTGACCAGCACGGTGGCCCACCGCTGGGCTTGGCCCAGTACCTCAGCCTCTCTCTTGTATGGGAAGCCCCAAACTGGGCACAGTGCCCCATGTGCAGTTTCACAAGTGTCAAAGAGAGGGTGAGGATCACTGCCTTCAGCCCGCTGGCTGAAGTCTCGCTAGAGCCGCTCGGGATGCGGCTGGCTTGCTTTGCTGCAAGGGCGCAGTGGCTAGCTCTTTTTTAACCTGCCATCTACCACTTCTGTTCTGCAAGGCTGAATTCTTGCCAGCTGGCACCCAGCCTGTGTTAGTGCTTGGAATTATTCCAGTTCAGATCCAGGATTTTGCACTTGCCTGTGCTGAACTTCACAAGGTTTCTTTTAGTCCATTTCTCCAGCACGTTGAGGTCCCACTGAATGCCAAGCCTTCCCTCCAATGTGCTTTCAAATTTAGTGTCAGATCCTGAGCTTGCTGAACATGCAGCTCACCCCATTGTCCACGTGGTTAATGCAAATGCTACATGGTCTTTGACAAGGTATCAGCAGTTGAGGTGTGCCACGGATAACCAGCCATCATCTGGGCTTCAGACTGCTGATCTCTGCTTTTTATGCCCAGCAGCCAAGACGGTTGGTTTCCACCTATGTCGTGGTCTACCCATCCAGTCTGTAAGGATACTACCATATGGCAGCCCACATCAAAGGTCTTTCTAAAGTAAAGTAAAGTAAAGAGCATCCACTGCTCTCCCCTGGTTTGCTCAGCCTTCACATACCATTGTAGACAACCATCAGTCAAGCTGGTGAGACACAGTTTGCCCTTGATAAATCCGTAATGGTTGTACCAATCCCCTTCTTGTCCTCATGTGTGTGGATGTGCTTTTCAGGAGGATTTGCTCCACAATCTTCGTGGCGATTGAAGTGACACTGGCTAGCCTGGATCCTCTTGACCTTGCCTCTCTTGAAGATGGGTGTGACATTTCCTTTCTTCCAGTCATCAGAAACCAGGATCCAGTTATTGATCACCATGACCTTTCAAAGGTGGCAGATAGCCTTGCAAAGGCATCGCCCAGCTCCCTCAGCACCCCTGAGTGCATCCCCTCTGGTCCCACAGGCTAGTCTATGTCTTATTAGTTTATGTGCTCCTTAGCTCCATTTTCCAATATGCTTCATTGGGGATGATACTTCATTCCCACTGATGCTCAGGGACTCAGGAGGCTCAAGAGCATATATATTGCCAGTTAAGACCGGTAAAATAAAACCTTGACATTATTCTTTTTTATCTTTATGTAACAAAGACATTTTAAACTTCCTATCACTTCCAGATGTCCCTCTGACTTCTACTAACACTCCCCAGTTACCCTAAGTGGTTTATCACTGCTGCGTGTTTTTCACTCGCTTCCCATTCACTCTGAATGGGAAAAGTCACTCAGTGCTTTCTATCATATAAAGTTCTTCACATTCTGAGTTCAAATGAGTCTTCCAATAAATTTTATGCTCACAGTAAATAGTATAGGTTACACTTGAGAAAAGCGTCTTATACTTCTGTATGACGTTATCATATGGATATATTTATTATGTAACCAAACACTGCAAAATACAGACTAACATTAGGAGTCAGATTGTTTGCTTGAAAACTTGTGTTTTTCAAGCAGATTTGACTATAAATATTGTGGTTGCATCTGACCATCTGCCATTCTTTTCTTCAATGACAACAGAAGCAGTTCACAGCGACTCTCCTAATCTATTTGTATGCTCAGACAGCAACTTGATACATGGCTTTCATAAGCACTTTGAAGTATGTCACACATGCCAGGTTTAAGAATCTCAGAGATAGGTTTCTTAATAATTTGTTTCACTGTATGCAAAAGAGAGGACAGAGAAATTCCCTTATTCAATCTGTCAACTTTCTACTCTGTATGTTCAGTTAGGAAATGTATGATTTTCTATGCGTAAGTTTCTTTGTCTAATCATACTGAAAACCATCAACCTAAGTTTGATTATGCTCCACATTTAAGCAGCTACTTCGCTGTTCATTGAATGTGAGCAATCTTCCGTAGGTTGCAAAGCAGAAATTTTTTTTTATTACTCAATTTTCTTAATGCTCATGCAGTTTCATGCTGATTCAAGAGACTGCAACAGCTTCATTCTTCACTTTACTTATTTGTGGCCATATTTTGTGAGAGCAATAGCTGTCACTGAACTCTACTCCTCTGCGTGCTGTGTAGTCTTCTGTTACCAACTTACTGAAGCAACTGAAGCACTCAATACACCAGATTTGTGTAGATATATTTGTGGTTTCAACATACTTTTTTTTGTGTATGTCCCATATTTAGATTTAATTTCAGTGGCTCCACATTTTCTAGGAAATTTAATACTTGTTCCTATAAATTTCCAGTCAGATTATTACCACTGGTAAAGCATGGGTAACTAATTGCTACTCAAAGACAGATTCACTACCATGAATACAAGTTCTCTGTTCCATCAAGAAATTACATGCAGATTACTCATCTACTTTTTATTTATACTGCAAAGCAAACTCAGGGAGACACAATTTATATTTGTACTTCTTGTTGTTACTTGTTAGAAAAAGACACATGTGATGTAACACTGTTTGCAATGAAAACTCTAGGAAAACTATAAATACTTTAACCTGCCTTTTTGATAACAAATTGAAACCTTGTATCTAAATACAATGTTAACCTATGCATTGAAATACTTCATTTCTGTTTCATATTCTGTTCTGATACGTGAAAAGATGTTCTAAATAAAGTATCAAAGTCTCTAACTTATTTTAAAACACAGGAAAAACTTTGATTCAGAAAATCAAATAAGTATAAAAGATAAATATGAAGTTAAAGTAAGATAAACTAATTTAATATTATTTAAAGTATTCAATAATATTGAAAGTCACATGATTATAATTCATCTCTTCTGTTAGTGTCCTGTCATGAAATTTCAGAGATTTAATATGTATGCATAAAAGGAAAAAACCCCTAACCATGTATTTTTATCATTCGATTAAATTAATGTTTTGCAGTTGTCCTTGGATAGCTGGACAATAAATGCTTTTGTTCTGATTCAGAAAGAAAAGCAATGTCAAACTCTTCTCTGCAACAGAAAATCTACATTTTCTCAGGTTGTTGGGCATGGTGCATCCTCAGCTCTCTGGCCTGACAATAAAAGGAAAGTCAACTGGGAGCTTGGAATGCAAGAAAATGGTGCTGTCCTATTCAGGGCAGACTTTTCAGTCCCATGCATTTCCAAAATTGCTAAGTGCCTGGAGGGGGTTCTTGGTAAAAGAGGCAGACTGAGTCATTTTGCCTTGGAAAAGAATGAGAAGCTTCCTTAATGGGAATCTATTTTAATCAACTACCAAAAGACCTGAAGCTAAGATCATTCTTTTCTTTTGCAGGAACCACTAAAGCCTGGCCAAGGGTAACAAGCAGAAGAATAGTATATCTTTTGCAGGACCCACTAAAGCTTTTCCACAGGTAACAAGCAGAATATTATTTCATATACAGGGATAATGGAAAAGTCTTTCCTTTCCCATTCATTCATAGTGAGTTAGAATTTCATTTTAAACCAGTTTCAAAGCCTGACAGCAGTGGAAAACAAACTCACAAACCTCATTTAATCATGAAACTGTGTTCTCAGGAGCAGGAAAACATTGCTTTTATTTTTGCTTCCTGCTGAAGGGTGGGGAGTTTATCCTTGCTGCACTGAAAGCAGAGATTTTAGACAAAAAAATCTGTTCTTTTCTCCTAGAGATGATAGCGCTCCAAAACATTGTCAAATTCAAAATCTCAGAAGCTGTCTATAGTTTTCTGCCAGGTTTCTCCTTTATTTATGCCACCTGCTGCCGCCCTGTCATAACACAGGCACAGCAGGAAACAGGAGTGAAAGGAAGGGCCACAAACACAGGCGGCTGGATTGTGTTTTCCCACCGGAGCAGCAGGAGGTAAAAATGATAGGGATTATGTTGCCACTTGCCCTGAGGCAAAATGTTAATAATGGAGGAAACAGCCTTATGCTTTCCTCTCCCAAGGGAAAAAAAAAAAAAAAAAAAAAGGATCTTTGATCTTGGGAAATTGAGTTTTTTACGCCCCTTAAAGGTTGTTCACTAGCTCATAAATGTATATTACTGCATGGGGTTGTTGAAATAGCAACATGATAATATAACGGCTAAATTTTGCCCAAGAAATGTGGTTCTCATGCCTTCCAAGGTGGCATCAAATGGGATTTTCAGATAATCCAAAAGAAGGGGTTTTATTCCAGCACAGCTTTATTATTATAGCAAATTCTTTTTTTTCCTTCATATTTCAGGATTTTCACATTAGGTAAGTGCTTAGAAAATAAATACTATGGTCTGTTGTCTGCAATATAATCCACATGCACATTTTAGTAGAAAGCAGGAATAAAATGCATTTGCTGTGCACTAAAGTCTACAAGTTTAAGTCTAGATACTGAGAAAGCAAACAGATTTCAGGTGGTCTTGATCACTTTCTCTCACCATAGCATTCTTTCCAGTTGTCACTGAACTTTCCATAAACAGTACTGGGGTTGTGTTTATGAAGGAGGCACGATTAAGTACTGAGTGCTTTTTTGTTGATAAAACCAGGAAATGTGCAGCAGCAAAGCCATGCTCCTGATCTCGTCCCAGATCAAACAAAAATCATCTGCCCTATTTCATAAAAATAAATCTTTGCCAAAATCTTGAAATCCTAACCCATAAGAAAATTAATTGCATATGACAGAAAGTATTCCTTTCCATGACAGACTTAGAATGATTGGCAGTACACATTATGCTTTGTTGTTACAAAGCATAATCATTGCTGTCTCAGGTGAACCTGTTGATAGAAATATTTTTGGTACCTTTGCTATCACTTTCTGGTACTCAACAGGCACTCCTGAAATTACAGATGTAAGAGCAGCCCTTGGCAATTTTGCCCTAATATCAATGCAGTTGATAGGATTTTTCATTTCCTCTGCGTGGCTTTGGGTTGTAGCAACTTCTCTCCTCATACTTACTTTATACTTCAAGACTAAGAGTATGTACACCTAACTCCTTGTCAGTATTAAATGGAATTATGCATATTTACTGCTGAGAGAAAAGTTCCTTTACTGTATTAATTCCAATGAGAAAAACTACTGACTCATGTCCAGCACAATATGTTAAAGCTGATAAAGTACAAAAGTTTATTACAGACTGCCATTCTTTTCCTTTTCTACTTTTTATTTTGCTAGAGTCTTATCACAGAAGCAGTTGTATTTAGCTGTTTTATGTTTTATTTGGGGAGAAGAATGTAGAAGCATTACCTGCTGGTCTGGAGTATATAAATGTTAAAGAAATTTTTAAAAGGTTGCAGGTTTATCATTCTAATAAATGAAGGTATTGCAGAATAGTTTTGTCAGTGGATAGCTGGGCAATAGTTGTTCTGCTTCAGAAAGAAAAGCAAGGTCAAACTTCTTTAAAACTGAAATTCTACATATTATCAGCTTTGCTGCGTATGGTGCAACCTCAGTTCTGGTAGGATCTTATAGAAGAAGCTTAAAGGTACATTAGCTGTTAGATTTTTTTACGAAACAACACATACATGGCGGACAAGCTATGGTGTGCACATTGAAGATAGAGACAATCCTTCAGAAAAAGATGTGAGTCTAAGCTTCCTACTAGTATGTGAACCATAGGCAGATCAGAGAGGAGAAGCAACCAGTCATGGGTGGTTTGTGTGGCAACAGAGACTGAAGAACTGGAATGTCTCAATGGAAAGAACAGTGCAGAATCGTACGTAGCCAGAACAAGATGCAAGTCATTAGAGTACAAACATATTGGCAGCCATCTACAAACTGACATAAAGAACTTGCAGAGAAGTCTGTACATGGGATGCAGTTCTGCAGAGAAACACAGAAGTAACCTTTCCGCCACCTTGGGTACTAAAAGCAATCATGTGTAACGGTAGCCTATCCAGGCTTGGTTTCCTACCAAGAAATCACATTCTTTCCCTTACAATTAGTAGGAGTCGTCCTACCAAATCCCTGCTGAAGTCTGAAGACATTTGTCAGTATTGTGCACAACACTGAGCGGGGGGTGAAGAAGCAAACAGGTTTGTTAAAAAAAAGGGAAAGAAAATTACTTTTAGCTACATATAACCTTGTGAAGCATCACTACGGAATGCATAAAAAAAATGTTCTTAAATGGTACCTTAATGGAACAACCAAATCTAGAGCACAAAGAAGAAAGGATTCTCAACGTAGTTCTAAGACTGCTTTAAGAAGCAAGTACAATTGAAAAACTAGCTAGCAGCGTCTGCCTTGGGAAAGAAAGAATTAGCAAATTCTAGCTCTGAAAATCTCCCCCTCTTACACCACGTTCCCAGCGCAAACTTCTTAATGAAATATCTAACAGTATTAGGGAAGATAGCACACAAACAAAAGACCCTCTAAAACAATCCCACCTCCAAAACTAAAGCAAAACACCGTACCTAAATTCCTTAGTAAGGATGAAACTTACTGGGGGAAAAGAAGAATAAAACCCCCACCTCAGAATACCTTTATTTTCTGTGTATTTGCTTTGTAATCTTTTTGTTTTTTATAAAAAACTGAGAAGAACTTTCGCTACATTGAATCTAGGCTTACCAAGACTAAGCCTTGACACCTAAGATACCCACAAAAGGTTAAATTCTGTTCTCAGTAGTGAGGGAAACGGGCTGGAGGGCTGGGGTGGCTGAAGCTGGCAGGGGCCCACCTGCAGGAGCCCTGTCAGGAGACAACCACGAGGGTCACCAGAGGGACATTACACAAAGGCCAGAAATCTAGTGCAAAAAACCCCCATACAGCAAAACAGCCAAATTCATTATGATCTTTATGTTTACAGAGGTTTTATTTAGCTTTGTTATATTTTATTTGGAGAGAATGTAGAAGCACCACCTGCCAAGCTGGAGTAGCTATTGCAGTTACAATAGGACTTCAAATTGAAAATGCTTACCTGAAGGAATACATTTACCTTCAATGTTTACCAAACGTTTGCTTTTTGATGTTGTTAATTTTCCCTATGTTTTCTAACAACACTAATGACTTTAGTCCTTATGGAAGAATTAGACAAACAAAGCAAGCAGCAGGAAAATACCTGCTCTGCTTAGTCTGTAGCAACTAAACTAAGCTAGCCAAACAGCACGAAAAATAGGATAGCTAAGAGAGATTTTTGAAAATCATTGACATCCAACACAACTGATACCCAGAGCTCAATATTTTTTGTGTTTTTTTCATTTGTTTGCTTGTTTTCTGTGTGTTTTTTTTTTAAGAGATTAGCAATTTGATGAATAATGAAATCATTTAGCGGACACTGTCATGATGCTTTCCTCTCTTTGGAGCCTTCACAACTAACAGAACCTGTCAGACACACAACAAACAGCACAACTCTTCCAGGTGGAAACATAGAAATGATTTTAAAATTTCAAAGTCTTTGCAAGCCTGATTCCACATTTTAAATGCTACTTCTGTATAGAAAGCCAGGAGAACACTTGTTTGTTCTCCCTACATACTACTTCAGCAGGAAATTCTAAGGCCTGCTTTCGCTGCTTGGTGAGAAAGGCCATTTCCATTTGTAGTCTGTACAGTTTCAAACCAGCAGCAATGCATTGTACAAAATGCTCGGATGGCTCCAGCCTGTCTGAAAGCACATTTCTCTCAGATCTGTGTTTTCCAATTGTCATCCTGTATGAGGTTTGCGGGGCAAGGTGTTGGTGGCAGAGGGCTACAGGGGCGGCTTCTGCGAGAAGCTGCCAGGAGCTTCCCCCGTGCCCGATGGAGCCCATGCCAAGTGGCGCCCAGACGGGCCCAATGCTGGCCAAGGCTGAGCTCATCAGCGATGGTGGTAGTGCCTCTGCAATAGCGCATTAAGACAGGGGAAAAAATAAAATCCCCCTGCCCCGGCCGGAGTACGGGATGAGGCCGTGCGAGAGCCCCAGCCCCGCAGCCCCCCAGGCCGGGGCAGGAGGAGGCCGGGGGGCTCCAGGCGCCGCAGCAGAGACCCCCCGGCAGCCCCTGGAGAAGCCCCCGGCCAGGCGGGCTGTGCCCCCAGCCCATGGAGCCCCCGGGGGAGCAGCTCCCCCCCGCAGCCCGGGCAGGACCCCCCCGGGGCAGGGGGTGCCCGCAGGGGGCTGTGACCCGCGGGCAGCGGCGCTGGCGCAGCTCCTGGCAGGGCCCGTGGCCCCGCGGGGAGAGGAGCCCGGGCTGGGGACCCCGCGGGGACCCCCCTGGGGCCGGCTGGGCCTGGGGGGCTGCGCCCTGGCAGGGCCCCGGGCTGGGGCAGGGGGCGAGGAGAAAGAAGCAGCAGAGACAGAGTGTGAGGAACTGACTCTGCCCCATTCTCTGTCCGCCTTCGCCACTCTGGGCAGAGGAGGGAGAGAAACTGGGAATTAAGTTAAGCCTGGGAAGAAGGGGTAGGGTGTGTGGGTTTTTCTTTTCTAATTTGAATGCTAATAAATTAAACTAATTTCCCCAAGTCGAGTCTGTTTTGCCCATGACAGTAATTGCTGAGTGACCTCTTGGCCCTTATCTCAATCCAAGGAGCCTTTCGTTACATTTTCTCTCCCCAGTCCCATTGAGGAGGCTTTGGTGGCTTTGGTGGGCACCTGGTGTCCAGCCAGGGTCAACCCACCCCACATCCAAGCACTGTCAAAGCACAGAGCAGTGGATCTCAGACCCTATTAACCGGCTACATGTGAGGTTAGGCAATGCAGCCGCGGGGGGGGCGGGGGGGGGAAGAATCATTCAGCAATGGGTGCCTTGACAGCCCTGGAAAAAGCACAACATTTTTGTCTGTCAGCAGAGAGGTTAATTTTAATAGACCTTTGGTAACAGGGATGTGGCTGGATGGGCACAGGCTGCCATTGCCGGCTGCTGTCAGCACCCTGCACAAAGCGCCAGAGAACAGCGTTTCAGCGCCTGCTGAGGGCGGGAGGGAAGCCTTGTTAGCTTCTCCCAAACCGCCAGGACAGGGCCTGACAAGCCTGCAGGGAAAAGCCAAAGAAAGCAACGCTGAAAAGGGAAACGCAGACTTTTATATTGTGTTATCCTTCATGTTACAATACAGCCGAACTCCAGGGGAGAGAGTACAGACCGTATGCATAATATCTTTCCTATTCAGACCAACAGAACTGTGCTATTGCACTATCATCACTTTTAATAAAGAGTTGAGTATCGGTGTGTGCATCACAAGCTTCCCCCATATTCATGTTGCTATCTTAGGAAAACATACTGAAGATGTTTTCTTTGGTAGCACTCTTCTTCTTCCCTGTGAGCCTTTTGCTTCTTGCTTTTATAAGCTTCTGATGTTCAACAGTTGTTTCAATCTGATTTTTTTTTATAGTTGATATAGAGCTAGGAAGTCCATTTCTTCAAGAAAAGTTGGCTTTTCAAGACATTCAGGTATTTAAGTAAAGTTACTTTAGGGAACTAAACAACACTCACAAGATGCATCTGTTTTTCTTACCACTGCCACCAAAACACAAAGCAGGTGTTTTATAGGAGGAGGTGGATGCTACAGGTAGCATTGGTATGAACAAAAGCAAATGTTTACATATTTGCATCTGACTTGAACCAGTCACTTTAAGGGACCTTTTCCAGACAATGAAGGAAAGCTCTCTCAATCTGTGATTCACCTTATCTTAATATGTATCTATATATATAATTGTAAAGTAAGTATCTAAAATAAAATATATTGATCTTTCACGAAAATCACCTATTTTTTTCTACCGACTAGAAAGAAAGCCTCAGCTGCTAGCTCAGATTTAGACATCTAAAGTCAGGTGTGATGAATCTTTCCCTGTTAGATTATAAAGGCCAACTATCATTCAGTTCCCCCCACTGATAATGACTATTACAGAATCAGAGATACATAGCACTCACGATCCAAATAATTAGTGACTATAAGCTCATGTTGTGGTTTAAGGGACAGAACAATTTACTGTGGTGTCTCTACATCTGCCCCTGGTTTTTACACTGAAAAAACAACGTATTTGATTTCCTTGATAGTGGCACAGTATTTTCTAACTCTGTTATAACACAGCTAGAGCCCCACAGTGCCCTGTCTCCTGCGCTCCACAAAGCCAGCTCTGCCCTCTTTCCTCTCCCAACCCACCCAGCTGCTGCCAGTGGCACAGCACCGAGAGACCAGCGAGCACTCACCCACACGTAGGCATCCCTGTGCATCTCACTACTCGCACCAGTGTAGATGTTGGACACTTTGCAGCTGCCGAAAGAATTAATTTAAAGTTTTTCACTTATTCTTTTTTCCATTTCTGCATTACAGATACTAGCAGAAACTCTTTCAGCAGCCAAACGTGTTTCTTTGGTCACCCTCGCAAGCCTATTTCAGTCAATATATGTTCTTTGATGCTCAGTGCTATCCATTACATAGCTGGAAAACTGTATTAGCTGAGTACTCTAAATTAATCAGTAAACTTGGACTGTGAAGTTTATAATTTTGCTTATTTCCATGTGAAAAAGGTGGCAGAACTACTTGCTTCATTTATCCTTGTATACAAATCAAAAGAGGAACCGGTGATAAAGTGTATTTTAGACCATCAGAAATTGTAGTTTGAAAAGCATTTTTCAGATCTATAGTTCATAATGAAGTGTGCAGAATGATGATAAGGATGAGCTACCCTGAATAAGTATTAATTTCATTCCTACTTATCTGTCTCTTTTTCGTGTCATGGCTTCAATTTCAGGTTATGATTACCTAGATAAAAAACCTCACCTTAAAACACTTCAGCATTTTGTGTGTGAGTGTGCAAAGCAATTACGGAAAAGATCATTTGTTTTCTTTTGATTACAATCTGCATGCTTAAGGTACTGAACTAATAAATGATGCCAAAAGTTCATAGAATGAAAAATTGCAAGAGCCCCAGTTGCTGACTTACTTTATGAAGAAAAAGGAAAAGAATATATGGGAAAGTGGAAAAGAAACAGAAAGAGTTAAGCATGTGTTGTAAGACATCTTGAACAAAGTAGCTTGGCTCTTCCCAGAGGACTGGAAATGGACAGAGAAAGGATTGCTCAGTTTCAGGAGAAACCAAATAATTCCTTTTCAAAAACATTGGAAAGCAGAAATAGGAAAAAATTGGCTTGAGAAAGCAAGCTGGTTTTTTGCTCAGCGATCTTAATGGCATGAGCAAAGTGCTAAAAAAATCTGGATTTTCTGGAAGAAAAAAATGTTGCAAATGGGGTTAGCACAATCATGCGCAGGGCTGATGGCATTTGCAGCCACTCCAAATGCCTGCAGGTCGGATATGCAAGGTAGACAGCTGCCGAGAAGGGAAGTCCTATGTTTCTTTTCCTTCCTCTCAATTTGTTCTTAGCCACTTTAAGCAGACTCCTCCCTTGCATAAGATTTAATTGATCTTATGAATACACAGTGCGTTGGATCAGTCTAAAGAGTTAAGAGAAAAATGTGGGTTTTTTCGTTTGACAGGTTCATTCTGTGTCAGCAAATGGCAGAGCTGATCTTGCTTGCTGCTGTGTGGTTGCCAAATTACTAACACAGATGCCTGGGAAGCCGGGACAGGAGCATGTGGCTGCTAAGACAGGCCACGGCTTTCGACAGACACACAGCTGGACTGGAATAAGGGCACTGTGAAGTACAACTTGCATTTTTTGGAAATACACAGTTGCTGTGCATGAGTCATCACACGTATCATCCCCAGAGAACATACCAACATGATACAGGCCAGGGGTACAACGATGAAGCTAGACCCTCCTTGTACTGGCTGCACCTGACTAGATTTGTGACAAATACTTCAAATAAGAGCAAGGGGTAGGAAAATCCTACCATGGATATTTGTGGAGGTGGTAGGGCTCAGATCCAACGAGCAGCTGAAGTGGAGAGAGAACAAGTTAGGACTCAAAGACAAAATATCAGGGAAGTGAAAGAGAATGTGACTGAAAGACAATTTTGGGGACAAGCGCCTATGGCTAGGAGCCAAACAGACAGGAATGCAGAAACAAAACACATAGGGCTCATGTGTACGGAAAGGGGCTCTGGAGGGAGACAGAAGAGAACTGCTATACACTGTGTGAAGATCAACCTGGACCCAAAAAATGCAACCTGAGATGGGAGATAGACATTGGGACCTGATAAACGGAGGCTGGGCTTGGGAATGATGGGAGACAAGGATGGCAGTGAGGTCTCAGTTGAAGGAGCAGGACAGTGACTGAAGAATGCTGAAGAGATCAAGTCAGCAGAGGAGGAGACGGAAAAGGAATGCACACCTACTTGTCCGCTAACATGATGATGTGACTTGGAAATCCAAAGCCTCCTATTTCAGTTTCCGCAAAGTGGTGGAAACCACTGTGCTGCTCGTTTTCCTTTCAGCAGAATATCCACCAGAGAAGGGCAACCCTTACTGCTCTGTTAGTCAAGAGAGGAGGGGGAGAGAAAGAGGCCAGTAAAGAGCTGAGAAAGGAGGTAACACCAGGTCTTGGCGACACCAGCAACTCCAACAGCCAAATGGGCATTTTGCTTTCCTGAATTTTGCTTTCACCTAGAAATAGCCTCCTCCAGGGTATATATGGAAATCAATAAGGAGTATACTTCACATAACAGCAGCACTATAATCTGGTGAAACTTGCTGGGAATTAATAGGAAAATGAAAGAAAGGCAAATTATTTATTCTGCTTATCTTCCTAATTACATGAGGAACAACTGACTATTAATGGTGAGACAATCAGTCTGAGACCACTAAGAATTCATTTCTAAGTGTGCCTTCTATACACATGTAAGGGTAGATAATGAGCCACACAGTGACTTTTTGACTGATATAAATTAAATTTCAACTAACTAGACACCTTTATAACTAACTAGTCCCCTTTATTTTTAAATATAAAAGTTTTCCGCCATATATTAATGTTTTAAAATAAAAATACTTAATGTATTACCTATTAATAGTAGCCTGCACTATGAGAAAAATGCATATTATTAAAGGTTTCGATATCAGTAAGCAGGAAAAAAAACCCAAATTTTCTCTCATTCACAGATGGAATCAAATCATACAGCCAGCCAGAAAACAATATTTTTAACAAGTCACGCTAATCAATAAGAAAGCCAACATGAATGGAAGGGTTCTCATTCATTTTACATACTCTCTGAAATATCATCAAGCAAACTGCAACTGCCAAAGTAATAAACCTAAGTATCCAGAACACTTTGTACACATAATATTTCTAGCTACACAAACCTAACAACACACTAAATGAGTTTATTAGTCTCCTCTGTAGGCATTAAGGGGGCAAATACGCTGTACCCCGTAGACTTGCTCTCCACAAAATTTTCACGAAAGTTGTGATTATCAAGTAATGTAAATGCAAAACCAGACTCATTCATATATGCATATACATGCATTCATACAAACATATACCCAAACACATTCAGAAAGTAATGGGAAAAGATCACCAGGCTATTCCTAGCTGTTTCATAGAATCACAGAACGGTTGTGGTTGGAAGGGACTACAAAGATCGTCTCGTTCCCACCCCCTGCCAGGGGCAGGGACACCTCCCACCAGCCCAGGTCGCTCCAAGCCCCGTCCAGCCTGGCCCTGAGCACTGCCAGGGATGGGGCAGCCACAGCTGCTCTGGGCAGCCTGGGCCAGCGTCTCGTCGTCCTCACAGGAAAGAATTTCTTCCTTCTATCTAACCTAAACCCACCCTTTTTCATTTTAAAGCCACCGCCCTGTCCTACACTCCTCGCCCTTGTAACAAGCCCCTCTCCCGTGTTCCTGCAGGGCCCCGTCAGGCACTGGCAGGGGCTCTCAGGTCTCCCCGCAGCCTTCTCCTCTCCAGGCTGAGCCACCCCAGCTCTCCCAGCCTGTCTGCACGGGAGAGGGCCTCCAGCCCCCAGATCATCTTCATGACCCTCATCTGAACTTGCTCCAACAGGTCCATGTCCTTCTTATGCTGGGGGCTCCACAGCTGACCGCAGCACCCGTGTGGGGTCTCATGAGAGTGGAGCAGAGGGAAGAACCACCTCCCTTGACCTGGCGGCCACGCTGCTTTGATGCAGCCCAGGATTCAGTTGGCTTTCTGGGCTGCAAACACACATTGCCAGCTCATGTTGAGCTTCTCATCCACCGACAGCCCCAAGTCTTTCTCCTCAGGGCTGCTCTCAATCTATTCTCCACCCAGCCTGTATTTGTGCTTGGGATTGCCCCAAGCCACGTGCAGTACCTTGCACTTGGCCTTGCTGAACGTCAAGAGGTTCTTACAGGACCCACCTCTCAAGCCTGTCAAGGTCCCCCTGGATCAGCATCCCCTCCCTCCAGCGTGTTGACAGCACCTCACAGCTTGGTGTCATTGGCAAACTTGCTGAGGGTGGGCTCAATTCCAGTGTCCATATCCCTGAC
Organism: Falco peregrinus; assembly: GCF_023634155.1. Classification (NCBI taxonomy): domain Eukaryota; kingdom Metazoa; phylum Chordata; class Aves; order Falconiformes; family Falconidae; genus Falco; species Falco peregrinus. The sequence continues at coordinate 7,157,650 of NC_073724.1, read as the reverse complement.
AAAGATATTAAACAGCACTGGTGCCAATACTGACCCCTGAGGAACACCACTTGTCACTGGTCTCCTCTTGGACATCGAGCCATTGACCACAACTCTTTGAGTGCGACCATCCAGCCAATTCTTTATCCAAGGAATAAGGGATTTCCTTATCCAAGGCATAAGGAATCCTTATGGTTTGAACCATTTAAATCCAGCAACATCTCCAGACACCCCAAGAATCCAGTAAGCCACAGGGATGTTTGCTCTATGGGAAGATCTGCACGTTGCCTAGAGCCATTTCTGGTGCAGCTCACCAAGCAGCAAGGATACCCACAGTCAAATGTGGGACAGTGGATGTATGACCACTCTTCAGCTATAAAACTTTTGCAGAATTAATCCACTGGGGCTATAAGCAACAGGTTTATAATACAGTGCATCTCGGATTGATCTAAAGCCTACTGAAGTCAAAGGGAGCCCTTCAAATGATTTCGTATTAGCTTTGGCTCAGTCCCCTAAATTAACTTGTGGGCTACATTAGCCAGATGAAAGAGGCTGGGAACACAGAAAGGTGGTACATGTAGACTTTAAATAGAAGATTTTGGTTTTAGTATAGGTTTTGGATGCAACAGAAAGTTTAAGAGATAGATTATTTTTTTTTTAACAATTTAATTACCTTTACTCATTTAAAAGTTTGTATTCACACTGTAGCTATAAAGACCTATACCTGTTTGTTTGCAGTTAATATAGTAAATTTACAAAACCAAGCAGTAGGAAAAGATATTTTCAATACTATTTACTTCTTCAAGAAACACTTATCCCAGAATCCACAAGGTTGAGAGGAGTCTAAAATGAAGAGACTTATTTTAAAGTTCACACTAGTGTAGACTCTGTGTTGATTCTTTTGTACAGCTGGCGATTTTACCATCACAATCTGTGGTTTACAAAAATCCAGAGAAGCCTGGTCATATTACAAATGTGTTAAGGAGAGATTTGCTGAATGCTTCTTATCCTCTGAATTCAAGTCGTATTAAAAATGATCAGGTTTGTGCTATGCTTATTCATACTCATGTTTTAAACAGTCAAATCTTAATTTGTGTGTACCTGTTCTTAAAGAATGTTACAAGGAAAAATACTTTCCTGTAACATGCCTCTTGCTACAAAATACTGGAAAACCTGCTCTGGCCATCATGTCCACCTCTGAGCTCAGGGGCCACTGGCTTTAAAGTCTCCTTTCTGCAGGTGGCTTTAGCCAAATGACCTTGTCCTCTCAACTATAACATCTCCAAAGTGTTTCACAAACATCTTGTAATTATCTCAATAATAGGGTTTGCTTGCTGTAACAGGTACATGTTTTTTGTTAATAATCCACCCAGGAGTGTGCCTGCACAGTCCTGATCTTTTCAGCTGCTCAGAGGTAAACACACAGATGGGAAGAAAGAACGGGTTGCTGTAATAATTAGCCTTGAAAATTCTGAGCATGGAAAATACACCAGCAGCATGCACTTAAAATATAAACCTATGGGTTTCAGAGAAAGTTCAGCTCCTGCTGGTGCTTCTGAAAATAGTGTTACCAGTTTGCACCTCTAAAAATCTGGCTACACGGTTACTACTTCCTGAAGACTTTCAGAAAAATATATATGCACATCAAATCGACTTTTAAGAATTAGACAGATGCGCTTTTGACAATTTTACTCTGATCCCAATTTTTACAGCCCAGAAATTCCATACTGTGCTCCCTACGCCAACTGCCTAGTTAATGCAGATTTGCTATTTTTCTTTCTACGTGTTATACATAGTAACTTTTCATGATGGTATGTGCAGTGCAATTGGAAAACCGGCAATAATATTTTCATAAATTATTTGAATTTGACAATTTAAATACCAAATGCTAAGGAATCTTTAATTCAAAGTTAACTGATTACCTTCTAAAATGTAACTACCTGCTAAACTGTATGCAACTTATCACAGTGAACCATTGCCATGGAGGTTCTACAGCCATAATGCACTAAAGGGAAGAATATGTATACATATACGTATATGTATGTATATATAAAATAACAATATAATTTACCTCTATTCTTTATCAAAACGTTCAGTGAGGTTTGTCAAAAGTGTAAATATCAAATGCTTTATGTCTTTGAAGAATTACAAATTTATGTGAAATTATATACTGTATGTGGATCCAAACTAGAATCAAAAGAATTCCTCATTAATATCACAGTATAGGCTTATCAAAGTCAGTCTTTGCTCCCTGAGAGACTCTGTACACATTTCTTTAGAGACTGCAGTCCTTTCCAGGGGATGCACGACCCTATATTTGGCTGTTGCTCAATAACAGCCTGTTTGCTGCAGCCCAACATTTACTGAGTATGACAAGTCACTGGGTGGCTTGGAAACTCTACTTAGTATACTCTTCCCGACAAGAAATGGTCTTCATAAAACTTCAACTTTGAGTCCCCAAGTACACCTGCTTCTTGAACTCCACAGGTCAGACAATCTTTAATCTATTTAATACATACCACAGTGAGCTGCATTGCTCTAGTTCCTTACGCAGAATGTTGTGCAGTGTCAAGTCAAATACAGAAGACCATAGTAAAGACTTGATAAAAATGAATGAGGTTACGAACACTAAAGGCACAAGAGACCTAGGAAGTTTAATTTCTTCCTATTTGGTAACCCAACCACAGTCAATGGATTTTGGATATGAAGTGAATATAAAAGATTAAATGTATTATTTCCAAACAGCATGTGGTATGTAGATAATGCTTGCTGCTGTAAAATCTGAAATAATGAATTTAGTGATATTTCAAAGCAAAAAATATTTTTGTATCAAGTATTTTCAGATAATGGATGACAAAAATGTTGGGATATACCATTTCATGCTGTTAAAGTGTACAGCAATCTAATTATTAAGTTATCCAGATAACAACTAACGTGTGGCTGATTATATCACATCTGTGGAGATCTTAAACTTTCCTCTGAAGTATTTGCTATTGGCTTTGAAGCTGGAGTAGCTGGATGTTGTCTGAGTCAGCATGGCAACTTCTGTTTTCCTACTGAATGAAAGGTTGTGACCTACCTGCTAAGAAAAGACTCACACTGTAATACAAAAATCATATAAGTAAAATCTTATTATAGCTAAAGACACTTTTTCTCTAAAATACACAAGTATTTTAAAAATCAATGAATGTGTGACAAAGATTTCAACTTCCCATAAAAAAAAGCTAAGAAATGTCACTGGTACATTTGCATGATAACTTAAACAGTCAGCCACTGGAAAAAAATGAAAGCAATTTAAGGCTGAGATTTCCTTCTGCAAACAAATTCATTGTTTTTTCCTTAAGAGACCCTCCCACGTATTTGTTATTTTCCAGTTCATGACATCTTTCCATTAGTCACTTGTAGCCTGAAAAAACACTAATTGTAACATTTACCGTACAAATAACTCTTCCCTCCTCTCAAACTTCACAGTATTGATTTTCACAATGCAAATGACTCAAGATGGTTTTTCATTCATTCAGATTTAAAAGAAAAAAGGTTCCTCATCCCAGTTCCTCGCAGAATGACTTGAGGTGAAAAATAACTCCTCTTACTTATTCTTTTCCTTTATATATATAAAAAAATGCTTTATGTTTGACTGATCCATACATTTTATCCACTCTCCTTCAACCTAAAGTAACTGAAAATATGTTGTTCACTATCAGATTACTAAGAATATGTCCCCCATGCAAAACCAGATGATGCTATATAATGTCCAGAAATTTGGGTGAAAGGCAGGCAGAAAGAGAGGCAGAAGTCCTGTCAGATTTTTCTTTTTGGCACGCCATCACGAGCTGCCTGGAGCAGCGAACCTGAACAGCACTGGGGCTTGAGCAGGCTGAATGAGGGTAATTTACTGAAGTCTATTAAGGAGACCACAGAGTTGAAAGTATAACGCGCTCCTCACATTTCACAGCTTCAGCATTCAGTTTGATGAGGTTCTCGGCAATTAAAGTTATTCTTTGTTCCATCTGTCTATTTGTTAAAAATGGGCAATTTTCTAAAAACCTTTTAACCTACCTGATAGGCAAGCACTAAACTTCCTGCAAGCAGACATACAACTCGCTACATTTTCAAAAAAATTAAATTTTTACAAGACTGTTTTGAAAAATGTTGTGGTTTAGGTGTCAGGGAAGCCTCCCTGAAGCTGCTGGCAGAATATCAGGAGGGGAACTACCTACAAGAGGCCTTTGGAAAGGCAAGAAGTTTTGCACCCCTTCTGAAAATCTCTGGGGTCTAAATGGAGCCCTCTTCACACACCGTGCAACATGCCACTGACCCCTGTGCTTGCCAGCATTAACGTTTTTGCAAAACACAGTGATCATTTATGGATTATCAACTGCAATTGCTTCTTGGTACCACAGGAAAAGGAGTCCGTTAAGCCAAGTTAAACAAGACCATAAATAATCGAAACACTTTTTTGCTTCTCAAGATGAACTCTCTTGCATTCAGTCCTCATGGTAATATACACTGTTTTCTTTATATTCCATATGCTATGGAAAACAGCTTCAAAAAGTACGCTAGGAATTGGTATTGCACCTGAGCTTTTTTAATAAAAAATTCATTTAGTAACATCCTTCAAAATGCAGATGGATATTTTTATTGCATTTTGTCTGAGTGATGAAGCATTTTAGCTGAATTCCAGTTTGCTAGCCCATCAGAAGAGAAAGCAAATGATAAGTAGGTGTCACACATTTACTTCAGTAGGAGCAAGGAGGAACTCTAAACACTCAGAAGCCAGATAATTTATTACCTGCACGTAAAAAGTGAAGTTTAATCCTTGCTATGCAACTAGAAAAGGAGTGATGAATATAATGGATATAATCTGCTTAACATGAACAGCAATAAAGCACTAAAAAAACCCTTCAGAAATCTGCAGCACAAAACAAATATGCTGCTCCTAACATGGAATGCTTCAGTTACATAAATTACAAAAAGCTGTAAAATGTTTTACAATCTACTACAAGATCATCTGCCTTTAATCAAAAAGTTATTCTTCGGCTGTAGGTTATAAATGAGGTTTGGGATTTTCACTTATTTCATTTCTGACCGAGAGGCTTTTTATTTTAAGATACGACAAAATTCAAATGACACTGCACATTTTAAACTGATATAAACTGATACAACTGAGAAAATCTGTGGGGAAAAGAATGCACGCAAAAGAGTATAGAATTGTTAATGTATTTCTAACAATATAATGCAGGTGTTGCAATCTAAACTTTAATTTCTCGATTATGAAAAGTAAAATAAAAAATATTGACCACCAATGTAAGAAGAAGCACCGGTAGATTTCCTGCTAGGAAGGTGGCAATATTTCAGGTACTGCTTTACTATATTTGAGCTTGGTTTATGAGTACATTGTATTTCTTTACAGAGAGACTGCTCGGTATGGTACTTGTACACTCGGCTGAGCAGTACCACTTTCGTTCAGCACTGGACCTTGACTCTGGCTCCCAGTTTCCACCTACGTCTGAAAGGACAGAACGGCAGATAAAGCCTGTAGAAAGCCAAAAGTCATCAGAGAACTGACAAAACCTGCAAGAAAGGAGAACTTGCTATACCGCTAACCTCAGCAACTGCAATAGCTCCATCACACGTGTTACAGAAACTGTACTTCAATCAGAGGCCTCATGGTTCAAAATTTGAACTTTGAGCATTTTTATGCTTAATATTCATCACTAAATTGTAAAATCTTGAAGTCTTATAATAATACAGTGCATGTATTTATACTGAGGATTTATGAAGAAAGAAATCTGAAGACTGTGCAAAATAATGTGTGGATTTTCAGGCCTGTATTTTTGAGGACAATTAATCAGTGCATCTACATACATCATGTACTTAAGCAATATTTGAATGAGGAAATTTTGATTGCCAAATCTATTCACATCTCTGAATGTCAATCCCAGAATACTTGTCAAAGCCATAGAGAGTCCAGACAAAATTAGTGATATGAAAACTTTGCTGAAAAGTCTGAATTTATCAGCTCTCTACAACCTGATCAGAAACAACTCAGAAGTATTTCTGATTTGACGAGACATACTTTCACAGAATTGTTTTTCTATGCAATAGGTGAATGGATTTCAGTCTTTTCCTTCAAAACTATCTGCATGTTAAAAAAAGTTTGCTATACCGTACCGTCATAAGAAAAATACGCATATCATTCCCTGCCTAGTTTACTAAAGTTTAGAACTTGTTTCCTCTTTTAGTTTTTTAAAGCTAATGTTATATTTTGCAGTAGTATTATATAGCATATCTCAGCTAATACAGGGGATAGTTGATTTCATAATAACTATGAAAATATCCTGTCCTTTAGAAAACTTTCACACTCCCCTTGCGTAATGGGTACATCTGCAGGAGTTTAAAAGCTGTTGCCTAGAACTGTTATAAGATTTACTACGGTGTTAGAATGTGGTGCATCTATTCAGTATTTAAATGTAATAGCCCAGGACGTACCTGTTTACAAATAAATGTCATGCCACATTATTTCCTGTCATTATAGCAACATTATCTTAGAGTCTCTTTCAGCTGCTGGAGAAGAGTCATTGCTTAGAAGAACACAAGAAGTAGATGGGAACTTTTTTGTTTGTTCTTAGTTTATTTTGGCTGAGGTTTGTGCAATCAGAGCAGAATTTTATTAGTGATGAAGATTAGTTTTTACTTTCACAAGCCATTGACTTGTTCTCATTGCCAATAATCTTTAGGGTTTCCTTTCTATTTCAGTACAATGAAGTTTCTGAGGTACAGTCTACTTCATATAAACCAGTGTTAATGCAAAATAAAGCTGCCTTGAGGATCAGTACCATTCCAAACCATAAAAACTGTTCCTTTTGTTCAGTCGGCAAGATGTGGGAGGCTGGTAAATAGAGGAGAATCCAAAGAAGATGTAGAAATCTTCAAATAAATGAGCAATGAAAAAGCAAGAAAAGAAAAATAAGAATTATACAGCCAGCCATGAAACCATTGTCATTATTGAGACTTCATCCAAGACACAGTCCATCATTTGGGGTGACTTAAGCCTTTGTCTCCTAGATGGCAGGATTCTAAAATAAACCAGCATTTTTCAAGAGATGTGCTCAGGCAAGGTGAAACACCTGTGGTTTTGTATTACTTAGCAGAAGTCTGTACCACCCTTCCATGTCTAAATGGGAACTATCTTACTAAGACAGTGGACGCTGGACGCATAGCTGAGCAAAACAGAGTTCAGACTTTTGGATCTTAGGACAGAGAAAGGCAGAAATGACAAAAAGTGCATATGAGAACACCGAAGCGGTGGGTGTTCTTCAGGAACTGCTGCATTTGAGCCACAGCAACTGGGGAAAGGACCACGGTAAAGAAAAGTCCACCTTCTTGTGACAGGCATCTACAGATCCTCTGTAATGGGTTTCAGTTGTGTGAAATGATAAAAGGGGAAAAAAGAAAAATGCAGACAATGTAATTTACTAAACTTTGTCTCCTGCCACATAATGCTTGGAGAAAAAAAAAAAAAAAAAGTGCCCATTTTACTATGGTAGCAATCAATCTTGAAGTAAATCAAAGCGTTCAGAATTTAACAGACGCAGATGGTTTCCTATTCACACATTTTTATTCATGAATTCAATTTTGGGTTCAAAAACCAGTATAATTACTGGGAAGAAATGTTTGAACTTTACTAAACTGTCAGTTGTAATGTTGAAATAGATTATCAATTTCTTACCAGAACAAGTGAATAACAAAGTTAGATTATCAGGGGCAAATATGCAGAAGTAAAGAATTGGAATGGGCTCACATACTCCGGAGGGAGGCTGATTTATGCAAAGTGACAGTGACAACCTGGATCTAAATGATTAGAATCAACCTCATGATCTAGTTGCAAGTGCACGGCCTTTATCTCTCTTGTCATCCTAAAGGATAATCCCTTCAATTTTATCTCAAAGGTCTTTTTCAATGCAAATGATTCTGTGATTGTACCGCTTATCTTTAAAAGACTGTTTACATTCATATTTCGTTTTTATGCATCATCTAAAGACTGGAATTAATCTTGTATCAAAATGAGTAAAAATAAGAGGGATGACTGAGGGTCACTTCATTGATTCTTCAGTCGAAACTTCACAGAAATTCAGAATGTATTCTAATGGACCCCAAATTAAATTGTTACTTTTTATTATTACTTTTAAATATAATTAATATTCAATGCAAGAATAATTCAAGGATGAACTTCTACTGCAGAAGGTGATGATTATTCAGTCAATGACACTGCCCAGAATCAGGATGAAATCATTATCTGGACCTGGCACTTTCTAGTCAACACCATTTCATGAAAGACGTGAACATCAGCTAAGTATTAAAACAGAAGGAAATGCAACAAAATTGATGAAATAAAGGCAATGAAATAAAAAACACCAAGCAGGTTATGGCTGTACTACCCCGGTGGATCCAGCTTCATAATCCAAGGTAGCTATCATGCCCTAATCTAAGAAGTATGAATAGATCTCATTAAGGCGATTTATTTTATTCTTAAGGTCAGATGAATGTTATTTCTGTATCCTGATGACCAGAGCAATATAAAACCTCCATTCAAATATGGACAATTCAGATTAATTCATTTACATTTCTATTTTTTCACTTTATTCAGTACAGTTGACATAGCTCAACATCCTAAAATGACTGATGTGCTTCAGTTGGCTTCAGATATTTTATATTCTTATTGAGTTGATAACACTGAAAAAGTGTTTATTTTATTATTGAAGTATATATTGAATATCTTTTTTTTTTTAAACAAGGCTGCTAAGAGTTCTGACTAAATATCTAAACTGAGCTTTGCTTTCTGTTTATAAATGTACAAATGGCAAGTTACACTTGCACAGCAGTGCGGAAACCAGGCTGTTGCTGTTGTGATTCAAGTTATTTAGTTAATGATAACTGGGGGAGTTGTTTTCTGCATCTTAAAAAGTAACACCTTGAAGCTTTGAGGTATTGCTTTGTGGGCTGTAAAACAGAGTATGTTGCTAGTTTGACAACTTAATGAAGCATAGATGAAAAACACCAATGAATGATTGGAATATTTATTTCAAATAAAAATGTATGATTTTTAAATTATTCATTATTATTCTAAAAAGCCACATTGTTGTGGCTCCTAATGATAAATATATAGAATCCCCATTCTTACAGAACTTTTTGACGAATACAGGGCATATTAAACAGCCTCAACAATGCCATTTTAGGAACTATGAAAATGCCACCCAGTTACACCCAGTAAATATCTTCATATTCTGGCAAATTGTAAAGCACAAATGGAAAACAAATTCCATTGTTATTTAAATGGAGAAAGTTTGAGTTTTATCTTTGCATGGACAGAAATCCAGTTGCTTTCTACTTTTATAATAGCTATTATAAAATATGTAATAAATATGCATAGATACAGAAGGAATTTAATTTCAGAAGGGTAGAAGCATAGGAAAACAGATTGTTTAGTGCTATATGGTGACAGAAAAACGGATAACTGAATAAGACAGCAAATCAAGTTGAAAGACACTGTGAAGTCTGTGTTTGTATGAAGCAGGAAAGAGCTAACCACATCTCAAGAAGAAAAAATGTTCCTATCTATAGAAAGGAAGAGATGAACCTGTTATGAAGAAAAGTATAGTAAAGATGCAAAAAATAATGAAGACTAAATGGCAAGACCCATATAGCCAAATTAGCCAGCTCTGTAGGTGAAGACTCTCAATTAGCGAAGCCTAGAACAGACCACGGAAAAAAGGAAGGGAGCACTGTGGAGGGAAGAGAAGATACCTTTGTGAGGAACTGCATGGCATAAAAGGAACTAAACAGACTAACGATTTAAATAAGAACCTAAAAAGGAAACAGAACTTAAGGAAAGACTGATTTTGTGGTTAGAACTTGACAATCATCAACAAAGGAATCCAAATTTACCTGCTCTCCTCTCCTCCACATATGCTGCTTTGCATAGCAAAGCAAAGACAACTTTGCAAAATGAGAAAACAGTTCACAGAAAGTTTTACTTTATCTGCACATTCATCCCACAGTAGCACCACCTCCTGTTCTTGCACACTATGCGGCTGCAAAATAGCATATTGCGAGCTGGGCGAAGGTAGCAGTGTTCCCACCACGTCTCCATTAGTGCAGTCCCTGCATGCTGGAACGTGCCTCTGCTGGGATGGGGAGACTTCCCCCCTTCAGCCCCCCCACCCCCACCCCACCCCACCACCCCCCGAGCTGAAAATGCCTCGAAAGCATGACTGATCCATAAAGCAGAAAAAACCCACGGTAACCTTGTGTCAAGAGAAGGACAACATTTGGTAAGGCTACAACATTTCTGTTGCCTTTTTTTTTTTTTTTTTTTCTTTTCCAAAGGGTGCCAGAGCCTTGTCTTGGTGGTATTCCTGGCAGACTTCTTGCCTCAAAACTAAGTCAGACATGCGAGGGCTGGGCTGTTCCCACTAACTCCCCAGTCCCTCACCTCACAGCTGAAATCCTACAGCGTTTTATCCCATTGAATTCCCTAGTATTTCTTTGCTACCCCAAGTCTGCATTTCATAAAGATTTTCCACCCCAAGGGTCTTCATCCTCCCTTAGCCTTCAGCTGCCTTCTCCTTGCAGACCTGGTAGCTCAGAGGCTTCCTACTCCCAAATCAAACCTTCTGTTTAAGACTCCCATATTTTTTGCCCTCAGATCACTTTCTATTCACCATGACTGCTCCAACACCCTTTCTGTCCATTTTTTACATGTATCCTGCTGTACCCCAGCCCAACCCACTCTTACTGGTCACCAGCACTGACCGCTGCCCACCCCTCGGCTGTTGTGTCTGGCCAAACCCATAACGCAGCTGGTCCTCTCTGCCAAAGAAACACCCCTGTATATGATTCTGGCATGGATTTCAAAGGTTTTAAAATAACCACCCTGGACAGGACACAGGAGGGGAAGGCAGCAGAAGAAGACCACCTGGAAAACCCTCATGGCTGCCCTGCTGGTGTATTCATAGTCCCCCCCATCTGTGAGCTCATACATTTCTTCTTTCTTTCTTTATATAACTAGATAAATACACAATACCTTTTTGAGATGTAATCAAAGTGGTTTTTCAAGCTGCTGACCTACGGCAGTAGTTGGCCCAAACCTGAAGGAGTGCTGGAAGTCTTCTGCATGGTAGGGGCCGATACCGTGGCTAACTCCTAACACCACTGACAACTGCTGCAGAGCTTACCAGCACTGTAAAGGTGCTTTCGAAAGTTCACTGACCATTAGTATATAAAAATGGCAATTAAATTAATGAATTAAAAAAGCTTATTATCTTAAAATGGTTTGTATTCTTTCCTTGGTAATTATTTCACTGGCCTTCAGGGTTAAATGTTGAGCATGGAGAGAGGATACACTTCTGTCTTCAGCAGACAGCAAAGGGCAACCTGCACATACCACAGGCTGCTTCTGCAGAGACATTTGTATTTTTTTAATCTGATGCTGTTTTTCAGCATCCTTTCACAACTACAGAAGAAAAACAACCTGAGACTGTGCTCACTTGCATGTTTCAGTTAGGATATATTGCTAGCATTAATTGCCCATTAATTGCACCTACTTTTTATTAAAAAAACCCAACAAACAGTCCAAAGGGAGGAGGAGTGGGAAGAAGAGAAAGTCGCAGTGCAGTAGTTACTGACCACAGGTGGCTTTTGTTGTCAGTTTTTTTTACGTAGCTATATTCAGCCTCGTATCTTATTCCCTGAGCACGTTTTTGTGATGGTATTGTTATGTGCTTTGTTGAGTTTTACAAGTTTAGAGAAGTATTCTTGTCTATCAGAACAGTCCACTAACTTTGCTATATCAGCATACTCACTCGCCAGCCTGACGGAATCAGAGCAACCAGCAAGGCAGGAGGTGCCCTGCTTTCCCAAGAACCCCATCGCCATTCTGTATGACCTGTATATACATGCACAATCATATTGCAGGATCAAAAACTAGCTAAGAGGAATTTGCCTGACACTTGAACCACGATTGAGTATTCTGGAACACTAAACATATATTCATACGTCAAGGCACAATGTATGGCAATTTTTTTCATAGAGTCATCTTACTACACAAGATAAGAACCTGAATATCCTAGTCTGCTTCTTTTGCAAATAATATCCCAAATGAAAATGGAAATTGCCTCTGGTAACAAAAAAATAGCTATTTGCAATATGACATGGATTTTCTCATCCCCTGGAAAAATATTTTTATAACTATCAATTCTTTTTATGTTTAGTCTTTGCAAAAATTTGTTTGTTGCAATCTATCTGTATAATAAAATACATTACAGCAGTTTAATGTGGTATGCATATACCGTAAGAAAGTACATGCATTTAGCATTAAAAGAAGCGAACAACCTGCACTCAGTTAAGGTGGGTGTCTGGTGCACAGCAGGAAAAGAGAAATTAATTCAGATTTGTTATAAATATATGTCCTTATAAATTTACATTTTATTTATCTATTTTTTCATGATTTAAATAGACAAATCCAGATTTAAAATAAAGATCAGCACACCCTTAAAAAAATAGCTCTTTGAAGTCAGGCTTCTGCATCACTAGGCTGATTTTCAAGAGTGCTTTAACCCCAGCAGTGCCCAGTAACAGTGATGATGGGAAACCGGCCTTCAGCATTATAGAAAAAAAAGATTCCATAAACTGCCTCTGTGGGAGAAATGAAGCGATGTCTTTTGGGGGAAACCTGGACTTTAAGGGCCATTTGTATCAGTTTTTGCAATCTGTCCAGTGCCATTGAGGTGCAGTGCCCTGAATTCACACTGTATCAGCTAACCTTTAAAACTTAACTGACTTCAACCCAATGCCATACGAGTTCTCCTTTGGCCGGTTTTGCTAGGATCCCACTGAGGAGTGGAGGATTTGCCATCGGGTAAGTGACAACTGATAAATCCTCAGCTGAGAACCTGTGCTGCCGGTCAGACTGTTACCGTTTTGGATGACGAAGAAAATGTACCTTCTCCGAGCGATGCATTGGCTAATTCAGTCAAGGGGTGCATGAACCGCTGATCCCCTCCCTCCATTCGAAAAGCATCTCGCTGCGGGCATGTGGACTTCCCTGGTGTCCACATATTGTGCTTGTGCTGGACTCTGGGAGCAGCATGTTGGCTGGTGACGGGAGGCACAGCCGGTTCCTCTTGGTTCCCTACCCGGCTGCAAAGCTCCTTCATCTCTGTCTCTAGAAAAAGAGGCTGCTGGCCATTCCTAGTGCTTGAGAATCACTTCTTTTGGAGTTACACCTATCAACGCTAGTAAAATTTTCTGCTGTTGTGGATACCCCCTTGAAATGCAACCTAGCTTCCAGGATTATTAGAACTGAAAGCCTGGCTTTCAAGGGTGCATAACAACCAGCAGTTCTTCAAAGGCAACTGCTGGGAGTTAGGTAAAATAAAAAAAAATAATAAAAAAAAATAATAGGTCAGAGGCTTTGATCTCTGCTAACAGCCTTACCCACTTGTTGCTGGAAAGCCGCTGGGGCACTGAGCGCAACAGGCTTTGGCCACCCTGTCCATGTATACTTGAAGATGTTTTTAATCACTGAGTTTTCCAATTCATCAACTCGCTGATCTTATTTTAGTCACTGAGTGTAAAGGGCAGAATTACTTTTTTGTATTTGGAAGAAAACAGAGGATCATGAATCTAAACAAAAGCTTCACGCACAGGCAGTTCCTCGCTCAAGGTATATGACAGCAACGATCACTGCTTTGAAAATTTATTCCTGAAAACAGAGGTATTTGAAACCCGTTTGAATAACACGTACTCATTAAACAGCACTCTCTTTAGGAGATGGAAACCAAACTGTGTGCATCATAGCTACTTTAAAACAAACAGGAAAAGGTAAGTCCTGAAAAATTAGTTGGCCAATACCATGACAGATTGCTCTGCTTTTTTCTGTTTGTGAACATAAAGAAAATTTAATAAGCCAAGATCATCCAATTCCTTCAGGAGTTACACTGCAAATTACGACTCACATTTATTTTATAACAGTAATGCACCAATGATTTATAATTTCGATAGTAAGATCCTCTCAGGGCTGAAATTCAGCATATGAGAACAGAGACATAATTTATACCTTCCTTTCTCGTTTTGAAGGTTATTGCTTTTGGGTTTGTGTGCATATTTAATTTTCCATATACATGTTTAAACAAAACACTGACATAATATGTAAAAGATGAAATTTTACAGACAATTAGCTTGTAGTGTTATTTGTTTCCTCCTCAACGCTCAGTTATGATTTCCTTCTACTCCTTTCTCCCATTTCCCACTTTTTTCAGCTAGTCATGCAACTATGGGACGACTGGTCTCCCGTGCTGGCTTACCTACATGGCTGCTGTAAATGAACCAGCCCTCTCACTGCAAGGTGCGGTTTCACAGGGATGCAAGTGCTCTTGGAGTGGGCAGGGAGAAGGGTAACTACTTTCTTTCCTCTCGCATACCTGGCAGGTGTCCCCTGCTGTCCTCCCACCCAGGACTTTCTCCCACAACCTCCTCTCCTGCTCCTCAGCTTGAGCCTCTGGGGGCATTGAAGAAGCAATAAATGAAGAGGGACAGGACCTTTTGCACCAGTGGAAGGACTGGTGGTGGTGCGGAAGAAGAATCGCGGCAGGGCAAGGCAGAGAAGCATCTGAAAACAGGGCTTTCTGCTTTGGAAAGCAATGCATGCAGATGCTGTGACCTGGACCATGGGTTGCCTCTTCTGTAACCTGGACTCTTCTCTGCAGAGAGCAGGGAAGCCCCGTTTTGGGGTAGGGAAGAGCCAAGACCCAACTCCTCAATCATGGGCAGAGCAAGTGACCTCACAGACATCTGCCTGTTCTCGAGCCAGCTCTGATTCACCCTGAGCTGTCAAGCAGCAGCAGACCCAGACTGTCCTCAGGGTGGGAGGGAACCTCTACGTACTGCATTGAAGATGTACAGTGGAAGACCAGGAAAATACTTGTAGATACGATCGTTCTGCAAAGCAGTGCAAAGGAGGCAGCTGACAGCGAGCTTCCAGGCTATGCCCATCCTGAGTGCCCCACTTGCGATTCACAAAGCCCTGGAAAAGCAGCTCTCCCTACCCCTGGCAACTTACCAGGGATGGAAGCTTACTTAAAATTTTCTACCTGCTAGGTATCTTGAGGTTTTCTAAGTCTAAATACCAATTCTCCTTTCACCTGCAATGAAAAAAGTGGTTTAGCTGATGACAGCCAGTCTTAACGACAGTCTTAATGCCCTATAATGATGATGGGATATGTGAACATTGCCTAAAAAGAAAAAAGAAATCTCAGACAGTCATAAGAAAAGTGCTTCACAAAGAGATAAAACTGAATTAACTGTCTTTTCTTATTTTTGTGTACTTGCTTTCTCCATAAATCCAAGTTTGATTTCTAATGGGCGGGATTTTTCTAGTAGGGGTGGAAAAGCACTGGAGCCCCCAGCTGAGGCGGGCACGCTGGCTGCTCCCAGCAGCGTGACAAGTGTCACTTGGTGGCTGCTGAGACCCGCGTGTTTAACAAGGGATAAATGTGTGACTGCTGCCAGAGCCCAGCTGAACCGAGTGAGTGGAGGAGGATCTCAATGATCTGAAACTGCAGTGTGGGACAAGACACCTGTCACAAAAAGAGTAGAAGGGTGGTGTTTGGGTTTTTTTTTCAGCTGGCAAGGCTGTAAAATGACAGACCTTTCCTTGGTGAGCTGGAAAGCTGGTTGTAATTGTCACCAGGGGTATCTGTGACAAGATCTGAATGCGTGAGAGATGTCAGCTCAGGCTGCAGCCCTGGGAAGTGCTTGTGTTTACAGATCTCCACATTCTTGGGGTTCTTTTGTAAATTTTTCAAAACAATATTGTGTAACATTGTCAGTAATTTTTTGCAATATTTAAGAAACAGGATAGAATTTAAAGCAATATCTGTTCCCAGATGAGAATGGAATTTTTTTATCACAGGAGCGTTTTATCACATTTCACTAAATATACATCTATTCCAATTAAATTTGCTGTATTTTCTTTCACTTCCTCTACGTGAGCTCATGCACTGAAGGGTTATGCACTAAGAGACCTCTTATAATGAGCAATATGAACAATGTACAGGGAGGCAGTGAGAAGAAGGGAATGTTAGCTGAATTCTGTCCTTGCACGAAAACACCCTCCGTTAACACCTCCTAAGCTAACAAACCAAAATGAGTAGGAGATATTTTAAGCCACAGTGGGTTTGGACAGAAAAGCCTGCAGATTTGTAAGAGGTTACTCTTTCTCTAATCCTTTTAACACACATACCAACTTTCTGCCAAAATGACGCTTCACTTTATTTTTGACATATTTTGACAAAATGACTGATTTATTAAATAAAGCCCTATGATGGAAATCTTACAGTATTATACAGAAATAACTTCTATATTTGAAGTCATAAGGGAAAACAATTTTCTTTTCTTCCTAAGGAAAATACTTTAAATGCCTAATATAAATCACAGCGACCTAGATGCCCGAAAGCTGCCTGCCCATCTTTCTACCTTGCAATTTATCAGTAGATGATAACATGCCTGGCACATTGCTTCCTTGCTGTCACCATCCACTTGGCATAAAAACTGATACTTTGATAGCACATACTGTTTATTAGGATAAAAGCTGAAGTCATAGCAAATCCCCTTGATTTTTGATAGCTATTATCCCTAGAACTTACAGCTCAGTTGCACATACATGGCACACCACACAGAGACTGAAAACCTTTTTACTTCAGAAACTGGAGGGATGGCATTCTTAGAACCTCAGCCCTATTAAATCAATGGGATCTGAGAGTGTTTGAATTTTCCAAGTGTAAAAATTTTCCAAGATGCTGCGAATCAGAAGCTGGGCACCCTGAAAACTAAGGGTCCTTACAGTCTCTGAACCAATTACACTCCCCTGATGCCCCCTCAGTATGTTCATACATGAAATCCTTCCCTTATGTGGAGCACGGCATCACCCAAGGACACGGCAACGTTGCGCAGCCATGTCACAGCCAGCAGCAACATGCAACCGGGATACCCTCCGTGCCGGGATATTGGATATTGGGAGTTTTTCCCTTGCTGTACGAGTGGCAGGACTGCAGCTGCGGCAGCGCCGGCCGAGCCGCTGAGCTAGTGCAGCCGGTGAGCGATAGCCGCCTCCTGCTTTAATTACTGACTCGAGCTGGCACATCGCGCTCTTAGATTTATATTTTGCTGGGCGTGCTAACATGGATTGTTGTTGACTCTGCATCTCTTCCAGCTCTGAGTGGTTTTAACACCTGCAAGGTAGGTTTGTAACAACCAACCCCACGTTGATTCCCCATGGAAAATACTGCACTGAGCGGTAAAGCAGCCTGCAAGCTGTAACAGCAGGAGTGCTTACGTGAGAGGTGGCAAGCAGTAGCAGCTTTTCTTGAGGGAGGCTGTCTTCAGAACAGAAATTATATGCTGTCAGTATGTTTCTTACTCCAAAGATCATTCAACACTAGAGATACTATGGTAGCCAAGGATGGCAACTGCAGGTTCTCCTGAAACCTCCATTTTCAGCAAGGACCTGGTACCTCATATATTTGTAAGAATAGATCAAACTCCTGAGAACAGTCTCAGGAACATCCTTATTCCAGTATGAGTCCAGTCTAGTTTTGTTTGCATCAGTTTTTATATGTGAAATGTAAGCACTGTCAGATGTTCAGCTGGAACTCAGAAAAGTAGCCGTGGGAAACAGCTGCATTTTGAGAAGTAGCCTGAGCACAGCAGAATCATGTTGCAGCTCAAGACATTTTCCTAGTAAAATATATCACATAATGTTGCTACTATTGTAGAAGTAGATGCAAATTAGTTCCTAAATCAGTCAAAAAAAAAAAAAAAAAAATCCACCAAACTCCACCAGGGAAGCTGTCCTTCCAAGAGGAGTAGTTAGAATGAGTCAAGGCATTAATCACATCATGTCAGTACAAATACTGAAAAAAAGTTTCAAGAACTTCAAAGCCAAACACTTTGTTAATGCACAAGCTATTTAGATGGGGGATGCCAAGCCATTTGCTGAATATTATTGAACTAGCTTTTAAAAGGTAAAGTGTTTTTTTTTAAATTTAGAAGTACAGACGCAGAGCAAAAAAAAAAAGCAGTCTTTCATAGCTGGTATATACCATTATCCATCTGCCTGTTTGGGCCTTCTTACCACAATAATGGTGCCAGTGAGGGCTCTGCCAACTGCATTTGCAATTTTCTTTCTGTTTTAAAGAGCAGGCAATTTTAGATCCTATTTACATTACTCATATGATTTTCTCCAACTGAAAATCCCTCTGTTACTATTTTCCACTGACAGAGAAAATATTGTTTGATATGCAGTCTGTTCCTTGCCTTCCAGATTTCGAATTTAAGCTCGTCTCAGCAATCAGTTCAGTATTTTCTTTTAAGAAACAAAACCTCACCTCAGCATTTACAGAATAGAAGCAGCATGAGAAAAGTAATAAAGTTACTGCTGTCCCAACGCATGGATTCCTACTGAACATCATACAACCTCTATCTAAGACAATCTGCATAGGGATTTAATTATATATTATTCTATAGAGCTCTATTATAAATTGAGTTGTTTTAAAATACCTGGTGGTGATACAGCTGTTGCAGTAAGCACAGGGTGACATATAGCCTTGCAGAGCCGTGACACAGTCTGCATCCACTAATATGCAACAGGTCACTTTGGTCCCTGTGAAGTCCCATCCCCAAGGCAGTCACCAGGAAACAGTGAGGATGCTGGGCCTCAGGAGTTACAAATCCTTAAATAAAGAAACCTACAGATTTTCTAATCTCTGATTTCCTAGTGGGTGTTTTCCTGAGACAGTTTGTTCCCATTTAAAAGGTAACAGAACAGGAAGAATGTACAACAGTGTTTTGGTTTACGTGCACAAACACCGTGCAGGATACTCTCCTCTCCAGCTGTCCTTTTAGCCCAGCTGACTGTCAGACACACAAAACCAATGAAACCCTGTTCACCAGGAAGTCCAGGATGCAGGAATCATCCCCCCACTCCCCAATACTCTCCTTGTTCCCAGGAATAAACCAGGTCACGTTAAACAAAATGGACATAACCTACACCAAATGCTTCCCAGCTACGAGCACCTGAATGGTAAGGACCTGTAAGTCAGTAACTTTATGCAACTGGTGAGGCAGAATGTTGTTTCAAAACCTGTTTGTATCTAAGCAGATCACCTAAATGTTGAAAATAATAGCTAAGGAAAACCAGAGCATTAACATTCTCAGAAACAACCTACACCAGACACTGAGCTAAACTTTGACTTCTCCTGTTATCATTTCCTTACTTGCAGAAGATGCAATATCTCAATTTTAAGTGCCACATTATTGTTTTCTTTCTTTCCAATAATTTGGTGGACCACCAAGTAATGTCTTATGGTCTGTAGGCTGAGAAATTGTTGGAAGATTAATCTGCCTCAGAGCAGCAAAGAGGCAGGGAAGATTCAATTTGCATCTACGTGTGAAGGGATGACTGCTGATTTCTGTCCCTAAGGGTCTGTCTTCTTACTTTAAGTTAAAAATAGTCACTTACATGAATAAACAAAAGTCACTGAAATTTTGAATGACTTCTAAACTACTGCTTTCTCATCCACAGGGAGCAGGTATACTCTGGGGGGAATGTTTTAAATGTTCTAAGAGCTTCTTCTAATAAAGAAATAATAAAATGTTTCTCTAATATAGTTGCCACTGAGAGATGAATCTTCTGCCAATCTTACTAACAGGAAAGTGTGTATTTCCTGAAAAGGCCATTTTTTTTAAAGTGAAAAAAACAACCAAACCCTACCCTTGAAAAGAAAATGCTGAACTACAAAAACCAAGTTTTGTACAACTTAGACGAGTTCTGCCTGGCTTTTGTATTTATAATTAAGATAACATTAATTACCCACATGGAATATAACTTTACTTTTTTACTGAAAAAAATGCCATCTTCAGGAAAACAAAACCAAGCAACTCACAGGATTTTAAAGCCATGTTGTTACTCTTGACAGAACATAAGAAATAGTTCAGGAGCTTGATTTAAGTCTGTGGGAGCTTAAAGTTCATGAATTACAGCTTCTGCGGCCATGCTCAGAAGCTACTAAACAACATAAAATGGGCAGCTGTCGCAGTCCAATACAACCTTGAGCTCCGGGTTTCAAACATTTTCACTGGGAAATATATATTTTTTTTAACAGAAAAACAGCGCAAAATACAGGCAAAGCTGTTACCTCCAAAGTCCCACACACTCTGCGGCAGGAGGCTGGGTGACCTGCAGCTCCTTCAGCCTCTGTCCCCATCAGCATGCCCACCCCGCGCAGGTGGTGGGACGAAGGGCAGGGCTGGGAGCAGGTGGTACAAAAGCAGGCTGGGAATGAACTGCCTGGCAGCACACTCACAGCGAGTCACCAAAGTGACTTTGTTCACGTTAGTAATTGTGGTGGTTCCGTTTCTCTATTTATTAAATCAAGGTGCAGCTCAGCTCACAGCCAGAGGAGAAATCCGTGCTATTACCAAGGTGATGGGAAATGCTGAAAGTGGGTGCTCTCCTTCATCCTACCCACCTGGCACTGCTTAGCCCAACAGCAGATTAAAAAAAAATAATAATCCAATATCTATGATACATTGAGGAAGAGTAAATTTAGAGTTTAGAGGATATTCACCATCCCATACATAAAGATTCTGTACATTTTTAAAAAAATTATAGAACAATCCTGGCTACTGGACTTGGTTGAATCTAGAGAAATAACATTCAGCTCTCCATCTAAATTTAAGAGAATCAGAAAAACCTTTTAGAGAGATGCTGAATTTCAGAGATCATTTTAATATTTCAGCTTCTAAACTGTCTGGGACAATTAAATGCATTGGTAATATGCAATTTTATTACTAGATGTAAACAACAATTCAGTCTGTACACCTTTTTAACATAAGTAGCTTAACTCTAGTGAGAAAACATTTATTTCTCCCAGTTTCTCACCGGCACATGCGAATTACACCTGAGCTAAAGACATAACCTTGATTTTGGATTCCTTAAGGATGTCTCATTAACAGTGAAGCTGAACTAAAACTTGTCATAAATAAATGGAAAGGACATTGATGTGGGAAAAAATGTTATTTCATGACTTGCGCAACTCTTGCTACACAAAGGAAAGTAGTTTATAAAAGAATAAACGTGCTGTATTCTTAAAGTAATTTTAAAAGATTATGTAACTTATTACGGTTGTCCATTACATTGACTGCAATATAAGTGTAATTTTTTTACAGAAACAAGTTTAATGCAACTATCCTCACTGCCAGTGCAAAATGCTTTAAAAACACTATTACTTTAGGAAAACATCTTCAGCTGTGAGTCCTAAAGTTAGAGTTAGTAGAATAAAGTTTACACTAAGAAACATTCCGAAAACCATAGGTGTTATTTTGGCAAAGCAATAGAGGAAGGCTGTAGGGTGGTGTTCTGGAAATAAGTATCTCAACCAAGATTAATAATGAGGAAAAGCTTATTTCGAATTGATGAATATACATACTCACTCTCAGCTTCAATTCACTGGAATAACTACTCCACATTAACATAACAACAAGTCAGCAATCAGCAATCTGAGTCTCAGGTCACTGACCACCTTCTGAAAGATGTTGCCCTCTCCACCCCTTCCTACTATACATGATCCTCATGCAAAACTTTTGATCTTCTTATTACACTCTTAACTATAAAATATTTCAGTAACCAAGTGGCAAAACTTTCCATATATCAAGTTCTAAGTGTAGGGATGGCACAAGTAATAAGACAGGCTAAGAACAGAGTTTAAAACAGCATCACCGTGAATTTGGTGGGCAATGTCAGCTGTTACAGCATCACCAGAGCCAGCAGGTGACAAGGTGCGGTGCTGCACAGCTCTGAAAATTATTGTTTTGCGTAGCCCCACTATTTTAATTCTGCTGATTTTTCTTACTTTTTAAATTTTGCTGCCTTCCTTCAGCTTTGTATTAGCTTTCTGGTGAAGACGGGATGATGGTTCCAGGAATGGTACTAAGGAACCATTCAGTGACAGACGGCCAGTTTTCATCTATGCCAGGCTACTAGAATCAAGAGTTTGCTCAATTTTAATTTCCCACATAAAATAGGTTGCTGAACCTATGACCATTTTTCAATATGTAAACTTCTCTTCCTGCAAAACCCCCTGGACAGATGTGGGAGCTTCGCTATGTCAAAATGGGTACAGCCAAGGAAGCACCTGCGTAGACCTGGAAGGGCTGATATACAGATACCAAAATACAATTTTATGATTTCCCTCTAGATTATTTTCATTATAGACTCCCAGAAAATCTCTCACTTTTCCTGGGATGGGCTTCAGGCGTGGGCAGAGCAGAGCTTTCGTCATCTTAATTGAAGGACTGATGATACAACACTCCTGTGGGGCTGGGCGCCTCAGACTGTGATGTGCTGCTGAATCCCTCTGACAACCCACATACTGAAGCAACTAAAAATTAGTTACATTTTAACAAGTAGCACAGCTCATTATATTTTTACCTTATTATACAGTTTTTTAATGTTATTACTACCTAAAATCCCTGGTCTACTTTGCCAGGCAGTCATCTGTTCTTCCAACAACACCTTTAAAATAAACACAGTCCCAAGAAGGCTATTTTGTTAAAACATTTTTAGAGCTGATGATAATGACAGAACAAACAAAGCAACAAACCCCCTACATTTAAAAAAAACAAGGAAGGTATTTGGCCAGCACTAATAGTTATTAGCTGCTAATTTGCCTTTTGTTAATCTCCTTCTCTCAGTTTGAGATGTTCATTCTCTACCAGATCATCAAGATAAAAGATAAAGGGTGTGTTCTGTGCTTTCCTGACACCAGTTTCAATTGCTTCCACTGGAAGTAAGCTTAGAATCATGGTATTTATACTGGGAAGTGTGTTTTCTGAAGTGTAAAAAGCACAGCATAAACCATGAAATAATTATTTACGCAAATAAAATAAAAGTATCAATTCTCAGAGCTCTATCATTATTATGTATGGCATTTAGCCCAGGTTAAAATGTTCCAATTAACTATCTTTTTTGTAAACAAAGGGGGTTTCATCTAAAAAACCCAACCCATTACTTTGAAAGGAGTTTTCACACCATACCCACCCTGTTACAAAAGTATAACTTAAAAAAGACCAAACCCTACTGCTCTTAAAAGCTAAAAAATCAAACTATATTACACTTAAAAGCTTACAATTTAATCGAGAGAAGGAAATAGCCAGGTGGATAACAACAAAAGATGTGCTCGGAACTTCTATTTTTGGAATACTGATATTAGAATTTCTGCCAACGCTAACAATAATGCTTATTGCAAGGTAAGTTTTATGGAAAGAAATGTTAGTATGGAAATAAAAACTTGGTCTTTTGCATTGCAGAGAATCGTTCTCCTTCGAGAGCGTGACCACAGTGGGATAATTAGTCTGACATTTAAACCTTTCTATCCTTTTGAATTGTTTATGCCCTTTAAGCAAAAGAGCTGATTATGAACTTCAATATTTTTCATCAGCCTAGAGCGAGTCCTAGGTTGCTCATATGTAGATAATTGACCAAAACAGTTCCAACTATGCTTAATTTTAATAAAACCTAATGAAATTTAAGTACTAGTAGATATTTTTCCTTTGACAAAGCAAGTCTTCATTGCTTCAAGCCTATCTTCAAGGAAATCTTCTTGTAATGGCTGATGGCAGGTAGGGAACACAATGTCAGCAAACACTAAATGAAGGGTAGCTTAACAAAGCAACGTTCCTAAATTATTTTAAAATAAAATATAAAAAATATTTATTAAATCTAAGCAAGTCTGCTCAATTTGTTGTGTGATATGCACTTTTTTGGCACAGGTTATGGAATGCCAAGTATAAAGTAAAAAGCATCAAAAATTGAGAAATACGTTAAGAAAAATATTTTTTGGGGAGAAGTTATTTTTGATACTTTACTGGAAGGGTTTGATATGGAGAAATAGTGTGAAATGGGGACAATGGACATCGACTGTGATTGTCTATGTCTGCTCAGGAATGTGGGTATGGTGACTAGTCATGGGTGCGGTGTCTGGTCACATAGGCACACAGCTTTGAGGAGACACCTACCCTTCTTCCTCTAACAAAGGGGCTATTTAAAAAGAATGAGAAAAGGATGAGAGACATTCCAAGGCTATCTAGAGGGAGGGAGTGCTAAGTCTTCTTGCTGGAGAAGATCGGATGGTCCCAAGGACATGAATCACCTACAAACCTGCAAGACCACCACATTCCAGGCAAAGGACTGATAAGCTAATTAACATATGAAGCGGGGTTTAGGTAACGAATATGTATAGGCGTTAATTGAATATTCATTTGTTTTATTGTATAAATGTGAGATGGTTCGTCACTTGGGTATGCACGCTTGTGGAGGAGCGATCCCCCGTGCATCTGCGCGCAATAAACATACCTACTTTGTAACTTTCGAGTTACAGAGTCTAATTCCGCACGTCAGGTTGTTTATGTTCTTTCAGAAAGACACACAAAACATCAATAGTTTTCTTGAGCTCCCTTCTAGGCAAACAGGCTCCCATTCCGAGGGCTGCCCTCTGGTCTGTGCTGCAGCAAGCGGCATTGCCCCCATGCTCCACTCCACCAAGGGCAGAGCGGACGGAGGTGCCACTCCACCACCCAGCTTTCCTGCACCACCTCCCCCTTCTGTGGGAAAGCTGTGGACAACAGGCCACGGACAGACTAGGAAAAGAAAGGGGAAACACCGCACCCCAGGAAGAAAAGAATTTACTGGCCAGGACTAACAATTAACAGCAAAGACCCCCCACCTGCCTCAACCTTTTCTGACTCCCACCGCTATCCATCACTTGTTAGCCACACGGGCACCCTAAAAAGCTGGCAAAAGAGAAAGGAGGTTGCTTAATAAATGGCCTTTCTTCAGCAGCCCTGGCCAGCTGCTCTATGAGGGCCACAGGTACCTGCAGGTACTTCTGAAAGCAGCCCACGGAAACCCTCTAGGACGTGGGGAGCATCTGGCAGGGAGGCAGGTGTTCAACCCAACCTGCAGCAGCCAGGCAGCCCGCTCCGCTGGAGTCAGCACAGCTGTCCTGACATTGGAGCCAAAATCCAGCTCTTTGAGGGGCGACATTCAATGTTCTATTTTTAGGCTGGCAACTCAGAAGTCAGCCACCTGCTGTTTAAACTACCCTAAAATTCGAATTTTGCATACACAGAAAGCAACAAGTGTTTCCACTGCTGATATGCAAGATAATGTAATTAAAAGGGCTTTTTCAATCTCTGACTTCCATCATTTCCATCTAGCCTGAAGCTAGATTATCGCTGTCCTAAGAGGCACTGCATACTCTTTACAGTTAAAAACTTTTCTTAAAGTGAATGTAATGTGAACTTAAAAAAGGAAAAAATCCTGCTACCTCCTAATATTATTGTCTACTCATTCAGAAGAGCTGTGCAATAGGGCAGATGCACACATACTTTACTGTATTCATTTATATATTTTTATATATAGATAGATAGATAGATATATTTACTGTTTTCAAAAATACAGAACAGTTGTCATCATTCAGACAACATGCCATTGGTGCCTTCCCAGGTCAGATTAAAACTACCACTAATGCCAAAAAAATAACACAATCAACGGTATGCCTTGGTACAGAAAGCAATTTAAGTGCCAGTTTTTGAAAACCCTTCCCTCATTCTCATTTTTTTCTGCCCCCTCCTCTTCTGCAACTATTCCACAACATGTCCTTTGGCAGGAGACCAGGACATGCCTCTAGAGGAGCAGAATGCATCGTGGAAATCACTGACCCTAAAATAGGTGTGTCACAGTTAACAGGCGTTCCTATTGAGGAGCTGGCAGAAGAAAAGTCTAATGCAGCCCTTGCAGCCCTTGGCGAATGAGTCTTACTACTACACCCTACCCTGATTTGAGGACCACATTTTGAAAGGTGCCTGAGAAGCTAAGGAAGAGTGCAGAAAAAAGCCAGAAAACTTTGAAGCCTGGAGAAAATGTCCTATGGTCAGAGGTTTAATGAGCTCAATCCTTTATTTATTTATCACAAGATTTAGTGGTGACTTAATTACAGTATAGGGGACTTTCAAAGGGAAGAAAAAACAGATATATATTTTTTTAAATGTATTGGAGGGAGTAAGGACAAGACAAAAAAAAACCCAAACCAAAACTTGCCATCAGTCAGAGAGAGAAAGTGAATAAATTCAGCTCAGTTTAAGGCAGTGTATTTTAACAGTGCATTAACAACTAAGATAAACCAGAGAGCGTTTCTTATGCCTCAGTATCTCCAAGCAGAGCCTATGCAACTCAAGGAGACTTGTGTTAGTAAAACACAATGTGTATTTTAAATAAATATCCATGACTTGGCTCTGTACAGGGCTAACTATGTACCACATAATGTTCTGGAAAGCACCAGGGTGCAACTGGTCAATGTTCACAAACAGTGCCTTTAGGTCTGGCTTTCCTGAGAAGAAATCTTCTTCCAGATAAGAGGGAAGAAAAAAAAATACCAAACAAAAACACCTTTAAAAAATTGAGAGTAAGACATTAAAGTAAGTATTTAAATTTCCTTAATTGATTTCGCTTGTGTTTCTTGGCTAATGCAAGCCTTTGTAAAGGTACCACCAGATAACATCCTAGAGCTCAGCCTGGCCTTAAGGAATGGTCCATCCTAAAAGGCTCTGAGATGCCCAGGCCAGCTGAAGGTGGGCTCACAAACACTGACAATGCCATCAGAAAAGGTTCTTGCTCAGGGATCTTCAGCTGGGTACTGCTCTTGCAAGCCTGAAGGCAATACTCAGCCAACCCAAATTCAGAGCTATATTGCTGAAAAGTGTCTTAATTCACTAATATGCTTAAACAGTTATTAACAGGGCAATTTCAGAAAAATACTGCAAAAAATCTCAGGTTTGTGTTTTGGCTTTTTTTTTTTTCTTTTTTTTAATTAAGAAGCCCACACAGTAAGCCTCTCCTTTATTGACACTAACACTCATTTATCACTAGTTAGGCGTTTTTAAAAATAGATACAACGTTACTGAATAAAATGCAATAAATAAAACGAGAAATACCATTTTGAAAAGTCCTTTGTCTTTTCCAGGAATGGTCAGCATCACAGCATCACCCCTACAGCTGCAGTGGTGAAAACACTGAAAACACAGATAAGACCCTCTGGCACTGAGTGTTTCTTGAGCCTGTGCTACTTACCTTGGAAATACACTGATTTAAACACCACCTTGGGAAGACCTCCTCAAACTGGTAAAATGCACTTGACTCATGGGTTGTCCTTAACACAGACACAGTGAACATCTGGGAGTTGCTAGGGTTAATGAGTATGTGACACAGCAAGGTGGATTCACTCACACTTCCCTTAATTAACACATTTATAAATATTCATAGGTCAACTAGATCTCTAATTATTCCCAGAGACTCGGAGAAGCCTAATCTTCTATTAAAATCTTAGCCTTTTATCTTTTTATCTACTAGACTTTTTTTTTGACCAAACGTTAAATCTGTCACTTGAAAAAAACCTGTGAATCAGGCAGTGCTCATTAAAATCTGGAAAACTCATTTCAGTAAGAAGTTAATTTAATTAAAACAACGTGAAGTATGAACGGCATGGTGCAACAAGCTGAACAAGGACCACAAAGCCACATACTATGTTGCCTTATTCCAGGTGTAATACCATTTCGTGTCGGCATTCTTCACACTACAGTAAAGCCTGAGGCAAAAACTAAAAGAGGACTTACTATTTTCTTGCACAAATACATCTCACGAGTCTGTGTCCATGATGAGTCTGTCCCTATACTGCACACAGATACATCAATAACCAGCCACCTCATTTTCCTCCTCCACAGTGGTTTCACCATGCCATTCCTCTACTCCACAAACAATCCCAGGCCACAGTGGGACCCATCTGACCCATTAGAGCATACCACAAATACCAGCCTTTGCTGGAGGTGCTGGTAGAGCATCCTGCCCTCCACCAAGACATGTTTACCACACTCAGATTTCACAATGCAGCCCCGAGGGTGGAGAGGATGCAGATGCCCAGCAGAGTCCGGCACTAACGCTGCATTTATGGCAAGCTGGCTGCCGTGTCCGCACTGCTCTGTGCATTTCGAGCTTGCCTATGAAATCCTGCCCTCTCCCAGCTAGGCTGCTGCTCCTGCACTCTGGATCCATACTTGTGTGGGAACACATGCACGGAGATGAACTCTGCTCAAAAAATGAAAAATCTCTCCAATTTCCTGCCAAGAACTGTTCAGAATCACATCTTCAGAACAGTGGAGATCTCTCAAACAGACTCATATTCCTCTTCGATAACTACTGAACGCCCAGAAAATAAAACCCGTAGTGCTTAGAAACCTGTCATCAGCCACTTCAGGTTCTGATTTTTTTCTTCTTTTACCTGTTACAGATTTTCCTTTGGCAGAAATGGCTTTGCAATATCACAGCTGAAATACCACCTGCAAAGAACCTATACTCCAGTTTCGTGAGCTGAAACGTTTGCAAATGCCGAAATACAAGTCCCAGCAACTTCTCTTCTATGAGGACTGCAGCTCCCAGGTATCAGTGCAGGTTTTGCCCTACGTAAAAGCCCAGTGATGGAGGTAGGAAGGGCTGCACAATGCACTGGATGCATACTGGAAGATCAGCCAGACAAGAGAATACACTGTGTGGAGGACAGTTAGAGACTAGGGTAGGCAATACTTGGATGTGAATGTGCGGACAATTTTGCTCAAAGGTTAGAAAATAGGCAAGAAATAGGTAGAAGAATGGCAAAAAATCTATAGCTGTTTCAAAAGGGTAAAAAAACAGCTCCCTTGGAGAATCTTTCTTGAAGAATCAGAAAAAAAAAACCAAAACAAAAAAACCCAACCAAACCCAAAAACCTGAATTGCAAGTAATTTAAGCTTGAAGAGACACTGCTGAACAGGAAAGGTAGTTCAAAGACCTTACAAGGACTACGGGGGATGCACGTGCAGTCAGTTGCAAGTTAGCAGGAGTGTGATTCTCAGGAGCCTCTTTCAATGACAGAAAACTCAAACACAATCCAAGACTGAATCGCTCTTTGCCTAGCCGAAGGCTGCACGCTGCAAGGTGAAAGCAAAATAATGCAAGATTGCTGAAAACAGCTTTATATTTTGCCAGTGAAAACATTTGGCAAAAGGTACTTTGGTATCTGTGTTTATACAACTTACTGAGGACAGGATTCATTGTAATGCTCTAAATCATAAACGTATAGCTTGTGTCTCTTTGGGATTTTAATTATGAGGACACTGAGAAGAAATTAAGCAACAATTTTTATAATACTGGTATAACAAAGAAATAGAAATTAAACCCCTCATCAACATATCTGCATCTAGTGTACTATTTTCTGGGTGTTCTGCAGCTCCAAATTCCTTTCCTTGAAAAGACAGCGTTTCCCACAATCCTTTTGCTTTTGTTCACAAGCATTTTTCCATTACATCCTGCTCCCATTCACATTTTTCCATTACATCCTGCTTCCAT
Source organism: Falco peregrinus (assembly GCF_023634155.1). NCBI lineage: Eukaryota > Metazoa > Chordata > Aves > Falconiformes > Falconidae > Falco > Falco peregrinus. The sequence goes on along the minus strand of NC_073724.1, from coordinate 7,128,117 downwards.
TCCCACTCATTATGCTTTTTTCCCTCTTTTTCATAGTTCTTTCCCTTTTAATGATCTCAAGACTATACAAGAAATGTTATCAACCTATAAGCGTATCATCATGCAAAATGCATCCTACAAAAATAAAATCAGCTTCCTAAAAATACTCTGGTTTGAAGAACTTGGGAATTACGTTTATGTAACAATGACGGATAAATACAAAGCGATGGAGAGCAATTATAGCTACAGGTATCCAATACACAACAATTACTTCTTTACTGAGAAGCATAAAACCGCAGTGCCTATATTGAAGTACATAAGTTACTATTGAGTGTTATACGCAATTTTATACATAGAAACACATATAAGATTTTGATATTTGTCCTGGTTTTGGTTGGAATAGAGTTCATTTTCTTCCTAGTAGCTCATGCAGAGCTGCGTTTTGGATTTCATATGAGAATAATGTTGATAACACGCTGATGTTTCAGTTGTTGCTAAGTAGAACTTATTCTAAATCAAGAACTTTTCAAGTTCCCAGGCTCAGCCAGCGAGCAGGGGCACAAGAAACTGGGAGGGGACAGAGCCAGGACAGCCGACCCAAACTGGCTAAAGGGATATTCCATAGCATAGAACGTCATGCTCGGTGTATAAACTGGGGGTGGGGGTGGCCAAGGTCACAATTGCTGCTCAGGGACAGGCTGGGCATCTGTCAGCAGGCGGTGAACGACTGTATTATGCATCACTTGGGTTTTGGGGTTGTTGGGGGTTTTCTATTTGTTTCTTCTTGAGTGTTATTTCTCTTTCTCTTTATTATCTCCCTTTTCATTACAATTACTGTTATTATTATTATTATTTTACTTTATTTCAATTATTAAACTGCTCTTATCTCAACCCACAGGTTTTATGTTTTTCCAATTCTCCTCCCCATCCCACTGCAGGGGAAAGGGTGAGAGCGAGCGGCTGCGTGGTGCTTTGCTGCTGGCTGGGGTTAAACTACAACAGTTCTTTGTTTTGCACCCAATGTTGGGCATGAAGGGTTAAGATAACAACAGATATGACCAGAGCGTGTTAAAACAAATTTGTTATAAGCATTCATTGTACTGCTTTAATAATCACTGGTCACAAAGTTGATTTATTTGCTCTCCGAGTTGCGTTGTGCAATGCCTTCCTTGCAGCATGTGTTCGCTGTTCTGGTGTTTATCTCCTTTGGGGCCTGGGTCGAGGTTATCGTTTTGCTCTACTTTGTAATGCTGCCTTGTGATATGATAGAATTGCTGGTTACACAACTAATCTGGTCCGTGTACCCTGCATTACTGTCACCTCTGTACTCTGGGAGTCATCTAATGGGAACTATTAATAATTACATCTTTTGCCTTTTCTCCTCGGAGAGCCAACCTATGGAGGAGGCATCCTCCCACATTTTCCCCTTCCTCACCAGGTTAATTACAGCAGCATTTGAGAATTTTGAAAATTTTGAATAGCCTTGGGATGTTGAAACCAGCATGGTCCTATTGCAAGGAACCAGCATGTTGCTTAATGTGCTCCACATCTTGTTTAAGGTTAAACTATTTTAAAATACCACCCAGAGATCTGTGCAAGGCTGGATAGTTGTGAGTGGCAGGGTGTGCGGGATGGTATGGGCAAGTGTCTAGGACAGCGGGCACCTCCAGCATTTTGGAACTTCATCCCTGAACAAGTTCAGAATATGGAAAAAAAAATGATATATTTGGAAAGAGTATGCTGTTACCCTGGCAATTCCACAGAGACACAAAACTCTGCAATGTGCTGGGGCTTGGCCCATGCCTACCAAGCCCAGTTCAACACCATTCAGTACCACCAAGGGGAAAAAAGGTCCCCGGGTCTGATGGCAACAACAGACACTGTGGCTACTCCAGCCCCAGCGACAGTCATTGCAACTGCTCCAAGCCCAGCAACAGACATGGGGGCTACTCTGACCCTAGAGTATTTCTACACAGAGTAAAGTAATTCTATACAGAGTAGCCATCTATATTTCTACAGAGAATAATCCTACACAGAGCAGCCACCCACACTGGCAGTGTAGCTGAACCAGAGAACCCACCCAGGCTGGTATCAGTCACCCCTATACACAAGAACAGACATGAAAATCAGCGCATTTACTGAAGGAGAATGAAGGTCAGCACAAGGACATGAGGAAGAGGCAGAATGAGAGGTAATGACAGTGAGTTGCAGGATATGCAAAAAGATTTCAGCCACCACCCAGCTGAGCACATTATCACCTGGTTGCTCTGATGCTGGGACAATGGGGCTAACAGTTTGGAATTAGAGGGTAGGGAAGCCAAGCAGCTGGGATCACTTTCTAGGGAAGGGGGTATTGACAAGGCTATTGGAAGGGGGACAGAAGTCCTCAGCCTCTGCAGGCAACTCCTCTCAAGCATTAAGGAAAAGTACCCTTTCAAGGAAGATGTTGTATGTTGCCCAGGCAAGGGGACATCAGTAGAGAGGTATCCAGTGCCTGAGGGAATTAGCTATGCTAGAGATTATTGATTATGACCTGAACAACATGCAATTATCCACGGAACCAGACAAACTCCAATGCACACGACCCATTGGGAATTTGTACAGAGCGCATCGTCATCGCGTGCCAACTCATTAGCAGTAATGTACTGGAGAGATGAAGCTGTAGCAATGGCAGATGAAGTGGCTCACCAGCCCCGGGATATGAAAACAATCTCTCTTCCTCCTTCATCTTGGCTGTGGAGAAACTGATCCAGTGACTTGATGAGGATAGATCCTCCTCCCCGTCTGTATAGACCTGCATCTCAGCTGTTAACAGGGGGTGTCCTTTTGCTCAAGAGAGAGGATATAGAAGGTACACGCCACAGGGTAGGCAGGACTACACAGAAGACATGATTAACTGGGATGGAAAACGTATATCAACCCTAGAGACACAGGTATGTGAATTGCAAGGAAAAACAATCACAGATGGGGGTTCTGCCCGGAAGATTGCTCCAGGCTCTGGTGGGCAGGTTCTCAGGCAGAATGGAAGGGCTGATCTTTCTCCTGATCCGATGGAAAGGAATTCTAACCTGTTTCTACAAGAAGTGGGCAGGGCAGCCTTGCACCACAGCCACTCTGCATCGCTCGCTGCCCTGATGGAGACTCCTGTGAACAGAACTAGAAGGGCCCTCCTTCCAGCAAGGTGGAGGACAAGGATAATCACGTTTACTGGACTGTGTGGATCCCATGGCCTGGCATGTCAGACCCACAGGAGTATAAGGGTCTAGTAGGCACCAGTGCAACGTGTACTCTAATGTCACCAAGCTGTAAAGGGGCAGAACCCATCTGTATTTCTGGAGTGGCAGGGTTATGCCAACAGCTAACTGTATCGAAGGCTGAAATAAGACCGACTGGGAATGAGTGGCAAAAGCACCCCATTGGGACCGGCCCAAAGGCTCCGTGCATCCTTGGCATAGACTGTCTCCGGAAAGCATATTTCAAGGACCCAAAAGGGTACCAGTGAGCTTTCAGTAGAGCTGCCGTGGAGACAGAAGAAATTAAGCAGTTGTCTACCTCGCCCAGTCTCCCAGAGGACCTTCTGTCAAGGGGGCTGCTGAAGGTTGAAGAATGACAGGTGTGATCACTACCCAAACAGTGCACCGGCAGCAATATCACAGCCACCAAGACTCCAATTCCCATCCATAAGATGATTCATCAACCATAGAGCCAAGGAGTGATCGGCAGGACTCACTCACCCTTTAATAGCCCCATATGGCCAGCGTGAAAGTCTAATGGAGAGTGCAGACTAGCGGACTATTGTGGCCTGAACGGGGTCCCACGCTGCCACAGTGCTGCCATACTAGGCATGCCAGGACTTCAGTATGGAGTAAACAGCAGCCAGATGGTATGCCAGAACGGATATCGCTAACGCATTTTTCTCAATCCCTTTGGCAGCAGAGTGCAGGCCACTGTTCGCTTTCGCTTGGAGGGGTGTCCAATAGACCTGGAATCAACTGCGCCAGGGGTGGAAACACAGCTCTACCATCTGCCATGGACCGATCCAGGCTGCGCTGGAACAGGGTGGAGCTCCAGAACACCTGCAATACATTTACGATATCATCCTGTGGGCCAACACAGCAGAAGACATTTTTCAGAAAGGGAAGAAAATAGTCTGAATCCCTCTGAAAGCTGGTGTTGCCCTAAAGTAAAGTAAGGTCAAGGGACCTGCACTAGAGATCCAGTCTGTAGGAATAAAATGGTAAGATGGACATCATCAGATCCCCATGGACGTGATCAAAAAATAACAGCTGTCTCCACCGATTAGTAAGAAACACACACAAGCTTTCTTAGGCGTTGTGGGCTTTTGGAGAATGCATATTCCAAATTACAGTCTGATTGTAAGCCCCCTCCATCAAGTGACATGGAAGAAGAATGATTTTAAATAGAGCCCTGATCCCCGGCAAGTGTTTGAACAAATTAAATTTTATGTAGTAGCTCTTGGGCCAGTTTGGGCAGGACAAGATGTAAAAAATGTGCTCTCTACTGCAGCTGGGGAGAATGGCCCTACCTGCAGCCTCTGGCAGAAAGCGCCAGGGGAGAGGCGAGGTTGACCCCTAGGCTTTTAGAGCCAGGATACAGGGGGTCTGAGGCTTGCTGTACCCCAGCTGAAAAATAGATACTGGCAGCTTATGAAGGGGGTTCGAGCTGCTTCAGGAGTGATTGATACTGAAGCACAGCTCCTCGTGGTGCCTTGCTTGCCAGTGCTGGGCTGGATGTTCAAAGGGAGGGTCTTCTCTACATCAGGCAGCTGATGCTGTATGGAGTAAACGAGTCGCATTGATCACAAGAGCTCAAATAGGAAACCCTAGTTGTCCAGGAAATCATGGACGTGATAATGGATTGGCCAGAAGGCAAAGACTTCAGAATGTCACCAGAGCAGGAAGTGACATGTGCTGAAGAAGCCCCACTGTATAATAAATTACCAGAAAACGAGAAGCAACGTGCCCCGTTTACTGATGGGTCCTGCCATACTGTAGGAAAGCATCAGAGGTGGAAGGTGGCTGTATGGAATCCCCTACAACAAGTTGCAGAAACTGCTGAAAGAGAAGGTGAAGGCAAATCGAGTTAGTTGCAGAGGTGAAAGCTATCCAGCTGGCTTTGGACATTGCTAAATAAGGAAAATGGCCAACACTTTACCTCTACACTGACTTATGGATGGTGGCAAATGCTTTGGGGATGGTTGCAGCAATGGAAGCAGAGTAACCGGCAGCATAGAGGCAAACCCATCTGGGCTGCCCCGTTGTGGCAAGATATCACTGCCTGGGGATGAACCTGGTTGTGAGGGCACATCATGTAGATGTTCATGTACCCAAGAGTCATACCACTGAAGAACATCAAAACAACCAACAGGTGGATCAGGCTGATAAGACTGAAGTGGCTCAGATAGATTTGGATTGGCAGCATAAGGGTGAATTTATAATGTGGTGGGTCCGTAACGCCTCAGGCCATCAAGGAAAAGATACAACAAATAGGTGGACTTGTGATAGAGGAGTGGACTTGACCATGGACACTATTGCTCAGGTTATCCACAAACGTGAAACGTGGGCTGAAATTAAGCAAGCCAAGTGGTTAAAGCCTCTCTGGCATGGAGAACGATGGCTGAAATATAAATATGGGGAGGCTTGGCAGACTGATTCTATCACACTCCCACAAACCTGCCAAGGCAAGCACCACGTGCTTACCATGGTGGAAGCAACCACCGGATGGCTGGGAACATGTCCTGTGCCCCATGCCGCTGCCTGCAACACTATCCTGGGCCTTGAAACGCACGTCTTATGGCAGCATGGTACGCCAGAGAGAATTGAATCAGTAACAGGACTCACTTCCATAACAACCTCAGAGATACTATGGCCAAGGAGCATGGCATTGAGTAGGTATATCAAATCCCTCATCATGCACCAGTCTCTGGAAAAATCGAACACTACAATGGACTGCTGGACTCCACCGACAGCAATGGGACCTTCGAACACTGGGGTACACGTCCAGCAAAAGCTACCTGGTTACTCAACATCGGGGGATCTGCCAATCAGGCTGGTCCTGCTGAACCAAAATTTTTACGTACTGTAGAAGGGGACAAAATTCCTGTAGCACGTTAAAAACATGCTGGGGAAAAGAGTCTGGGTTATTCCTGCCTCAGGCAAAGGCAAACTCACCTGCTGGGTTGTTTTTGCTGAAGGACGTGGGTGCGCTTGGTGGGTAATGCGGAAGGATGGGAAGTTTGGTGTGTGCCTTAAGGAGATTTGATTCTGGATGAGAATAGCCAATGCATTAAATTATATGATGTTGATTGCTACATAACACCATATATGATCACTTCTATGGTGGCTATATGCCCATCGCTGCGCTGGGCACCGTGGGCATCTGTCTCTGCCACTCCGGATTTGGGGATCTGAACCCAACTCCCTTCCAATCACCACATTAATGAACAAACTTTAAGGAAACCAGACAAGTACAGGTCAGAACTAGCTTCAGCATGCAACAATCCAACAGCACACACCATTTTTCCTGCTCTGAAAGACTGTGAATGACAGATTGAGCCCAGAGTCATGGACTAAATGAACTCAACAAGCATTTCACAGGGGTGACCCACAGACTAAGGGAATGATATCTGTCTGTATATATCAAAAGACAGGAAGGTGATGGTGTGCTGGAAAGTGTGGGACCTGGGCATGACATAAATGATATAGAATAAGGGGTGGATACTATCCTGGTTTTGGCTGGGATAGAGTTAATTTTCTTCCTAGTAGCTGATACAGCACCGTGGTTTGGATTTACTATGAGAATAATGTTGGTAACACAGTGACATTTTTAGTTTTAGCCAAGTAGTGTTTATACTAAGTCAAGGGCTTTCCAGCTTCTCAGGCCTTGCTAGCCAGAGGATTGGCACGAGAATCCGTGAGGGGACACAGCCAGGACAGCTGACCCCGACTAGCCAAAGGGATGTTCCATACCATGGGACGTCATGTTGAGTGTATTAACAGGGGGAAGCTGGCAGGGCAGGGGAAATTGCTGCTCAAGGGCTGGTTGGGCATCTGTCAGCAGGTGGTGAGCAACTGCATTGTGCATCACTTGGAGTTTGTTTGTTTGGAGTTTGTTTTTTTAGTTTTATTTCTGTTTTTGTTATCTCCCTTTTCATTAGAATTACTATTAGTTGTAGCATCACTATTTTATTTTACTTTATTTCAGTTACTCAACTGTTCCTATCTCAACCCACGGGTTTTACCTTTTTCCAATTCTCGTCCATGTGGCAGGGGTGTGTGTGTGGGTGAGTGAGCGGCTGCACGGTACTTAGTTGCTGGGGGGTTAAACCGTGACAATAGTGCACACAAATTCAGGTTTGAATAGTTTTGAAGTTCCATGAAATGTGAACACAATCATAAATTCAGAAATGATCCCCAGCCTCACACTGCTAAGCCTATCACCTCCAAGCCAACACATAGAAAATGACATTTTCCGTATTGGTTGTGGCTAGTTCCCTTATCGCAAACTGGCCACGTTGCCATGACACAGCGTTTGGTGCTCTGGTTTCAAAACACAATTGTTCTTTCTTTGATGTTTCTTCAGTTTATAATAGCTTAGCTACTGCGAGGGCTGAGCAAATGAAATAAATCTCACCCATTCTAGTTACTGATGAAGTCCTATCAGCGAACCGCCACCAAAATTGCAATAAAGCTTTATTTCATAGCGCATTAGTTGGTTCACTTCATGAAAGAGCTGAAAAGAAAATTAATGTAGTGGGTGCTCTGGGGACTAAAACTTAGGACGAACTAAGGAATTGAGTTTTTGATCATATGAAAGTAATTACTGTTATTTAGGGAAATAAAATCCTGAATTGTATTATACTTTTCCTGGTACAGCCGCTAAGGCTAACAGTGCTTTGGAAAAGATTCATTTCCTTTTGAGAGAGGCAGTATGAAAGAAGAATAAGTGAATATGAGACAAAAGACACTGTATTGTGATACAAAATATTCTCTATAGAACAATAACAACTGATAAGTACTGTACAAGGTTCGCATGAAAGCAAAGGCTAAAGGAAAAAAGGACAGAACTATATGATTGTGAACAAGGGAAGTTAAGCAAATATGATAACACTTTAAACAGAACAGCAGGATTTCATATGCTGAATTAATGATTTACACAGAGAAGTATAATGACAAGTCAGAAATCTTACTGCATTTTTGCTGAAGGTTACTGAAATTCCTTCACCATATCTAATTACAAAATTACATCTAATTACAAAAAAAAAAGTTAACGATTGTAAATATAAGTTGACCAAGTATAATGTAAGCATTTTCAGAAATATCTATATTTCAGTTGAATTTCTAATGTAAACAATCAAATGCTGATGGGGTAAAAACCATGTCACTTGCAGCCAGGCTGAATTTGCTGTTACTCATCTTTTCTTTTGCAACAGCATTGTTTCTAGGCATAGCAACGTGGAAGCACTGGGATTCTGGAAACAGTTTTGAGGAACCTCCTGCAAAACCAGGAACTCCAGGATAAAAATTCTTGGCTTTTGCTTTATGGCACTCAGTGGAAAGTCTTCATCCTTAGATAAACTCTCAATTTCAAATGTTTATTTGAAACACACATAGTGACTTTGCACTAAATCTGTTTCTAGACTCAATTGTTTTGTTTAACTTATTTCTCCCACTAAATGGAGAACTAAAGACAGACTTGCAACTGTCACATAAACATCTTCACCCTTTTTTAAGGGACCAAAAGTGTCTGCAAGTAAATTAGGACAAAAAAAACCCAAACCAAAACAAAAACCCCAAACAAACAAACCAACCCAAAACCAAGACAAACAAGTGTAAGAGGCAAAAGCCATGATTTGCAACCAACGAGCAAGCGAGTTCACTGCAGAACAGCTCTTCACATCAGAATTCAGTAGAATTATCAGTGTTTTCCCAAGAATCACTAAGGGGTGAAAAAAAAGTTGCCTAGGGAAGTGGGATGAACAAAAGAACTAGTCATACTTCCAATAGAGCTTGGCCTGTGACTACAGGGAGAGCTAGCATCTTCTCTCCTCATTCAAAACGTATTAGAATGGCCACATTAATAAATGTTTTGCTTTTAGCTTTTAATATAATGGACATCTCTATTGCATATCTGAAAAATCAATAAGTACAGATCAATAGAAATGCAAATATCAGCAGGTTTTTTTTCCAGTACTGTCTATGTAGAGTTTTTTAAATAGTTTCAAAAAGTCAAGTAACTTTGGAAAGCATCCTGATAAATGTAGACTAATGCATGCACTAAACAGGCAAGTGGAGATCAGAAAATTCACAATTTTCCATCTTGTTCGGTCTCCCAACGGCCAATGTACCTTACATCACTGGAAAAAGGGAGCATACGAACCCATTTTTCCTCTTCAGAACTACCTGCTGAAAAGGAAAAAAACCCAACCTTTAGATTCCCAACCATAATTCAGTTATTATGAACATATTATCCAAGTCCTACCAATCATATATTCCCTGTATTATTGGTGAAAAGTAGGCTAGGAAGAACATCTAAAAGAGATGTCGGGAACAGGCTAGCAGATACATTCCTACAAGCAAGAAGTTACAATATTTACTACTACCTACAACAAATAAAAATACATTATCAAACATATAGAAAACATTTTGTAGACATTATCAGTCACGGTATTCTTGACTGAACAGAAATCAACTAGCCATGCAATACCTTCTCATGTTTCAGATACATCAGATGCACAGCGAAACACAAGCACCACTTCTGTCCGGACCAAAAAGGCAGCTGCGTGTCTGCTGTCTTGCTTTAGCAAAGCACATTTCCCTCTGTCAGGCATCTATGCAGGCCTTTTTTTTTTTTTTTTCTTTTTCTTTTTCTCATTGGATTTATTTAAGTTTTAATGATATATTTGAAAATAAGGCTATCCATGTCAATATCCACTTTATTCTACAGTTTTCAGTCTTTCCAGAAAAGATCTTGGTTTCTGCTAAGGCATCCTGTACCTACTACTTAGCTATCACGAAGACCTAAGTCCAAAAGGCTGTGAATGATGACCCAGGGCTGAATTTCAGGTGCATCAAGCACCGTGACCACCTATTAGTTTCAGGCGTAGGGGAGGAAATAATTCAGTTGTCTCCATTAAGGAAATAAGAAACCAGTGATTATTTCTGTCAACAACTATTTAGTTGTTAGCACTTCTTAAAAAGAAATTGAATTTCCTCAAACATTATTTGCAATGTGGAATACAAGTTTCAGTGCTATACATCCCACTCAGGTTTTACGATAAAACATGAAATACCTACTCTGATGCCAGAAATACTGAACAGTATATCTTAACTGCATGCTCTATGATACTGATTTAACTAAAATCCTTGTTAATGTCACAAATCAACCAGCACGGTTTGTATTTAATCACTGCTGTAATTGCAATGACATGTATAATTGTTGATTTTTTTTTTTTTAAGTGCTGGGGGGATAACTTTTTGGATAGAATTTATGACTAGAAATGGGAACATTTGGTGTCTGCTCCCAGTTTCTAGATTTCCATTTACGAAAAAGAAGAGGAAAAGCCACAGGCGGTGTTCTGAAAGGCAGACTCTCCATTTCACACCGTGATGGAGACACCTCTTACAAATCGTAGTCCCCAAAAGATGCAGTCACTAGAACAGTTTGTCTCAAAGACCGTGGTATGTTCCCTATTCATTTTTTCCCTGCATGATGGGAACATAACGGTTCTGTGAATATGGCCCTTAACATCTCTCTATTAGGACAGGAGATATGAGTAGCAATTATGATAATTAAATGTAATTACATTAAAAATAATTAGCACTTTAGCTATCAATTGCCATGCACTGTACAGCAATTAAAAACAGACGAAATTTCAGCATAATTTTTATTACTCTATTCTTCATTCAAAACAGTAAATGGTAAAGAATATTTTCTTTTCATGTGTGCTGTGCTCTCATTTTAATGGGCTTTACCGTCATCTGAGTAGAATAAGTACTACCAGAGGTGACATAATTGTCAAAACATTACAATTTGGACTTTTTCCCAAAAGACTCAAGTAAATTATTTTAATATGTATACTTATGAGACATTGAACAAAAGATGATTGCCATCTAACTTTATGGTCTAACAGATCCCTCCTCATTACAGATATTTAAACAAAATTAAAACGGATGATAGGATCAAATTGAGTAAACAAACTTTTAAGTAGACTTTATTGCTGATTGACTACAGCATGAAAAATACTCCAGCATGCCAGTATCTTGCGAGAATTCAGTTGGACTGTTTGTACATATATAACAGGAAAACACGCTCCAGCATTTATAAAATCTACCAAACCAAAACGACGTTTTCTTCCTGGATCTATGAAATAGTACTGTCAGCTGATACAGAACATGAGGTCTTCGTAAAAGAAAATCTCCTGAGCAAATGAGTGTGACTTGAAGTGCTTGGAACTGGGATTGATGAGAGACCTCTTACTCAGCAGGTAGAAGTGCACTTCAAAGCTGCCTCAGTGATGGATAGTTTCTCCAAACTTGCTCACGGAAAGACATCTCTCCTTCTCCCACTTTCTGAGCAGAATCCCCTTTTTGTGCATAAAACGTCAGGCCACTGAAAGTGATTCCTCTTTGGAAAGAGGCCAGTGTGCCTTGCCTACCAACTGACCAGACCAAAATGTGGCCATCAGGCAAAATAAATTATTTACTTGCCAGTTATCAGTTCTCCAAATTCAACTAATAATATACTCGAAATTCAAATTAAGTCCTTTCTCAAATAACGTCATAAAAAATTACAACAATTCTGCCAGATCCACACAGGGACACTGGTGGTTTGATTTGGTGGATACAGGAATAGTAACACAAGAAAAAGAAAACATGCATGCACCATTTCTGATTTAGTTACAACTGGATTGGAAAGAAAAAAGTAAAAATTATCTGGAAAAAAAGTTTCACTTGTCATCCTTAAAATGACTACATCAATAGAAATGCAGCAAGAAGAAGGGGAATCATTCTGCTATCACCCAGTGTCACTGTGTAACAGACACAGCAGATGCCGTGTAAAATTGCAGAATTTGTCTAGCAATGTAAACCCATAAGAACACATAAAGTTAAATAAAATTGTACCCAAAGGAACCAAGGAGTAGATTGCTCGGGACTGAGCTGACTAGTATTTATTGTTACCAAGGTAGTTTTAGATAGCCTGTTGCCTGAACACCACTTCTCAGCCACTTTTGGGACCAGCCCCTCTCCCATCCCGTGTCTGGACGTCGATGACAAGTGCTGCAGGGCACAAAATATTTACCTGTACGCATCTGTGCGGCACCTAGGCAAGCTGGCCCTACCTTGGTTTGACAACAGGTGTCACAATTATAAACATGACGAATACCTACCCCTGGAAGACATTTCTGGCCAGTTCATGAGGTATTTACTATCAGCATTGTGAATTCTAAGAGTAATTTGAAACGTATTCATTAATGATTAATGGAGTAAATATTTGCTGGCCTAGTGAGGCAACTAGGAATCCAATGTTTATCTGTGTTAAGAAAATCCATTATTTAAATACTTACTGAACACCTGTGTTATTCATAAGCTTGTGTTGTAAAAATAACTGGTCCCACGCTTGGCGCTCACATTACTCTTTACTTCAGAAAGACCCTGTGAGGCCAAACCATTAGCTACTCACACTGCACCTTCTTTAAAGCTTACAGCAGCATTAGGCACGTGGCTGTTTCAAGCTGATTTACAACACGTACTCCATTACTAGTGGAGTACTTACAGACCTGTGCTTTTAGGGGTTGTAGCGCTTCAAGGCATTTTAAGGAATATTAAACTTTTAGCTGTCGTTCCTTTATGTATCACATTCAGCTTCTGCCCTCTGCCTCCAGTCTTTACAGGCCTCTAAGGGGATTCTGGCTAATTGGCATAATTAGGGAATAGACATGGGATAATGTCACTGCTCTCCTGCAGAAAAATCCTAGAGGTGATGGGTCAAAAGAATAAATCTTGTGGGGAACTGGGAGCCTGTGAGGATCAGGAGTGGGAAAACAGAGAAGAGCAAAAGAGAAAGAATATTGCTGGGGTTTGTTCAGGGCTCACGTCTGCAAAATGTAATCTTGTACTTGGTACCCTGAAGGGAGCTGGGAGACCAATGCTTTGGCTAACCCGCCAGCTACAATCATTTGATTTTGAACTGATTTGAACAGATCCTGTTTTTTCAGAATAGTGACAAAAACTCTAACTCAGGTCAAACTACTACTACTTTTGAAATCTTTTGTTTGAAACTTTTTCATAAGACCAGACTTTTGAATGACCAAAAAAAAAAACCCCAAACCCCAACCCAAACTACACCAAAACCTTTTTTGCCAAGTTTAGTCCCCTAACTTTAGTCAATCTCTATAACAGCTTCCTTCAGGAGGATACACAACTCATTCTAGACTGCAACAGGTAGGTAGAATTTAAATGATTTTATACAGACATGCACACACACGTAGTACCTAAAGACAGAAATGCTTAAACAATAAAGTAAATCAGGTCGCATTAGCTTGCCAAGACACATATTTACATGGTCCACGTCTAAAGTGATTTAAGAATCATATACTTCTACGCGGTTCCATTAAATAAAACTCTTTCTCCAAAATAAATCAAACCATTAATAAATTTCACTTTAGTATCTTATGTACATGGGTATTTTTGAAATATAAGTTCATTCAAAAAACAGAGACATTTCTGGAATGTCACTGTTGGGTAATGCTTTTTGTTAACAACGTTCATCACACATTTTTAATTTAACTTCTTCCTTTGCCTGCGCAATAAATGGAATAAAATATAAGGTGGTGGAACTAAATTACAAAGAATTCAGAGTATATAAATCTACGACTTCTAAAAGGGTGTAAAAAGCCCCTCTGAAAGAAGAATGAGCAGAGATTCAAAAAAATGTAAGATGGAAGTGAAGGAATAGGTTTTGCTTGACACCAAAAAAAAAGGGATAGAAAAGGAATAAAATACACATCCTTTTTGACCATGATAGAGAGGATGCTATCCAACAGATGATGATATACAAAAAGAAAGTCAGCTTAAGCTGCAACAAAGAGAATCAAGGTAAATAACAAGGAAAGCTCTTCCAATCTTATGATGGTGGTAGGCAGCAATTGGAAGCTTGTAGTCTCCCTCAGTAAAAGCTGTAAACACCTTAAAACCTCTGCCAGGGTTGGTATGAGTACAGTGCAGCCTGCATCGATGCCACCAGCAGAATTAAATGATCCCTGGGGGTCCCTCCTAACCTCACATTTCCATGAGCACTATGATCTCTGCAGGTAACACTTTAGAATATACTATTAATCCCACTTCATGTTCCAGTTACAACACTCCCTGTTGGGGCAGGAAAAAAGTAAATCCGTAATTTAAGTCACAGCCAACACCTGTGATGTGCTTCCAGAGTTTAAAGGTGGAAAAAACCCCCAGCCACAGAAGAGTTAACTCTGCAACCTACACTTGCATTCAAAGTAACAAACTTAAGTACGATATAATCAGTGGTACTATCTGGCACCATATTTTCTGGGTCTGTTCTTCAAATGTGGATGAATATAAATAAGTTTCAATCCGAGCCCTCCAGCCCAAGATGGCCACAGGACATGCACAGGCAATCAGGAATTTATCAGACTGTGCTGCTGAATGGGCCACGGGGGTTTCACACAGAGTTGCATATATTTACCGAGCTTTCTTTATGTGCAACCACTAATAGCTCCTGGTTCAGAAATTGATAGTACTGTCGTACATTTGTTACAAGGAGTAATTATAATGCCCATTTTTTCAATCAGGAAAAAAAAAAAATCAATGCAAAAGGCCCATTTACTGCAGATAAAGGAGATTGAAAAGTTTGTGGTAATAGCTGGGGCCAGAAAGAGCCTTTAAGAAACAGCTTTGCAAAGAGAAGGGAAGGCATGTGAAGTTTCATCTCGTGTTTGTGCAGGTGAATATAACTGAACAGAAACTTATTTGCTTCTGAAATACATTTTTTAAAAGATACACAATAAATAAAAAGCATTTACAAAATTCTCAACCTACTGTAGGCAGTCCGTAACATTTACTCAGCTTAACGTGCTCATTAAAATAAAAAAGAAATCATACCACTTATACTAAAATGAAAGAGAACCACAAGTTTCATAGCCTAGAACTCCGTGGTTTTTTTATTAAAACCTGAATAGTTGTAAGCCTCTCTAGCACCGTATTTTTAATAACCTAAGAAATAAAAGAATGTCAGCCAAGGTGTGCTTTCCAAATTGTCTTGTTCATAGAAGATGCCATGCAGATATCTATTTCATGCTAAAGAACTGCATATTATTGCCATTCCTGTTACCTGTCAGTGCAAATGAGCACACTTAAATATGACATTTGAATTAAGATGACTAAATATCTATGAGAAAAACGCATAAGGTCTTCTGATACTGATACTTGTATGGTGGTGCCTTACCCCCCCAGCTCCTCTGGGCTGCTCTACGATCCCAGCAATTCCCATTCAGCCTTGCCCTTTGTGTAACGAGCAGGGCAGTTAAGCATCCCTTGACTGTACCAGTCATGGGATCTTATATATATTTTATATATATATATAATATATAACCATATATATATATAACAATTTATATATAGCCACAGCATCCCACATGGCTAAGGTGGGAAGAGGCACTGACCGTACCAGGAACTCCCATTCCCTGACCAAGCTGGGGAACAAGAATGGGAATAATCAGTCCTGGGAAGCTGGGAAAGCTCCAACCACCTTGGAACATCCTGTAACTGAAGTTGTAGCCTGAGTGCAATGGTAGCATTGTTACTGAAATTTTAAAAATTCCAACCTGGATTGTAGCTGTTACTTGATGACTAAATTACCTTGCAACGCAATGAACAGTGGTCCTGAGAGAGGCCCCTTGAGCTCTCCTGGGTCACAGTGGGCTGCGACCCGCATCTCCCTCGCAGTGGGATGCTTCTCACAGCTCCTGACCTCTCAGGTTTGGAGGACTGTTGCTGAAAGCTGACAACAGGCCTGGGCAAAAACCTTCCACCCCCTGAGGCTAAACCCTCACTGCTGACACCCGGTGAGACATTCAAACTATTTCATTGAACTCGAGGGGAACTTTTAGCAGCCATACCTATCTTTGTGTCCATGCACGTGTGCGTGGATTTAGATACCCGATAGCAAGTATAGTATGAACGCTGCCACCTTGGATCTGTAATAAAGTCACTATTGTGATTGTAGTAAATCCTATTGACTCACGTTGCAAATGATAAATTAATCAATGATTACATGCTGCTAAAATCTTGTGATCCACCTTAAAAAAGCGAATAAACCTTAGACTGCTGCCAGATCAAAAGCATGTAAAAATTCCACCCGTGGTGAATTGGTATTTTACATCATAATGAGACCGTATTTTGCTGGTATCTTGAACAGTGGCTCTTTAGATGATTCTAATTGATTACACATGTAATCCTTTAGATATAAACCATTGACCAAGTCTAAGCCTGGGCCCAGCTGCACCTAAGCTCCATCAGAGGTTTAGAAAGCAAGGGGATCTACTCTGAACCTCGTGACTCAACAGGAGGGTCTCCCTCACCCTTTTGCATCTTCAGTATCTGCGTAAATCATTCTAGCTCAATTCTAACTTGATTTTCCCTTATATGTTTCATCCACGTAGTAACAGAGTGAACCTTGCCATCAAACTTTTTGGAGTGGCACTTCTACAAGTTCATATACAAGCTATTTTTCTAATACCTTTGATGGTGATTGTTTAACCAACATAAACCACTCATCCATGACAACCTGCCAGCAGGTGAGGTCAGTGCTAACAGCAATTTAAGAATCCTTTGCGAGCAAAAAATCTGTGATGAGAATAAACTATGATTATTAAATTTCTAAATGACAGCAAAAGGGGAAAGACTTCGTGAATATGTGAGGAAAAGATTAAGTGTCAAAGAATTTTTTAAAAATTCAAAAGTGCAAGTAAAACAAAAAGTCTTTCAGTAGGAGAAAGAGAAAAGGTCAAAAATTCTGGACAACACTCTTAATCACACAGTTTTTTAGTCTAGCAAGGAGCAAGGGGTTTGGACTCAACGATCCTTATGGGTCCTGTCCAACTTGAGATATTCTATAATTCATGCAGAAACAATAATTGCCTATAAAACAGAATTGGAAAACTGCAGGCAAGGAGTCTGCAGAAAGCAATCAGGTGATCTGGGATTGATAAGGGGGCCACCACAAAAATACCACACTGATGCAAAACAAAAAAAAGAGACAAAAGAGACAAAAAAAGAGATGGGGGGGTGGCAGGGGGTGGAGAGGCTGCCAAAAAGAGAGAAGGGGACAAAAAGCAAGCAAGCAGGGAGAAAGGAAGGAGGGGGGGAGGAGGGAGACAAAAAAGTGGGGGACAGGGAGAAAGACAGGCTGTCCTTCCATTCAGCTTTGGAAAGGCATCAGATTTTCTCCTCTTTGTTTTTGGCACTCTAAGGTGCCACTTTCAGGAAGGATAAGAACCAGCACATAAAAATCAAGAAGAGAGCAACAATCTTTCAGCACCTGGAAAGCACAATTTTAAAGAAAGCTGAAACATCCCTGACTTTGCTGCATGAAATGAAGACTGAGGTCATGATAACAGTTTTCAGCTGTCTCAGAAGGACTGTGATGACCTGCATTTCCTATCTAGAGTGAAAGAACAAGGAAGACATTTAGGCTGGAAGGACGTTTAATAGTAAGGAGAGTAAAGCATGAGGAATTATATTCTGTATCCATCAGGGCATCATCTGTATAAACAGGTATTAGGAATGTTACAGATGTCAGGGACGTTGTCTGAACAATTTCTGAACAACTTCCAGGGTTCATCTCTGTAAATCTATGGTGGTTTTCTACATGCTGCCAAGCACACACAACTGTGTTTTTAAAGAGGTATGTCCACAGAACTAGTTTTGTTCTTTTAATATGCTTCACTTGGTGTCTTTCGGACAGAGCAACCATCTTAACAGAGCTGCATGAAGACTCCCCTCCCTCCAATACTATAAGTTTAAAAAAAAACAAACAAAAAAACAACAAACCAAAACACACCACAAAACAACAAAAAACCCAAAAGTGAATTTGGAAAAGCTCAAGATTTTCATTTTTCCTACGTAGGTTTTACGAAGGATGAAACTGTAAGCTAACACTATTGTGGCTTACATCATAATCCCGAAATGCTTTCCCAGATAAAACTACCAAAACAAAAAGCAGCTTTGCCTAGTTCAGCATATGCAGCTGAAAAGCCTCTACTGAAAAAGTAACCATGAAGGTTACAGCGAGGAAAATGAGATGCTTCATTAATGTAAACCAAAGCAAGCCAAACAGACATAACCATGACGGAGATTTTTGGAATGGATTACCTAGGTGGTTTGGGGGCTCTTTTTGGATTGGGATTTTTTGAATAAACTACTGAACTGTCAATAATAACAGTATTGAACTATTGTTAGTTTAAGAAACTTTCAAATGGAAATATGGGAACTATAGTGAAGAAAGATTAAGTGAATGAGATATGGTCAGCCAAGAAAAAGAATAAAGAACAACAAATTAAATCCCTATGAATATATAACAGGCATCCTGTAGAGAGGAGTAGGTTTTATTTGCACTAGTTTTTTTTAGGACAGAAGCAGAAATGGGCTGATCCTGCATCACTGGAAATGTAGGTCATTTATTGAGAAAGCACTATTCTAGGAAAACATTAAGCATGGGGAAAAGTTGTTAAGGGAAACTAAAATTCACTGAAGGATTTTAAGTTGTCTATAAAGATTGAATCAACTAAGCTTGAATAAATAGATTTGATACAATAGGAACTATCACCTCTTTCACAGTAAAGATTTATTATTTTGGAACTGAATGGAAAAAAATTGTGTTCATTTCACACATTTTTGTCTTTATTATCAAAAATAATTTAATCCAGAAAATTCAGATTCCCATCATACCATTCAAGTAACTGTACACAGTAGCCAAACATTTTGCAACTAACTGAATGCAATAAGTCAAAAAGGAAGTTATTAAGTATTTGCAATTAACACTGTTTGACTTTTTTCTAGTTAAAAGTTTAAGAGTCTACAATACTTGAACAAAAATGTGACCATTTATTGATTCTAGGGTAATATAACACTGTCCTATGTATTAACTTAACATCTATTACTCAGGCTTAATGCCATGTTTTTAGCAAAATTTAAAACAAAGCTTTTAAGTGAGCTACCCAAGAAATAACATGGGGTAGCAGTTAATCTTCATTTGACCAAAAAAAAAAAAAAAGAAAAAAAAAAGAAAAAAAAAAAAAGGAACACCAAGATATTTTTTTTTTTCTTTTTTTAAATTTGGCTATGAGTGCGACTTCAAAACTTAAAAGTTGTTTTGATAATGGTTCTCCAAGTCATTAAAATTAACTCTGCATTATGAAGTACAAACTGTGGAACACCTTGGCATGTGGTTTCCATTCAGTGCCAACCAGTGCCTTCTGTGAGACAAGTAGAAAGTGCCCTGAATGTTAAAGTTTCTCCTGTGTTTTGTCTGGTAAATGAATCCACACACTTGTTTCCTTTTAGATAGAGGAGTTATTTCTGTAGACAGATTAGCAGACAATCTTTAAACTAACCAAACCCTGATGTATATCACCACCTATTCTACGTAACAAGAATTTAACATCATGAGTACAGCAGCAGCTTCTCAGACACCTAATGCTTTGCCCTCTTCAAATTGTGCCTTTGTGCGTGGAGGAGAAGATACATAAAATTAAAATCTTTCTGCAGATAAATATTGTGTGTGTATATAGCAACACGTGCATACGGCCATCCAGCATATATCGTTATGATCTTTCGGGGTCTGTTAACACTTTTAAAGCTTCACACAAGCACACGTGAACTAACAGAAAAGCATAGGTATGTCAGACAAAATAAGTGTAGCACACATCACATGCATGCACCACTGAGTTGGTACCACCCTATTGAGTTAGCGTTGTTATTGTAAATTTGTATTCTAAAATATTACATAAACATCACATCTATATTGTTAATTATACATTATATATTTTTTATTGTATTTATAACATATTACGTTACTTTCACAATTTTTTTGTGGAAGCATCTACAGTTCCTTTCTCCATTTTCAACTGTTGTCATCTTCACAAAGCAAAACCTGAACCTCTGGATTTTTGCAAGTGAAGCTGCTGACAAGCTAACGTCATGCTCCTCTAATGTAAGCCATATATCCTGAGAACCAAACAGTATTTTTCAGCACTCGCTCACAAAGCAGCTTGCCTAAAGGAAGGTCATATTCAGTCATTATATCAGGGAATCCTTCTGCATGAACATGTTAGCTATGTGCTGTGTCACTTTACATTTATAGTAGCATTAGTCCAAGTCCGATGTAAATTTTATGACCCAGAAGGTTATATCACTTAGGCAGTCTGTCAACTATCTTTAACCTTATCAGTCAAGCTACTTTTTGACAGAAGCAAGCAAAGCCCACACGCACCGGGAAGAGCAAGGGGACTTTGCTGCTGTTTTGGGGGTCTGGCCCCATGGGATGGAGCGCTCTGGCTGGTTGGTTAAGGAGCTGCTGGAGCAGCATGCACACAGCGCTCCCTGACCATCTTTTGGAAGTCACTCCTCAAGGTTAAGACACATCTGAAAAGCAATGCATCGCAGTATCTACAGTCTAAAATAATGTTAAACGACAAGCACGCGTCCTTTCTGCCACATCATTTCACAAGTCAGCTGTTGGAGAAACATGAATCATTTCTGTTCCGTTGGGACAACACCAGAAGCGCTGCCTTTTCAGTTCTCTCTGCCAAAGGAAGGGAGAAAATAAACACATCCATGCCTACATATTCAGGCAGTTTTTCTCAGAGTACTAGTGCCAAAACTGGTAAACAGGCAGATGTCAAGATATACTCAATACAGAACTGTGAAGAAAATTTACCCCACGGTTCATAACAAGCAACTGATCAAAAAGAAGACGAGCCTGTTATGAAAGTGTTTTCATGTATCTTTTCCCTCATTTTATGTTTCTATCTTTTTATCATTGGATATGAATTCCTCACCACACCTAAATTCATAGGTTTCTAAGTCATTGACAGCCAGAGGGTATTTAGGTCTAACTCAGGGAATCATGTTTCTGTTAGCCCCAGTCCTGTGCACACTAGTGTAAAGAGCAGCATGTGGGGAAGTGAGCTATTAGTCTATAACACAGCAGTGAAAAAACAGTGTTTATCATTTCGGTAGCATAAGATGTCTAGACATAGAAGATGAAGAAGGGTTGGGAGCATTTCAAGCATACAAGCGCAGAACAGGCACAAAGCCCTTCTTTCTGAATGATATTTTCAGGATCATGTGACCAACTACCCTGAACTTGCTAGTGGATACTAAATAAAACTAATAGTATGTGGTAGAGCTTTGGACATGGCACGAGAAACCTCAAAGGGTACTGAAGATGCAGTTAACATCAGAGAACAGAGATAAAAGATCATATTTCTGGGTAAAGGATTTTATTTTACAGATACTGAATGCATGACCACTTGATCTTAGATCTAACTGATTTTAAATGAAATTAATAGCTAGAAAAGAAAGAAGCAGATCAAAAGCTATAAATGCAGTGCTGATGAAACAAGAATTTCCATAAGAGAGTCTACTTGTGAAGCAGGCTTTGCTCATTCTGTGCAAGTGATCAGCCATTTTAAACAGTTTTGAGACCAAATAAAACAAAACCGAGTAAAAGATGACCTAAGTTGTTTCACATAGGTAACCTACTGGAAGGAAAACCTGCACACACACAAACACACCTTTGTAACAATAAAAAAATGTATGCTTAGTTACAGGACAGGCAGTGACCAAGAATGTTAAAGATGCTTTAAGCTCCATCTTACTAGAAAATAAAAAGGTTCATGATTACTGTATATCAATTAAAATTCTGCAAACACATATCCACAGATAATTATATATAGTTATTTTCAAACAACAAAAAAATCCCAGAAAAAATTCACACCTCTTTCATCCCTGAGTGACCAGAAATTTCAAGTGGTTCTAGTTCATTTCTCTTGTTAGAGAAACATGAGAATTACAGAATCACATTTACTAAACTGTGTTGATTAATATAGCACAGATATTTCTCTCTATATTATGATCTCATCTCGCATGAGCTTTCATATGAAAATGTGTTTATATATAAACAATTTTACAAAACTGAGTCCATGTCTCCTCTTTGCTGTTCTCCCCTCTTCTTCAAACATGCTTCCCTTCTTGAACTATTTTCCACTTCATGAACAAGAAGAGTAGCAGCAGACTCAAAATATCTTCTGCCTGACACCGCTTAGCAGATTCATTTCCGTGCATATTCATATTTAATCAGGATTCTGCCATTTGCAGTATCAGTATTAACCACTGCCCAGTTCCCTTCTGAGCACAATAATGAATGATTATCAAGACTTACAGTTCATTACAAACTTGTAATACAAGCTATTTTTCCAGTGATCTGTTTTGCACATTCAGCATTACTGCAAGGCCAATGTGGTACTTCACAGCAAAATGTTATTACTAGTCTAACTTTGCAACTCTTTCAATGTCATTAATTATTGGAATAGATGGCATTGATGAATAAATACGATGAAGGAAGAGCTAGGACATAAAATGGAATCCCAGGATCACGGTATCGGGGAAGACACAAAACACCCTATAGCTGGTGCTATGGACCTCTTTTTAGAAACCAGAATTTTAACTCTTAAGCCTAATAGATCTAGAACAACTATTAACACTGACATTGCACAGTTTGTACGATCACTGCTAGTTTCTGATGCTATACCAGCACTTAAAGGAAAAAACAAATGAAACCAAAAACCTGACATATCCACAAGGCCAGCTACACCTTCCCACTTTTCTATCAAGGACAAGAGATGTGTGAGAAATACCAAAGCTCAGAGCATCATATGTTTTATGCTTTTGTAAAAGTTCTGTTGCGACAGAGTTGTGGTATTTGAAACTATTGTGTGTTCTTAAAACATTATATATGTAATACCTTGTAAGGCTGTGAGGTAAGAAGATAGTGAAGTATCTCTACAATACTTGAGGCTGAAAGCCTCTTCCTTTTATGAAGTCCATTGTGCTCAGCTTAACTGAACTGCTGGGAAGTGTGGTGCGTCTCCAGTGGCTTCAGAGCAGGACTGGTGACGTGACCATGGGAACATTCAAGCATTTCAAGAGACATCAGAAATGTGTTTGGCTCCAGTTACTCCTTGTGAATTCACTAATAAGCCAAAACTAAGGAAAAACGTCAATCTCCAGAGACGTGTGTAGGCTTAACACCTGTGCCAGAATCCACCATGGCTTTCTTGTCATTACTGTGCAGACTAGGACACAGAAAGGTCCTTACCAGAAGGTAACTGAAAAAAGGAAATAGAAGAATTTAACTATGAAGCAGATGTGAAAGGTATGTGTCCCAAGAAAAGGAAACAGCAGCAAAACATCCCACTCAAGGTAGCTCAGGCCTCTAGTAGACATGTCCAATGAAGCACCTCTCGGAAAGGACTATGTCTTTTACTGTACGTAACATCAACACAGCCAGGAACACCTACTGAAACGCTAATGGCTTCATGGCATAAGGTAAAGATACTTCCCTGGAAACAGTGTCAAGGACTGGGAGGATGTGGCACTACGTGTTGCAGGGATGGAGAAAGAGGAGAGGAGAAAAAAACCTGCTCTTCTGTAAGGGCTTCCAGGCACTCAAACTTCCCTTCAGAAACCTGTCAAGGACTCAGGACAAAGACTATGCTTATCAAATACCACTTCACATTTCTTTTACAAGCTCAGTTAGTAGCTATACTCTTCAGAAATGTCAAAGCTACTATTCCCTTGCTGTTATATTTAAGGAGGAGGGATGAGGTAGGGATTATGCAGACACAGCATGACTCACTCAGGCGCTGTCATATCGCACTTACAGCTACCACTGTGTAAATAATCACTAACGCTTGGGAAGAAAAATGCACACGCACCCAGCTAAACCCAGTTCTTTTCCTGCTGAAAGAGGCTTGAAATTTGGTATATGACTAATTATAATAATATTTATTATTAATTGTAAAAATAAATAATAACTAAATTTGTTATTCATAACAAGATAATGTGCTGCAAAAGTAGTTTGGATCCTTATAGAACTGTTTAGTAAAACACTTCTGATAATTCAGAAATTAAAAGTAACATAATCATTCATTATAAAATTAATACTTCCTTTCTTGGTGATAGGATTGCCTCCGAAGGCTTCTGATTAACTGCTGAACAAGATTTAGCTACTATTTCCTTACAATCAAACAGCCTTTCTGCAGGAATTTGCTAAACATCTGCTAACATCTTCTAACCGTCTGCTAACTTTACAACTCCTCCGCTCCCATAATTGTTCCAGAGCTCAGGCAGAGCTCTGCCAATCTGCTTCAACAGATTGCTCTGGTATAACATAAAACTTTGTAGAAACTGATGAAAGAACTTTAGCCACCAGTTCTGGGGTCTGGAGGTTGGGCGCTTTGTGTGGGCATCCACACTTTCCATAACACTCCCAAGTCAGCATTTGCTGAACACGGTTTCTGGTGGTGCGCTGTTGGACTGTCCTGACTTTGGGATAATTTGATGGTTTGGGCTCTGAATGTGCCTGTTGGTTTTAAGGTGTCCTGTTGGGTTTTAGTACTTAGGAATGAAAGAGAGGTGAAAAAAGCCCATCAGAGAAAACACAAAATATATGCAGCTGTCAGTGAATTTCAGGAATAAGATGCTCAGATGCAACCCAAAATATGACATTTTCATCATACTTTGTCTCTTACATAACATTAATCACATCTATTTATAAGAATTTCTTCAGAATCAATTATTTTTTTAACTTATTAGCAAATGTAGCAATAAAAGTTATTTTTTTAATAATTCCTTTTAAATAATCATTTTCTTAAAAGAAGTACATCCAACACTCCAGATCCAATCCACTACCACTAAACCACAGGAATATTCAGTTTAAGTCCATTACCACTGACAAAAGAAAAAATTGCCATATTCAGAACAATGATAGGTATAGTCGCTGTATAGCTCATAAAATCTTCTGTTCAAGATTTTTGGGAAAATCTGATGCTACTTAATTTGGCAAGCACTGGCTGTGCAAGGTAACAAACAGCGGTACAATTCAGGTTTGATACAGAGTACTTGTACAGCAACAAAAATGCGCTTCTGAGGAGATTCACAAACTCTAGCAGGAGCTGGAATTTATGTTAACAAACCACTTTTTCTGTTCTTGCTTTTAGCTAAATGGAAACCTTACAAGTAAATAGCATAATGAAGATAAGGCACTGTAAAATTTCAGTATTTCTATTGTTAAGTTTCATCCCTTGACTACTCAAGGAATTCTCTAACTGATACAACTTTTTGACTGAAGTTGCAATAGATTAAATTTATTCCTCCGAAGCTGGTCTAATTTTAGGCTCCTTTGTGGTCTCGTTTAGGGCTCTTAGTGACACCAGCATTTATTTATTCTTTTGTTCTCTCTGATTGCACAAACCTACAGAATCATAGTAAGAGAAAGCTACAGAACGTTTTAATAAGGTGGAAGCACTTCACTTGAAACTGTGACATGAATTGCTAAAGATTGAAGCCACTGAACCAAAATCCCAGGCAGATTGTACCGTAGGCTCAGATTAAGGCTTCGAGCTTTATAATAAACCTAAATGAGATGCAATATGGATCTGACTCCTCCTACAGTGTAAGAAATCTAACTCTGATCAGCTGCTTGGACGTTATCTTTTTGCTCAACTCCATCACAGAAGCCATTCTCTGTTGTGCAGATATAATTCATACGCATTTATTATTTCAATTTTCTACTGCTCCAACTATTTCCAGTATCAGAATGAGGTTCTTGTCACCCACCGCTGCCTCCTAACCAAACCCAAGGTGTTCTGCCCCAGTCTTGCCATCATTTCCAAACACTTTTACACTCTAATTTTGTCTCCATTCATCTGGGACCTGCTTCTGCTCTCACTGCAACGTCAGCAGCAGGTTTGCCATGAGCGTGAACCTTTCTTCTTCTTCTTCTGTGTGTCCTTTTTCCTCCTTTCCTTTCCAATAGCAGGCTGTTATGCCTGATTTTACTGTTAGCTTTCCTTTTAGTATTTCATGACACTCTAATTTTTTGCACTTGCATTTCCACCTCCCACCCCCCCCCATCCCTCCAAAGTCTCTATGAAGGCTACCCAATGTTTTTGGTTTATTTCTTTACATCACCACCCCAGAAATCTAGAAAATATTAATCGACTCTACAGAAATGCCATCCTCCTCTTTTCCTGCTCTATTTCCCTTAACTGCTCTTTGTAGCAATTTTCCACTGATTTGTTTCTGAAGACAGTGTATCAAAGAGCTAATATAAAAAAGGAAAACAGCCATTTGCCTTCTTACACCTCTGTTTTTTCACAACAAATGTTATTTCCTATAGGATCATTCATTTCAACAAAACTAAAAGATAGTAGCAGCAGCTTTGCTGTTTAGCATTTCACTAATGCATGTAAAAACAAAGATCAGACATGCAAAGCTTTCATCACAATTAAATACTACGCAAAGCATCCATGAAGCCATCAGATTTTTGTTCCCAAACAAACCATTTGAATTCATAAAATTAGATTGGTATTTTCAACTTTGTCTGTACCTGAGGCACCATTGTGTTGAAGCATGTTATTGGAGAAGAGTTGACCATTATCAGAGTGACATCTTCAAGTGAACTCCATTTATTTCTTTATTAAAAAGGCATTTTGATTAGGTTTAATTATACAGCAATTATGAAAGCTACTGTAGTTACTGAAACATCCTTATTAGCCAGAGTGCAGAGATGGTGGTAATCTTGGTTCTCTTTTTATTAGTCAAAAAAAACAGCACAGGGATCTGATTCTGAACTCTGTGAAAGTTCTGTGTAATTGAGCCAGTAGCTGCCTTTAAAAAGCAGGTATTTTTTTGTTGTTGTTGACAATTTTTTTTGTTCACAATTGTCTGCACAAATTCCTGTCACAGGTTCAATCCTGAGACAGTATATGAATTTACTGCACTGAAATAAAATTTTCTTATATGGCTTTTTGTCATTCACAGCATTGGTGTTAGCATCAGAAGAACATAAGTAGTTAAAAAAAAACACCTATAAATCCATTGATACTAAACCCGTAATGAATATAAAACTTTTTCGTGTGATTTCTATCCTGCTCTGTGTATCTTCTTATCATTAAAAAATGAATTATCTACCTATTGAAGAACACATTCTATTTACAACCAAAAAAATTTGTTTCCCATAAAAAACCCCAAAAACCCACAGCAACAACTTGCATTTTGTCATCCTGTGTGCTTCAGACACTGTGGTTATCTTTGGTGTACCAATTTTAGAAAACGTATGATCTGATTATAGTCAACATGTGACAAACTCAAGAACACTAATTTTGTTACATGTGGATGAGTTTCCATGTGACCCTGGAAGGATCCTGAAATGGCTGTTAGATCAGAAAGCAAAAGGCCCTCTGCATGGACCACTGCACAGGCAAAATTAAGTATCCAACTTCAATTCCTTTACAGTTTTCTCTAGCAATTTTTTATAATTTTGTCAAATGCACTAAGGAAACCTGTTCTGTGGTGAGTTTCATATGATACCATTCATAGCATATCAGGACATTTTCCATAATATTTCTGTAACAGGGTTTATAAATAAATAAATGAATGAATGAATAAATAAAATCACCTAGTTGTTTCATGCTGTCAACCCAACCACACTCTGTGTGCATTTAACTTTGACATTTACAGCCTTCACCTATTTGTTAATGATGTCTTTTACTACTTTTCTGTACCTGACAAACCAGTCTGCAGAGGAGCAGCTCTTGCTCACCTAAACATTTTTCCTTTGAAACCCTTCTGACACGTTTCTGGTCAGACCACCTGGTCTCTTTTAGCTGTTTTAGAAAGAAGCAGACCCATGCTACATTTTCAACTGCTCTAAAGCCCACTGCAGTCTTCTAATTTGGGTTAGTAAAATCCAAACCCCCACAGATCATGTGAATCAGAATTTGTTGCTTTGGTTGACTTAAAAGATGTTAAATATTTTTTCGATAAACAAATGCTTTGAAAAAGAAACCCTATGAAATTTCAAAATATAGTATCTTCCTCCTTTTCAAACCAAATTAATCATTTTTTTTTTTTTTGCAAAAGTAACCTGTTTTAAAGTGTTGAATTGCTATTTAAATTTTCATTTTCAAAGTGGTTCCACACTATCAGGATGCCAATACTGCAATTTATAATAAAGACAATCCAAATTACAGAAGATTAAATGGATATCACATTTCAGGTCTAAGCTACTTTAATGAGAAAATCTGTCATCACTTTACAACAGTATTATTTAATTCTTAAAAGCACAGAAGGGAAAGGATATAGGTGCAGGTTTATTTCATTTAATTCTAAGGGTGTTAGTCTCTGAACTTTTAAACTGAGTTAACGAAAACATTGAATTGTCAAGATTAAATGGTCTTTTTTTTAAAAAAAAAAAAAAGCCTCCAAAGGATTACTATACCTGGGGGAGTTCTATTAGAGAAGAAGTAAATGCAGAAATCTTAGTGTATCTTCCCATGCCTGCATAGCCTGGCTCATAGAATAGAGGGAGGCTTATCAAATAAATTTCTAATCAATGCCTTCATGCAGTTTAATTTTAGCATTTTCTCCCACCTATTCCTATAAGATTGCTTATTGCACCTAAACCTCTGATAATTGGAACAATTTTCTATGACTGTGTGTATGCAGCAGTTGGGAAAGCTCTTACATGACCGTTACATTCCTAAATTATAAATTGTGCTTCTAATTCTTGATTAAAAGCATCAAATGTAAGGGTGAGCGCAGCGTAACTGGGAGTTACGTATGTGTCTATGAAAAGATTACCTTCCCATTCCCAAAGGAGAAAACAGCTTCAAGATTATTAATTTCTTGTGAAAACCTGTGTCTGTGTCTGTGCGTGTGAAGCGGGGAGGTCACTACCTGTGATTCTGACACAGAACTAACAGAGAATAAAGAGAGGAGCGCGGGCGCGGGATCAGATCCAGCAGGCACCACTGTTTCCATGCGGATGCTGCAGCTGCTGAGAGCAGAACCCCCCCAGTACCACCTGCCTCGGCACGGTACTCGAGCCAACAGCACAATCATCTTGTCCTCACTGCCTGCCATCATAATTCAAGTAGATTCAAGTAGAAGTGAGGAGCCCCCCCGGTGATTTAGCAGTGGAATCAAATTCCTGGAAGATTACAAATCTTTCTATAAACCTAATGACCCAGTCAAAAAGTCTTTCTATAAACAAGATACTCGAGCTTGTGGATATTAATTGGTGCAGACTACCAAATGCATTAGCCATTTCTAAAAGCATCATCTCTGCATCTACTGCAAAATCAGTAATTGTTAATATGTCTACAAGGTTTTCTGCATCAGCTATAGCAGGGCATTTCTAGCAAAAGTAGAAAGAAAAAGCTTCTCAGCCTGACTATATTTTATGGAAATAGTTATAAAAGCTGATTTGGAATTTGGAGGGAATTAAAAACACAAAACACACACACACACCCCCAAAAGAAAAAAAAAAAAGAAAAGAAAAACCCAAAACAAAACAAACAAACAAAAAAAAAAACCCCAAAAAAGGTTTGTATTCCAGGTCAGTCAGTGGGTTCAACTGTATAGGTAATAGTATTCATTCTTCTTTCACTGTTAGTTCTGTGAAAGTCACAGTAGTAAAACTACTACAATAAGTTGCAAGATCCTAACTTTGCAAGTATGTAAATGAACAGACAAGCCTGGTGTCTGAGTGCGCTTCATATTGTGGGGGAGTTTCCGTAGCTGCTTCGAGCAGTTGTACAGAACAAGTGGGGTTTTGTGCACTATAAATCCTGCTCACTGATTTTAGTCTTTATAATTCAAAAAGTGCTCACAGAATACTGGTAGTGCAAAGAAAAGAAGCCAAAAGATAATGTTTGACTTTTAGACAAGACAGTGTAACCTAATCAGCGAGGTAATACTTCTCTGACCCTAAATTCCTTGACCTCACAGCAGATTTTGTCTCAGAGCAATTTTTTTTTTTTCTTTCTTTTCAATTCTCCTACAGATGTTCACTTCCTTGAGGCAGCCTGTTTACTTGCAGCATATCACTACCACTATTTTTATTACTAACTATACTAGTTAGTATAGTCTCAGGCCAGGGCACACTGCAAGCAGGGCCACCTGCCCCTCAGCTCTCCCCTTCAAAATATAATAAATAAAAGATGCGCACCGGCAAACCAGGCTGCCTGGGCTGCATGCAGAGTTTGAAAGAGGAATGTGAAGGTGGATAATGAAGAAGACAACTCCTGGAGAGCTGTTTCCAGCTGTGGGAGGCAAAGAAAGGAAAATGCTGCAGGCATTGGGATGAAAATGTAAAGTGGCCATGAGGAGCTGGTGTTACGGGCCATGCAAAGCCACCCTTCCTACGTGGCACAAGCAAGCGTAGGTGTAGCACAGACAGGCTCTAAAGATCTTCATAGGAGAAACTAGTTGGGCTTTTTTGTTTGGATATTCTTTTATTTTCTTTGGGGGTTTTTCTTTGTTTTGTTTTGAAGATCTAGATAACACAAGACTGAAATGACAACATGGCCAAATAGTGCGCTATGGGAATTGGCTCTGCAGTATCTCGGTGTCTGAGCAGAGCAGACAGCCTTTGCTGTCTAAAGAGTTGTGCAGTAAATGAGTTGGAGAGACTTTGGAAGACAGTTGGGAGAGGGGTTTACTTATCTCTAAGGACAGAAGTGACTGCATCACAGACATTTCACGCCAAGAGAATATCCATGGCTTAGCTACAGCAGGAGGATGAGAAAAGACCAAGATAAAGATGCTGACCAGGATGAAGGGAAGAATAACGATAAAAATATGCAAGGATGAAAAAAGGAAATAAATAGTGGCTAAGCACTGGTGCAGGAAAACTAGTAATGCTGAGGTTAATTTATTGCAAAATGTCAGAAAGTAGACATTTCAATTTGATGCAGAAAGATAGAGGGGAGATTTAGCAAACACCCACACCTGCCTGCCTGTCCTTCCTTGTTGTAAGGCAGCACTGAATTTATACAGGTGTACCTTACACAGAACAGTTTAAGTCTGGCAAGTTATGAAAAAAACATCTTTCTGATAGCAACTGGCAGCCAGAATTATTTGCATTTTACTCGTTTGCATTTTTAATTATCACATAGCTACAGAAGGGAATTTTACCGAAAGAGCTCCAATGAAATAATTAGTCATAAAAGCATCTAACTGATTAAAAAATTACACAAATCTCAATGTCACAAGAGACTAGTATACCTTTCCCGAAGTTGTAAAGTAATAAGATTTTAAAATTTGTTCCCCAGAAGGATTATAATACCATTAGTCTTAGGCAATATAAAAATTAAAGAAAAGAGATAATAAAAGCTATGCTCTCTCCTGCTGTAGCCTAACTTTGAAATAGAACTTTGGAACTGAAGTAAAGCGGTGAATAAGCAATACAATCTTAATGGTAATTTTTCAGTATCTAAGGCAGCAGATTTGTACTAAACCGTTCAGTGAAGCATCCTTCTAACGAGATTTTGATAAACGTACACCCATTTTTGAACCCTATTGCAAAGATTATATGCTTGGGAATTAAAGTTTTCAGAGCACTGAATTTTCAGACAGACATTTCAGATTTTTTGAAAGGAAACCTTCACTTAATTTTGAGGCAGAGGGTTTGACGCTCTGAAGTATTTTTCCATTATTTCATGTAATCTGGAAATTCAGAAACTGGAAAGTACAGAAAATTCAGAATCTGCTTTATTTCAGATATCCTTTCTTGGTTTCTTCAATAGGAAGACACTCTAACAAAGTTACTGACATCTCTTCTATATTTTGTGAAACTAATGTTAAAGTGTTTTTAATGAAGATGCTATAGTTTTTGCTCCCAGTTGCCCATTCATGGTAGATTCTCTTCTGCTCTAAATGAAATGTGTTAATTTTTTTTCTGAATTAATCTTTTACTTCATTCCTAAAGGGAATTAAATGTGGAACTGGCCATTTCAAAAACAGCACCTAAACTGAGAGCAGTCTACTTCTCCACAGTCTCCTTGGCTACATACTGCTAAATAAAAGCAGTCCCTAATGCCTCTTACCGGCTTTATCATGCTGCTCATACTGCACAGGATTTATCCTTGGAGACAGCACGCCGAGGTCCAAGTCATGGAACGAGCTGATGGTTAAGTATGGGCAGTCAGGAATTCAGTGTGTGAGCCAACTCCCTGCTTCTACTTTTTTGCAAACACAGAGCCATTGAGAACTCAAGTCATTTTGATGTTCAACAAATTCATAGATAGCCATGAGATGTCGCTGAAAATACCTACGTAGAGCGGAGAAGAGGAATATGCAAGCAGAATGTGTTTTGGAGGTTGCACAGCTAATGAGAGATAGAGCTTGGAAGCCATGTTACATTCAGCAGACAAGGTGGCTGGGGATGCTGCAGGCTGGTCAAACTACACAGGCAGTTTTGTAGCGAGGGATAAAGGCTTCCTACTCTCGGCTGCTGCTCTCCTCAGCCAAACTGAAGAGCCCCCTCCTCCCTGGGAGGAGGGCAAGCTGGAGGGTCCTGCTGCATCACGCAAGGAAACTTTGCTGGGGCCCTTCCAGCTCCCTGCCCCTCACCCTCCAACTGTTCGCTTCTGCATTCCTACACTGTGGACACCCTGGTGTATGCAGTTCCCCTGTATCACCTCTGAAGTGGGATTTGCTGGGGTGGGAAGCGGTCCAGCCAGGCTCTGCAGGAGAGCTGCAGGTGCCAGGAAACGCTGTTGCTCATCCCCCTGCTGCCCCTGTGCCATAGCCGCGGTGGGCTGCCTGGAGGGCTCACACAACCAGATGGATAATGAAGACAACATACCTGAAAGAAGCCCTCACTGAATAAAGAAAAAATTGCCGGAATCTGGATTTCTTAAATATATTAAATATTAACAGGAAGTATTTCCTGGGGCATCCTTTCACAGTTTTGAGCTTTACCTACGAAAACACTGTCCTACGGCTCTTTTCCGTACTACAGTGGGAAATCAAGTGACATAAAGATCAGCTGACACGCATTCTGCAGTTTGAGTAGGAAGCACTGTGAAACAGCAAAATTATATCAGGATTTCTTTTTTTATTTTTTTTTTAAGCTAAGAATTCATTTCCTTCAGATGTGAAACCCTTTTCTATTTAGCGAGCAAAAGCGGGGTTTTAACTGCATGATATTTTTACATGGGTGGATTGCAACCATTTAATGAACTATGGATTTGAAACATACAGCAGTAGGTTGTATTCAGGAGATACCAGAAAGTGAAGAAAGATGAGAAATATTTGTTTTGATATTTTGTCATAGTTCTGGAAGACCCAGGACAATCTCTCCTATAAAGTACAATAATATTATCCCAATACTACAGAAAGGCAACAAGACTTACCTTATGAGGAATATGTATTACAATGAAATCAAGTCTTTCAGTGGACAGAGTTCAGAAAAATGAAGCAAACAACAAGCAACATTGTCAAAAGCATGCTTCACTTGTTTTAAAGAAAGCAGTATTAACAGTCAGAAGAAAACCAAATCAGTAAAAATAATGATAAAAGAATTACTGCATGTATCATAAAATTTGAGATTAATAAAACCTCTGGAACACATCTGATAAAACCCCACTGATGTAAAATTTTTGGTTCCAGTATAATAAAAATACTTCAAGCCTAGGACAGAGATAATGACTATCCCATAAAGTATAAATCTTTTAAACTGTTCTCTGGTTGAATAAAATATTTCTTCCCAAGAAGGCAGGAGCAATGCATGTGTGAGTATGCACACAAACGTGCATGTTCATATATATAAATAT
Source organism: Falco peregrinus (assembly GCF_023634155.1). Classification (NCBI taxonomy): domain Eukaryota; kingdom Metazoa; phylum Chordata; class Aves; order Falconiformes; family Falconidae; genus Falco; species Falco peregrinus. The sequence goes on along the minus strand of NC_073724.1, from coordinate 7,094,186 downwards.
GTGTATAAATATAGACATACAGACATAATTAAATACATACTGGTATTCTAAGTACAGGTGAAAAGAACCTTCATAGTTTAGAATGTCCATATTGAAAAGGAGTAACAAACATATAAGTAAATGAGGATGAATGAAAACTTTGACATATCGTTAGATGTTACACTGTGCATATTGTGGCACAATGATGATCATGCTGTTGTCTCAGCAATTCCTTAAAGTTCATGAGTCAAGATCATTCTGTAGTCCCAAAACCAATGTCTTGAGATTCCTTCCTGTAGGATTCATGTGGAAGAGGAAATGGTAAGCACAAAATGAAAATTTTCTGGCATTATTGGGGAGTTCCTCCCTCTTGGGAATCAGTACAAGACACTGTAAATACAAATTTGTTTTAATGTCCTTTACGTAGTTTTAGGCGTTACCATAACTCTAAATATTTTATAAGCAGTTTAGGTGGTTTTAATAATAGTATTTTTGCATTTCTTTATTCAATTACCAGTCTATACTTTTAGCTTTCATTTTAATGTGGTTTTTAGTGTAAATTTTCTAATCAATTTCTAAGACCTAATTAATTTACACAGAAATAGTAGAAACCCCTACAGAAATAGTAACACAAAACAAAAGGAAAGAATTGAGAGGCATCACCAGTACCCACAGTGACCACAGTACAATAAGCCAGTAAGCTGGGTTCACAGCTGCTTTCTGTCATCAAAAAGGATGCTAGGCAACTTAAGTAATTGATAAATTCAGCATTTAATTTATAATCACCTAATTGGTCTGTATCATTTAGCTGGTTTGGAGTAGAAGTAGGGGTGGCAACTAGGTCAATATCTCTTTTTGCTGATAAAAAGGCAAAGCAAAGCAAGTCAGCCTTAGAGACGCCAAGTACCTATACAGCTAAATCTTGCATTTTATGTTTCTTCATATCATACTGGCAGTTTAGGAACCAAAGCCATGGCAGCTGATAAAATTTTAACACCAAAAAATGTTTAATGGCTGAAAAACGTAGTACAATGTACATGACTAGCTCAATAGTTAAAGAGTTAGGAGGCAGATGGGTAAGGAGAGGCCATCAGCAAAACGCTATAAAGACATCTTCTCAACTCTATATCAAGTAGAGGTAAAACAGAGTCAAGGGAGCCTGCATGTCTTAAATCTGAGCATATCTGTCTGGTTAGAAGAAGTTTTATTTGTTGTTTCCCCTATTTTAACCCTAGTCATCTCTCATTTAGTCTAATAAAGCACAGATAGCAATGCTGGAAAGTGTAACACTAGTGAAAAACAAAACATTTGCAAGATGTTCAACAGCAGTTAAATCAATCACACTTTCTTGTTCTTCATGGTAAACAATTAACAACATAGTATTAGGTGAAAAAGTATGATATGGTCACTGCAGGATGAGACAATTAAGATTAAATTATTCCCACTCCAGCTACAGCTCAACAGACAAAACTGTGTACATTTGGTTCACTACGAACAGGTTAAAACCAATTAGAATTGATCATTCATAATTTTCAAAATTATCAAAGAAAAAATATGCAGTATGTACACGGTTCCAACACCAACAATATTGTCTAACCCATCTGATCCTAAGAATTCAAATCACTAAGTATCTCATTAGTTTACTCTTTGATTTCACTATATTGCTTTTTGTATGTCAAATTATGCACTGGTCAGGATGTTCTACACAATGCTTCAATTAATGCCTATCTAGAGGACTATTTCTCAAAAGTGTTACTCAAATTAAGGTTCAAATTAGTTATAGATTTTGTGCTCAGCTTGAAGTATTAGTACCATTCCAGTTGGTACTTTGCACAAAGCTCCACTCGTCAGATATTTCATTGTTTTGGGAAAAAAAAAAAAAAAAAAAAACCAAACCAAAAACAAACCTGAAGAAACCCCGAACATCTTATTCTATACTGGGGTCAGTTCCAAGTCAGATTATCACATGGGAGACATGGAAATAGCGTGCCTCCAAACATGCAACCTTTTCCCTGGAGTCCTGTAAGAATGAGTCACATCACCCTTCTGACAGTGAGGTCTATCCCCTGGAGTCCCCTTCCTTTCCTCCCTGTTCATGGTTCCTGGTGATCCCCTAATCACTTTCAGGTGATTTCTCCTGTAAAATACTTCAGAAGGGCAACGCTCAAATATTCACAGAATCCCAGGATGTTTGGGATGGGAAGGGACCTACAGGCACCATCCAGTCCAAGCCCTGCCAAGGCAGGGGCACCTGGAGCAGGTCGCACAGCGTCGCATCCAGGTGGGTTCTGAATGTCTCCAGAGAAGGAGACCCCACAGCCTCCCCGGGCAGCCTGTGCCAGGGTCTGTCACCCTCAGGGTAAAGATGTTTTCCCTCATATAATATTCTTAGGCTTGGGGTTGGCTACATCTAGCATATAACCTCCCTTCTTCGCTTCAGACCAGGTACATAAAGATAACCTTTGGTAAAGGTAATCTCAGTGTTTCTGCAGTGTTTTAAGTATGCATAATAGATGTTCTCCAGAACATGTCACTTGATGCTTCCAAGTGTTAAAGGGGCTTTATGATGTGAAGCCTTTTGAGAGCAAACATCCATCTTCAGTCAAAATCTGAATGTACAGTTTTTTTGGGGACACTGAGGGTCCTTTAAATAATTTAGTTCACAACACTCACTTAAGGATTTTACTGCTTTGATTTTCTGTTTGGTTTTGGATCTCAAGTTCTTGTTTACAAGAGGACAACATGTTAACATGTTAAGGTAAGGCAAATAATTTTATAGTTTTCTACAAACTCCAAACGTTTCTTTATATCCTGCAGATTCACGGTTAGGAAAGCTTACCCATCTAACCATTTGAGGTAGTATGATGATAAATCCATGATGAATCCTACTCTTATTTTACTTGCATAGAAGTGAGGATTTTTCATCACCGGAGTTCACTAGCTGCTAACCACACACTTTGATTAATAACATAAGAACCAAAATAGAAGGAAGGTGCCTAAATACATAGCTAGAGGTCATTGCAATCTCACTCACGAGGTCATGCAAGAGGGAGCAGCCTCGCTTCCTTCATTGCTTAGAAGTGGAGAATGGGCAGATCATTTGAAAGAACCACAGTCTCTCTGAGACATGCCAGCAGCCTCCGATGAGCTGTGACCGGAGTAGAATTTGGATCCACCCCCGCAGGAGGGGGCCTGGAAATCAGGACCATGTTAGCTGAAAGGAATGTGCTCGAGCTTGTAGGCCACAAACCCTGGGAGGACAAGGAATGTGAATAGATAACAATCAACAGGGTGAGTCATGCTGAGAGAAGATAAGGGAATGAGGAACAGATGGCGCCAAGGATAGGTAACACCTTGCTGTTAATTGACGGTAGTTAACCACCAATCGGGGATTGCCTAGTATGCAATGCTTAGCTTCAAGAACCAATCTGTTTAAAACGTGCAGCTTCTGAAAGTGTATATAAACTCGTGCTTCTGTACAATAAATTGGCATCTTGCTTGCATCAAGCTATGTCCCATCTCTTCATTCGCCGCACACCCCTGACCTGCAGCTAGCACGAGTACAGAGCACAGATCTGCTGGACTTACTTTGCCATCTCTCTGATCAGGATGCTGCCACTAGCTTGTGATTATTCAGGGATCAAATCAAAAGCTCTGTGACTGCTCCACAAACCCCCAGCAGAAACATTCCCGTCGTCGTCGCCTGTGCTGCCAAGGAACAGGAGCCCAGCGCTAGCTGAGGCAGCTCCACGTGGGGCTGGGCCAGCTGCTGCTGGGACACCAAGCCATGGGCAGCCCTACTCCCCTACACACTGAGAGTGCGATGGGGAGATGCTGTGATTAGCTTCAGAGCCCTGGCCAGGCTAAACAGAGATGATTGAACAGAAACAGAATGACAGGGTGGGCGTGGGGAAATGGAAAGGTGAGACCCGAGAAGAAAAATGCCCTCCATGCTGCCTCAGGAGCTTGCATATTTATAGCCATGTTATGGACTGCATCTTTGGACCTGAGAGCAGGGCAAACGACTGAAGATGTGTTTGCTGCTGCACAAACCAAAGCAAAATTCTGGCAGACTCAGCCTTTTTCAGGCTGTGCTGACAAAATACAAAGTGGAGCAGCAGCTGTGCTTTCCTTTGGGGATACTGAAAAATACTTCTCTTGGATGATGCACTGGATTAACTTTGATAGCCAGTGGAAAAAGCAGAGGAGGTGCCAGTAGCTTGGTGCCAATATTTATGCTCCGAGTCCTTTGGGTTGGTGTTAATAATAGCACTAGTTTAGGTAAAGCTCAGGAGGACCAAAGGCTGCAATTTAATAACTATTATCATAAAACCAAGGGAAGACTCTGTGTGATCTGATCTCCCCTTCACAGTTGCCTGGCACTAAGTAATTCTGGTGAAGATCACACATAAAATCAAAGCTTTCTGAATTAAGCAGGCTTATTCAATTCCCATGAAGATCATCAGGAATTTCTCTTTGTAACAATTTAAAAATGGAAGGTGTCGAGATTCCAGATGATCAGTAATGGTAGAAAATGCTAAAACAGATAGCTCTTCTCTCTATAGCTTAGCATGATATCAGCCATTGATGTCTTCACACACTGATTTTTAAAAAACACAGTGTTTCCTTTGCATTTTTCCCAAGATTTGTGATTTCCTTTTGTAAAATAAATGCTGGTGACTAGGAGAGTCTGCATTCAATGGCACCATTTACAGCTAGACTCTGCGTAAGTAATGCTGTACAAACTCTCTTATGTGGTTCACCAATGTTCCCTCATGGGATTAAGTTTCTGGCATTACAGATCGTCCTGAGAAAAACGAAGGACAGCATATACAAAATCCTCTGTTATAAAGGACTTCATGCATGCCTTTTTAGATCCCAGTATCATCACCAGTGATGTGAGAGCAAAGGCTTAATTTCATTTCAGTGGGATGTAGACTACACACCCAAAACCCATCACAGCAGGGTTATCCAGCCTCAAGAATATACTGAAGAAATTTCACTGCAGCACAGATCACTGCTGTACAGAGGCAAGATGAAAAATTAATGCCTTAGGTCAAAAAAGGAAACTCTACCACAGAATAGAGCATTCCAGGAACAACTGTCATACTGAGATTGAAATTCAACCAATAACAAGATGCTTTTGGAAGACGCAGATAGAAGCAGCTGACAAATCAAATTCAGATCCCTGAAAGTGTGCAGCTTATTCCTGGAAAAATGTATCATCTCAAGTAAAAAGTCAAGTGTTATACAGTAAAATTAGAAATGGGAAATAGTATTTTTTTTCACATTAAGTTTTTATTTTTAAGCATTCATAAGCATTGTGTTTTCAATCCAAATCACATTTGTGTAGAACAGCAGCTCTACCTTGCACTGCAGAACAGTCAAAAAAAAATTTTTTTGGAAGGAAATGAGTCCTCACAGATCAACATATGTAGAATTCTAATCAAAATAATAAAAAGCTACGCATTAAATGCAGAGTTGTAAAATACAGTAATTTGTAGGATAATAATTGAAAATATTCCCCTTTCCGCCTTAATTCAAAGCTGTATGAAAGCAATTGGAAGTTTTATATGAACAAAAAGTGACAAGTTAAATTGGACTAAGTTGAAATAACTGGCACTACAACAATGTTTAAATACCTCTAAAATTTCCTAGACATTTGTCAAAATGAACAGCCTGGGCTTAAGACAAAATGACAATGTTGGAGTTTTTTTGGAAAGCACTGGGGACTACAAGCATATGTTCTGAGAGCATTAAACAATAAGAATGGTTTGGCAGAAGTTTCTTGAATATTGGAAAATATAATTATGCAAAAAAAGCCCCCCAAACCCAAGTCTCAGACCAAAATCATGTCAGTTCTTACTTGATCAATCTAAATCACACAGCATCCCATGTGCAATGGAACCCAATCTCTTTATCTAATTGCTATGATAATTATTCTCAGAAACTAGAAGAACAAGAATGGTCCATCTGCGAAGGAATTCAGTGCTGCAGCACATAAAAGTAATTCCAGGAAAAAAAGAATAGGCTCAGTATGTGGGAGAGAGTACATGTGTGCATATCTGTATATGGGGAATATTTTTTTAATATACTTTCAGAGGATCAATATACCTGCAGATATGCTTCTAAATAAGAGAAAATATTAAATAATGCTGTATTGTCAGGGGTTTCTATAGTACGTAGTAAAATAAATAGCGAGATAAAGGACTACTAGGCAGCAAGGAGAAGCATAAAAATTAATCCTTCTTTGGAGTCATATTTATACAACTTTAAATATACTACTTTAATTATATGCAATGTTTCTAAGGCTGGAAGTCCCCCTTCTGTATCGGAACTCCTGCTTTCACATAAAGTATTCAATATATTCAAACTTTTCTGTTCACTACTTAATCCTATTAATGAAGGGTTGTCATGGCTTAACCCCAGCCAGCAACTCAGTACCACACAGACGCTCACTCACTCTTGCCCCCTCCATACCCACCCCCCACTGGGATGGGGAGAAGAATCAGGGAAAAGGAAAACCCATGGGTTGAGACAAAAACAGTTTAATAATTGAAATAAAGATAATAACAATAATTGCAATGAAGAGGGGGAGAGAGAGGAATAAATCACAAGGGAAAAAACCACAAGTGATGCACAATACAGTTGCTCACCATCTGCCCAGGCAGCCTCTGAGCAGCGATGAGCTGGACCCTGGCCACCCACCCCCCCACCCCCAGTTTATACACTGAGCATGATGTTCCGTAGTGGGAATATCCCTTTGGCCAGTTCGGGTCAGCTGTCCCAGCTGTGTCCCCTCCTGACTTCTTGTGCTCGCTGGCTGAGCCTAGGCAACGTGAAAAGTCTTTGGTTTTGAGTAAGCCCCACTTAGCAACAACTAAACCATCAGCGCGTTATCAACATTGCTCTCATACTAAATCCAAACCACAGCGCTGCACCAGCTACCAGCAAGCAAATTAACTCTGTGCCAGCCAAAACCAGAGCAAACAATCACCATTTTTAGGATGCTCTCAGGAAGCATTTATTGATAAGTAAGGCCTGAGGCCACTCAGTATTTCTTTCCAAATGGACATTGATCAAATTAAATCAAGTATAGCTTTATAAATGTTGTTCCTACCCACTTCTGTGGCAGATTAAGTGACCAGGATATTGTGACTCCTGATTTCTCCTCCAGCAAGACAGACGTTGTCTGTGTTTTCCTATTACATCCCCAAGAATCTGCACATTCAAGTTCATTTATTAAGACTGAACTCCTGTAACTCCCTCTCCTGCCTTGACACCACGTTGTAATGCCTGTTCAGAACATCACAAGGATCACCTTTGCATGTTTTTGCATCCCATCTTTTTCCTCCTTCTCCTCTTCTTTCTTCCCCCTTTATGACATCAAATATAAGCACCTTGACCTCACGACAGCTGTTTGTGTTCTACCCAAGCTCGCTTATCTCAGCCTACTACCAGCTCTGCTATCTCTAGTTGGCTTGAGACACCAATCTTCATTACCACCCTGTCACCTTTCTGGTTGGGTACTTTTGTAATTCCCTGCTTCATAAATATCTGAAAAATAATTGTCATTATTTCTACTGAGAAGCTCCCTCACTTTCCATCAAGCCTGCACAAAAAACCTTTTTAAAAGCTAATTCTCAGGTAAGACTGTAGCACGGCTCAACAGCACCTCATTGACTTCTTCCTATACCCAAACAGGCTGTGACTGTATTTTTAGGAAAGTTCTGGCAACTTTTACACAACGCCTAGAAAAACAGGTTTTTGTTCTATCATTAGAGCACTTGGTTAATAACACAATGATAAAATATGGTAAGGGTATTACTTATTACTTTACCATCTATTTTCTTAGTATTGATAAACCTCTGAAGACTATCACTGTATACCGACAGACAAAAATGATCTAGCTTCTCACTTTCGTTGTGATTACTCCACTGAGCTAACACAAGCCATAATCCCTCCAACAGCAATCAGTTTGTATCATTCGTTTCTCTTCTCAAGCAAACCTCCTGTTAAATTTGAAATTCTCAGTCCTCTTTTCCTGCAGCTGCTGGCTAAATCAATACCGTAATAGACGTGCTCTCAGCAGAAAGCCGCCTCACTTTTGACGCTGCAGTTGGTCAAACAAATGCAGGCAGCTTAGGTTCCTTCTTGTCAGGCCCAGTGCCACAATACTGTTGACCTTGTAAAGCTCCAGATTCCTGGAGCTCTCGTATGATCTTCCTGAGTTAACCTCCCAGCTAACAATTTCTGTTAAGATAAATTCAGCCACGATGGATAAGAGCAGTTCGCACTGTTTCATTGTTTGAATAATTTAGGCAGATTCTTTGTACTTACTGCTACCATACTGCTTCAGCGGGTTCAGAGGGGCTAAGACTGCTAAAGACTTTTTAATTTAAAACATATGCAACTCCTTTAATTAAGATTCCAGTCTTGCCAGAGATTCCATGGAGTACCCTGCTGACATACAGAGGTGTGTACTGAAATATCTTTGCAAAATCTCACCTTGCAACTTAAAAATAGCAACACTGTGTTTTAATCTAATATGTTTTAATGTTCTAATGTGTTTTAATCACATGAAACTGAAAAGAAAAAAAAATGATATTTCCATTACCAACAAGACATTTGATAAAATCCACTTAAAGTTTGGCAAATATACAAAAGACGACCCATTCTTCTGTCCCACAGCAGCTTTTTAAATATGTCAATCATGTTGGAAGCTCTTTTATTGGAATGTTAGATTTTTCACAATCCTGAAGTTATTTTGTTGCAAAGATAAGAGGAATGTTGCTGACCTAGCGTTTAATGCCAGTTCAGCAGTAGTAGGAAGGAGTGAAGGATACTGATACTCGATGTCTCCCTGCTTGCATAACGTTTCTTGGCTTTGCTGCCACCTGCAGCAAAACACAGGGAAAAAAAGGCCAGTTTAGATATTTCTGTCCTACTCGGCTTCATTGCTTTCCAGTCCCTCTTCGTGACCTGCATGTATTGATTTTCAAAGTTTATGAGAAACAAATAGGAAAGGGTGGCTTCTAAACTAATTCAGAATTTCCCAAATGTTAAAATGTTTTGTGAAGGAAAAACCCCAACTATCAGGGAGTTGATATGCATGTTTATTTCACTAGATAAAAAAAAGACAATTTAAAACCATGTGGAATTGAAACATGTATGCCTACATATTTATTTAGACATTTCAAGGCATCATTTCCCCTTTAAAATTTCGAAATCCTACTGATAAATAACAAAACTCCTTTCCATTCTATTTAAGTGCTTAAGTTTCTTTTAAAGGTAGCCTGTGGGTTTTGTTTTGTTCCATTTTTGGGTGGGTTTTTGTGTGTGTGGTGTTATTTGATTTTTGAGTTTGGTGGTTTTGGGTTTTTTTGTTTTGTTTTGGTTTTTTGGGTTATTTTTTTACAATAGCAAATATAAACTTGCAAACATTACCTTTGAATACACAGTTCAGAATTTAAAATACATGCTTAGTTGAATGACTTATTCAAATGTTGCTAAATAGAATAGAATAGTTCAGTGTGGGGCCTACAACAATTACGTAGTCCAAGTACCAAATATATATACTTTTGAAGAATACCTACCAATGATATATGTATATCTTCTTAACTGTGAAGTCACAGACAAACCTTTGTAATTCTAGGTTGTTGGGTTTGTTTTGTTTTGTTTTTTTAATAAGTCCCATTGGAAAAAGAAAACATTAACACTACAGAGGAAAAGCAGATGGTCCAGCATTAGGGTGGCTTCACTCATTCTTCTCAGCATCAATTGAAAACTAAGATTTGACATATTTCCTGTTCCTCAAAGACCATCATTTTGGCTTCCAAACTGTAAAACAGACAGCTCAATTAAAACAAAAGCAACATATAAGCAAGTTATCACTGAAAGGGACAACTGCCTTGAAGAGCTGGCCAAGATTTCTGTCTCTACCTTTTGTGAAAAGTCTACTAGACCTTTTTGTCATGATAAAAATACAGGGCCTTGTTGGATTGCCCTTCTCCCCCCTGCTCCCAACTTGAATAATCATTCAGTTTTCCAATGGTCGTCTTTTATCTCCTGCTTCTTAGGAAACTTTCCTACTAGATGAAAAGTTGGTCATAAATCACCCAATATGTAGTCAACCTTCAGTGTAGGTCACTGGAATCCACTATATCTGAATATTAATACAACTTTATAATGTATAAGCTATGGTTAGTAGGGAGTGTATCTACTCATCTTCTTTTCATGCTTGAGGCCACACTGGTAACATCAGTCCTATGCTTCATAACCTCTATCAAGTTCTAGTAAACACTGGATACCACTTTACATCACTATCTTAATTTATAAAGCAAGTTATGTGAAGCAATCCTCATATTGGGTCACCTACGTCACCTTCAAGCAACACAGAGGACAAAGGTCAAGTTATGGTATCCAAGATGAAAAGCTCAGTTATAGAACAAGTTTCTTTCCTTTGGAAATACAGGAATCTACTCTTTCAACAACCACCCCCTCACAAACTGCTCTATTTCAATCTTCTACCATGACCAGGTCCATCAGAAGGAAGCTCTACAAACAAAAGCTTGAGAGAAGACCTGCCAGAAGTTGCACACATCCCACTGATCATTTCAGTGATGCTGTGGATGGGGTACGACAAACATCAAGCCAAACAGTGAAGGGAAGGAGCAAGATGTCTTAAGGTATGCAGGCGCTCCTTGTGTGCCTTCTGACATATTAGTGGCTTATTTTTGGCATATTTGTCCTAGCACTTAAAAACCCCCACAACTATGCATACAGAAGAGTTTGCTGGATTACATGCCTTCCCATGTGACAAAAAGAGAATTTAGTTCAGTAGCTGCACCCGCCCAATGACTGAGGCCATGTAAATTGCACAGAGGTTCCTGCAGGTTAATTTATCCTACAAAATCTTTACCAAGGGGAAAAGGAAAAGCTCCAGCTTCATTCACAGATCTTTCACAGGCAGCTTTTTTTTTTGTTTGCGTTTGGGGTTTTTTTGGTAGACTGGACACAAAATATGATTGATGACATTTAGTTGAATATTTTTTTTCCACATTACCTTTTGTCAGATACGGTTTCTAAGGACAACAGAGAGTGAAGCCTTTGACCGTATCCAGCGTTCTAAGCTGCTGAGCAACTGTCTCAGAAGTTTATAACTTTAGAATACTGCTCAAAGACCCCACTTGAGGTAGTGACTCTACTGGGCTCAGTACCGTACAAGTATAAATGAACATGTGAGAGCCATGCTTCAAAGAGTTTGCAAGCCCATCCTCTCTATCAAAGATAATTTAACTCTCTGGCAGTAAATCCAGATCTGATTTAAAACTAAAATAAAAAGAAACCCCAAGTTTTGCACGATGAACTCCTGCCAACTTACAAACAGCAGAGCTTCAGAAATAACGAAAAGGGAAAAGAGACTAGAAACTCAGCACGGAATCCGGATTTTCATCCTGAAAACTGCATGGCTCAAGCTGAGGGGGAGAAACGTTACTTCCATGGACAAACATGCTGCTATGAGAGAGAGCAGAGGACAAGACCAATATCACAGGAGCAGTTAACAGAGAAACTGTCGTTCCCTTGGGATCCTTGTACAGCTGCTGATCAGCCCAGTGAGACCCTGCCAGCAGCAGCCACCTTTGTGCTGGGCACAGAGAGGTGAGCTGAACACTCACCTAAACGCTCCCCAAATGAATGAGTTCAGCTTTCAAAGTAAAGATGAAGGCACACATTACGAATAACGGCGATACAATTTCTGCTGGCAATCCCTAACACATTCTTATATACCAGTTTCTGAACAAACTCATTCCTTGAAATTACAAAGAAAAATTTCTACTGAAAACTAGGGCAAAAGAACTGAAACATGAAAACAAAACCTGTCCTCGTTTTCAGTAGATAACAAGGAATTATTACCACTTTAGAAAAGAGTATTAAGGAATACTATGTGTCTTTGACCTTCCTGCAAATATAAAGTTAAATTTTTATTAATAGAGAAAGACTGAGGACATTCTGATTTGATTTTTTTTTTTTTGTAACTTTTTAAGTATTAGAAATTATAGAGTTAAGAAATTAAGGAGGAAGGTGTTCTGTTCTTTTCCTCAGAAGTACCACTTCTACAAAGAGTACTGATTTTATTAGAGCATCAACCAGAAGACCTTAACAGAAAGAAACACAGATACAGGAAACTGTATTCAGGCATTCTTCACAGTTCAGAGCAAAATGGTATAGAATTAAAGGACACAAAAAACCAATAAGCCTCTTGCTTGCTATGCTGTTCTTATTTTGTGTCTCAATGGGAAGAGAATGACAGATGGAAGTATAAAGTATGTTTACTCATATCAGGCCTTTGATATGCAAATGCTTGTTCTGAAAGAATGAGAAATACACTGACCAGCAGACATCCCCTCAGAAGGGGAGCATCACACAACCTGAGGGAGAAGAGATATAAACACTCCTTGGCAGATGCATTATGAATACTGACTAGGGCAAGTTCTGCCACAACACTTTCCTGAGGGAAGCGTTACGTTTTGAAATGTAATGGCCTGACAATATTTAAATGCAAAGAGTAAAAGGAGAGTGAAATATCTCAGGGATGCTGCTAATAAATAAAATACATTCACTCACCTGTGCCTTTTTATTTTTTTTTTAATCTCACAAATAGTTGCTAATATGAAAGTGCTTGTTGTAACTCTGCAGTAAAGCCAGAAGGGTTTTCAGATATGCTCAATCTCTTTTCCAATGTGAAAAACCAGTATCGCCTATTTTCCACCATGATACAGTATAGAGTCTGGATGCAGAATGAATGCCCCATGAAGCTCAGAGTACAGCTATACAGTAACGTTTCAGAACCAATAATAATAAAAAAAATTACTTCAAGCACTGTAGCAAGGGTTAAAGAATACTATCTTTTACCTGATGATTTAAACAGGGTATTAAAGCAGGATCACCAAGATGGTAAAAACCAAAACTACCCCACTCACTTCCCTTGTGTTTAATATACTCAAACTGCACAGGGTACTGATTTTTTATTTTCTTAAGGATTCATTACCTTCTCTGACCATCACCAGCACAGAGATCTAATGCAGAAGAAAAATACTTCAAGATTTTTCTCAAGTTATCCCTTTTTCAAGATACCTGCCACATCTAATTGTTCACAGTGGAAATGAGGTCATGCATTTCTCTCAGCTACAAGTCTTTTTTGAGAAAAAGGGTTTCCTATTATTATTTTAATAGCTTTATCATAGAATTTTCACAGTAATGACAGCTATTGTAAGCATTTGTTTCTAAAAAAGCCCGCGTTTTATATCCCTGCTGTAGTCCTCTTGAAAAACAAACCAACCCAAAAAACTCAAACAAAAAAAGCCCCAAAAAACAAGAAAGCACAACCCCACACCCTTCAGAAATGGAAACCAAAGAACTGCAGAAAGTAAAAGGACTGATGTTCTGGCAGTTAAAGCCAAAAATAAACACAACATTAATATATTTACTATTATTATTACTCACTTATGAAATAACATAAAAGTTTCATTGTGCTCTTGTCCCTGAGTTTCAGGTTAAATTGCTCTGCTGATGCATTTAGGTAAAGAGGGATAAGGTACAGGTGTAACGAGCCCATCAAATACCAATTACTTACATTGCTTCTCTAGTAACTACACTGTGTGGTTTTTTGGATGCAGGCAACTGTAAAAATTACCAAAGACAGAGATTTAGTCAAAAATCAATAGGTTGTTTTATAGCTACTGCACCTTCATTTCTTCCAGGTTTACCTAATTTATTCCTACAGAGTAGGAAAATCCATAAATCAGAAACCAAGATAACAGTTTTATAGGTTCTCTTGTAAGAAACTCCTTTTTTTTTAATTATGTACAATTCCTTTTCTGTGAACTGTAAATATTGCTGTCCAGTAGATTCCAACATTGCTTGCTATTCCTTACAAATTAAACTATTTTTATTGCTACTAGACTAGATACTACTTCAGAAAAAACAAACAAACAAAAAATACTCTAAGCATTTTAAATTAGTATTTTATCCACAGTGTGGAAGCTCTTCTTTCTGATCAGCAAATTACAGCCTTCACGATACATTTACAACACAGTAGTTGCTAGCTACAGAGAAGTAACTTCACGTAAAAGAGTCAGTACCATAATTAACAGTTGCTACTACCGGGATTTGGGGACCAGAGATGCTAACCAGTCACGTCTGATGGAATATACCAGCGAAGACTTCAGGGCTGGCTCGAAGTCCTTGCAGACCTTGCTTGGTAAATGAATAAGAGGTGCATTGACACCTTAAAGTAACTTAGTTGTCCATCTCACTTCTGGGCCCTTGGCCGTCCCCGTCACATGTGCTAGTTCCCTCCTGGTCTTTCCAAGGTGGAACCTCGGTCTGCTCCCGTGGAAGGAGGGTTTCTCTCAGAGGCTGCTCCCGGGAGGCAGGAGCAGCTGTGCCCACACCACTCTCCTGTGGGAGCTGTGATTCAGCTCCTCATGCCTCCATTATGGCAAGGAGCAGAAGGAATAATTCAAATACAGCTATTCTCATCAAACACCCGGACACGACTGCAGCAAGACACTGTTTGCCAGGGAGCACCTCCCAGCAGCCAGGCCCTGGTCCCCCCACCTGCCTCCACCGGGTGGGCACACAGGGGAGGGAGATGCGGCTGCTGCATCGTGGACATGGATTTCTCAAATGTACTACCAGGAGATGTGTACAAAACTAGTGCCATCTGGGCACTGGTACAAGAGTGGTACGGTATGAAAGAATATTTCTTCTTCGGAACTTTTTCCCCTACAGTATTGTCACACAAATTTATTCAACACTCACAGGGTAAGAGCAATCTCAACACTGCCTTTTAAAGTGATGTGGTTAGTTTTTGGTTCATTAGACTAGGCAATATATTTTATTAAGGCATATCATTTTATCAGCAGACAGCTTGCAAACAACATTTTTATGTTTACTGTTTAAAAAAACCCCAACATTATTTCTCTCTGTAGCTGTGGTGATTAGCATGACCTGTATTTTTAAAACAACAAAAATATGTCCACAGAGAGCAATCCCACAGTTATTTGCAGGGGTGGTTTTATTTATATTATGATTACTACTTTTGCTACAGCTAACTGGAACATGAGTGGGTAGTTTTAAAATTTATTCTCATTTAGGCAGGCCACCTCTTCCTTTAGAGGATGGATTCAGTTTACGCAAGTTTTTCCTTTCACAGTAGTTTGCATTACGGCTTTTTAAGATTTAAATACAAATTAGTTCTAAGTTTTAAAATGCCATGATAATACATCTGCATGTAAATGTCAGATTGCTAGCATAAACCAGCCTGAACTGTTAGAATACATTTTTCCTACAACTTTCCTTCATATATGGCTCATTTACACTTTAAAACACACCCCACCCAACAAAGCGTATGAACTGCTGCATAAGTATTAAATCAAGCTAATGGAGAATTATGGAGGTGGTTGTGTCTGCTGATCCCTGTAAGCGTTGCCCTCCCTCTGACCGGAGCCTATAAAAGTATTTAACAGCTAAAAAGTTGACAACTAGATTTTTTTCTGATTATATTTGTACACAAGTATTAACAGTTACTTAGTCAACCACCGACTTGATTCTGGTTTGCCTGACCTTAATGGAAGTTCACCACTATTTTACTTTTGAAACTACAACTTTTACTCACCATTCCTCAACTGCATCATTGCCCCACTCCCAAAATGATACAAAAAGCCTGCCAGGTTTGATTAAATACTGAAGGCCCGACACTGAAAATTCTGACTTTGGCATGTAGTATTTTCATATGTACACAGCACTACAGGATCCAAATATGAGTCTTAAACTCTAACATAAATGGTAAAGAATAAGAAAGATGTTTTAAAAGTTGATATAATAAAGGACTTGGCAAAATGATGTTGGCTTATCCTTAGTTTCATCCCAATTACTGTATTAGAAAACCAGCTCCAGCAACAGGAGACAGCACAATGAAGTCTGCTAGCCTGATTAGTGAGAAGAATCCACTCACAACACACTCATTCTCCGAAAACTGAAGACCCTCCCCTCAAATACGTATTTATTAAAGAGGGCATGCACGTCAGTATCTGAGTTTGTTCTTGAGTGAATGTATGTTAGCATGTTCTTGCTGCCATAGCAAACATGACTAATCCTGGAGTCTGAAAATGAAAAGTTCCTACTAATTTCAGCTAAAGTCACATTGGATTTTGCAGGTTTCCCAGTTGAATACACGTACTGAATGGTCCCCAGCTTTTAATAATTGTTCAAAAGAAGCACTTCAGAAAAACTCTGGAAGATGTAATTGGCATGGTTTTCAGTTTATCACTAAAATTTCTAAAAGATGCCTGAAGAACACACAGACCAGAATAAGTATACTTCAATAATTTATTTGCAAGTCTATGTCATGTCTTACTTGAAAGAAATACTCAGCTTGCTTCACATGGCCCTATACCACCTCACGCCTGCTATCGGATTAAAGCCTAGGTTTCAAAGCTACTAATACATCAGTAATCAATTTTTGTGTTGTAATTACTTACTGTAGAAAGCCTTAAAAGTTCACAGTTTACCTACCACCACCACACAAAGTTGATAAGAGAGAAAGCATTTGGCCTGTCCAAGGCTACCTTTCAACAAAGTATTTCTTGGATGCCTTTCAGTTGTGATCAAACAGCATGAGTTATACCTGATCCCATTATTCCACTCCACCGTTTACCACTATTATTTACTTTATTCTGTTGTTACGGCATAATTGATAGTGATGCAGCTGTAGAAGAGAGATTTGCATTCAACTGGTTTAATGTCCTCTGCTGCCATCCATAGCAACAGTTGTAGCTATCCAGAATAAACAAGGATAGCAAGTTATCTTTCCCCACATTTCCAGAGTTCCGAAAAAAAATTTCTTAGGTTATGAGTGGGACTGTTTTCTTAGACAGGGCAGTTGTATTTCATTCAGGCTAGGATGAAAGCTCTTTACCGAAAAGAAAGGTTTTGGAGAGTTCTCTGAAGCTCAGGCTCATCTAAAACAATTGTTTGGCTAAAACTGTGAATAATTTCTTCCCTCCTTTTCTGTTTTTTATTCTAAAATTGGTAATAAAAACTGACAGACATGATTGCAGAATTTGGTAGCAGTTAACAGCTTGGTAAACAATCACTAATAATTCCCTGATATATTAATTGTGTAGAAGAGAAGGGTGAGAACGGCAGTAAACTGGAACTGTTGCTCTACTTCCACCCTAACAGTCTTGCCAGGGTCTTCAAACATACGCTGCATGCTGATCTGCATTTTGCACTAGCAAAATTCAGATTAACTTATATAAATATATATATATATGTATATTAACTCAAGAAAACCTTTGTTGTTGGTTTTTTTCCAGCTAATATGGCTTATATTAGCCATTCATCAAAGGGAAAAATCCAATGAAGTTTAGCAAGTTTCCCACAGACTGACCAGGAGCCATCCTGGTCAGAGCACTGAAAAAAACCCCTCTGTAACAGGACTTGGTCAACATTGCGGCCACATCCTTAAGGACATTAAAGATGTGAACAGATTTCTTTCTTTTCTGCTCTCCCCGTTCATTTGTTTTTCAGAGAAACACAATAGTTTCTGTTGGGACTTTTCACTAAATATTTGGAATTTCAGCAAACATTAACAACTTTCACACATGAAATTTTATTTCAAAACTTTAGTCACCTTATCAAGTTACACAAAGCAGTGTAGCCCACACAATTCAAGTCAATATACATCAATACATGAAAAGTAAAATACTTCAAAAAATTAACCCTTCAAGCCCCAGATATTAATCACTTGTGAGTGATTAGAATATGATTTCCTGACAAAAGAGAAACATTTTGCATGGTTGTGGTAAAATAATTATTAAAAAAAGAGGATCCAACAATATCAAGATATCCAAAAGCCACTCAAAAGAGTTTTGAATTTTCTATACTGCAGTCACAATCCATAATATTTTTTTTCTATTTATTTTAAATTTTGCGTCGTTAAGCATACTTCATGTTTCTCAAGGGAAGCATTTTAAAATGCCTAATGTAGAAGGAAAAAAGTAGCTTTCTGATCAATTTAAATTTTGCACCCCCCCTCCTGTCCTGAGCTTTCCTTTGAACAGTTGAAGAGAATCCCGATTTTTACTGAGAATTGAAAAAGAAATCTGGCAAACTCAGATTCTCTTATTAACATGGTGTCTCATGACCTGTTAATTATGGTAACTATTTGTATAATTTTAAACTGAGATAAATATATAAAATGATAACAATGCATAGTTTACAAAGAGAAGCACATGCAGAAGTAATCAAATATATTATTCATTCACTGTGAGTCAAAGATTCCTTATTCTGATTTGAAAAGAAAATTTACATATCCCTCCTACTCTGGGTTTTGCCTTTTCTGGCATCCTAAATGTTACAAACTAGCCATGTCTTCAGGCATTCCCCTAGGTCTCTCCCCAGGGCCTTTACTGCCTCCTGACTTGGCGCGACTTTGTAGCTTCTTTTACATTTTCTGTTAAAGGTGGTGGAAATTTTATTCTGAGTAACAAAGACTTTTGAATCTTTAACTATTATTCCAGTCTCCAATATCCCAATGATTGAACACTAAATTCTTGCTATCCCTGTTAAAGCATCTTGAACATACACATGGAGTACAAGGCTTCTCCACAACACAGTGGTTTAGTATTAAAGTGCATTACATTTGAAAATCATGGTTTCTCAAATGTTGCTTTAAAATAATTGCAAACAAAATTGTAAAAGGCAAATTGCACATTTGCAAACAAAATTTTGGAAACAAAATTGTAACTGCAGCAAATTGCCTGTGGGCCAGCAGTGTGCCCACGTGGCCAAGAAGGCCAATGGGATCCTGGGGGGCATTAGGAGGAGCACAGCCAGCAGGTCAAGGGAGGTGACGTGACCCTTCCCTGTCTATGCTGCCCTGCCAAGGCTGAATCTGGGGTGCTGGGTCCACTGCTGGGCTCCCCGGGTCGAGAGAGACAGGGAGCTGCTGGAGAGGGGCCAGCGGGGGCTACCGAGGTGATGAGGGGACTGGCCCGTCTCCCTTATGAGGAAAGGCTGGGGGAGCTGGGGCTGTTCAGCCTGGGGCAGAAAGGCTGAGGGGGATCTTACCAATGGCCGCAAACATCTCGGGGGCGAGTGTCAGGAGGCTGGGGCCAGGCTCTTTTCAGTGGTGCCCAGTGACAGGGCAAGGGGCGACGGGCACAGACTGCAGCCCAGGAAGCTCCATCTGAACATGAGGAAGAACATCTTTACCCTGAGGGTGACAGACCCTGGCACAGGCTGCCCAGGGAGGCTGTGGGGTCTCCTTCTCTGGAGACATTCAAACCCCACCTGGACGTGACTCTGTGCAACCTGCTCCAGGTGCCCCTGCTTTAGCAGGGGGGTGGACTGGATGATGCCCAGAGGTCCCTTCCCACCCTGACCAGTCTGGGATTCTGCGAATATGATGGCAAATATGGCCTTTAAGATCATATTCACCAAGTGGAATAAATACTTCAAGACACTGGAATACTTACCAAGTTTGGGAGGTGTTCCCCCACCCTGCTTCTTGCCTAAATTACCAATACATGTAGATACTGATATGTAAAATACTGCACATATTCAAATGACTTTTGAATATGATTTTTCATTGCTTTTTTATCTTGACTACTCAGTTTTTCCTTGAAGATTGGTTTACAGTAAAATTGAAATCTGAATTTTGGACTCTGCACAGAAGATATATTGCTATGAAATTTATAGTTCCACAGGGACTTTATTAGGGCTGCTACTGAACTGTGCATCATTTTAATTAGAATTAACACTTTCATCTTGTTTATGAATATATGTAAGATAAGCTTTGAAATATTTAACATCTGGGAATACCATCAATCTGCCACAGTGAAATTAAGACATTTCACATACATAACTATTATTATATAACAGCCAGATACCAAATAACTAAACATTCATTGTTAGCATTTGGAGTATAATCTCTCCATGCATACATTTCCACATCCTTTGGGAATGTATTTATGCTTTGATCATTACCCCTTTGAAGCAACACTTCTTTAAAGACAGGCATTTCAAGTGCAGTCCTTGACTCTGTTAGATGTTTCACCGGTAGGTACGAGACCTATTTTACATAATTTATTCCACTGTTAGCAGACATATCCCTAGAACAGCACAAGCTTATTGCAGTGCATTGGTTCCCAAGGATCATCTACCTTTGCCAAGGTATTTAATTTATGGGACAGAGAGATTCACAGAAATTACTGTCCAAAAGGCCACCGTCACCGGGTCAGCCACCTCTTGTGAACTCAAGATTCTTCCCTGTGGAATATTCTTTTGCGATTTGATGGGGCTCCTAAAAGAAAAATTGAGGGGGGTGTGTGTGTGTGTGTGTGTAGGGAGGACAACACATGACAGGACCAGACCAAACCAAAAATATCCCCCAAAACCCTTCAAGAAAAGGACTTTCTGCATGTTAGCTAAACCACCATGGGACTGCAGACTCTCCCTGAGCTGCTGGTGAGGAAATGCAGGGAGCAGTGACCAGCCGCTGGTACCTCTGAGAAGGAGCTAAGGAAGGGGCAAGACATGGGAGACCCCCAGCAGCAGAGAAGGCTCCTGTGAGAGAAGCCCTGGGGGCTGCTCTGGTGGAGTTTGGCTCCACAACTCACTCAAAGCCACTTTTCACCGTGGCTGCAATTGATGCAGGATACGTGAATTCAAATGATGATTAAGAAGCTGCTGTGAACCATCCATCACCTGTCATGGCACTATTTAAAACCCATATAACAAAATATCAACTGCATAAACCTGTCAGGAATCTGTAATATCCAGCAACCAGTAAGAATTACCTTTAAATTCTATAAGCTGTATTTTCTTCCATACCCTTGCTGTAGGCACTAAACACCTAACGAACACCTAAGTTCCTCTAAAACCCCACAGGACTACCCTGTGCAGTTGGACATCAAAGTTCAGCACTGGAACATGCGGTCTGGATATTGAAACACGTGGGTTAACTTTGGTAATAACTTTTTTAAAATTCTACCAATATAATAGCCTAGTCTTCTCATGCTGACAAGTCAAACAATTTTTACATTTAGAAAACAGTTTTGTCTTAGAAATACGTAAGAGAATAAAGAAACATGTAGTCCTCAAGCAACAAGAAATCAATTATTCCACTTTTACAAACTCAGCTTCCTGGCACACTATTAGAAGCACAGAACATTAAAGGACCATTTTTTTTGTTATGTAATTGCTTTTTGGGGGGATTTTTTTTTCTTACATAAAAGCAAGTAGAAAATAAGGTATGAGTAGCAGAAACAGGTCGTAAGAAAAAAGTCATATAAAGACGGAACTCAAACAACAATGGGGAAAATTGCAGAGAAACGCACTCAATCAAATACAACCTTTTTGCCTGAAAGCAACTTAGATGCATCCACTGCTTAGAGTAGGCTGAAGTACAGTAGAAAAAGAACATAAATACATTCCAGCTTCCTGGAAATTTTAGTCTACACAACTAGATACCTACTGAAAAGATAGGTTGCACACAAGAAATATATTCACTGTATTTGGTTCGACCCTTCAAATCCTACATTCAAGTTTAACCACTGATCAGCATGAGAATTATTTCTTTAGTTCTGTATAGCTTTGGAAGTATTAATCTTTTAATCAAAAAAATCCCATGGAAAGTCTTAACAGAAAACTTTCTAGAAGTGACATATTTAAAAGGAAAATGAAAGTAAGATCTTTAGGATATACATGTAAACTTGTCACCAGAATCTTCCAAAGATTTACCAGCAAATGAGTTCTCTGGATAAAATTCACTTGTTATGTATCATAATAAAATTATGAACAGTACGTTTCTGTGATTTTCTCTCTTCAGGTGGTGTTGTAGGGTTTCCTTGTTTGTTTTTAAATGTTTGCAACATTGCATAGAACTGTACAAAATGCCTTGTGTGTGTCTCTTGAATATTTAAATTAATTATTTGAAGAAGTCTGTTATATGATATGAAAGCAGAGATAGACACAAAGCTTTGAGAGATATAAACTTTAAAATGCTTACATAAACCCCAGCAAGACTGATGCTGGAAGAGCAGTACAACCAAAAGAGCAAATTAGAAGTACTGGTAGAAGCACAACCACGTTTGTTCAGAGTGTGCACATATGGGGACTGAGACACCTAGCAAGCAGGAAAATTCTACAAGTAGGTCAATAAATAACTATAACTAATAATAGTGATGTAATAAACCACCTTTTTTTTTTACTTTTTTTTAACATTACAAAGGTGGCAATACCACTTTTGTAAGGTTATCATAGGTATGTCAGGGCAAGGAAAGATGCTTAGAAAAAAATAAATAGAACAGCATCTCTAAACTGTATCAGATGTTCAGTTGTATTTCCTTTTTATATTAGTACCAGGTGCCAAGGCGAAATGGTTCTGCAAGTGAGCGCTCAATGCCACCTGCCCAGCTCAGCTCCCAGTACAGGTCTTCCAGCTCCCCACAAAAGACTAAAGCATTATGGCACTACAGACCCAAAAGAAGTATCTTCCTTTTCAGAGTTTGGCATCCATAGCAGCTGACCTTTTGAAGTTCCTGTTACTGATCCTCTCTTCTTGCCAAGAGACCTGCCACAGCCTTCAAAAGGCACCCACCTGCATCACTTCTCTTGAAAGCTGCAAGCTGGGTGCTGCAAGCCCAGTGGAGATCCGCCCGGCACCGGCACCTCCATCAAGCTGAATTGAGCTTCCTGCACATGACAGAGGTCAGGGAGTGACGCAGAGCCCTTGCTTTCTGACCCCGAAGCAGCTCCAGGACACGTTTTACTCGAGCAGTGCTGCAAGGCAATACACTGCCAGGGATGTGGTTTTGCATAGGGAGGAACTGTAATCACAGTCAAACTTCTGCCCCCTTCAAGAAGCATCATGGTACAAACCCCAACCTAAATTGCTGAGGACAGAAAAATCTGTAACTGGCATCTCAGCCTTCACGGGAATTTTCCTTCCTCTCCCTCTTTTATACAAAGGTGTCAGTCATAAATCCTGCAGCTAACAGTACTGCATTTGCCATCCTTTCCTCCCTCCTTTCATTTGGCAAGAGCTTAAGCTCACAAGTAGCCTCCAAACTGCTTTGCTCAAATAATGCCTCTAACATGACAGATTTTGGTGGGGGTAATTTCTGAAAATCTTTTAAACACCACTGACCTTGAAATCTAGTAGTTAGTTCATGACTTGGAATGACTTTATAGCCTATGTCAATCTTGCAGTGTAAAACAACCGCTTTTGATATTATTTTCAGCCTTAAGCTTTAGGAAGAAAAGGATGAGTCAGTTGGCTAAAGCAAATCTCATCTCGCATTTTTGCAGAGTTACAAAAAGCAAATACAGTTAAAGTTTTTAAGTACTAATACATGTTTATATGAATTTTGTATTCAAGACAAACTTTGTCAGAAACGTCTTTGCACAGTTACTGCACTCCTGCTTGTGATTCCTAGGTTACACTACACAGAAGGAAACCCTGTATTGATTGCTTTTGAAATTACATTTCTCAGCATAAATGCTTTAATAATTGACTGAATAAAGTGATGGGAAATCTCTACAAGAACAGTTCCATTACAGAAACTGTTTTATGGTTTATTTGTGAATGTGTTGCCAATTAATAACTTGCCTTGGAGGAAGTACTGGTGATTATCTCCAGATTTTGGAGCTCAACTTTATGAGTTCTCAAAGGGACATTATCTATATTGAAATAATAATGATATTCTAAAAGGTTTCAATTATTTCAAACTATGAATTAAAGTCCTTGTGCTCAGCAGTGGCATGTGAAAAAACTTTAAAAAAATAAAAATCTAATTCCTAGATTCTGAGAATTTCCAAGCCAGAATTCTCTGAACATTATATAAGTATACATATTTTCATAAAGTGTTAATATTTAAGTGAAATTTCTTATCATTAAAAAAAAATCCACAGCCTACTGCAGTGTAAAATCTTGGAAACTTTCAGTGAGCACAATTTTTTTCTGAGGTTATATTTATTCATTCAGGGCCCCACCACAAGTCATCAATGATGAACAAACATTCTAGAAACTGAACTTCCACAGCGACAAATATATCAAAACCCTATTAAGCCAGAACTGTTACTTTGCTGCAACACGCGGCTATGGATGTCCTTAAGACATGATTTTTACATCATCGTGCTGTACACAGAGTTTCTTTGCCCAATTAGTGGCCAAGTTTGTAAGCCACAGCTTCCTCAAAGTATTTCTTTTTCACAACTTTCAATTAATTGAATGCCTAATAGAAGGCATTTTGTATTCAGCCAATGTTATTAGGTCTTTATAAGTGAACCATTATTGTTTTATTCTCCTCCACGTGTTTGTCAAACAAGACCTATTCAGAACTCATAAAGACGTACATTTTCCAGCATATTGAGGAAACCTATATGCTAACAAAAATACGCAATCATAAGAAAAGCTCATCACACTTCCCTTGCAGCTGGAAGAAAGCCTCCTACAGCTGTAATGAGATACAAGCAACCAACGCTGAACTTTTACACCCATTAAATACAGCAGGCCAAGGTTTTCGCTCAAGCAAAACTCACCTACGTTCAATATATTTGATTGCTGAAACAGTTAAGGTTGATCATGTGTAAAGTGCAATGAACGTTTTCCAAGTCAAATTAATCTGAAGTGTTTGAACTCAAGCTTTAGCTACTGACTCCCAGAACAAGGAAAAGAGTAAAAAAAAAGTTGTGGCAAGCAAGAAAAAGCTGTATTACCCAAGACCAGAGAGGCATCATTCCTGTTAGTCTCTCTAGCATGAGACATATGTTTTGAGGCCAAATCCCCTCACAGCGAGGAACACAAGACAGTAACACAGGTTAGTGCCTTCCTTCTTCACCTCTTGCCGTACTACAGCAAACAACCTGCCAGTCTTTATGTTATCTCCATTTTTACCAATACAAGAGTAATTTGGGACAGGCACACCAAGAATAGGGCATGACCAAGTATTCGATTACAACTAGATTATTACTGTTGGAAGACAGAACCTTGTTTTATATAGAGAAATCCATCTGCATACAGATTTACAAAAGATTTGTGAATGAGACCTACAGACTTTGTTCTTGTTCCCCTACTCTGGCACTTCACAGACGTAGCACAGATGCCCTTGCAAGCCCTTGGGCTACATGCCCCAGCCCCTTCACACCTACAGTGTCAGAGTCTGTGGACCTAAACTGTTATCATCCCCTGTGTTGCAATCCCAGGACCCAGCTCCACTGCTGACACTGCCATGGGGATAGGCATCACACATGAGTCTAATGGATGGGGCAGATGGGAAGATACTGAAGTAGCTGAGAAACCTGCACAGCAAGTTAAAACCACAACTCAAACAACAGTTAATGTACTTATTCTATAGAGAAATGAGTAGATATACAAATACATTTGTATGTATACGTGCATTTTATAAAACGTAAACCATTTGTTCCCAGCAGTATTACAAGTTTTACACACAACCATCACCAATGTACTTCTTCCAACACAGAAAGAACAAGTAATTGTTATTTACTATGGGCTGCTGCTAATGGTAATATAGTGGCATGATTTGACAAGTCATATGCAACAACAAGATCGATCACCGTGGTCCCTTTGACAATTTTTGTTTCCTGTTTATCAAGGATACTTGGTAGGGTCAATACCCAACAGTACACACTAACACAAAACCTGAGACGAGACATCTCTGTGTAAACAGCATGCTTTTGCTTCTGAAATTTCAGATCTATGTGGACAAACAAAAAGGTGACAGTTTTTGAAACTTGCTATTTAACTTAAGCTGCCTTCCTTGTTCCACTGTCAGAGTAGGTTTCAAACCAAATGCTGTATTTCAATGCACATTTCAGTATGAAAAGAAAACGCAGTAATTTCCCAGGATTAATTCAGTTAGCGAACAATGAGTTTCCTACATATGCATAATTTATTCAGATGCAGCTAGAAAAATCAAGGCTTTAATTTGAATTTTTACAGTGAAATATTCTTGAATCCAGGTAATGGTGGCTATTGTAACGTCACTTATTTGCTCAAAATAAGGCAATGTAAGTCAGTATGTGACAAGACAGTGTGCAAACAACTTGTGGCCATTTACTATCAATGTTGTTTCCTTGAACGTAAAATCAAATAAAAAGTTTTTTGCCTGTCTTTTAAATCCTCACTTCTGAAGCAGCCCCCCTTTCCAGCTGTTATATTGACTTTACTGCGTTATGGTTTATCAAGCTCAACAAATCTGCAGATGGCAATAGATTAAGTAAAAAGGGTTGGGTGTGAGCTACAACATGAATTTATAAGGTATTGAGATTCTTCTGGCTCCTAACTCAGGCACTCGAAGACAGGAAATAAGTAAGCACCTAAGGGCACCTGACACTGTTGCAGTAAACCATGAATGAAAAATTTTCTGTAATAAATTTAAGAAATATCCTCAGTTTAAGACAATGAAAATAAAATATCAAATCATACAGTTTTAAAAAAACAAACAGAACAAATCAACCCAAAAACAAAACCATGTGTATCTTCAGAAGCTTTGCAGGAGCCAGACTGGTACCCAGTGTATAAGAAAAGGCACAAACATGTAATTTTGAAGAAATATAAAAGCCATAAAATCTAAGTGTTGAGAAAAAGGCAAAGTGAAATACAACAAAGTCAGATCACCTCATACTGGTCCAGCTCACTAAAAATTCATCTCTAATAGTAAATAATATCACATTAATTTCACTTGGTCCACCATACAATTTTCCTCCTACTTCAGCTAGGTAACAATGTTATTTTTAATTCACACTAAATGCAAGCCTTTCAGGACAAAAGAGCTCTCTACATGCAAGTGGAAAGTGGGCAGTGAAAATGAAAGAAAGACACAACACAAAATAGCTTGGCACATGACCTGGCGTTTAGTAATTAAAACTACTATGTATGAACGTAAAAGTGCTACCAGAAGCATCTGCAACGTCCACCTACAACAGTCATTTAAATTTTAATCTACTGTAAATATACACTCTAATGTATACAGTTCTTGAGTTCATATCAAGTCTTATTTTTTGCAGCATGCTAACAGTTATATGTGGTTAAGTATATTTAAAAAATTTGAACAAGTCATTATCAATTGCTTTTCTATACCGTTACCTACGGATCTGCTATTATCTGGGATTCCTATTTTTTTCATGTATTATCTTGGATTGTACTAAAAACATTTATTTAGTGGTTCAAGCTAAAAACTGAATTTGGAAATGTCAAACCACAATGCTGTTTTATCCATGTTCAGAATTCAAGTTAAAATAAGTGGTAAGTGCTCACAGATGTTGTGCAGCCTTACATAGGCTAGAAAGCAGGTTTTTTAGTGGAAAATACACATCACTGATAGTCACAAAAGGTCTAAGTACTACCATTGAAAACTGTGAAGTCTAAAGCTCTTCAGACTCACATAAATTATATAAAATAATAATAATAAAATAATAAACCATCATTTAAGCACAGGAAAATAGCATCAACTCCTTCCACAGGACTTGCATATTCAGGAATTTGCTACAAATTCCAATAAATGATACGGCTGTTTACTTTAAAGAAATAATGCAACTACTTAATAATTTTTTGAGTTGGATAATAAGTTAAAAATACTATTTCAGAAACAACAAAACCATTTACATTAACTCCATAAGAGATCAGTGCAGAAAAGATTGTGATAGACAACTGTACTCTCTGACACCCAAGAAAGGGGAAGAATTCAGTGAGTTGTGTAGCCTTTCCATCCTCCCTGCTCTCGGGAACGTTGTCAAGGGATGCCTGCTAAGCACAACACGCCGTGTAGTGGTGCAGAGGGAACAAAGGATAGCGAAGAATAACCTTGGAATTGATACTGATGGGTCTATGGTCATACGTAACCACTCCTCCTAACCTTCTTCACGCCACCTCTGGTGCTACCTCTACGCATGCTCCCACCTACCTCCCCTCCTGCTCCTTCACAAATCGGCACTGGCTTCCTGGCACAACATTGCATGTGCACGCTGCAATGACGAGCTTTGAGGTGGGCTCACTGTGAGGTTGCACTTAAAAAGAAGGAAATTGAAAACAAGAGGAGGAAATTGAAAGGCTTTGGTTTCAGGGGGAAATGAGGCTTCAATTAGGGTGTTGGTTTTTTTCCTTTAAACTGGTAAGTTTGCATTATCATTCTTCTTACTTGTCTGCCCTATATTTTGAAAGGAAAAAGGAACTTACTGATGTTCCACCCACAAGAAAAATCACTTGTGGTGGTCAAGGAGACAGATCGTACCAACTCAGGCAACCACAGAGCTGCAGAAGTCCCAGGACCTTCTGCACCTGTCCCATCACGCAACAAAGAAAGCACCGTCAGTGGAGCTTCTCAGTCCTCCACTCATTCAGCACCTCTGACAAATTTCCTGCTGCTGGCTATCCAAAAGAGTGGGCACGGAATTGTACCCTTTCTTGTAGGGATCTGCTCCAGCACAAGAGAACTGTTCCAGCTCTGCTGCAGGAGGGACTCTGTGGTGGAAAGATTTTCTCTTAAACAGATAATTTGCAGTCTTTGAAATTTAAATTTAATCTTATTTTGTCCCTTTTTGGTAGTCCAAACCTTCTTACACTTTTCATTTACAGATCTTCCTTCAGTGCCTACGGACTGGCAAAACAAAACAAAACAAACACCAAACAAAAAACCAAAAACAAACCATGAGTAAATCAGTACCTCGGAGAAAAACCCAAAAGAAGTGTACACAAAATTTATCCCTGTAACTATTAGAAAGCTTGCTGTTCCAATGCATGGGGTGGTGGTTAAATTTTTTTTTCCTTTTTCTGCTTTCATGACAGCAGACAGGTAACTAAAGCATGAATATAATACTAACTTCTTGGTTTCCCAGCAAAAATGACATGCTATAGGTACATATATGAGGACGAGGTTAGTTCATATTTGCAAAATGAAAACATCTGCCAGTTGACTCAGATGAAATGGCTGAAGATAAGATTGCCAAGGTAAAAATCTTAACACAAACACATTACCACAAATTTGAGTAATGAATAACAGAAAGAAGGGTTTGTTCAATTAAACATATGCTCGGTGCATTCAGACATTGGTATCCCTTGGAAGTGTCCTTCAGCCAACTCAAGATCAAAGAATTTGAAATTTACATTCCTACTTCTTACTTGTTTGTATTTGTTTTATTAAAAATAAACAGGTGAATGTCAATGCCTGTTGGTTTACATTTTAAAAACTTCTTCAACCCTTTGGGGGGTGGGTTCCTGAGAATATTCCTCAAGAGCAATCATCTTGTTACAGTTAAAATACACTTCTGCATTATGTTCGGTTAAAACTAAAATAAATCCTGAAATGATTATAAATTAGTATTTGCTATACATAGTTGAATTTTTCTCTGCAATTAATTGCTAACCTTGAGTAATTCTCAAAATTTTTGGTAAATCATTAAAGAGCTAGACTTCAGTAAACAGTCATCCAAGTTTTATTATATCATACCTAACAAGAACTGAACTTTTGTACTTAAGTTTTTATAGTGTTTCTTGTTATGATTGTTTCTTTCTGTGAAAAAATAATAATAAAAAAATCACTTAAAAGCCTCACATGGTCTGTATATGTTACACATTTTTTAAATTTAGCACAACTCTTGTCTTGAACTGACATTCAGAGAAGATATGACATTGCACTTGCTACTTTTAACTGATGTTCAGTAGAACCCTGTGCAGCATCTCCTCCTTCTATGTTGTAATTTGTGAATGGGGCTGGTATAAATGATTCAGCAAACCAAGTACTTCATATTAAAGCCATTTATGATTAGCATTGCCACGTTATTGGTACCAATTGGTTTACTAATACCTAAAGAAACAAAAGAATATGTGAACGCTGCTGCTATTTCAGGACATTGAGGGAAAAAAATAATCTTGAACGTAGATTCAAATCACAGAGCAACAGTCTATTTACACAATCAATTCAGAGAAGATGCTATATTTAAGATTATGCCATTAAAAAAAAAAAAGCACCACACAAATAACTCTGAACCTCTTGCAATCAATGTTACTTTTCCCCTCTGACTTCAGAAAAGGAAGACAGTCCTGAAATGAATGAAAAATTCTCTATCAATGTGCCTCTGAACAGTTCTAGATGCATTGGGGTATACGTTTAATAAGTATGGATATTTTAATCTGGTTATGAATTATTCTCAGACACTTTCATTCTGAAATGATGCTTTTAAAAGCACCTACAATGGATACAGAATACTGATAGACTGACAGACAGAGATAGATGTGCATAAAACCGTTATATATTGAATTAACTGAAGCATTGCCAGTTAGGTTATTTTCAACTGCCAAAATTTACTTTACTTGCCTCCCTATGATTTTAACAGCAGTCGTAAAACTGATCAAAGAATTTTTTTATTCCAATTCTTGCTGCTTTGTGAAACTAGGAGCAATGACAACAACAGAGTATCATTCCTTATGCCATTTAGTGCTTCCTGAAGTAGAGAGTGTGTATCTCTACAGATATCAAAATAGAAATTTATTTTTTACATTCTGTGACAGATAAGACATGTTTTCCATGAAGAGCTTATTATTCCCCACTGAGCCGTGTGCCAGTGTGTAATTTAAAGTTTGACACCATTTGAAAGTAGGAAAAATACACTGAAGTATTAGCAAATATTGCCCACCACCTAATCACTTACCAGAGCAGATTTCAAAATACAAAATTTTGAAAGTTATTTTCATGCAGAATAAATTTATCAGTTTTGAATATGTTACAAAATATGTCTACAAGCAGCACTGACAGAATGGCATCACATACTTCCAAGACACATATTTCTAATTCCAGCAGCGGAATGGGAGGGACAAGACACCTTTGGGTAGGGATTTGGGGGAGGGATCTAGAAAACACGAAGATCATATAAATATATCTCACGTCTTCTTAATAGACCAAGGTGTAGCGGCTTCTCTTCTCCTCCTGCCTACCCCCTCCCCACTACTGCCAGCAAGATCAAAGCAAACTTCCTTTTCTGATTACAACGCATAACGTGCTTTTAATACTTCACATTAGCCAAGGTTGCTGTGCAGCTTCCCTAACACCAAAAAACCTGAGGAGCTCTTGAGCAAAATACTCAGGCAATAGCAGTGTCACTTGAGTAATTTATGGATACGGACTCTTTCTCCTTATTGCTACAAAACAGATGTAAAACCAAAGTAGCCTGGTATCTTGGTGACTACTGAGGCTTTCTTTACAATTATTACTGCAGAAAGAGTACCTTATTCTCAAGTCATTTAAACAATGTAAAGTAGAACACGCAAAGTACATATATCCTTTAGTAACTCTTTCTGAAGCCATCAAAACAACTAAGAAACTGTGCAGTACGAAAAGATGCATGCCTTTCAAGATTAAGTAAGAGTCGCCTATCCAGCAGTCCTGGCAGGTGGAAAATAAAGTCTAAACATACACACTCTCTCCATGGATAGTAGTCTCAAACTGAATCCACAAAAGCGCAGAGTCCTGGGCTTTACTCAAGTATACCACAGCATTTACAAAGTTTTAGCAACATATTAATGTTCTGAACAGCACAAAAGTTAAAGTAATCTGAATTTTATCATTTGTACATGAAATCCAGTTCTCACAAAGACACAAATGCAACCACGCTTTAAAGAGTGGCAGCGAGAGCATTAAGGAACACTTGCATTGCACAGAAGACACGGCTTTTGCTCCTGCAGGTGTTCACTGTCCTTCCTATGAAAGTGAGAGGTTGATAAGGGAAGAAAATAAATTTCCCTTTGTAGTCACCTCCAAGTTGAAACCTTGATTTGAAATATCCTTAATTCGCTGTCATAGTGACAAGGTACTGTTATATTGTTCTATAGATACCAGCACAAAGTGCAGTTTCAGCAAGATTCTTGAAACTACCAAGCGCAGCTATCCTCAGAGAGACAGTTCTTTAGATACAAGAAGGTGGCAAACAACATTCAGCAACTAACTGATGTACTGACACCTACTTCACAATCTGTATTTGTACATTAGTCTTAGTGAAAAAACAATACTAGAGATACAGCATTACTTATATTATTGTAATTAAACCATTTTGATCACTTCAGATTTTAATCTTTTGCATTAACTCTGAATAGGGCCTCAAGAGTCTCTAATTGAACTTGATACCTACTGATTTTCTACTACATTAATATGCATGTTATTCATGGTGGCATTTAACCCCCTTTGGTTTTTTTACAGAAGCATGGATAATGACATTATCTCTTAAGGTGAAACCAACCCCTCTGTCTTTATGTGCTTACAGGAATGGTCTGAGTATGAGTTAATTGACCATGAGCCAGCAGTGTGCCCAGGTGGCCCAGAAGGCCAACAGCATCCTGGCTTGGATCAGAGGTTGTATGGCCAGCAGGACCAGGCAGGGATCACCCCCCTGTACTGGTGAGGCCGCACCTCAGACATGTTCAGCTCTGGACCCTCCCTACAAGACAGACATGGAGGTGCTGGAACGTGTCCAGAGATGGGCAACGGAGCTGGGGAAGGGTCTGGAGAGCCAGCCTGAAGGGGGGTGGCTGAGGGAGCTGGGGGTGTTCAGCCTGGAGAGGAGGAGGCTCAGGGGGAGACCTCATGGCTCCCTGCAACTGCCTGACAGGAAGGAGGTGGTAGGCGGGGGTGTGTGTGTGCGCGCGCGTCGGTCTCTTCTCCCAGGTAACAGGACAAGAGGAAACGGCCTCAAGTTGCACCACGGGAGGTTTAGGTTAGCTATTAGGAAAAATGTCTTCACCAAAAGGATTGTCAAGCACTGGAAGAGGTTCCCCAGGGAGGTGGTTGAGTCACCATCCCTGGAGGTATTTAAAAGACCTGTAGGGGTGGCACTTGGGGACATGGTTTAGTGGTGGACATGGCAGTGTTAGGTTTACAGTCAGACTCAATCTTAAAGGTCTTTTCCAACCTGAATGATTTTATGATTCTATGACTAGATTCCTTCTTAGGCATATGGAGGGGGAAAAAGTTATTTTTTTTAAGTCACTGCTCATCTCACCCTGTGCTAGATACCTCAAATGTGTTAGAGGAATCCTGCTCCAAAGCCTGTACTTATCTCCAGGTACCTAGATAATACATATATTATCTGTACCTACAGAAGGAGTCAGGGTAACTAGCTTGTCCACACACATGCACATTGTGGGCATAGAATATCATGACTTTTTTGTTTAAAATTTAAAAAAAAAATAATAAGTCAAACAATATTTTCTTACCATGGCAGGAACCATCAACTTCTTCATATCCTACACTGCAGATGCATCGTCCTAGAGGCACAAGCCAATCCCCATCTGCTCCACAATACAATTTTGGAGTGTCACGCTCCTCAGCACTCTTCACACAGGAGCCTCGTACTTCCACCAAAGAGGAAGAATCAACCCTTGGAATAGTATCAGGAAACATAGCCAAATTACGGACTGTGAAAGGGCACTTCTTGTAATAAACACGGACTGACACCAAAGCAATGCATGCTCCAATGTCCTGAAAAGCGAGATAGAATCCTTTCTTGTTTATTGGCCCAACCTCACGAACTTCCGTGTTGAGTTTAAGAATGCGGTCACCCAAGTCCATCTGGGTAAAGCTCTCATCAGCTGCAATAGTATCAATTTTAGTGTACTGGTTTGGCTTGAATTTTACTCCATGGGACTCATCCGACTCCATGTAGTAGAGATTGAAAGTTTCCTTGCAGGTCCCCAGTACCCATGGAATACTGTTGCAGTCCCTCAGGGTAAACTTCATTTCCACATAAATTTTCTGTGCAGCATCACGGGAGATCCAGTTTGTTTGAAGCCAGTTGTTTTGGTTTGGTTCCATCACGTTACACACCTGATAAGTATGAATGGGACGATTGTGTTCATCCATTTCAGTTATGGCATCCCACTGAAAAGAAAATAAAATTGTTTGAAAACTAAGAAAAATATGTATTATGCATATCCATATACAACACTGAGCCCATCTATACAGACACACCCCCCATGTATGTGCACCTATGGATTCACTAAGGATAATTAAAGTTTAATGGAAAGACAGCAACTACAGAATGGTACAAATATTATTTCAGAAACTCTCTGATAAATTTCTATTAACAAAAACGTTTAAATGTACCTCAGAGAAGAGGGAAGTACTGGCCATATTTACATTAGGAAATTTAATTAGTCTGAGAAAATGCCTGGCCATGTCATTCAGTCATCTATGGTGCAAAAAATTCGCTAGAACAGTGCTGTTTGGTATGTTGGTGGGCTGGTGCTCTGGCAGTTCTCTAAGCAATGTCCACAGCTCAGGCACACAGTACTGGTGCACCTGCAGCAGTTGGCAGCTGGGAAGCAGTCATTCTGGGCTGGTGGGTCTGGGCTGTTTGGTGTAGGTTGCCCTGGTTTACACAATTGCCCTTAGAAACATTTAGCTGTATATACAGACATTACATTCCTGGCTCCATAGGGTCTGTATTACACTTATTTCTGCTTTAAAAAAAAAAAAAAATCTGTCACAGATGTCATGCCATTATTGTTGCCTTTATAAATTCTCATTTGTACAGTTCAAAGGTGAAGAAGGAATTTTTTTCCTCTTGCCTTCACACCCCTGAGGTTTTACATTACATCAAATTAGCTAAAAACTTCTCAAATACTGGTGGAAATTCCTGCATAGAGGCTCTCAAAAAAGATGAATCTTTGAAAAAGTATCTATGTGTTACATATAAAAGGTTTATCACATGCCTAACTTGTTATCTGCTACTCTAAAGGATTATCAACATCCCCAAAATAGCTTCAATATATTTGAGACAACTTTCCACTAAACACTCCTAATACCAATACAGCATTAGAGAGAGATGTTGTCTTACCAAAACACAGAACTAGTGATATGTCTGTATCCAAAAATATCATATCCCACCAGAAGTTTTAGCATGGTTTTTAGATGCACTGTTGTCTTATGGCACTGACATACAGAAAAAAACAAAAACCTGTTCATAAATATCACTCAAAATGACAGACTACATTGTGTTAATGCTATGATACATCAAAATATACATTATTCATGTTCATGGTTTAGCATACATGGAATAGATTTATTATGAAGCCATGTTTAGTTAAATTATTTGCCTGCAAAAAAGATTCATAAGCTTAAAACTAAGAAAGCAGAAGTTAAAAAGTTTACAGAGTATTTTCACTCTTACCAACTTCCTCAAATTTTGAAGTTACTTTGGTTAAATTCACTATGTAGCATGTTAAAGTTAAGTATTACTTACATACAGTACACACATAACACGCCAAAGCATATGTTCAAATTATGCGCAATATACAATTCTGACTACAAAACCAAGATATGAACCTTACACATTATTGGTAAAATATAAATTCCAATCTGTTACCCCCGTGGTATACCAATCCCACACATTCTTCTACTCTAATACACAGAGTATCAGTATTTTTAGAATTAAATTTACACTCTTAAAAATGCATTTTGACTACTTCAGCAGCTTAATATTTACAGTGCGTATGTACTTCAGTATTACAAAGAAGGTATAGTTGTCCCATGGCCTAGTGGATCGAGAAAGTGTAGGAAGTACAGTCCAGTTTACTGTTTTAAAGCAATAATATATCTATCTATCTATATCTATATCTATCAATCACCCTTTAGAAACACTGCGGAAAGAAAGACTATCTGTTCATCTTTTCTTGTGAAAAAGAAAGATATTGCTTAAGAGTTAGGCCCTAATTTCAGAAAAATTACCAGACACCAGATGACTCTCTTAAGGCCCATGTGAACATGTAGAAAACTAACTGGCTTTACTTTGAGTTTTAAGAACAAATAATGTCACAATATGGAAGTGGGGCAACACACATCCAAGACTTTTCACGTAATCTTTATCTAAAAACAACACAAGACAAAAGAACACAACAGCAACAACATGGGAAGGGGAAGGGAAAAATAAGTGCACCTTCTTTAGGAGTGAACTGATCCAACAACCTGTGGCTCCATTAGCCTGAAAACTTTGATTTTAAACAGTAGCTGGCATTCATGTAGAAAAAGGAATTCTAAGTGCTGCCAGATACAATCAGAGGATTTAGATTCCGGGTCACTGCAGTGTACACCTGGAAGCCATGCCAAAAGTCAGGGTAAGCGAAGGCCTTTACAGGCCATCGCTTTTGGGGATTGTCCCTATCATGACAAGAATGATAACCTCATCTGAAGGTCCTGTCCTAAGGATCACAAAACATACTTCTTATACAATAGCCAGACAATGGCAAATAACTGACAAACAACGTGCTGACTCAAGAGATTCTTCCACAGCCAAGGGCTTTTGGCCTTTATGACTTGCATGCATTCAGAAAGGGCAAAGTTGCTACTTCAGTATTCACAGCAAGACCAGAAGTTCAGATTTGGTCAAAACCACGTGATGAAGGACTAGTTAGCACAGGGCTTCTTGTGTCATTTTCCCCAGATTGGTTTGAACTATGGTTAAAGTCTACCCTATAGCTAGCAATATAATACCCCGAGTAGATCTTGGCTTTGGGAAAGGAAAAGGGGACTCTGATGCTCTGGTGGGCCAGGCCTTTTCCCTTTTGCCAAGCATGAGCCCATACAGCTTAAACAGAGTCAAAATTCCACAGCCATGACGAATTAAAGAAGAGAATTAGGATTAGGTTTTAAATTTTAAATAAAATTGATTAAAATCCACAACTCCAAGCCTTAAAACCTCACTAGAAGAGGTCTTTTAACAACAAAGCAGATAAGTCTCCCAGCTGCTGATCCCCGTTTTGCCTACCATATCTGTTATGTGGTATGGACATATCACCTTTTCTTCACATGTAAAACATGTACTACAAATTTAAGCATTATTACACAAATTTCTGCTATACATAAATATAACCACAATGTAGATTTAGAAAAAAAACCCCAAAGGTTTTCTGCATTTATTTCTGTATCAAGCCCCATTAAAAGGAATATGTGCTAAATGTTCCAGAGAAGACTCAAAAAACACCCAAACCAAAAAAACCCGCACAAATAATAATAAAAAAACCCACCCCCCACCACACCAAACCCAGACTTAAATTGTATGTGGGATGAAAATGTAGTTGTTAAAATAGAGAGCAGTCTTCAGAACGGAGTAAATTAACTTAAAGCAAAAAAGCCTCGACATACTACTGCCTCTTAAAAACATTAAGAAAAAAAAAATCCAACATAACCTCCCCCACCCTTACTGCGGGATTTTCTTCAGAAATATTTACATATTCACTTTGAATCAGTATCTCAATTCGAACTTAGAAATTAAAGCCCTGACATTAGCTGCTAACCATGTAGTTAATAAAGGCTCAGCACTTCAGTAATTAGCTTAAAAGAATAAAACAAGATGGACCGATCACACACGGACGGTGCTTTAGTTCATTCAAGCAGTCCTTGCATGCTGCATGCCTGTGTCTTTCTATTGTGCTCCCAGATAGTCTGCCATAAACTCCCAGTTTATAAGAATTCATGCAATGGGCAAGAAAATATTTTAAAGCTATTTGCAAAAATGTTCAACAGAAGTAGTAGTCTAACCATCATACATATAAAATACTTTCAAAAGAAGTTAACATCTAACCATCATTTTGAGGTAACAAATCTAGCGATCGCACTGAGACATACTGTGTAAGGTATGCTTATAAGTACAGCTGTGTGCTGGAATGTGCTCTTAATTACTAGTCCCAGATATTAAATGCAAATGAGGTGAATTCCAAAATGTCAAAATAACTTACAGAAAATTCTGGCAGAACTCAATCTGTGACAGTCTCAGACAAGGACATGTTTTTCCTGGGTGAAATACAATCTGCTTTTCATTTTACACTAAGCCTTGCATATTTTTTTTCAGTGCAGACAAGAAAAAGCCAAGTAATTTATCAAATACACACTCTTTTGGGTGTATTTCATATTATAGCACTTAATTAATTGAACTAAAAGTATTTATAAACATTCTAGTCATGCAAAACTATTCTTTGCCTAAACCTTAAAAGCAAAGGTTCAGAGGCATCTCATTGGTGATGTCTGCACAAGAATGTGGTAGCTCCCCACAAAATACCTAACCTGACATGCACAAAAGCTGGCAGAAGCTGTCTAGTTTAGACAAACTGACAGTTCAGACTTCCTTCAACGAGAGCTTCTTGGCATCCCAATGCACTGCATTACTTCCAAAATTTTTTTATTGTGTTCCTTTCAAATGAGGAAAGCCTCTGACATTGTTGATGGAAGTAGCAGCGGTGTAAAGCTAATTCTTACAAACTGAGTTCCTGGGCTTAGGCAGAAGAAATGTCAAAAACAGGGTTTGGAAGAAAGACTTCCAAATTCTATTTCAACATTGTAACCTCTTATCCATGTTGCTGTTGATTACATTTTACCATTTTGCTTTCACATCTGGCATAAAGGAGGAGTAAATGTCACTAAAATAGAAGAAAATGGAATGTGAAGATTGGTAGAGAGAAGATTTTAAGATTACTTCCCACATTCAAGCACAAAATACAAGATTAGGCTACAGACCACACTGAGATTTTAGTTAGATTAAAACTTAGCTGCTTTCATATCTCTACAAGCTACTTTACAACCTTTCTGTTTCATTTTAGAACTTCACTAATATCACAGAGGACACTATAAAGAGCAAATTACCTAATTTAAAATTGCACTAGCTATACACAATACTGAAATCTGTAATCTGTTTTCAGTGTTCCCCACTTTTTGTTATTCTCATTTTAAGCCAAACACTACAGACCAACAAAATCAGCAAGAGCCATTTATTATAATTCAGTAGGTTGTATCACCAAAGGCTGCATGAACAATACAAAAAGAGAGATTGCATTTCACGTATTTTATCTTATTTTTAAACATGTTACCGTCTGATAAGAAAGTGTCTTAGTGATGCCGTGCTACAAAAAAGTAAACCCAGCGGAGCAGTTCCAGCCTGATGGGAGCAGTCATAACTTCCTTGAAGACAAATTCTGAATCTTGACCTATCTTTAAGCCATGGTCAGCCTCTGAAGCAAACCTTTGTTGGGTCATATTGGCTGCTTAAAGAAAAGATGTTAAAGTGACGATTGGCATGATTTGACCAGTATTAGCGGTACACAAGGTCGGATTCAGAGCAGGAATGCAGAACAGAAAGGACTGAGAGGATATAAGCTCACCCTGTTGTCACCTCCCAGCCCTCCACAGCAGCGCCGTAAAGTTGCATGTTCCCATGTGAACCCTACAGTTCCTCTGACTTCCAGTCCCAGGTGCTGCCTATGGGAGCAGCGGTCACGGCACTGCCCCACAGCCAGGAACACTGCATCTTTTCCCACGTGAAGGGAACAGTGCATCTTTTCCCCACTGTAGGCTCTCCTCCACCATGTCCCTTAGCTTTTTTCCCATGCTGGCAATCTCCATCATGCCATTTGTGTAGAAAGCCAAGCAGATTCCCACTGTTTATCAGCAACCCTGTTTGTGGTTGAAGAATTCATCACGGTATTTTATTTGTATGTCAAACTTTACTGTAAGAAGCTTTTCCAATTAATAGGAGTAGTTATATCAAGCATTTGTATTTCATAATGTGTTGGTATCTAGATAACTTCACATGTAGTGAAAGACACTTTCCCCCACAAGTTGTCATGCTGATTGATGATTTAATAGTGGGTTGTTAACCTCAGATAACAGTCATTCAGGCACTGATCCCAGCAGCGTTTTCTAGGATGGCAGTTTTAGCATATTGCACAGTCCAAGATTCTTTTTATTGACATTTTACTTCATTTAAAGGAAAGGGTAGGGACACTAGTGTAAGAGTCGGTCTAAAGAGAACAATATTGTCTCAACATTGCCAACAGAGACCTGGAGATGGAATGTGGTCCTCGTGGACACCAAGACACAAAGACCCCGGGAAGGAGAACTGCATGGTATGAGGAGTACTATGCCTTTCCTTGCCACCTGGGATTGAAAGGAACAACTACAATAAGGCCACATAACAACTGTCCAGAAGATGGATCACAATTGTGGTCATAACAACGAACCAGAAAAACTTCAGGTGAACTTTCTTCATTATAATATCATTATAATACAAAAGCACACCTCCTAGTCTGAAGCTGCCCGCCTCTGAGGCAAACCATGCCTTGGGCACTCTTTGGACACACATGATAACCTGGCTTGAGAAGGCGGAGACTGGCAACAACCCATGGACCAGAGGAGGAGCAAGGTGTGTTGCTTGGCATAAGAAGATGCCTTCTTAGCAAATGAACTTTGGAGATCTTCCCCACCAAGGATCACGACGATCGGAAGGACCGGCGGGACCCTGCCTGGACCTGGGACCATAGGGAAGCCTTGGACCCATGGTGGTAGCTATAATCCTCTTTCCTTTTCTTTCTACTTTACCTTTTATTCACTTTCTGTCATTCTACCTATCGCACGCTGCTTTACGGGCAAACAATAGAATTGTGCTGTTTAATTGAAGCATAACCCCTTGGTGTGGTCGCCTTGATTTTTGCGCTTTGAGATCATAGTAAACGAACAGTTTCGAGTCCACTGAGTGGACCGTGACAACTAGTTACTTCAGTGTATGCCCCTAATCAGTGGCTTTAGGAATGGAAGAAACCATCTGCCCTTAAAAATTTTGCCGCATTTGTATCCTAAGCTAGAAAGTTCCCTCCCCTTCCTCTTTATCCTTTTACTCAAAGGACAACTCTCTAAAAATGAAGAGTTCTTCACTTACATATACCTAAACAGAGTATCTTTGCTCACTCCTGAGTAAGGAAAGGTTGTGGCAGATTTAGCATGCAACACATGTGGATATTAAGTACAGAACCGGATCCCTGGGTAAAATATTTACACAAATGTTTTGTTGTTGAGCAAAACACATAGGGGTAAGTACTGGCCTTCCATGCAGAGAACTGAAAAAGTTGTGCCTGAAATTAACATGGGATAGGAGACTGGGAAACAAAGTGTGTTGACTTCAGCTATTCTGCATTTGACTACCTCCAAAGAAAACACATCTGTCAAGGCAACTTCTCAACAGTAACAATGGCAACAGAAGATTTCCCTTCTAAACCAAGGAACAAAATATGTAAGGTTCACACTAGATCTTGTTTATCCTATTGGTTGCAGAGAACTAGGTACTTTTGGAAATGTAGATGTCAACTACTTCTTACACAAAGACGTAGGCTG
This sequence comes from Falco peregrinus, assembly GCF_023634155.1. Classification (NCBI taxonomy): domain Eukaryota; kingdom Metazoa; phylum Chordata; class Aves; order Falconiformes; family Falconidae; genus Falco; species Falco peregrinus. The sequence goes on along the minus strand of NC_073724.1, from coordinate 7,052,973 downwards.
ACATTTGAAAATTGAGTGAACCTGAACTTAGTGATTCAGTTTTCTGCCATATATCCCTCATTGCCCACAGATGTCCGTTTGGAACAGGTCAGGTCCCTAATAGTAGAAGGGATGGACTAGGTTTGTTACATAGAACTGCCACCACCCTAGAAAGCAGTCTGGAGAAAGTTACAAGTGTGTCCATGCAATTCATTTACCCAAGAACAGTTACGTGTTTATGACATCTAGTGAGGCTAAAGGAAAGCGGACAGTATTTTTTTCCAATATTTTAATTGGTTCTTCTTATTTTTTTATAATTTTTATAAATGGTTTATTACTCACTTTGGCCATCAGTATTTTCAGTTCTCAGCTAGGATTCATCTAATGAAACCTACAACTGAATTCTCACTTTCAACTGTTCGCTACTGACAATCTTTTGGATCCCATTTCCATGGAAACAAGCTGAATGGTAAAAATAAAGAGTTTTAAAAGTTTTTTTTAATTCCTTTATACTATCTCCAGTGAGATGATCTCCATAGAAATGAGATCAGAAAGGTCTGAGCTAAGAAACAATAGAGAAGGACCTGCACTTGGCAAGCACAGCTGCTGCCTGCCATCTGCAGATGCAGCTTTAAACACCTAGCTGCTGTGGTGACATTCAAGCAAAACCAGCTATACTACGTAACAGAATTGCCAAAACAAAAACTTCTTTCAAATTGATGTGCTTATAAAAAGATCATTTCAAAACACAGTTAGCATTTAAAAAACCACACTGAAAACAGCAAGATTAAAAAATATTAAGAACTACAATTACTGTAAATTAAAGGAATTGAGTCAATCTATTTTCCCATTCCCTCCAACTCATTTTTCTTTACCTCCATCTTTTTCTTCTTCCAAGATATACAAGTCTATTTGTGAAAATAGATGTTCAGACCTCTGAAGCCCAGTAAGACAAACGATAATACAGAAATTATGAAATGTGCCTGCCTAAAAGAAGAAGAAAAAAAAAAGGCAGACAAAACTCCACAGTTGTTCATGTATTTCCTACCAAGTACACGTTGGCATAGTTGGCAAAATAAAACAGCAATTAAACTACTTATGGTCTTACATTTAAATCAAGCTGATTTAAAGTTGCTTAGGGAATGCATATAAATGTATCACGTATTAGATTAGCTCTGCAGAAGTATAACTAGAATTGCAACACAGGTTTAGAGGAAGAAGTGACATCTGTTTTCTACATAGGCGGCAGCAGCAGCATATAGACACAAACTATGACAGTCGATGGCAAATCCCTCATAAAATCCATAGAATTAAATGTAATTAAAGAACATAATCAGAATTTTAAAAAATAATAAAGAACGAACTACTAGGGAAATATAAACAAGAAAATATAGGAAAGAAAGTGGCAGATTGTTCTGTATTCTCCAAATGCAAGTGTTAGTGGGTCTTGGGCTGTGAACAGCTGCTCTATGACTGAAGTGGCCAGGATGATTCAGAAAGCTGTTAATGCACTCAAAATTGAAAATCCAAACCAGCAAGTTGCTTTTCTTTTATTTACATGAAGCACTGAATACTGAACAACCATGAGGATAAGCTACTTCAGATGGTCCAGCTTTACTTAGCTCTGAAAACTGGAAACTGTTGTGGTTCCTATGAATGTTTTCTTCGTAGGAGCAAGACTAGGATATGGTGAGATTCAGGGGATGAGCTCTGGAATCCAAGTGAGACCAACTTCAGATTTAGGAAACAGTTGACTCTCACACTTGGGGATTAGCCAGAGCAGGACTTTGGGATCAGAAAGCAAAACAGGACAGCCCTGCTCTAGCTTTGAAGAGAGCATTGCAGCTGTTCCGGAAGAAAAGGGAGTCACAGGTCCTGAACATGGACCTTTATGCATATACTAAAAAACCATAAATCTGATGTAGAGCTCAAACTACAGAGGCAGTCAATCCATTTGACTGACCAGAATCTAGACAACAATATCATAATGCACCAATAAAAGAGTTACTCGTGGATCAATGTTTCTGCTGTCTGGATATGGCAGAGAAAGCATAAAACAAGCAGCAGAAATACTAATACACATTTTCCTCCATTTCAGATCGCGAGAGGGCAAAGCACATTCAGAAAAGGGACACACAGAAAAATGGAAAGAAAAATGAAAAAAAGAACTCACACATATATGCATACACATGAAAGTTGTTTAGAACAGACTGATAAATAATTGAAGCCAACCACTGACATATAAAGAGTCATGTTTTCCTCAGTACCCTGGAACAAGACCGTTGTTTCCCTGAATGCGTTATGGACTGTGAAAGAGTCAATGACTTGCATCAGGGATCTGCAAGGATAGCGCACCAGACTGTAATTTTCTTTTTAAATGAGACACACTAGTAAAACCTCAGCAGGTGGTGAGATGCCACAATCACACGGTGAAAAGTGCTGCTGATCACCTTTCCAGGGCACCTCATCCCTATGTAACACAACACTTCCAACATACTCAGAACTGAAAGGAAAGTGAGAGCAGAAAGTCTACACCTTTCCAAGACACAATAGCTCTTAGCCCTCAACCCTGCTGCATGCCCTTCAAAATCTGTCTGCGCTCCATAGCTTGCTGACCTCTGCTTTACAGGGGAAATACGAATAATAAATCTATAAAACAGTGGTTTAGAGATACCTGCTACTAGAACAGAGTTGGATCTAGCTAATCATAAAAGTTGTGTGCTACAATTAGCAGAGAAGCTGCCAGCAGCTGCAGAGTCCCTCTGCTGAGACAAAAAATGCTGATGCTGGCAGGGTAATGAGAACAAGGGGCTAGCAGTCCTCACTTGGCTGAACGAGACTTACAGGAGTAACTAAGAATTCATGCAGAATGTGATAGCTCTAAACAGCAATACCGACGTCATGAAATGCATGGGCCTGATGTGGAATAACTGATGTGTGTATGTAAGAGACAAGTTTTGTCACCCATTGGGAAATAAGAGATATGATGACTTAAAATACATATGTGTAGATGCTTATATTTCCTTATAATTAGAATAAGGCAAACAAGGATTAAGAAAAAAAAAGTTGCAACTACACAGAAATCAGACTGTAGCTATAGAGTTCAGTCAGGCTCCAATAGCTGTAAATAGCTGTTTAGTAGCGGAAGACTTATTTGCTGCTGTATTGCTTTATTTCCTGAATACGTGGAGCTGGAGCAATCCTGACTCTGCCCTTCACACTATGATCAGAGTAACTGGAGCAGGAACATTGTAATACTACTCAGTGAAGCCACTGCACTGGGTACACTGGTAATGCTGCACAATAGCTGGCTGCATCAGCTGTGTGGCCTGGGGGAACTCGCTGAATCTCCAAAATAGCAGAGATAATGTTACAGTAAATGTTTGTGTGTCCCGAGGTACTTAGAAACAAAACAAAACATGGACTGGAGAGACTTTTACAGGAAAAAAAAAACAAAACAACAACCCAAAACCATGAACAAACTCTACATTTCTAGTTCAGAAATTTCTACAAATTCAGAGGTCACCTATTAATCTTACTCAGCTGTTTGTGACCATCTCCATGCACCATGTCAGTACTGCACTGACTCTGACCCAACAAGCCTCATGGTACCAGAGCTGGCCCACAGGCTGCCCTCCTGCCATACCCCACGTCCCACACACCTCTGCCCTGCACATGCCTCCTGAGAAGCCAGAACAACATGAGAGCAGGGAACCACGCTTGGTAGGAGATACTCTCAGCCCTCAGTTTGAAAGCTGACCTTATCTGCTTTACAATTTAATGCACACAGTACTAGGAGCCAAACGACGGGCTGCTTCTACCAGTTAACCCCTTCCAAAATTCTGTATTGCTTCAAGTCATAAATCTGACCTTAATGCATGAAGTTCCAAATATTGTTTCCCTTTCACTTGCTTTCCAGGCTTTGAATCTTCTATTTTAACACTGGAAATTCCCCTTCAGCAGCCCGAAGGTCCTTTCGCCTCTACCACTCCAAGAAGTGGAGGTTTAAGCAAACCCCACAGCGATGCAGCAGCCCTGGCTACGCGCACGCAGGGAGCGGGCTGTGACTCAGAGCTGCCCATCTGCATTGCTTGACTAAGTGCTCGGAGAAAAACATTGCAGTACCAGTGACAGCAGCGACCGTACAAACACCTCTCCGTACTCCACGTTTTCCCCCTGAAGAGCAGTGGATGTCAGAGTCTATTTTTACGTGGGCATCGGCATATTTAAGTTACTGCAATTAGCAAGCAGTCAATGAGGTTAATACGGATGAAGTAAAACCCAGAAGAATATCTATCCATTCCTTCTTCCCATCTCTCCCCTATTATTTCCTAAAGTCTCTGGTGTTTAAAAAGAAGGGGGGGAAGAGATCCTGCCATTTCTAGTTCTTATTGAATTCGTACCAGTCAATTAGTGTTTTTAATTGAAACTATACCAAATGGAAACGATTAAAAATAATAATTATACAAAGCAGCTACATAAGGCTTTTCATCTTTGGAGTGCTTTACAAACACTAACACGTTAATTCAAACAAAGACATAAAACTAAAGAAGCAAAACTAAAGATAATGAGAGGAAGGTTAATTGAGAGATCACTGATTTTTATGAGCATGCGCTGCAAGTTATGGTAATGAGGAGCTTGCTGTATCAGTGACAATGCCTTTACCTGACACTGCACATACCCACATGAACTGAACCGATGCCACTTCAGAATTTTACTGCAGCACAATATTCCTTTAAGTATGTTGCTAATGGGCTCCTTCAAACCTGCCCTTCATCCCTCTCCAGCTATTGTGCTACCAGGCAAAATGGAGCCTGCTCTTGCAGCAACACACCTGGCTGAAATACCTGCTACTAAACTGCTGACAAGCAATTAAGAATTGCACCTTTCAGTGATCACCGCATGCCTTTCACCATCACCCTAACAATTGTCATCGCTATGTATCAATAACATGATTCACAACTTCATTTCCAAGTTTACTTACCCCTTTTGAGCAGTATCAAAAGGAGGAAAGCAAGATTAGAGCTATGGAAATTATTAAAGGTAAAAATTTGCATTTATTGGCTTGCAAGGGATCATGTTGATATACCCAAGTGAAAGCCAAAAGCAATGGCATCACAACCTGCCACCCCAAAAGTGGTGGAAATTAAATCAGAGGTGAAGAGAAGGACCAATTGTTAGAAGTGGAGCAAGCTGAACACTCTAAGTAGCAGCTCAGTTTATTTGCAGATATGCTCCTAAATTTATTTGTATATTCTAGCAACATGCATTACAGCTTTACTTGTTTTCTCGGCTGAATTAGAGCAGCACATAAAAATTCTGCAGAATAACTTCCATTAGAGGTTGGAAACAGCTTTATCAAAGCATCCAAAATATGTAGATAAATAAATACCTTTTTAAAAAAACCAGAAGTCTGCAGTATTTTTAAAAGAAAAAAAACCCAAACATTAAATGCCATACACATCAGCCTTATGCATATAGCCTGCAAACTGCAAAGCAGGAACAGAGGAAAACAAAAGGGGAAGAGAAAAGAAAAGAAAACAGTCACCAGTGTTTTCCAGCAAATCAGTTAGTTCATGCTTCCAATGTAATTGCTTATTTACTGAGAGCTTGTAAAGTAGTATTGTCTCCTGGGGGAGCCCAGGCTCAATCATACTCGTTAAAATGTACTGGAAGAAAACAACCTGATACCCTTCCCTGGTGCTCCTTCTTTTCATCCCATTTCTGAGCGTACAAATGGAGGAAGCATCAAGCTCTTAATTATCCTATAAGCATATATACACTGGTATTGAAAACACTCCATTCACTAGAGTTGAGTACAGTATCATCAGAGCAAACTCAGACATCTCCTCTTTTCTACATTGTGCTGCCTTCGTCAGATATATCTAAATAAGAAGAGATGAACTACGATAATGAATAATTCACATGCTCTTTCAGCCTCCCCCCCTCCCATTACCCATATTTTCAATTAAATAAAAAACAAAGATACTTTCTAAATCAATACCTGGCAAAGCTAGTGAGAGTAAAGGAGAAAACTTCATTTTACTATATTTTGGTAGACAGAATAATGTTTCATACAGCTTTATTCATAAACTCTTTAAAGTGGATCCTCTCTATTTTTTGGGACAATTTTGAATCACACTGGTACATAATGAGCACTGGTTTGTTCATGTCTACCTATTTGGCAGAGTAGACCAAGCTATCTTCTTATGTAGGCTTGCAAACTCCTTAGGTCCACCCAAATTAGAAATCAGCTAGAAAATATTACTTTAATGAATAACTCCATGTGATGAGACATATGCAGAATTCAGTAAGTATATTTTTCCATACGTCTTTCGAGGATTCTGAAGGAAAAAAACCACAAAACCTACAGAGTAAGCTGTGGAGAAATGTATCTATTTACTTGTTCCACTTTTAGTTCACCGTTTCCTGAAAGAATACATAATTCCCCATAAGACACATAGAACAAACTTTGGCTGTCCCAAAGGATCTTGTTTATCACTCGAGGCATCACTCACCGTGTGGACACTCTGCCTTAGGAGCGTGTCCTGATCAAGGCAGTTGCAGTTTCCAGGAAACCGTTTCTCAGGGATGGATCAAGGATGCTTATATCTCCATCTTTTATGCCTTTGAAGGGATGGGTTGAACATAGAACTAAAAAGTAGAAACGTCCCACCGTATCAGATTATTTACCTCCACTGAATGTGACACCTAATGAAGGTATCTTCACCGTACTCTTAACCTTTTGTGGCAGACATTGTGAAGCTTCTTCAGAGACTTATGGTCCGGTGGAAATTATCCCTTTCTAGCCAAAATAACATTGAATATCCCAATCTTCACCTAGTTGGTATCTTTTTTTCAGTTTTGTTCTATGTCAAAGTACAACAAGAACCGGAGTTTAAATATTTCTAGATGTCCAGTGTTAGTGTTGACAGCTCAAGTCAGCAACACATGACCACCTCACAACCTATCCCACCAGGTGTTTCAAGACCTTTTTGTCAGCACAGAACACATGGCTCTTGCCACGTGTCTCTGGCATAAAATTCACAAAGGAATTTATAAGACTGAAAATTGCAAGTCAGAGAGAAGATAGCAAGCAAAGACACGTAGCAATAGCAAAATTAAAAACCTCCTGCAAACTACTGTAATACTTAAGCAATTCAATGAAATTCTGAGCGCTTGAGTTCAAGAGCAAATCCATATTTAACATAGGAAAACAAGCTTGAGCCATAGTTTTCATTTTAAAAGCACATAATTTAAGGAAAAGATATTTAAACTTGACATTTGCATTTGCTTTTAACACTAGGAAATACTTAAACATATGTTGACCACTCTTAGCTTAATTTCTGTATTCTACTTTTTGGAGTTTATAATAATTATCCTTATATTTTCTTGATTCTGCAGTTGCAAGGGTAGCAACTGACTTCATTGTCTTAAATACAACGAGATTTTTCATCTCGCTGAAACCCAGAGCTGTATTTGGAGCCCACCGTAGGCAACTAGGTTTGCAGACATATTGAACAGCCACAAGCTAATGAAAAAATCACTGCAGCTACGGGTGGCCGTGGAATGTCAGCTACAGGTCAAATGAGACAGCAGGTTCTTTTAGCAATTAATGGGGAAAAAAAAAAATAAAAATCACACTTGGCACGTTTTTCTTCAAGAACTTTCACTTTTAGTTGTCACAACCAACATCTCTCAAGAGAATGATACTTTATGTTATAGTTGACCACAATTTATTGAGATGTTAGCCCAATGTCCCTACTTAATTTATCGCCTGCCAGCAGAATGTCCTTTTAACATGAATGTAAAACCCGTTCATGTATATAATTTCTGAGCACCAAAAAGGAGGAACAGATTTTTTTTGGCATATGTCTTCACAGGGCTGTTTTTTTGGTTTGGTTTGTTGTTTTTTTGTTTTTTTTTTTTTTAAATTTTGGTGTTTGCTTTGTCGGGTTTTTTTTTTTTTTTTTTTAAATGAAGGGCACTAGGAAGATCTAGATTTTTATTTAAAAACTTCCACACCAGTGAAGGTCTTCACATATCATTTATTTACAATAGTTCCATGACTACCTGGTCTAACTAAGAAATATTGAATAAAGCTTCCATAAAAGTTAGATTAATACCAATGAAAGAATGCACACCAAAAGCAGACAATCTTTATAGAATATTACTAAAAATCTTTAACTTCATTTCTATAAACTGAGCTAAATTTTCACTATGAAACACAACTATTTTGTGTGTGTGTGGGGGGGGTTGTTATTTAGGCTATGCTTTTAACAGACCTTCCAGTTTGCTAGAACATAAATGTTGGAGTATTCACATGGCCGAGGGAAGAGAGCAGTACAATTCAGCTTTGAGAGTTATCAAAAGAAATTCCATCCTACAGAATTAAGAGGCTACACAAGAACTGAAAGTCCAGGGAAAGGGAGAAAAAGACAGCTTCACGTCCAGTTTTTATCTTCTTAGTCCTCTCATACTCCAGGAACTGTCCTACAGACCACAGCAGTGACTTTATCTGCACTGTGGTATATGATGTGACTATTCTACTAGCATAGTATTTAGCCAAAGAGAGGGTCTTCCGGAAGCTTCCAAAAGTCTGGTTCTCGATAGTCTATTTAAATACAGGATTTCAGAATGTAAACTTGTCTCATTATTAATCAAAATCATTTGACCATCTAAACTGTACGACTATGTACCATTTTTGTAGAGGAAAAGTATCTATCACGCTGTTGAGCATATAAACTATTGTCATCAAATGATCGAACAAATGATAATTGTTTAGTAGTTTTTTTTAATATTCATACCTTAATTTTAATTATTGCAGAATAACAACTGTGGAGAAACACACTTCCAGTTCCCTAAAAACGTACTTACTAGCTGTCCTGGTTTCAGCTGGGATAGAGTTAATATTCATCTTGGTAGCTGATGCAGTCCTGTGACTATGATCAAATTGGAAAGCTGAATTCTGCCATTCCCTCACCGCAACAGAATGGAAAAGAAAACACAAGCAGCATTTCTCCCCTTTTATAGACTTGACCTTGCAATCTAAGATGTATGCCATACCATGGGGCATCATGCTTGGTATGTAAACTTGGCAGGTTGGCTGGGGGATTGTTGCTCGGGGACTGGCTGGGTATCGGTCAGTGGATGGTGAGCAGTTGTACTGGGCATCATTTGTTTTCCTTTATCCCTTTCCCTTTGGATTTCATCCTTTCCCCCACCTTTCCAATATAACTACTATTATTATTATTCTTCCATTTAAATTCTTAAATTGTTCTTATCTCAACCCACGAGTTTTACATTCCTTTCTGATTCTCCTCCCCATCCCTCCGGGTGGGGGGCAGTGGGTGGGCAGCTGCGTGGGACTGCGTTGCTGGTCGGGGTGAAACCATGACAGCCCTTTTTGGCACCCAGCATGGGGCGTGAAGGGTTGAGATAACGACAGGTCTAATCAGACTGTGTTAGATTAAATTGTTTTCAGTATCCACTGTACTGGATTAATAATCATTGGCAACAATGCTGGTTTCTCTGCTTTTGAAGTTGCAGGGGCTAGACCATCCAAGAATGGAGACATAACCCAGAGGAGGTTATGTATGTAACTGCATACATATGTTATGAACTATGTAACTGCAGGCACCAGAGATCAGTCTGTCATTCCTTCATCATATTTTTCTTTTCTTCATCAATCACAAACCATGTAGATAGAAGTAGACAATGATCATATATGATTAATTGAAATAGACTGTTTCTATTAGCTTTGCACAAAAAGTTATTTTTCCTGCATTGTATTTGTATATTATTTTTATTGCAGCCACCCAGTTGCACATTTTTCCTTCCATACCCCATTTTTAATACAAAGCTCTTTTGATTCCATGAGGACACCCATCTCAAGATTTCTGCCCTTATTTATCAGATTTAAGAAGTGTATTTGCATTTGAAGTGTAGCTACAAAAAACAACACTGAGGTATATCATCTGCTAACCATAGTCTCATAAGCACTTTGGTTGAAATTACATGCCTATGAAAATAAGTCCGTCCTCAGAGCCAAGTGCTGAATCCAAGTCCCTTCCTACCCCCCGCTGCCTCCACAAAACACCGTACACATCTTCCCTAATTCTTCCTATTCTGCTCTTCTGCTGAAACACGAGATGGAGGATTGTCAAAAGGAAAACTGTTTTTGTAAATTGATTTATGTAGAATATTCACCTGCAATCCCTTCTCAAATCTGCAGAGTCCTCTCTCAAAGCAGGTATGTTGAAATAAATAAGCATGTTCTTGTGTGCGCATCTGTTTTCTAATGAGATTTGACACAATAATTAGCGTGCAGCAAGCTGGGGTAGTTTAATACACTTCCCTCCTCGTTTCTATCCAACTTTATAAAAGTTTCATTAATCTTTGCCACCAACAACAGGAAAGCAATAAAACGTGTATAACAAAGTAAATAACAGTACTTAATAACAATCTACACTTTCACTTCAGTTCCAACATTAAATATTGGTTTCTGAAAATAAACAGGCTACTCTGCAGAAAGGCTAATTAGCTCGTTAGTCAGACAGTTCAGGTAAGCTAGGTACTCTAAGGTTCACCTTTTATATTTGCTGCAGAGGAGAAGTATCAGATAAAGTTTTGGGGACAACATGTGATTTTGATGCTAGAGGAAAGAGTAACACAGTTGTCAGTATTCACTTTTTTAATGCTCTGAGCTGCTGCTTTATTGCTCATTATTCTCGACACAGCTCGAAAACTCCATCTTAGTATTGTAAATTAAAAACCAATAGATGATTAACCAAAACAAAAGAAAGGCACAGAATGAACTGGAAGGTTGGATGTAACACGTGCGGTACAGAAATAGAAAAGAGAAAAATTATGCTAAAGCCTCAAGCTGGCAAAACCACAATAAATACATACAAATGAATTAAAAACTCCTCAAGAGCAGGGTCTAATACTTTTGTTCTCTTCGTAAAGAAAGTTAATGTTTTTTCCTATGAATCAGGATTTCTGTATCAAACTTCATATAGAAGACATTTATTCAAAATTTGACACTAATACCCACTATAACTTCACAGATTTCTTAATTCCTTACCCTGCATGTGTATTCCTACATAGATTTTGTACATGCAAAACAGGCACTTGGACCCAGGATTAAAAGGAAAAGAAAAAAAAAATACTAAAACGTTTCAGCAAGTTACTTTAAGCAGCTTCTATCTGATAGGGAAAAATTATTTACTATAAAGACTTGATTAAAACTCTTGTCCAAACATTTTTCCACCAAGGAAAAAAGCAGTACTACCCTAGAGAAAGTTCGCCTTGCGTCTAGGAAGTGCTGTAAGATTTCTATACCGGTTCAGAGCTCCCCAGTCAGCAGGTCCTCTCCATATCCCAATTCCTTCATGTAGCGTGTCAATAACACTGACTCTGACACTGGATAGCGATCCCTCTTCTGACTCCGCTGTCCCCAGATACATTGCAGATTACTTGTCCACACAGCTCTATTATATTTGCCAGCCCTAGAGAGACAGAGGACCCTAAATGTACATGTCTTGGCTTCCACTTGCTTCTTGGTTTCTACACAGTCATACACACATCCCAAAAAGTTTTATTCAGACTTACAGCCAGGCTTTTTGTTTCAAGCTAAAAAAGCAAGTAACGAGTAGAAGGTACAAAACACTCCTACAGTAAGACGCCTGTTATCTTGTTAAGAGATCACAAGGCTGCTCAGAAGCATTACGGCCAGGGACTCAGGGTTTGTAGCTACTCCATACTTCCCAAGCATCACCTCTTATTCAAAGCGACAACCATCTCCACCTCCCACTACTTAGATTCTGCAGAGTTCAGGTTTGAAGCTGTCTCCAAGGACAGCCTTTAAAGTACTATTTAATGATATATAGCGCAGTGGAGCTGCTTGTGCCCAACATTTTCAAATGCTTTGTGCACCCCTGCCGCACACCCAAGCTGTGTGTAACGAACGCCGCCTGCTCCTCCAGCGGCTCCATCCTGGGCTGAAACCATTGCCGGGGCAGGGAGCATGCTGCAAGCCAAACGACTTTTAAAACACTGCCACTCCTTTTTGATTGCATTCCTGTTGCAGAAAAGTTACAATTCACTGTAAATTGAATGAAACGTAGCAGCATGATTGAGAGAAAGGAGAGAATGGAGAGCGGTGTAGCAGCAGCAGCTTGGGGCATAAACTTCACACACTAGCTTTGCTGCCAAGGTATCAAGAAAACCCAGAGTGATAGTACAAATATATATATATGGTATAAATCTTATGATTGTGGACAAATCATAATCAAACTGATATAGGTCTCTGATAAATCTGACAGCAGGACTTGGCAACTTTTCTGCCCAGCATTCTAGCTCCCTGTTCCTACTGGAAAATTGACTTAGTTGCCTGCCAGTTTTCTACAGACACTTCCCCAGTTCCATCGATAACGCGTACAGCGTGCCCAGTAACAAGCTGCTTTGCCTGGTGCCGCATCTGCGAGCAAATCCCCTGCCCCATCCGTGGGTGTTGAGGTTGTTGAGCACCACTAACACCTCCCACGATGGCTCTGCGTGCAGGTGCAAATACCATCAACACCCTAAGCTGCCTCTTGACCACAACCTGCAGATCTGAAAGAAATCCAACCCCTTAGGGCATGATTTCCCACCTCTCCTGCTGCTTCCCAGCCACGGTCAGCCTCTGCCCTGAGTATCCCAGTGACGACCCACTGGTCTAGTGCCCCTCGCCTGCATGCTTTCTTACAACTGCTACTACTGAGCACATTGGTAGGGAGTGCTCATCACTAAACAGTTATCCTTTTCGTGGGATTTTGGCAGGTGGGAGAATGACAGGCAGGATGCCAGTCAACATAGAGAACATAAGAATAAAATAAACAGTAGTCTCTTGTACATAAAACAACTGCTCAAGTTAGCTCAGATGATTCAGAGGCTCTGTTGGGAAGCTTAAAGTCAGGACTAGAAAAGTAAACAAAAAAAAGACTTAATTAGGAACTGCACATTTAGCATCTTTGAAATCACGTACTTGATTTTTTATTTTGCCCCAGCTGTTGTATTTTGCCCATGTTTTTTTGCTCCTACTGTATTCACAAAGTATCATTTATAGATTTCAGCACGTCACGTATAAAATAATCTTAAAAGCTCTAGTCTGCAGAAACTTTTTGTGGGCTTGTTCTGTTGACAGGACCTGCCTTGATGGAATTAGTAGGTACTTAGAATCAAATGATGTATCTATTCTATGTTAAATAGCGCTGTCAAATAAAGTTTGGGGACAGAGGAGGGTGGCGTGGATGAGATGAGTACACTAGATATGTTAAGAAATTGCTTAGAAAAGCAGAAACCTATTTTCCTACAGAATATTTGGCCTTAAAATTGCTGTTCTGCTGGAATGCTCTACCAGAATACCAATAATTATGCTATAAAGTGTCATGAAATGATAGTACTGCATGCAATATTTAATACAAACTAAGCCCCATAAGCCTGCTCTTTTAGTTTTTAAAGTCAGGTTTTGCTTACTTCCAACATCATATTTTGAAATGGCTATTATGCTTCAAAGAAACAAAGTGCTCCAGTAATCTTCAATAGTCTTGATAACACAGGCTTTGCCACAAATAATCTTAAGAAAATCACAGGAACACTAAAAAGACAATTCTAGGCAGCCCCTCCATTTTTAACCTTTTTCATCAGTGTGCTTGTGCCATTTAATTTTTTTCTACTTTAGGTACAAAGTGTATTACACAACTGTATTTCAAATCTAAGTATTTAAGTCTTTATAGCACTTTATAAGGGAACCTTTAATGGAGGAAAGATTGATGACCACAAGAACAGAGATTAAACCCCCTATTTGGGGAATAAATGGTATTCATTTGCTTGTAGTTTAACACAAGGTCTCATTATGAGTACATTCTTCATCCCAGCAGGAATACAGCAGTTTATGCTAGTATAGATCACAAACCCTACAAATTCTGTCACAGTTACAAATTTTTTTGCAAGCCAAAATAGTTTGGGAAATATTGCGCTGGGTTTTAAAGCACCCTGTGTTAACTAAAATATTTTGGAGGAGAAAATAACCAGTGAACATAGGAAGAAAAGTATTACATGCATGCTAGGGCATAATTACTCAAAACCTCAGAAAATTACCAGGGTTGATTTTCTGAGTACACACGCCACAATATTGCTCAGATATTTCTTAAGAAAACAGAGAAACTGATGTTCTGCCAGATGACTTCAGCATGATAGCAACTACTTGGAAATACTCACTTTCCAACTACATACATTTCAACCACTCATTTCTGAGTTTGTATAGTACCACATGAGGCTTTTTTTCTTAATTAGGCAGGACTTCTTTCAGGTATTACAATTTATCACAGTCCTGATGTGACTCCTGGACGTTCCCAGAGGTTCTTGATTTGGACCTACATCCTCTTGACCATTTGAAGAACAGAGCAGACTACACATTGCCTCCAACTCTGGATCTCCAAAGGCACTTTCAGGGAAGAAATGACCTGCTGAGTAACCTATTTTAAAGCCTCCTGTATCAGGTATGTAAATTCTTATATGCATGTCAATACTGGGATTACAGGTGCTTAGTCATACCCATTCCCAGAGATCAGCTACTCTGAGCCCTCCTGTTCCCTGTTACTTACTTCTTCAGAGGCACAGAAAAACCTGCAGTGAGGCATATGTAGATGCCAAAGACATCAAAACCCCCACAAAATAATAAAATACTGCTATGCTTATTCTTGAGCCAGCTTCCTGAACTTTCTTAGGCATTTTCCAGGATGCACGGTTTATCTACAATGCCAATACTGCCTTCCCACAAGTTACCTCTCATTCACAGGGTAATAGTCTATTCCTTTCATCCATTGAGCTTGATTTACTAACTTAAAAAAAACAAACAAACAAAACACACACCACATACACAAAACTATGTATATTCCAAAAAATAAGTCACCCAGATGTGTTTACCAACTTCAGAGCTTATTGAGAAGAAATGGTAAATTACTATAATGGGGATTTTGAATATTGGATACTTATTTAATAGCTGGTATCCTTAAGATTTCTATTACAAACTGTGTAAGGAAGGGGGTGGGACACAACACCTCCACAAAACTCACTGGAATGTAATATTGTTAATATTACAGGAGGACAGGATTGATTAACCCAGTTTTAAACACTGTAGAGCAAGAAGAAACAAGTTGAACACAGAGGGGGGTGGGGGGCAGGACAAGAATGGCTAGTAGTGACAGTGCAAAGCCCCAGCTGCTTCAGCATCCCATCCCTAGTAATGGCAAATAGATTCATAGAGAAATCCAGGAGCAGGGTTAACAGACAGGGATACCACTCCAGAATACTCGCCAAGTCTCCAGCTGTCTCACAGACAAGCTGGCTCAGAGCTTGTATCTTTGTAAATTTTTCCCAGGGCTCCCCTGTCAAATTTACAATCCCAAAATCACAATCCAAAACTACAGTTTGAGAGGGGAAAAAAACCCCACCACAACAAAAATAAGGGACAACAGAATACAAAAGCCTTGATTTGGCTGGATGGGAGAAATACTTAAATACATAGTTGAATCCCATTGCCACCCAGGTCTGCCCTTACCTACCTAGATAAGCAAAGATGAATAATACGGTAGGACTGGTCCAAGAACACCTTTTCCACATGTTTCTTTCAATTCATATTAAAGTCAGTATAGCACGTGGATACCATTTCAGTGGAAGTATCTATAAAACAACAAACGCAACCAAAAATGGATGTTCTAATTCACAGAGTTGTTTCCCAGGCATACTTGAAAGTAAAAGAAAGTCTGATCTATTCTGTCTTTATTTCTTTATTCTTCTGAGCAAAAGGAACCATAATCCATCATGTTTTTGCCTTATAACATTCGTATATGGAAGTTTCTGGGTAGAGGTGGCTTAAAAAGCACACAAGGCACGTAAAACTAAAACATTTTCAGACTAGCATAACTGTTGCCTTTGCCTTCCTTTTCTGCCGTGTTCTGTACCATGCAGCCTTAGCATTCTGGGTGTGTGGTGCAGAGAACTTTTCATCGTGAGAACACTGTTTTTAAGTTTCCTGACTTCTGTGTACGCACAACATCAAGAGATTAGTTACACTGAAAGATGGATGGGATTTTCCGTGGCATTTCACGTCTGCTGAGGGTGCCAACCGTCCGCATGCATTTGCACAGACAAGCACAGTTTGCACGAACAAACATTTGAACGACAATTTTCAGCTTGTGCCAATTAGAACAGTGCTTGTTTAAGTGATAAATACTTGCTCATTTTCTGCCTTTAGTTCCAAAAAGCTGAGGAATTTATCTCCTTGACAGCCTTCCTGAGGCAACTGATATTACCTCCCCAAACCTGCAATGAGAGCGAGGTGCCGCCTTACAGGTGGACACTGCTCCGGCTGCCCAGGCTACGTGTGTGTGCGCACAGGTAGCGCCTGCAGATGCTGAACACCAGCATCCCCCTGTGCCGAGCAGAGAGGCTACCTGGTGTTTTTAATTAAAATGCAGTCAGCTGAAAATCATTAATAATGCCAGAGAAAGAAAAACAACCTTTACTCTACTGGGCACGGGTAATAAAGTTTTTGGGTTTTTAACTCACTGCGCTCCATCTGTGAAGGTTAAGATGAAGGTTAGCTCAGAGAGGGTTGCAGCTTTATTTTGTAGACTCTGTGGTTACGTCGCATGCAATCCCTACCTCCACAAGCCGAATTACAGATTTTATTACAAGATTACACCTATTATTTTTGTCTTAGAAATTAACATTAGTTACTCTCTGTACTAGAAGCATGCCTATAAAAATGTAAATTTAGAGGCAGGCCATCTAAACAGAGCACACTGAACTTCAGCATACCAGACAGGTCTAATCTTGCAGACCTCTGGTAATTTAAATTCTAACAATGTAAGAGAACTGTAATTGATATTCTGCATAATGGAACTAAACAGAACCATCAGTATTCCAGTGGAGACTGGGGGAAAAGGAAAGATACTTTTAAATTGAAGTTACGTTATTCAGTTTTAAGTATTTTCATTTTGTGAAAAGCCTTGTTTATTCATTTGTTAAACATACAGAGAAAAAAAACCAAACTCTCATTATTAAGGACTGGTATTTACCACTTATTTGTCAGGGATTTGCTTGGGGCTGGGAAGTGGGTGTCAGCACATACCTGCAACTTCCCTTACCACGGCAAAAAGCATGTCTCTCAAAATAATGCACAGAGACTTACTTTAATGTTCAGCACCCACAGAATTTACCTGTATTATCACCTACACCTTTCCCTCCCCACCCCCCCAATTCAAAATTGTTAATGTTCCTTACTCCAAAGATTAGAATTAGCATTTGCAAGAAATGTTTGTAATCTAAGAGGCATACAAATATCAGTTCTCATATCATTCTTAAGCCTAAGGCTTTTTGTTACTTTAAAAAAATCTATTTGCTCAAGTTCTGTAAAAGAGAGAAAGATGGAGTGCACCCGTGATGTCTCCTGCCATGAGGGTTTCAAGTAACACAAATTCAAAAACACTGTACTAGAAAAAAATTCTCTGTCATATCCTCTCATTCTTCATTTAGGTGATGTGGCAACACAAAACCTGCTGAAAGCTGGAAGAACCTTTTGGGATTGAAGAGCTCAACTGCAGTTTAGGAATTACAGATATCACCACTTGCATTGCCAAATTTCTCTGGAACTACTGGGCAATATATTTAACCTCTTTATGCTCTATTTGTCTATTTACTAAAGCCAGAATGCTTCAGGTCATCAGTCCGCAAGTACAGAGACGTATGATTTGGGCCATAAATCTACAGAGTCAGACAGAAAACGACAAGTACAATAGTAACATAAAAGTGAGAAAAATCCAAGCAATGATATATTCAGGTGAGCTTTTCAAAGAAATCTTAGAATATTTAGGAATTTCAGACTACCAAAAACCTAAAATAGTTTAATTTCTCTTAAAAATAGGTATTACAAAAATAAACAAATCTGAGAATGAGGATAAGTTGTTCTGAATTCAGTACTTCCATTTAATCACCATAGATATACATGTGCCTCCGCACCTACCATCCTTCAGTCTCCATCTGCATGCAATAGCAAGAAATCTGTGTATTGTCCCCCCCCCATAAAGACATCCTACAATCTCAAATCCAACACATCTCAGTTTGCCTTTCATTTCTGAAACTCTGTTCCCCAATTATTTTTTTAAGAAAGGAAAGATACGTTAGTCTTTTCCTTATGTCAATTTATTTCCGATTCAAAGCGTTGATCCTATTTTATTAGGCTCAGTGAAGAATATTCTGCATTTATTTCAACTGCAAGGGTAAGGCTGCTTTGTAGAGCTGGCTAATGTCCTACAATAAAACAGTTCAATTAATTTGGAATGTGTCCTACTGATTAATAAAACCTTTTACAGAATTGGGTGTTTCATCTGTATTCATAACCTGGCACTAATGACTTTCTTAATTCAGCAAATGTCGCAACACAGATTATCAAATATTTATGTTAAGATATTGAAAATTTAGTTTTAATAATAAAATCTGATAAAATTAGCAAAGTTTTGTCTCATATTCTGGTCTAGCTTTATAGTTAAATTCTACTCATCTACAGACTAGATGAACTGGGCAAGAGAAGCAGTTGCAGTTTAATATATTCTTGCCCCTGTAGAGTAAGTCGGGTATTTTGTTAGAAAAAAAGAGAAGAGACTTGATAAGATGCTGGGGTAACTGCTGTATATGAAAATGTACAGCATGTGATTTAAGTAAACCATTACTTTTTAGGGCATACCATTTTTCAAAATATAAATAAAATAACAAAAATGCATACAATTAACAACAGTGTATTAGATTCCTGTATTTGCAGGGGCTAATGTTCATACTTGCAGAGAAGTGCCCGGAAGAATTTGAGTGAAGTTCTCCAAAGGGCCAAGAAGCTCAACTCAAAACTTGAGAGGAATTTGCTCAAATGAAGAGGTTTCAAGTCCCCCTGCAAACTAAACCCTTGCTGCTTTCATAATACGAGACAACATTCTATTATTTCAGTACTCTGCAGGTTTTGCTCCAAAGTGAAAGAAAACCCATATTCAAATTAGCTTTGGAATGCTGTAATACAGCAAGCAGATAAAAAACAGATAGGCCTGTTGATTTTTCTATCACTCAAATGGAAAAACAAAACAACAAACCAGGATTTTCATCCTGGAGTGATAGTTATCTAGTATTCATTGAGTGACACTTGTCCTACAGTTCTGTCTTCAATCCCATACAATGCATGTATCGCTGCTTTCAGTAAAAACTACTGTTCCATTAGTTTTGTTATTATCATAACAAAAAAAATGTGGTCAGCTCATGCCCAGTTTCCAGATTCAGTCAGCACTGATACACAATCATCACAAAGATTACAACCCTTAACTAGAACTGTCCTTTTTGTTTATTAAAAACAAACAAACAATGTTTACTTTTCATCTTCTGTAGAGATGCAGTTCACAATCATGCTTTACTCTTCACAAGTGTATTTATTAAAAAATCATTTACTTCACATGCTGATCAGAGCCTATTTCTTCCCTCCCGTATCACTGCTACAAGTAAAACAGTCTCTGATATTAGAAGTACATTTGTTCCATTAAAAGTGCATATTATTCATTTTTAACAGAAATATACTTTAAATGTCAGCTACTTATTTATTTCTAGTTCATTCAAACTGTATTCTCCAGTGGCAAAACACAAATAGCACTTCCAAGGTACATTTACCGTCGGTTTTACATGACAATGCAAGGTATGAACCAAAGCCCTACAGAATGACAAAATGTCTGTACCACCCCTTTATTTAAAGGAAATGTTCCCAAATGGAATCTAGCTAGGGTGCCTCAACGGCTGTTTGAATTTCCTTGCACTGTTCCACACATCTGTACTTCCCAGTGATCATCGTCAGCTGCTGCTGCTGACACAGAGATACTGATTCCGGAACAACTTTTGTGATTATGGAAATCCTGTGAGTAATGAAAAACAAAATACATCTTTAGCAATGACACTCAAATTGAAAAATGGTAAAATAAATCTATCGTTTGTATTTCTTATTCCCTAGTAATATAGGCAAATCCACAGTACAAAGGAGGCCCTTAGGAAATAAATCTAGAATAATTTCCTTTTTAGTTATTTAAATCTTATTTCAAGACTTTTCATTACAGTTTCAAGTCAATAGTTATTTATCTGTGTAGAAAGAATAACATCAGAAATACCGCAAGAATAACGAACATTTTTATGAAAACCGTAATAGCATTTGGTGTTGGAAGTAAACTGGGATAGGAATGAACATGTGAAAGATACTTTTAATCCAAAGATCTGCTACGTCGTATGCCTGCTGAAAGCACCTGGATATCCCACACCAAAAATTAGCACTTTTTAGAAGTCTACGCTCTTTGGAAAGAGCCTTGTGCATCCCTCGGCATGGAACGTGGTTTGCTCTCAGAACTAGACAATGGTAACACCTTAAAACCAAACAGTTGCAAGAAAACGGGAGAACAAAGTTTATGGTTTAAAAGCATACCTGTTCAAAACAAATTAAAGAAAACAAAAATCCCTTCTGCTTGTGGGACACTGAAGAACTGAACACATACTTGACTAAAGACACTTCCCCGAAGAAACACACATGGTATGCTTTACATACGATAGGTGTTGATACAAATCTGAATTTAGCTTTAATATTTTCAATATTAATTACAGAAGGTATTTCAAGATGCACTTTATGAATCTAATGAAATAAAAAAGGAGTAATTAGCACTGCCTTATGATTTTTTCTTTCCATTAGAATACCAGTTACTGCAAACAGCTGATGAAGCACTGCAGTGAAAGCTACAGAGATCCTTCCCTCATTCTAAAATTCTGCTTGGATCATCTTGTTACAGGAAATCCAGGGTTAGTACCCCAAAACAATAAGATTGCACTGTGACCTGCCTCTTCAGTTTTCACAGATGAAAGGACTAGAATC
Source organism: Falco peregrinus (assembly GCF_023634155.1). NCBI lineage: Eukaryota > Metazoa > Chordata > Aves > Falconiformes > Falconidae > Falco > Falco peregrinus. Next base: position 7,032,008 of record NC_073724.1, on the reverse strand, counting down.
CAGCTCTGCACACATACACGGGTCTTCAGCCCAGCAGACACTACGTTAATGCTATCTAGTTTTACAGATTATTCAAACCACTTCCCTACATTGCTTGCTTAAAAAGCCTTTCTAAACATGAGCACAGTGAGTTTCAAACAGGTTACAAATGGCACGGAATATGTTTTTCATTTTTAATTATTCCTATTTAATACATATTTATATAATGTATTAATAATTATATATTGATAATTGCATATAGTGAATATATATTAATAATATATAATATAAAAGTAATATTAAATATAGGTTAATATTTTAAAGATAGTTATATAACATTTTTTAATGTTATTCTGTACTGCTGGTGGGTTGTAGAGAGAGGGTAACACTTTTCCCACTTTCGTATGAAGTTTACCACACTGCAGAAAAGCGGCAGTGGCCCACATGACCACAGAAAAGGAAAAAAGAAAAAAAAAAAGAAGTGATGAAAAAAAATTGGATGGGACATCTGCTGGAAGTTGTCTACTCACACTCCCCTACCCAGCAGAGCAAGCAGCAAATTTAGAGAAGGGTTCCTGGGCCGTGCTCAGCTCATCCCTGGGGATGGGCATCCAGCCACCTCCCTCAGCACCTGCTCCAGAGTTTGGTAGTGAAAAATTGTTGTCCAATTAAAACTTCATGCTATGGGCTACAACTATTGCCACTTCCATGCTCTATAACCTCCCCTTACCTAGGAAAAGGCTGTAATTGAGTCGCCTGAGCCTTCTCCCCTCTGGGATGAACAAGCCATACTCCCCTGCTGCTCCTTATACATCATATGCTTCAGCCCCTTTTCTTGGTGCCTTTCAGCTGGATGACTACTAGTTTGTTTATAACTTGTTTCCTGTACTTTCCAATACAGCAAATATTTCCCTTATCAATCAACAAATAAAATGAGCTTCTTCAAAAAGAAGTTTAAAAGGTAGATCACAATTTCCCTATCCAAGAATAAACTGGTAAATGAAGTATCCATGAAAACGGCCATGCACTGACACAACATAGCTATTAATTTCTAAGAATAGTTTCTACTCCTATTAATAGCTGCTACTAGACAGTATTATACCGTGCTATTAGATAATACTAACAAATTGTTGGAATGGCCCCTTGCATGTTTTGCACACATTTGGACACTCCCCCAGATAACTGCCAGGCTCAATTTCCCAAGTTAAAAATCAAACCCTTCTTCAGGCCATTTTTAATATGCAGTTTGCACACAGTGACGCTCTTGTGGAGGCTAAGAGGCTCCAAAATAGCAGCAAGTTATTCCAGTAAATATACCCAGGCATGTTTAATTACTCATACTGATGTCCACTAGCCTTCCATTACTTTACCTTACCAACTCAACCAAAGGCTGTGCTTATCTTTCTTTGGTTAATATTAAAAACCAAACAAACAAACTACATTCATAGCTGATGTTTTATGATAACCAGGAATAAAAATACTCCTGTCATCTGTTGCGTAACATCCATATCAACTTACATCTATACCCAGATAAATTACACCAAGGAGTGGAGAACCACACTAAGTGTCACTTTTGCCCTTTGCTGTATACATCGGGACGTACTCCCACCGCACAGACAGCTGTTGATCCTTAACAGATGATGCAGTAACAACAACATCCCATCTTGTACTGCAATTTCCCTTTCTGTAAGTGTTTTGCAAACTGTACGGGGGAAATAAGATTACGCTAAGAGCTGTGGTAAATATATAGCATGTCCAGTAAATACACAAGGAAAATGCAGTCAGACAACAGAAGATACTGGTTAAAGACTCTATCCCCAAGTTATGTGTGCTGGATGATCACTTCTCTTGTTAAGTTTCATCATGAGAAACTTAAAAATGCAAATACCATGAAACAAATAAGCTGTAATTAAAAGTATATCCAAGGGAACTTTTAGATGGCATTTTTTTCTCCTTAATGCCTACCTATGACTTCTATTAGCAATAAAACAATTTTACCATTCCTTGGGAAAAATAAACTCTCTAGCTGAGGCTTTATTCAGGACTAAAGTTTTTCACAAAAATGTTAAATATAAAATAACGTTTAACATTATTTTCCCAAAGAACTACAGTTAAAACACTTACATTAAGGCACATAACATTGAAAAGCTCTCCTTACAGTCCACAAGCTTAAGAGAAAGAAAATAATCACAAGTAAAATATTCAAATAGGATTTTTCACTTCTTTACAGTTATTATACTGCTGAACATCAAGCTGTACTTTTATCTTAAAACTGTATTCTTCCTGAAATGTGTACTAGTAATTAAAGCGTAATTAGCGCTGAAGCAACGAGGTCATACAGTGTTTTGTTTCTCTATATTAAATTGAGCTCTGTCTACAGGTTTGTTTTCATTTTACTAAGAAACTTGTGCATTGAGAATAAAAACATCTGCACATTTAGAATCAAAACATCATTAATAGTAAAGTGCTGTCTTATAAGTCTATTTCCATTTTAATTATTTTAGCGCAAAATGTTTAAAATTAAAGTTTCAAGTAAGACATACAAGCATTACTATCGCTGGTGTTTAAAAAGAAAGTTCTTCCAAGTTAACCTCATTCTCACACTAATATTCTCCTTTTATGATATGCTATTTTGCTACTACTACAGTTTTTCTGAATTCTTTTGAACATTAATTGGCATAATTGCTAAAATAATTTACCTTAATAAAAAAACCCCAAGAAATACAGAAGTAAGTGTTGGCTTATTTGGGAGAAAAAATTATAACAGAATGTGACAAGCCAGAAAGCCAATTTCATAGTTTAAAAACAACTGGAAAGCTATCCAACACCCACATATTATCCAGAACCACAAAACACAGAGATATGTTTAATAGATATACAAAGGAGTCGACAGGGTTTTTTTTGTTTTTTTGTTTTTGTTTTTTAAAAAAAGGGGCATATTTGTAGGAACATAACAACACTAGTGTCTGGCCTCAGAGTTTCCTTTCCGCTCCAGGAAATCCTGGAGAATGCAGTTTGGGAAGGTTTAAAGCAATACACAAATGCAACTGTCTTTAATAAACATCCATTCTTTCAGGTTTTTATACTCAATCATTTTCTTTCTTAATATTTCTCCTTTAATTTGTTGACCTCCCCCACAAACAGAACCACTGCTAACCTTTGGAAAAAAAGATTATGTTGTCTTTATACACAGAAGATTGCCATTCTGTGGTGTACTGTGGGTACAGCCATCACCAAAATACACATCTATCATTTGTGGCATCTGAGCCTAAATTTGTGCTTTCGGCTCTGGTGGAAGACGACTTATTCTAACAGACAGAAAGTCCTAAATGAGCTGTTCTAAACGAACCCTTTGTGACAGCATCACAAACCTAATGCAGTATTTCATAAATATCCCTAGAACATGAAGGATGGCTTGATATTGGCTTCCTGGGAACAAGGGATTGACGTTTTGAGCCCTTCTGGTGTAGAAAAGTAGTAATAAACCAGGGAAGTTTCCCAAAGGAGCTTAACAGTTCTTCATGTATTGTTAGAAATCACTATGTGTATTTAACTACTAATTTTAGGCATTAAATAGATATACCAAATCAATTGGTTAATGACCAATACGACAAAAAAAAAAAAACACCCCCAAAAAAACCACAAAACCCCCACTACACAAAAACCTTTGAATCCCTTAAGAAAATAACGTATCTTTTAAGAGCACAGTTGCACTGATATTCTAAATATTGATCATTTGCAGACAAAACAACAGAAAAGCAAATTAAAGTTTATTGGGTGGCGAGAAACTGACATTCTGAATCAATGAATCAGTCTGTTACATTTAATCCCAGTTGATTTGAGTAGTTCAGTATATCTTCCAAGCTTGTCCTTACGTCATATCATAAAGCGTAAGGCAAATGGAAATTTATTAAGCTATGAATCCTTTATTACTTAAATTCAATAAGCTCTAAATGGCTCAGCCATAAATGGCAGCTCAAGTTCTCCATGTTTAAATTTTTTAATACAATAAAAAACTTTAGTAGAATCGACACGGTGGTTCAGTGGCAGCGTGATGTACAGTGATAACTGAAACAGGCTTATGGCACTGCTCGTAGCCCAGGGAGAAGCAGTAAGGCCACAGGGAGGGATGGGCACAACCCAACAGAGACTGAACATGAGCACCGAGCTCTTGAAACCAAAGATGGAGCTGGCAGATGCAGAGAGCACAAAGTCCTCCCAGCAGAATTAAAATCTCTAAGATATGGGGTAAAGGTGAAATTATATATTATTTCTGGTTGAAGAAGCAACTCGTCACCTACTTCGTTACCTAGATGGACCCAAATGACACAGACTAGAGATTTCAACATTAGAAAATGGCCTAACCAGAGCACTGAGTAACCTGCGCTGCAATCCAACACACCTCCCACCCCCTCAAAATAACCACTGGCACAGCTGGTGCCCAGCAAACAAGACTAACTTGAGTAACAACTCAGAGCGTAACAAAACTCGTAATAAGGTTGCCTTCTTTCATCCAGATCTGTTCTTCCAGGTAGTGTTGTCCCACTGAAGGACAGCAGATGATGCTGCCACCATGTTTGTCTCCTCCAGTGATCTTAGCAACAAGATGCTGGACTTTCAAGTCACAACCACCAGAGTACGCAAGCCTCACTGAAACGCAACAAGGGGTGCAGCCTAACGCCTACCAGCTGCTACAGAAACCCTCCTCATGCAGGTAACCAACCAAGAGGTGAAATCCTCATTATAAGGCGGGGCAGCTGTAGCCAGCAAGGTTTTGCCAGATATAAGTGATCTGACAAACAGACAACACAGAAGCTCTTCAAGAGGTAGTAAGGGACCACCAAAACACACATCAGGAACAGTTACATTCCACACTGAATTGCTGCAGCTGACAAAGTGGTGCCACTTTCATCTTGCTCCTGGACAGAGAAGATTTAGCTCTTGCAATTTATTCCAATGCAAATGCAGAAATGCAACAAGCCAATTTTAAAACTAATTTCCTTTTGGGATCCAGTTCTAAATTAGTTTTCATATTCAGAACACCTAATAAACAATACTAAAGTCCAACACGGAATAAGTTATAATACTTGGAAACACCACCGGTGTAATTCTACAGTAAAATAGTATAAAACGCTGTGGAGAAGTATCCTGCACAGCATACTGGGGCAGGGGAGAAAGCTAATAGAACAAAAAACCCACCGAAACCAAACAACATACAGTCTACTTCATGGAAACATATCCAAGCTGACTCCATTGGAGCAGCAGCATGAACATCCATAGTAGAAGCAGGGTCTGATGTGGATGCTCTTCTCAAGGTAATCTTTTTCCCCTAGTTTTGAGCTGTGTTGAGAACGTGTCTGGAAAACCACAGGAAAGCTATATGAAATCATTTTTATGGGGCTTATTTGGTGGTCTTAGTAACTTTGCACTAGGTAGTACTAATGCTGCATGGCATCCCATCGGCATGGTCACTAATTGGTCCTTCCGTGCCATGCCATCTGCTTTTTCAGGTTACTTACACCACTTACTCTACAGCGACTGGTGTATGAAGATGAGGCAATTCATACACAGGACAGGACTGTGCGTTAGATGCCAAATAAATCACCACACACGTTGTGCTGCACAGGGACATAAATTCACAGCACCAACACTGAATGGATGTTTGTCAGCAAAAAAAATAATTTAAAACTACTGACTGGAAACAGTTTTCAACCGGATGCCGAGCCAATTTTCACTGTCAGTAATATCTAGGAACGGACTTATTTTATTATTAGTCTGATATTAAATCCATCTGTTAGATGTTTATTTGAAATACAAGTTATAGGATGCAGTCCTCTAAAATTCTAGATGAAATAACACATTCTTATCCCAATGAAATAAATGCAAATTTTGCCGTAACTTCAATAACATAAAAAATTGTCCCAAATGCGATATTTGGATTGACTCAAGTCTTCATAGAAATGCACTTAAAACGGACCAAATGTGGAATTCTAAACCAGCAAGTCTGTGAAGCTTTTTGGTAATCTCCTCAGGGGATACATAAACTATTGCCTACTTCACCAATGAAACCCGTCTTCTCTGATTATTATGGCAATGCACCCCAGAGCCAAGTAATTATTCTGTCACTTAGCGACCACAGAAGGAAGACAACTGAAGTAAAATAAGGATCTTTCTGCTTTTTGGCAAAATAGAATAATAAAAATATACACACACACTTTCGTCAAGTGGCACAAGAACACTCCATTCACTCCTAAATGAATGGTGAATTAAAACCGCCCACCCTATCCTTCCCTTCACTTTTTGGAATCTAGATCCCTTTTAAATTATATGTACTGTAAACAAACAACAACAACAACAAAATAGAGTATTGTTTAGAGCACATGGAAGCAAAAACAATAAAAATATCTGTATTTTCAAAATCAAGCCTTTATACCCTGCTTTTTCTGGCCACGAGCATTTGCTGAATTACACAAGACAGTTTGAATCATTCCCTTTATGCTTCGCAAAAATCTTTAAACACGAAAAAAGTCCACAGCATTAAGCTGTGTTTTCTGTGTTTAGAGAGACTGTTCCCTTTAAGGTATCTCCTTTTTGAAGCTAAATCCCACTCACCATACTCATTTTTAACCAGTAAGCTACATTCTGTAAGTTTTATAGCAAGCACAAATGAACTATCTTGACTTCTGCTTTGCACACTAACATTTGTCTTGAATTGTGTTTTAATCCAAAGTTTTCTATTTGGCTTGAGGCAGCTGGAAACTAAAATAGACTTGGACTGTTTCATAGGTCTCTCTGGACATTTGATAAAAAGAAAGGAAGAGTAGTTTTGTGGAAGGGACATTCATTAATAGTAATATTGAGAATCCAATTGTATTAAAGAGTAAATACTTCACAGTATTTATCAATATTGAGTCCCCTGGAACGTTACAAGTCTTCAAAACTTAAAAGAATTTTGAAGGTTTCCTCTCCCTGACTTCTTTATGCTTTTATTTTTTTACCTTAAAGTTTGCCAAATCCTATTTAGTCTGCAGGCTAAAAATAAAATTAATTAACAGTTACTCACTTTTAAATAAAATATGTTGATATAAGAAAAAAACCCCTTAAGTAGCATTAATTCACTGAAATGTCAAATGTGACTGTAACATATAGTAAGAGACCTTCAGTCTGAGATTTGTTATAAATTTAAATAGAAAAACAACAAAAAACAGATAAATATTGTGCTATCTACAGAAGGTATAGAATTACATTTCAGGTGAACAGCATGTTTCCCCAACTTCAGCATACTTTTATTTTTAAACCTTATTCTTTCTTCTGAAAGAAATAAGAGATGGACAAATGCAATTTATTTCAGTGTGACTGGATATGGAGTGGGCCATTATGAAAATACAGCCTTCTCTTCTAAAATATGAGAGGATCCACTAATCGAGAAAATGTGCAAGAGATTAATGAAAGAGAACCCAGAAATAAATACTGGTATAGGATATACTGCTAGCACCGTATAGAAATTGATGTTGTTAAAACAGAAATGCTGTTCTAGTCCACTTCAAGTTCTCTGAATGTGAATGAAGTGCATGATGCTGTGGGAATACTTGTATTTTAATGTTCAATGAAGAATATAACTAATCAAAAGTACAGTCAAGAGAGGCTCATCTTCGGCGGTTTACACACAACCCCATTGCTTGGGAGCACTCATACGAATAAATATCCTGGGGTTCTGTTCTCTTTTCATCTTCTATATATTGACTCCTACTAATTTTAAGGTAAACTCGAGCCTTCTGGTTTTTTGCACAGTCCTCATTATCAACCATGTTATCCCTCAGGAACATGAATCCGGACATTGCTTTAGCTTTAACTGCTAAATTGTCATATTCAGATGCACAATTTCATGTATCTGGTTTACAAACACGCCACCTTGCTGACTTATTTCTAACTTGAAGCCTTTTTTTGTGTGCCTTTCTTACTGTCTTATTGCCTTCTCCTAAATTTTGAAACACTAGGATAGTGATCACTATCCTTCTCGACTTTGGAACACACAGAATACATTGAGACCTGATCTGTAACTAGCACTTTTTTTTTTTTTGCAATATAGGAACGTGAGCACAAAAAGTTCTATGGATCATTTTCACAGCCACAGTCTTCCAGAATAAATCCTAATATAGCCTGACCAGTTCGTAAAGCAAACCTGAGGGGACAGACAGACAGCCCCACACATCCTAGATACACCACTATACATTAAGTTATAAACTGAAGATATATACCTAACTTACAAGCCATCCATAGGGACATAAAATACAAATAAGACTTCAAAGAACCCCAGAATCCATACTTGAATGGTAAGAGCAGTGCAGATACAGGCAAAGAGAAATAACTCCGATATCATCTTATTCCTCTACAATTTTGTAATGAGAGGGACTTTTGGGGGTTTTGTTTGTTTTTGCTGCTTTGGTTTTTTTTCTTTTTTTCACATCTTAAAAGTTTTACACAAAAACATTTAACGACCAGGACACTACCTGAAGGAACTACTGAGACTGTATGTGTTCGAATGAGGCTAGAAAAAGGACAACAAAAATTCCTAACTAAAAAAGTGACTTTCAGAAGATATTATTCAATTTAAACCTTCTTATTTAGGCTGATTCTGACAAAATTAAGTGAGAAGAACATGAAGAATAATTTTAATTCTGAAATGTTGTTTCCGATATGGAAAATTATGTTAATATGCAGAATCACTTAAATATTTAAAACACTTAAAATGCACAGAGGTTTTGCTCCTAGTATTTAGCTACATATTTCTGAAAACTTTTCATTATGTGAAAGTATTTATAGCTTTGTCTTTTCATCCTTTATAGGATTTTAATGTGCTTTGTAGCTCAGCTTGAATTTCCCACAGGTCATAAATTCTACATTTTAAACATCTCTACTGACAGACTTCAAAAGTAGAATAAGATTTAGATTACTTGCATCACTTTCTGTCAATTATCCACCTATTACTTATTCACTTGAGCTATCCAAGTGCTACAGCAATACATCAAGAATTTCTACATGGATTCCTATGCATTATTTTTCAGTTGCCACCATGACAAACAACCATATCATCACCTCTGTCAGAATTTTTTAATCAGTAGATCCGTAGATCTCAAAGATCTTTGCAAAGAGGGAAAAGAGTCAGCAGTTAGCATTGCTTTAGTAATTCATTACTTTTTCACAGAAAATCACAAACTGTTCACAAAACAGAGCTGATTTTCCCAATTTCCCAGTCTGGGCTTCTTAAGGATGGTGGGAAGACAGCTTCTTATGAGTTAAGAAAAAAAAAAAAAAGTTTAAAAACATTGTTATTCTGGCTTGTTAAAATTTTTTTAAATATTCTAAAGTTCAGGAAATTTTCAGAAAACAAAAGAACCTAAATAAAATATTCCAATGAAGCCAATTTCATTAATGCTTTGTTTCATAAATAAATGAATAAAAATATGAGATTTTATTTTTCATTCTCACATGAAAGTTTTATCTCAACATTCCTCCTGGTACATGAATGCAGCATGTTATCTATCACCAACATGCACCTCAGCCCTGCGTTGTAGATGAAAGAAGAGAGACACAGAGACCCCTAGAGTAACAGCAGTGATGAGAGAAGGCAGAAACCTGCTGTTTTTTCATCTCTACCAGGCTACGTTGCCTCCTGTGGGGTCTGGTCACGTAAACACAACAACAAGCACTTGCAGGTTGTATATTCACGTTAACAGCACACAGTCACGCATCCATGAACACTTGCAGTGCAGTTATTGCAAGTGCATTAAAAGAAAGACCGCTCTACAGTTGCTCTCTAGTGTACACATCCTACTGTAACTTCTCAAGCAAAACTCAGTGCTGTGAGCGTCTCCTGCTCAGATGAGACACTTTGGGTGAGCCTTCACGGGCATCCATCACCCGAGTGCTCTGACAATGCATCTCCATCTCAAGTGTCCCGCACGCAAAAATTTAGTATATGCACTCCTTCCCACCTAAAGGGCAAACACCTTACAGAAGCAGCCATCTAGAAGAAATTTTTTGAGGGGTGAGAGGTGTACAAAAGTGTTTTTACAAAGCACTTTTTTTGGCATATTAAAGTCTAGTAGTGTTGTGGGGCAGAAAAAATAGTTGATACATTGCACCCAGGCACTTCAAAATGCAGGAAGAACTGGGTAGCACAGTGTCATGGCTTAACATCAACAAAGCTTAACGCACTTCCAAAATCAAAAAGTAGGATAAGGTGGAGCACAGAGCTGCAGGAACTGAATGTAACTACCTCTGCCAAAGAGAACAGCGCCAATATAAATAGCACAAAGAGAGCCAGAACAATTTTGCAAAGTTTTTACTCCAGCTAAAAGCCTTTTGACAATAGTTAAGGGCAAGAGACTTGCTCAGAAAAGCAAGTTACACAGGTAAAATTGTCAGAGGGCACCAATTAAAGAGGGATATTAACATCGTTTCAGGAACTTCAGAAGCAGAGGTGTTGCCTGCTTGTATTCACGGACGGCAGATCAACTGCTCCTACCTGAGCCTCATGGAGCCTACTAGCCAAAGCAATCCCTTTAGGAATTCAGCCTTTCACATCAAAAAATATTAGCTCCCAGTTATTAAGCAACTGAGAAGAAATTTCCTCCATGAAGGCAGGACAGTAGTATTATGCCAGAACTACATTATAAACCCTTTAAAGTAAGGACTGAACCTTACCAGCAGTTTATTCAGGATGGATCCAGACTCTGCTGTCTACTGAACTGCAGTGCATAGGCACCACTACAATCTTAATAAAAACAACAGTAGGGCAGGAAAGATTTATAGTAGTTGCTAACATATCTTCACAGGACACATAAATACTGACACATAAATTCTGAAAGAAGCTGACCTTCAGCTAGACTTTAACAGCAAAACGTCCAAATGACTCACAAATGGGTCATGTAGCTAAACTGAGATTAAAATATGTATAAGCATCTTGAAAAAAAAAAAAAAAAAAAGGAGGGGTGGGAAGAGGGGCAGCTAGTTACCCAGTAAAGTGAAAGCACAGAGCCCTACCTATAAAAAAATACCTACAAACACAACACTCTCTTTATAACACTCATTGAACTTACCTAGATTGAAGAAAATGTTCTCCAAAATGGAAGTTCAGCCTTGTTTTTTATAAAATGACACCCTAAACTTACCTCTCACTACATAAAAAACCTCTGAATTCACCATACATCTTCACCCACCCTTGTTCCTTCTCTTCTGTCCTCCCAGCACGCCTGCAAGCAATACCCCTGCCAGGGCAGCCCCCAGCTGTAGCTGCAACAGAAAATCAGACCTGCTAACGGGGGAGATAGGCTGCAGCTGCATCCCGCCACTAAAACCTTGCCTTTGTCACCCCTCTGCAACCCCCACTTTTCAGGAGATGCGTAGGAATTGCAGATTTTTGAGACTTTTAGCCTTTGGAAATGGAAAATTAACCTCTTATCTTTCTATGTGCTTTTGTTTTTCTCTTCACAGTAGTGCAACTGGCATGGTGCTAAAGCTAAAAACAAGTAGGAAATAATGAAAAGAGAAAGCCATTCCCCCCCCCCCCCCCCCCTTCAGTATTAAACACCTGTGGATTACCAGCTGGATGGGGCTGTACTGAAGAAAATACATGCTCACAGCCTCCAAAGGTCAAAAGGTGAAAATACTGGGTAATTCCTTGCCCTTCTTGTCGTAAAGCTATTTGCTAGTTTTCTGCAACAGCAAAGCTGGCATTGCCTTTGCCTTCGGAAAGACAAAAGGGCCAAGAAATACATGGTAGCCATCTCCAATGAGTCCACTTGTACTTAATAGGGGTCAGGATGCTCACAACGAAAGGAATACCAAGTTATCAAAATGCTAAGAGAACATTAAGCAGCAATCTCTGAAAATGTAAGATTAAAAATAAAATGTTTAGAAGAGAAAGAGTAAATAGAATTGCATTCCCTCTCTGATTCACTCTTCAAAAGCAGAAATGAATAAGTGATTTTAGAAAACTGTTGTGTGCAATGAATATTTAAAGTTAAAAATGGAAAGTTACATTCTTAAAATCCCATCAGCTTGAGAGAGTAAATGACATTCCTGATTCATTTTCCAACAGAATTGGTGACAAAGTTCCTTTTGAAAGAGCCTTGAGTTATCTGTCTGACCAATTTTCTCCAGAAAGCAAGCTGTATGTAAAATGTTTTCTTTGGGGAAATACAAGAAGAATCTGTTTAGGCAGTCACCAATATTTATGACAGATGATGACACGTGAATTTGTTGACATCCTGACAAAGTCAGTACAGTGTTTTTCATGAACCAGCCTTTGAAGACTTATTTGTAGCAAGACCACGCTGGATAACAGGTCTCTCATGAGCTACAGGACTGGCCAAGTAATGCAATCTAAGAATGAAAAGCAACTATTATTCTACAAGTTCATAAATCCATAGCTCTGGAAAAGCTTGTGTCAAGTATTAAGCTTTTAATACACTTACAGAGTGGGCAGATACTTCCGCAAAGTATGATCAACATTTACTAATCACAACAAATGCAATTACAAAACACAAAATAAAGTCTCATGGTAACAAGCCACCCTCCAAACACAGAGACTCAAACACAAGATGAGGGAGAAATGAGATCTGGAAAATACATGAGCAAATGTAAGACAAAGCTGGTCGGACAGGAAAAATGCACATTTGACCCGTGACAGAAAGCAAAGCTCATCTAGGTCCTTAGAGAATAAGGTGGTCAGAGCTGCTGTATTTGCAACATAGTATTAGAAAATAATAACAGTAATTAGAAAATATTTTCAGGGCTCACTGGTAGTAGTATCCAGATACTCTCTCCAAATTAAGTCAAATTTCTTCAGCAGCAAGCTGAAGAAAGCCGAAAACAAAATTAAGAGAGCTAGTCAAAATGAAAAAGCAAAATCAAGAAGTTTTGCAAACAAATCTCTCATCAGCTTGTTTCACTGTTGGGCTGCAAGAGTTATACACTGATAATTAGAAGCGTGCTCCTTTCTCCCTGCTCTGGGAAGCCTTAAAGGTTGGTAATTACTCCATCGATGATACAGTTACATGAATAAATTGTACTGATTCTGGGTTACTGTAAAAATCACCGTTATATGGAACTTCATTATGGTTTGTTTGGTTATTACATTTTTGGGGACCCTATGGCCAACTTAGTGTTAGATTTTCAGGCAGGAATGAAAAATATTTCATAAGACAACAGGAAGCTGTGGCACAGGTTAAAGCAATAACATCAAAGCTTCATGTGAAGGATGTTCTTGAAGTTGGTAGGCAACTCTTGCTTCCTTACTGAGAAAGAAAGAAGAAACAGGTGGAGAGAGAGCAGTAGAACAAAAAAACCCACACTTCGTTAGCAAAGGCACAAGAAGGGCAAAGCTGTCGATGCAACAACGAGGAACCGTGGAGCTAGAGAGGCCTCAATGGGCCTGACATTGCTATTAAAGATGCTTCTACAAACACTGATAACAAATCAGTTAATGATTCCCAGAACGGTTGTCTGTAGGGCCACCCAAAAACCACAAGGCCACATCATTTGTGAAATGAAGGCACTTGGACACCCTCCCCCACAACTGGGCACTCCCCAGGTGTCTGCAACAACCAGCTCAGGCCCTTCTCCCTTGGTTCCTTCACCAAGCTGCATGCTGGCTTGGAAGGCCAATCAGTCTGGCAACCACCAAATGGTACATTCACGTGGGAAACTGAAGTGTATTGGTCTGGTGATATCTCCAAGATAACCCGGTTTGCAATTCAGCCAAAACACAACTGGATGGTACCATGTCATTGGTGACTGTGTTGGAGGGAAATAAAGACCCTCCTGGTTTGCGGTTAATTTAAGGTGTTTCCTCTGGAATTCAAACAGTACTTGATTGCGGATTTACCTTTAAAGCTTGCAGGAGCTATGGTATTTTACCTGAAGAATACCATTTCGCTACTAGAATAGGACAAGATTCACCCTTGTAGAACAGTTGAGAGAGTGATTTGAAATAAAAATCAGTACAATAGTGAAACAATGAAGCCAAGCATGTCAGCGAAGTTGATCAGCAAGATATATAATACAGTTTTTTACTAATAATATTAACAGATGTAATAAATAAGCAGAGAAATGAACTAGCAAGTTGCACATAAGCACCATATAAATTTGTATATGAACTATATTGTTTTATATACTTTTCCTTTTTATTTTTACTATATTGTTTCATATAATTTTCCTTTTTTTTTTTTTTTCTTATAGAGAGAAGGAGTAGAAGAGAGAAAGCAAAACCTAGGATACTAGTACCATGACTGCCATACTATGAGTTATTTTATAATGAAAATTTATTTCCTAGCACAAAATTTTGGAATTAGTGACACGATAAGCACCAGGGAAATGTATATCATTCACAGTATGAATAAGAAGTCCATTTATTATTTCACACATACAATATTGCTAACTGGTCTAAATAAAACATTAGTAAATTTGATTGCATCTGTTAATCCTTGAAAAAATGCACTGTGAAATTAGGTTTGTATCAGGTATATGGAAGTTCACTGAACTTGCATAGTGTGCAGGCTCTGGATGCGGGGTCAGCATAGGCTATCAAATGTTTCAGAAGTGTTTCGTTTTCATATTTCAATTCTGAAAAAGAAAAATTCAGAGACATTCCCAAAGAGAGTATTTCAAGAAGACTTTGAATGAACAACACTGAAAGACCACAGGTATCTCTTTCTACACCAACTCCTTAAGACTTTAACATACTTTGCATATCTGCCTTTATCAGAAATACTGACCAATAAGTTGAACAAATGACAACTCTCTGAGACCTGAGAAAATACTAGAATCAAATAGAAGTTCTAACCATATAATAATTCAGCTTTGCAATTATGAATAGTAAAGAAGGATCTCGGATTATAAATTATCTTATTTTAAGACAAAATATGGTTTCTCTGCATGCAAGTAATTCACTTCCCAATGTACATGTACCTCCCTTTACTAACAAAAATCACATTTATAAGTACAGTCAATGCCGGTGATTTCAATACTCCTTCCTACACTGATGAATAACAAAATTAATGTAGGTCCATGCTATGAATTCAGAACTACTTCACAGCTTTATTATGTTTATTACCAAATAAATCCAGCCAAGTGATATATGTTTTGCATCTCTGAACTGGCAACAGAATAAGTAAGAAATATTTAATGTGGATATCTCAGTTCAGGCAGTGTTACTCAACAGCGTCTGTTGCTTACTGTGATCCAAAGCCTTGTTTTCACTCCTCAAAACCTTTTTTTCCCTAGGGTAAAAATGTAGGGAATACAGGACCAATCAATGTTACTGCAACTCACATCAAAGGTTGTCAACCATAAGCCAAGTGTGAAGGATGCCACAGTAATAAAACTGGCAGGTGTTTTTATCTTGAGATAATTGTGCATGTTTTAAAGCTGTGCGCAAACTAGTGGTGAAGCACCCCCTCTTTAGTCACTGAAAACCAGAACTTTCTTACAGGGGTGTAAGAGTCGGTCTAAAGAGAACAATATTGTCTCAACATTGCCAAGAGAGACCTGGAGATGGAATGTGGTCCTCATGGACACCAAGATGCAAAGACCCTGGGAAGGAGAACTGCATGGTATGAGGAGTACTATGCTGCTCCCTGCTACCTGGGACTTAAAGGAACAACTGGGATAAGGCCGCACAACCGCTGTCCAAAAATGGATCACAACCACTGTCGTAGCAACTAACCAGAAAACTTGAACTTCAGGTGAACTTTCTTCATTATAATATTGTTATAATAAAAAAGCACACCTCCTGGTCTGAAGCCACCCGCCTCTAAGGCAAACCACACCTTGGGCACCCCTCCTTGGACACGCTGGTAACCTTGCTTGAGAAGGTGGAGACTGGCAACAGTCCATGGGCCAGAGGAGGAGCAAGGTGTGCTGCTTGGTGTAAAAGATGGCTCCTTAGCAACCGAACTTTGAAGCTCTTCCCCACCAAGGATCACGACCATCAGAAGGACCGGTGGGACGCTGCCTGAACCTGGGACCATAGGGGCACCTTGGACCTGTGGTGGTAGCTATAATCCTCTTTCCTTTTCTTTTTACTTTACTTTTTCTTCCCTTCCTGTCACTCTACCACGTGCCACTTTACGGGCAAACAATAAAGTTGTGCTGTTTGATCAAAGCATAACCCCTTGGAGTGGTTGCCTTGATTTTTTGCGCTTCGAGATCATAGTAAACGAACCATCACGGGTCCACTGAGTGGACCATGACAAGAGGCTCTTACTGCAGCAGCTGCCATTAAATTCACACACCTGATGATTATAACACCCTCCCTGCCATGCTGGAAAACAGCTTCACCAAGTGCCCCTAGCCATTTCTGTTGGGTTTTTCTTCTTCTTCTTCTTTTTTTTTTTTTTTTCTTCTCTTCATAATTTACTTTCAAATCGGACGGAAATTTTAACTAACAACATCAGTGGAAGACGCTCGCCTCTTCCACTGACAATTTGAGCTTTAGCTTCAGCACTAGTGATTAAATTAGCAAGTCAAACAAGGTAAATGTGGGAGGAGGAAACAGAGACATCTTTGCTGCACCTTTTATGCCGAACTGATTATGCTGATGGCCACATTTTGTTTTTAAATCACTAATGTATCTGCCCAAACAATCCATTTGACATTGTTTTCACAAATAAGTAATTTTACCTATGGAAATTTTTCACAGAGCCTAATCAGCTAACATAATAAAAGGGGACAATTGAGGAGGAACACGCAAACTAACATCAGTAACTTCCAGACACTGGCAATTTGCCTGTTCTTTACAAACCCAGTATGTCCTTTGTTTATTAAGATGGACAAAACATTCCCTACTTGTTCAGCCAAAGATGTTGGCAAAACACAGACATTTATTTTAACAACCTTAAATTCAAGGGCAATCCAAAGAAGAAGGAGCAGGAGAACAAACTACTTCACAGAGCATTAAAAAATCCATCATACTGACAGAGCTCTCTTCTTCCAGGAGCCAAGAAAAAAAATCTAGCACAATGTACTGAAGACAAGCCTGCTCCCAGATACCTGCATAGCTTAGTACTGGACAATAAAACAGATTTTGTGCTTACTTAAATACACTTTTCATTCGTTCATTTAGACAGCTCTTAGCTGGATTTAAAAGATTACCTGGTTTGCTATGAGAAAAGGCACTGGCCAGACTATTCTTATCTTGATTACAACTATTGTTATCATTTATGTTAAGCTGCTTCATGCTTCACTTTTGCTTTTCATTGAGAAACTTCCATATTTTCTTAGTCAGTCACAAGGGAAGCATAATCAAATAAGTCACCATTAACAAATAATACGGTTAAAAGCAACTGCCAGCTTCTTACTGTGGAATGCAGACTTCCCCCCCCTCAAAAATAAATAAATAAATAAATCCAACCCTTTCCCAAGGAGAAGCAGTTATTTCCTGGGACATTACATCTAGCTGTTTCTGTGGTTGAGGGTGTTGGGGAGTGGTGATCTTTTTCTAGTCTATTTTCAGAGACACCACAGTCCATTCTAATCGCTTTATAATTCAGCAAGTATGGCAGTGCTGGTTGCTTCAAACATGGTAAAAAATTATTTTAGGTGGCCGTGCCCAAACTGCTCTCACATCTGAATGCAGGCAAGCCATGTGCTTGCACGCAGTCTCCCTACTGCAGCCTTTCAGTGCTTACGGGGGGCTTGTAAGAAAGATGGGAACACACTTTTCAGTAGAGCCTGTTGTGATAGGACAAAGGGTGAGGGGTTTAAACTAAAAGAAAGTAGATTCAGACTAGATATAAGAAAGAAACTTTTTACAGTGAAACATTGGAACAGGGTGCCCAGAGAGGTGGGCGATTCCCGTGCCCAGAAACATTCCAAGTCAGGCTGGATGGGACTCTGAGCAGCCTGCTATAGTTGAAGATGTTCCTGCTCACTGCAGGAGAGTTGGACTAGATGACCTTTAAGGGTCCCTTCCAACCCAACCTATTTTACGATTCTATGATTCTTTAGTCTTTAAATCCTTCTACTACTCATATCCTATGATAGTTCTTTGGTTGAAAAAACACCATGAAAGGTAAGGCATTTAATAGGCACACTGAGTTACCCAAACTTAAGCACAGTATTTTTTGATAAGGGAGGAAGGTAGCTATTAAATTGGGTTTTTCCCTTAGATTTTCCTACTGAGAACTCCTCCAGACAGACATCAAATGAGTAGTTTCCATCCTGGCCAGCTGCTCTCTTGACCATATATTCGTTCCTGATAGTTCCCTAACATGAATCAAACTGCGGCCACATGAGTCTACTGCAATTCAGTCTATCGACAGGGTTGTTAATCCATTCATTTCCCTCCAGTTTTGTGTTAATGTAAATTTGGGTTGTGTACTTTGCTAGTGGAACAGGAATCTAGAACACAGCTTTCAGACAACGACCACTTTTGAGCTGAGTGTCTATTGATAGCCAATCTACTCTGTTTAACAAACTATCTCCACATTATCTTCTCTGTAACAAATTTGCATCTTCAGCCTATATTTCATAGTTCTACACTAACCAAATCAAACATCAGCTGAGGTGTTAAATAACTATGGTAACTCAGTATTTTAGTGAATTAAATTAGTGTAGAATCTTACAGACAAGATACAAAAAATTAAAATATTCTATTTACACCTGCCTTCTCAAAAAAAAAAAAAAAAAAGGAGTTGTACATTCATCTACATTTACCTTTTTAGTTTCAGTGGAAGGGCTGTGCAAACTTGAGTGGCAAAATTCCTTATTGCAGGAAGCAGCAAACACTTTGGTGCTCAGAAGCCCATCACATTTTCAGTAGAGTAACTTTTAACTGCTGAGCTATAGAGCACAACCCATTGGGTATTTGTGCTGAACCATTTCCTATTAAATAAATGACTTTTTCATTTAATAATGGCAGTACAACATTGCCCATTGGCAGTGATAACTACTCAAGTTAAGTTCAAGGTTACTGAAGCAAAGCTACTGATTTAAGTAGAAAGACTGTAAAATGAAAATTATTTTTATTTAAGGCAGTTACACTTTAGATATTGAATAAGCATTAAAAAATTAAACACTGTACATTTTAGCCTGGGTACTAAACTGAAAGGAAAGATTTGTGCAGATGATATGAAAAAAAATATTACAAGCTAGATTTTCTTTGTGGAAAAGGGGAAAATATCATGGAAACTACAGCAGCCCCAGTTTGAAATCTAGATCGTGCAGACAGATATAGTCATCAAAAGTTTTTATCCTCTACCACTGAAGAGGTCACTATCAAAATGCGTAATGGCTCTATATAGAACCACACAGAACAGAGTTTACATCATTTGTAGAAAGGTTTTATTAGAAGTCTTGTTTGATGGATTACTTAGGCTAAAAGCAGCAAGCAATCAAGCTGGAACAGAAATATTGGATAGAAATAGTTAAAGAACAGAAAATAGAGTATAAGCAAAAGAAGATCTATATCCAGCAACTGGAAAACTCTTCAGGAGTTCTACTGTACATGCTAGCATTAGGGCAAGAACAGCATTTCTGAAGATAAAAAAGAGTGAACCAGACACAACCAGGGATTAAAAAGAGCAGAAATGTGGGCAGGTGAAGAAAAAAAATATCTTTATCAATGTAGCAGAAAAGTCAGCTGTATGGGAATGGGGCTGGGAGCATGCAGAAGTACAGAATATGTGGACGGTATCACTTAAGACTTATTTTCAATAGAAAAATGAGACAAAATAGTATAAAAAGAGATAAAACATAAATACAGATAGAACTTCAAAAAGACATTTTCTGAATTGAAAATACCTACAGTGGCTTCCATATAAGATACAGAATTTGAAAAAGAAGAGACAAAAACCCTACATCCATTTTGTATCCAGCACTGTGACGGTTTACAGGAGGAGAACTACCAGCCACTAAAAAACAACACCGTAACGCGCTTTAATGCACATTTTCCCTTTCCGTGTATCTCATGTGAATGTGGACAGGATAAGAACAGAGGTTAGGGAGTGGGAAACGTGTATTTTATCACTGCGTTTATCTAAGGACTCTTATTCACCACGAATGGTGAATGCCCATATTCACCACGAAAGGATATGACGAAAGGTTTTGCTGTGTTCTCTGAAACAGCACGTTTCCCCAAAGCAACAGGTTACCTCAAACAGCAGTCCTCCCAAACGGCTTTGGTAACTCTTGGGAAAGAGAAATTTCAGGGATTCCTAACTCCAGCTACATTGCTGCTTTAAGTAGCTGATTGTCACTATATCTGATTACAGTGAAAAGACCTATACTTATTCTAATTAGATGTTTTCATCAAGTATATTTGATAACACATAGATTGATACAAAACAAAGGTCAGTCATGAGGGCACTTCATAAAAGATGGAAGAGTACAGAGTCAGGAAGGAGGCGGGAAAAGGATCAACCACCTGTGTGAAGAATTCCTCGATAACCCATCAAGTACCACTGATGCCTGACAAAGAGATGAGCGCAGCTTCAAGGGAATAAATGCTGCTTAATGTAGGTAGAGGAGTGCTAAGACTGAGGAGCACTCTCTGCTGAATAAATTCACATGAAATATGTTTCAAGTAGGACTGTTTATCACAACATCTCCTGAAGATACTGGTGGCAAGAAGAAAGTAAGCTACCAAGCCTTGCATATTACAACCAGACATAGCACTTCTTGGGAAATACAGATGATGCAGGAAGATGAAATCCCTATAAAGATGTATTCCAGGACAGCATCAACAGCAAGTTACCAGGGTTTTTATCTGGGATACTATTCAGGCTAAATCCAGTGTGAATATAGCAAGCATTCTTCCAGGTTTTTATTTATATCCATTATTAAAAATAATAATAATAAAAAAAAAACTCGTAGCAGTGCTGTTCCGCTTGGATATTGAAGATAAAGACTTTTCAAGGCATTTTATTAGACCTGAACTTGAATCCATGGTGAAAAAGTGGCTAACTGGCTAAAAGCAAGCTATTCCTTGCCTCACGTTCACAATTCAGGGTGCTACTACATGTCCCAGAGGCTGAACTGAGAGCTGGTACATCAGCAGGGAGGAGGAGGATGGGTGCCCCTGTGCAGTGACAGAGACAGGTCTGCAAAGCAGCCTTGTAGCAAGAGTTTGTCTAACTCCCAAGTATTCTAAGGATAAACCTCTCTGTTTTGAGACTGGCTTCCATTCAGAATCACATAACTTCACAGAGAAACAGGCAGTAAAAAATTCGTAAGACACCCCCTCGCCCCACGTGAGTTGTGAATTGGTGGCATATCTCTACTGTTAAATATAAATAAAATTATTATTCTGTGATTTAAAGTACCTTAATGATTTTTCTAACATCAGAGCCCCTTCTGCGATTTTTTATCATATTTAGGTATTTCTTCCCAGGAATCTAATACAAAGAAGGAAGAACAAGAAAAATTATGATGAAACTGCAGGAAATCATAATGAAAATACCTTTCTAATACTGTCCCCGCAACATACACAGTTAAGTGCATGGAAGGAACTGTAAATATTTTGTTGTGTTCTCATTGTTACCACTGATAATATGCTCCAGATCTCCTAGCTAAATTAGAAAGGTTTAAAAAACTGCTGAAAGCACGTTCTCAGACTGCAACATGTGAAAAAGAAATAATCCTGTAGTATCACTTCCACGACCAAGTAGGTATACTTCATGGGTAGGATTAAGAAAACATGGAATATTATTGTCCTGTATCTTTTTAGTGGTTTCTTGGGACCAAATGATCCCAAACTCCCACTTATATTGGAAATACATTGGGTATTGTCTTTTCACTTTAGATTATGAAAGTGCTTGTTTCTCTAACAGTAGATATAATTTGGGATAGGGAAAAAGGGGAAAGTCTGACAAAACTTAAAAGGGACGTAGAAAATTTGAAGTAGGTATGTCCAGTTTTCTAGTAAAGCAGTATTCAACTTTATACCCCCTTTGTAACCATGTTTTTAAAATACTCTATATTTGTGTAGGGTTCTGTCTTTGGACCATTCACTTAAACCAACAACAGCACTTTTCTTTTGCAATTTTTGCATATCTATCTTGAGATTTTAAAAAAAAATCAAATTTACTACCAGGAGGTCTGGTGTCAGTCAACTTGTTAAATGAAGTCGTTCTCTCTGCATAATTTTTAAAGTTGTATTTAATTCTACCTCTTTTTCCCCTAAAATGAAAATCTGGGATTAAGACTGAAGCTCTGCTTTGAAGTCTGAATTTTCACTTCTCCCTACTTCTTTTTTTCATGCAAGGCATTTCAAATTAGGTTATCTGTGGCTTTGGAAGTCTTCAAGGTTTTCTTGGCATCCAAATGAAACACAACCTTTTGCCACGATGAATGCTATTTGCTAATTGCTTTGGGGCTGCTGAAGCAGATGAGGGAGCACTAGCATCCCTTGTGCTCCCACCCAGTAACAACGGAATTATCACAAAATGACCCATTAGCACCAAATGTATGCCCTTTATTGTATTTATTTTAATTCTCTTCTCTTTCCCTTAGAACAGTATGTAGCCAACACCATAAGAAGAGAAATTAAAACAATCACAACATCATCTGTAGCTGTATAAATTTCAAATAGCAGAAACTGCTATTTTGTGATTATTTATTTAATTATGGCACTTAAAACTTCATCCCCCCGTGACTTAGTATGATCCACCATGTCGTTTCCTACCACCCTACACACTGTAGCATCGGTATTTATTTATTGTGAGGAGGAAATGCCTGAAACAAAGTCTTTCGTGCTTCAAGTTTTCCCATAGGATTTATCAGATTACCTTCCAGTACAATCCTGGTGCGGACCTTGGAACGCTTGGAGGAGGCCCAGTGTTTTATTTAGTGTATTATTTAGAATGCTGTGCAGCGTAGCACTTACACTGCATATCTTGCAGAAAGGTTTTTTTATCATAATTCTAAGGATGACATGTCGGAAAACCTTTTTGTAAGGTTAAATGTAGTGCTCCTAAGATTCATGTGACAAAAAATATGTCTTTGTACATATTAATACAACTTCTAAACTAATCTATTCCCTAGACCTAATTAATTGATCTAAGCTAACTGATCCAATTGATTTTTTTCTAATACATACTTATACCAAGTAGTTTATGATGATCACCCTCTGAGGCATCAGAGGCAGAAGAGTGAAAACTTCTTTTAAACATTCTCTTCCATCAAGCTGTATTTTGAATTTCATTGGACTTGTCACAGATGTTAAGGTTACAGAAAAAAGGAATCTCCAAGATATCAAAGGAGAAATTCTCAGTCATTTACATATGGCAAACTGCTGAAGCAATTGCTGTTTAGAAAAGATGTCATGATTGCTATTTCTAATTACAGCATTTGCAAACAGATTACCATTTGTCTAACCTTCTTTAAAGTACATATTTGAAGATAAATTGCCAATACGAAACAAATTTATTTAACTTGGGAAAAAAAGATGGAGGTTTTAAAAAGTAATGGAAATGGTAGCTATTGAAAGCACTACAATAAAAGAAACTAATACTGGCTTCTCTGACCTGGTACATTCTGTGAAATTATTGGACGAAGAAATACAACAGTCTGAGGATAAACTGCTTCAAGATGTTGAACAGTCTTAAATAATTTGTCTGGGATACAAAGGACCATCCATATGGAAGAGTACCAAAGAACAGATTAAATGAGAGAGGTGAACAGACTTTCTGGATTGGATATCGCTTACTGCAGAAAGAGCAAAAAATTCACCTAGCTAGGAAAAGGGAGATGCAGGCTCGTTATATATTAACTTGCTGAAATACGCATTTGTTGGTTTACTGTGTTTACTTTCATGCCTTCTTTACAAATCACAGGAAAGACAGAAAACACATTCCATATGATTTCACCTAAACACCTGGAGGGCTCAACATTTACCCCCACTCCCACTTGTGTGACACTGTCACTTGGATCCATTTTTTTCTGGTACTTTTATGAATGTTTTATTCCTTACTGCCCAAGGCCGCCTTCAGGACTCAGTACCTTTGTTCCATTAAACTGCATGCAAGTGACTTTATTGATAGCTCTGCCACCTTGCATCAGCATTTCACAGGCACTGAAATGACTTTGTTTCAGCTTCTGCAATAGCATTTTAATGGGAGTGTCTCATCCACCGTTGACTGAAAGTAAAGGAATGGGAGACTTTAAAGTAAGAAGGAAAAAAAATTCATGCCAACTAACATATAAAAGGAGACAGCTGAGCTAAAGAAATTAGGGTTCTGTGACTACTGCCTGCCTGTCCGTAATTCCTTCCATTACTAACTTGGAACGTCTTAGCTTATGTGACAGAAAATCCCCATGCTACACCTCCAAATATTCTGCAGAATCAGAGCACGAAAATAGTGACTCAAATGAAGGAAAGGACAAGAGTGCACCTCTGCTCTTTGGTCTCTTCCACGCGCTGGCTGGCAGAAAGCATGCATGTCACTGGAACCAGACATGGCACGTCTTGCTTCTTGCCCCGGCTGCGGTGGTGGCTCCAGCACAGAACTGCCTGTGCTGCACAGCACGGGCTGCCCCGGGACATGGAGTCCTTGGACAGATCTACGGACAACTGGGTTTTGCTGTTCATGCGTCTCATAGGTCAACTTGCATTAAACAAGGTTCTCTTGTTCTATTACTGTGTCCCTGTCTTCTTTTTTGGTATGTAGGAACTTTGATAGCATACTTAAAAAAGGCTAACGGGCATAAGCGACTGCATTTACTAGGCTACACAGAAAGCACTACATTAGAATTTATGCTTAAGTGTCCACTTGTGTACCATGTTCCTCAAGAAGTTGAAAACACTTTGAGAGGCACCCAAAGCTCAAGTTACTCATTCTGTAAACTGTGCTTTATATCTTCTTACACACTTTTTTTTTTTTCCCCATATGTGCTGAGAAGCAAGATGTAGATATTCCTTTTACACATTTCTGTATTTCAAAGAATACGCATTCTGGCAAGCTTATGCTGGGGACTATTCCTCTAAATGTTTAGCCTAAAATCTTAGCATCCTCAAAACAAAACAAAACAAAAAAAAAAGCAAGGAGCTCCTTGCTGTACACACAATCAACACATTTCCTCTCATTTAGAAAATAAATATGTATTCATCATCACCCACTTCAGTAATTCTTTAGAATCTAGTTCTGTAAAAAATATCTCCATTAGGTAGTTTTGCTGAGATTTATAAAAGGGCCAGCTGAGCCTGTGGATAGCAAAACTGTGTAGATTGCTGACAAGGAACTGGGTACCAACACAAGAACTCGCACTTTATTTTTCATGTTTAACATTAAAAAATCATAAACATACATGAAAGGAAAGTCAGTAAATTGCTAAGAAAAATTCCATTCAACTTTCTAACTCGTTAGCTTTTCTGTAGAACTATTGCCCTCTGTTAGTTAAGATCTCTTATCTGAGATGACTTTACACGTATGGACCTGTATACGTTATCCTTATTCCAACAACTTCCAACTATACCCTCCCAGTTAATAGCACAGAGGCACTGGCTGCCAACCCTGCAAACTGCCACTTTTCTAACCTTTAGTTGCTGAGTCAGAAATGTTTTTATCACTATGAAAATGTTTTTGGTATGCATGTATGGGGCTGAGCTGCTACAGTGGATCATACCTAGTTGGTCTTTTTCCACCACCCTGTGCTTTACCATCACTAGTATACTCATCTTCAGAATATCTTTTTGAAGCAGGAAAGGATCACCTTCTATAATAAATGTACCAAAAGAGGAAAACTAAGTAACTTGTGTGAACAGCAATCTACCCTAGTCCACTTCCCTGGGAACAGCTGGTGAGATGGTGGTATCTCAAGAGTCAACATGAGATCTGTCATTTCCACTCACGACAAAGGTAAACAGCACCACATTGTATTTCTCGTGACATTTACTCAATCTGAACAAAGACAGTATCAACAGCGGTTACAAGCCACCTGTCTTAGAACCATGATGCCTCCGTAGTGACAAAGTGTCCATCTTCTATGGGAAGCGGCACATTCCCATGCCGCACAACAATAACGTATGTCAGTTAAGATACCCTTTATCATAAGTCTTTTGACACTCTATCAGCATATTTAACCATTTTCAATGCATTAACATTTTGAAAACCAGGTTTGGCATTCTAAATACCAGGACAAGATCACAGATGGGAAAAATGAGATTTGAGCCTAAGCAGTATGAATTCACTATTACATTCTTGTCTTCTTTGCTGTGCTAGGAACTAGAAAGAAAATTCTTCAGAACATTTTATGACTTTCAGGAGTCAAACCAGAATGGATATTCCAAAGTTTTCAGGCAAAGGAATAGTGTGCGTAGCTAGTGGCTGGGTATGGGATTAAACACAAACCCTAGGGGGTTTTCCTACTACATTCTGTTCTCCAGAGACATGCAGCACTGTGATATAGAAAAAAATCTCTTTTCTGTCCTTGCAACATTTACTTCAGCGTTATCTACTATTATGCACTAAAAGCCTTAAGCCAGTAAAATCATAGGCTTAATGTACAGTAACAGAAGCAAATTATCTGTATGCCTTTTCCTAATATTTGCTGCTCCTTGTCCTGTGATTGATTACAAGTAGAATGGCTGTTTATTTACAGAGATTACATAGTTCTCTGCATATATTGGCCTCAAACCCATTCTATTTTTCTTTCTGACTTAAACAGGAGCAGGATTAGATCTCTGATGGAAGCTTTACTGCATAGGAAGCATTGATTTGAGAGATTAGCAATACACTGTTGCAGCAAAAGATATTCTTCATCACAGCTAAGTAAAACAGGTTACAAGACAGTCTGTTGAGATGCGTTATGTGTTTTCATCAGCCTGTGTCATTTTTTTTCCAAAGTCTAGCTGATTACATAGGCTCATTTTATCAGTAAACGGGAATGGCATTAAGTAGTTTGTTTGTGCCATGGAGTATATTCCAAGGACAAGTAAGAAAGGTAATTCCCTTACTTGGAAAAGAACACAGCATCGTTAAAGGCACACACTCCTGAGTTAGTGTATGCCTTGACACAAATGGAAGACTGGCATGAAGAAAACTCAAACCCAGCTTCAAGGTTCCATGGTTAAGCACTGGGAGTGCTGCTCCAGCTAGATTTAGGCTGCTGTCGGAATTTCACATTTCCTTTTGGGAGCAACTGAAGAAGAAACATTGTGGCTGCATATGGATTAACTTTTCTTAAACTCATAGACAGGCATGCTTTCCACTAAGCTGATTATATATTGGAGCAATTTTTATTTTTTTCTTTCATAAATTGTCATTAATTTCAGGAATACAGACAGTAAACACTAATTCTATTCTTTGCATGTACATCTTTTCATTTGTGCCATTGTGAACATACATTTCCTTCACATTACCTACCAACCTGGGTGCTGAGGTCATTCTAGAGAGCACTCTCTGTGGGCGCAGATTTGCAGGAGAGAGCGCAATTTTTTTCCTAATCTTTTCCTACTTGCCTTCCTCAGAAATCAGAATCAAGAGTGCTACAGTCTTTGCTAGGATGCTCAGAGACGTTTACATTTATAAAACCCAGCCACAGAAGTCTGCATTTATAAGTAAACAGTTCCTAAAGTGCTATGTAAAAAAACAGCTGAAAAGGAAGAAGTTACGGGAGATGCCAAATTTTCGTAACATTAGTGTGTTACAATGTCCTGAATTTTCATACTGTTACAGTGTTACAAATCTACAGAATGGCTTAAGGTATTACTGAAGCACCATACTCAGCCTACATGTCAGATACATAACTTTGCATTCATTTGTGATCACTGAGATGTCTAAGAACCATTCCCTGCAATGAAGTATAAGCAGTGTTAGTAAAACATAACAGAAATAGTGGTGTAAAAGACACACACATTTGAATGAAACTTTGCTCATTATTAAGGGCTGTCCACATACTTTTCAAAAATAGCTTAAGCTCCTTCCTCCGTTCTCTTAAATCTGTGTCTGCTTAGAGGCTACATAAATAATTTCATTTGGTCACATACACATCTGTTAAATTTGATCTAATCAGCTTTTTCATTTTCTTCCAAGCTATCTTAATAAAACAGGAAACTAACAGGACATTCGTTCAAAAACTTTTTATATGTGGTCCTCATGTTTGCACAATCAGCACTTTTCATGGTTTCAGTTTTCACAGAACTGAATGGAAACGTGAAGGAGTCATTGATCTCACACTGCCATAAGTGATGCAGAATCTGGGCTTCTGATGCCTGGTTACATCTCACAGGGGTGCGGATCAGTGGAGTAGCTTGAGTTGTTTAATATGAATGAGCAATTACTCACCGCCTACACATTCAGCCACCCACGCCCTAGTGAGCTTGTCTCTCTGCTTCTGTGTCAAACTCAATTCTTCTAGAAACGTATAATCGTTTTCAAGCCTTTATACTGCAAACAGTTCAGCATTTACTAAAAATTTGTTTACATGAATCTCTTAAATGTAGCTCTATCTATAAATCCTCCATATATATAAATGAACTAGGCTAAAGATTTTATCTACAACGTAGCCCTAGTTACTCCTGCAGAGCTGTAGATTTTTATAATAAAGGTGTATTTTATAGAAATTAGATCACACTCTATATGTTGAAATGTGCAATTTTATTTAGTCCCACCAAAGTATGCAAATTCGAAATACTCTATTAAATTCTGAATAAAAATACTGTTGGAAACAGTATTTCTAATGTAGCCTTAATTATTCAGTATTTAACTAATTCCTCTAGACAAATAATATTTTAGTAGCTGTTGTACTTCAAGGAGTTGCAATAATTGTGCTTCATGATTTTAAAGTTCCAAAATTTGCATCCTGCTTATATTACTGTTTAGCTGCTGTCAACTTTACATGCTGAAATAAAGTATTTTATTCTATGGATAACAAAAGATTCATAGGTGGAAGCTACCACTTTTACTAGACTAACTGATGCAATGGAAAAAGCAAATAAATTTTTCTACTCTGTCTAAAGCCATCCAGAAGAAAGGCTTTTGTGCATGAAAGTCTGTGTGCTGAAGTAGTCTAATGAATTAAATGATCTCCGCCTACAAACTCTGTCTAATTTATACCCACATACCACCATCACCTTAATAACAGTACTACTTTATGTGTAGTGATAATGCGTCTCTTACCAGTTTCTTCACCTACATCACTCTCCCAGTCGCCTTCCTATAACCCTCAGCCTCAAAATCTGGCAGCGACCCCTGTAATTAGCGATGACATCTGAAAGCAGGAGCAGCCCCACTAAGGCCCGTGGCTCGTTGCCTTGCAGTTGGGAGGTTTTCAATGAATTCTGCATTTTGAGTGAGTGAGGGGGTTTATACTCCAGTTGTTAACATTCGTGCAAATTATACCTTTTGGGACCAAATTCTCAAGACTTACTCTCTGCTTAACTGAATATATTACACTGTCAAAGACATGACACGTCAAATCATAGTGGAAAAAATGTTCATTATTTTACCCGCAATAGAGTACAGGGCATTCAGATTTTAAGACAACCTTTCCTGCATATTAATGATAATGTTTTTCTCAAGATGGAAAACACTAATTCTGTAAATGAATCCGGTGTTTTCCCTCACTTCAATGCAACGGGAAATCACACCATCAAATGCAGCAGAGAAACTCTGGTACACACTTTAAATTGTGATAGATCTTTAGTAATCTTCAGCCTCTTAGGAAGCTTTGTCCTTCATTGAACTTTGTTTCCCACAACTCACTAGGAAAGCCTAACTTGCGAAGATTTGGCCCATCACCTATAAATAGAAAAGTTTTAAACGCACTGTTCTTTGCAGGATACTGAACTTTCAATAGTGCCTTTTTCCCATGCGCATGTATATCTCATTTCTCATTCTTTTACAATATCTGGAAAGAAAAAAAAAATGGAAATAAAAGGAAAAGATGAAAATATTACAAGACACATTACATTTCTAATCCATCTATTCCACCCAAAAGCATTAAATCAGCTAAAAAAAAAATTGTTACATAGTCATGCTAGAGAGCTATTTCTCACAAAGTTTAAAATTTTTATTAGGATGTTGGGAAGCAAGTTGAAATCTGTATTTCCCTAAGTGGGCCAAACTACTTGAACGTTTTCTTTCTGTCAGAAATATTAATGTGAAACATTTATTTTGAAAAGACCCACCGGAAAACAGTCACATTTTACTCATGTTCTTGTATTAAATATGTGTGGACTTGCAAGTACAGCTCAAATCAGATGAAGAGGGGAAATCTTTATCTAAATGAATACAAATTAATTCAGCACCTTCCACTGCCAATGTCTGTTTCTTTGTGAGTATAGATGTGACGGCTGTTTTCTGTGGCTGATGAACAGCTGAAAGCAGCTGTTATAATTTAAAGCTCTTGTGATATGCATGTTTCACTCTTGACACCGTGTTTCTAAAAGTCCTCATCTGAATGCTACAGTTCTGAGCTACACATGACATGCTCTTTGCAGTGTGCCCTGGAATGCCCGTGGTCACTCTTGGCACCTCTTTGCAGATCCTTTGGTTTCCCTCGGCATCACCAAGCTTCTGATGAACCAAAATGGTTGCTGACAGCTGCCTGAAACAAGACGCTGAGCTTTGTACTTGAAAGTATGCTTCAGCTGAAGTGTGTGTGTGGGGGAATAACTTCTGTGATCCTGCAGAACAGAGAACTTTTCACAAGCCATTGATCAAAATGATTAAGTTACCCTGAGAAAAGGCTCCATTATGGCAGATCAGATGTTTTGATTAAATTTTCTAACCTCTTGCAGTGAAACCAGTTTATTCCTAGAACTATCTAGTGCTGTTCTTCAAAGAAATGCTCCCCACATTAAGTTCTGACTACAATAAGTATTGCCGTAAAAATGCCAAATTACAACCCCGAGTATGCTACCTGTAACTGCAAAAAATTACTTCTTGTAGAAAGGC
Organism: Falco peregrinus; assembly: GCF_023634155.1. Classification (NCBI taxonomy): domain Eukaryota; kingdom Metazoa; phylum Chordata; class Aves; order Falconiformes; family Falconidae; genus Falco; species Falco peregrinus. The sequence goes on along the minus strand of NC_073724.1, from coordinate 7,001,130 downwards.
AGATCATTATACATAGTGTAATGATGTGACAATGGAAGAGAAAGAAAAAGCTTTGCCAAGCTTTAAAAGCTTCCTAATTCCAAGCATGGCTCTACTACTGGCTGACCCCGAGGTAGCCTGAGTGAGAGAAGCCACTTCTTTTTTATTGCATTTCCCAACTATGATTTGATCTTTTTCATGATAAGAATTTGGCATTATTTCATCAGCATTACCTTGATCTCAGTAAGTGAAAAGGTTAAAACCTGCCTGCTTTACAGAAGTATCAGGCATGCTGAATCCTCTGGAGTGACAGAGGGGAAATCCATGGAAGGCAGGAGGAGAACAGATCTCCTGGGACACCAAGCTCTGCTGCTACAGTTACGTTGTGATAGGCTCTTCCTGCTGGAAGGCTGCTCCAGAGCACTGATTATGCGAAACTTAGTAAGTTACTAAAAGTAATAATAATACCTCAGCAAATCTTCCTAATTGATGCACTAATATACAGTCAAAGTATTGACTTGAGATTATGTTGAAGAAAAAAAAAGAAAAAAGAAAAAAAAAAAGGTCTTGTGGGGTGTCCTGGTTTTGGCTGGGACAGAATTATTTTCTTCTTAATAGCTGGTGCAGTGCTGTATTTCGGATTTAGTATGAGAATAATGTTGGTAACACGCTGGTGTTTTAGTTGTTGCTGAGTAGCACTTACTCTAAATCCAGACCTTTTCACATTTCCCAGGCTTGGCCAGTAAGCAGGGGCACAAGAAGCTGGGAGGGGACACAGCCAGGACAGATGACCCAAACTGGCCAAAGGGATGTTCCATACCATATGCCATCATGCTCGGTGTATAAACCGGGGGGTTGGCCATAAGGGACCGACCACTGCTCAGGGATGGGATGGGCATCGGTCAGCCGACGGTGAGCGATTGCGTTGTGCATCACTTCGGTTTTTTCCCTTGGGTTTTATTCCTCTCTCCCTCTCCTCTTCATTACAATTATTACTGTTGTTGTCATCATTATTTTTAATATTTTCAGTTTATTTCTATTATTAAATTGTGTTTTTTTCAACCCATGGGTTTTACCTTTTTCTGATTCTCCTCTCCATCCCACCAGCCGGATGGGGAGCAGTGAGCGAGCAGCTGCGTGGCACTTAGTTGCTGGCTGGGGTTAAAGCAGGACAGGGGGTTATAGAGCACAGAGAGAAATTCAACTGAAATACATTCTTCTCAGGAATTCTCTCATATGATGCTATTAGGAATCAAAATGGCAAAAGCATCTTAATTTGATCAAGACAGTAACTTACACTAAGGCTTTACTTCTCAGAGACTACAGTGGATTTGTTAGGCTGCAAGAATAACCATTAGTATAAATTTTTATTTTTGTAATGGTTATACCTCGTACCTTCCTTAAATTCCTCTTTATGAAAGAGAATGAACACAAGCTTTATATCAAGTCATTTTGATAAGAAAAAAGCCCAAACAGGTCAATGATGTTAGCTAGAAAATGTTTTACAAAGATGTGAAAAATACACAAGTAGCCACATGGATATGCGGCCATGTACTTTACTATTATATATGATATTTGGTAAAATAAGCTGATTGTTCCCAAATGCTGTTAGGCTGTTGGGTCGAAATACCTTTCAATCATTATATTTCTTCATCCAGGTTATCTGAGAAACTTTAAAAACTACATAACATGGCATCACATAAATGTAATGAAGTTTACACTGGTAAAACAAAGGCTGACAATAAATGATCAGCTTCCAACAAGCTTTTTTAGTCTGGAGGAAAAAGACTAGAGAACTGTCAACAAGTGCCCTTAAACAAATCAAAATGAGTTAATGCAGGTAGAAAGATTTTTCTTTTTAATATATTAATTACAGAACCATCCATGCTGGAAGAGTCTTTGGTCATCTGGTGTCACCACTAGCTGAAAGCTGGATCAACACTGAATTCAGACCACATTGCTCTGGGTTTTGTCCAGTCAGGTCTTGCAAACCACCAAAGATGAAAAATCCACAACCTGCCTGGCCTCCCAGTCCCATTGCTTGTTTATCCACACAGAGAACAAGTTTTTCCTTATACCCAGTCAGAATTTCCTCATTTCATTTTATTCTCACTGTCTCTCATCAGCCTGCTGAGCATGTCAACAAGAAGCCTGGCTCTGTCTTTTTTGCCCTTGTAGGTACTGCCAGGCTGCTAGGTCCTCCCAAAGACTCCTCTTCTGCAGGCTGAAAAAACTCACTTCCCTCGGTGTTTCTCAAAGGACCTAACCATACTGGTGACCTTCTGCCAGATGCTCAAGTTAATCAATACCCTTCTTGTACTGGGGGCCCAAAAGTGGATGAGGTATTCCAGTCATGGACTAACGAGAGCTGAGTAGAGAGGAATGATCCCCACCGCTGCCTATAGCCCTGTTAATACAGCGGACACTGCTAGCTCACAGCGCTGCGAGGGCACACTGCCATCCACCAGGATGAGTAAATCAGTCCCTTCCAGCCAAGCACCTACCCGACCAGTTAGTACTCAGCTTGTACTGTTCCAAGGGATTACTCCATCCCAGCCACAGAACTTTTGCCCTTGTTAAACGTCACAGAGCTCCGACCAGCCCATTTCTCTAACTTGCCTACATCCCTCCGAATGGCAATCCTACCCTCGAGAAAACTGAGTGCACCCTCCAGTCTGGTGTCATTCCCAGCCTGTACAAGAGTACATTCCAGCTCCTCCGCCTGGTCATTGATAAAGGTATTTAACAGGACAGATCCGAGGATAGACCCCCAGGAAACTCCAGTTGTGAGCACCTTCAAAGTAGCTTTTGAACTGTTATCTCGTATCCTTGGAGGCCAACGATTCAGCTAGTTTTTCATCCATATGGTAGTATATTCCTCTAGACTACACTGTCCCAAACTGGATGCAGAAGTACTGTGGGGACAGCAATACCAACAGACAGAAACTAAAAAATCAAACATTTCTTTTCTGACATGCCATCAGAAATGAAAATTCATTAATATCTAATTTATTTTTTTTCTCTCTGACAGATTGGATAGACTGTAAAGTAACTCCCATCGTGGTTTAAATGTCACTTCAGTCTCCCTGCAGTAAGTCACAAAGTAGGGCTAACTAACTTGGTGGTCACATAAAAGTCACAGCCAGACTGCTGTGCATGCAGTGAAAGGACATGAGGAAACCACCTCACATTGCAGCAATGAGCACTCTGGTCAAATATAAACAAAAAAAATGTTCACAACGAAGACAGTTAAGTGCTGAACTCGGTTGCCCAGAATCTCGGGAATCTCCATCCTTGGAAATATTCATAATTTGCCTGGAAAAAACCTAAGCCACCTGGTCTAACTTTGAAATCAGCTTTGCTTGAGCAAGTGGTTGGACCCCCAAAGGTCCCTTCCAACCTTGAATATTCTATGGTTTTAGGATTTTGTGAGTTTTCTTCCTTGTATTATTGGCATTGCCTTCACCAGTCTTAGCACTGTCAAAGCAGAATATGCCATCTCCTCTTAACAGTGACAGGTTCTGTCACTCAGGAGTCACCTGACCACATTCAAATGTTCATCTGTTCTCCAAAGATCATGGGTATTAACCTTTGTCTTCTGACCACATTCACATATTGCTCTCTTCCCTAAAGGTCACGGGCATGATCCTTTATCTTGTGACCTTTGGAACTCATCTCATAAAAGCGAATACTTTTACTTCTACAAGCCCATTGCAGTCTACACACATCATGCCTGCTAAAGCCCCTATTTAACTGCCTGTGGCTCAGACCATGTCACTCCTCTCTAAACATCTTCACTGATATTGTTTTTCCTTTGTTTAAATCATATCAGAGCTCCACACATCCTTCTCTATTAGTGTGTCTACTGTTGTGTGCCCACACAAATAACTAGGCTGTCTGGCCTTTAAACCAGTTCTCATGACTCATCTTTGCCATTCCACTTACACAAGAGATTAGGTGACTAATAATAGCTAGAGGGACAACAGGAAAAATGGGTTAACTGTAATCTATGAAACCAAACAAAACCTTGGTTGCAGCTTAGCTTACTGTTCACAGCACCTCTTCAGCAGAGTGCATTAATTTTCCTGTATGACGGCAGGCATGTAACAGCAAGTGGGAAACTCGAACAGAAACCACTTCCAGCATGCCAGCAAAGAACAACCACCTCTATATAGCAACTTTGAAGAGTTACAAGAGACTTAGGAGACTGACACGTGCTCCGAAGTTTTCCTTAGGTACCTAGCCCTAAAGATCCATGCCGACAGAAGCAGAGATCACGCATATATATGACCTTTCTGGTGGTATTTCTGTCAATGTCAATCTGACCATCAAATTTCTTGTTGGTCACTGTAGCTGCCTTTCACTACAAGAGCTAATTGTAAAGTATTTTTCCTTTACTTTATTAAATAAGTTGTGGCCTTTATGCACACTTTTCCCAAGAAAATTTCTTGCTCTTCTGTAGCAGAAAACAAACAGCTGGTATAATCACATGCCGTAACAAAAACCATTGTGGTGTTTATGTTTGTTTACGGTAAGTGTCCACTCATCATATTATATGATAGTTCTTCCTGATCTCCATAAAACATCTACAGTAAAACCTTATTAAAACACTGGTGTATTTCATCTATTGTAGGCACTGTGTAAGGCAGCGGTGAAGCACAGAGAGTAAATTCTCTCAAAGGTGAAAGCAGAGCTAATGTGAACATCGGGAACCTCTACTAGATCTTAGATTAAGTAGAGTACACATAGAATGATAGTATATGATTTCTGTTTTGCCTCGTGTCTGTTGGTAACAATAACAGAATTATTTGCAGGCTGAATGTGAACAGCTCATTTTCTGTGGGACAGGGAGAGATTGCAACTTCAATAAACCCTCCGAAAAATGTATAAATTCCATAACACAGTATTTATATTTCAGGAATATATATACATAGTGGAGACAATGCATACTACTGAGTATCACAACTTTAGTTTTAAGTCTTTCTTGGTACAACAATTCTACTGGCATAGCTACCCTTGCAAAGCCAACAGCGAGGTGTGGCTTATAATAACAAAGTGACTGTTTGTGCTCATGTACGCAAACTACCCTCCCGAATAATATCTACTAAAACAAAGTAGATTATTTCTTTCCATACTTTTTGACCTAACCACTTCACATGTTTTAACTGATAATCATCATGCATCTCCACACAAATGGGAAACTTAAAAAAAAATATATATTAACGTAGGTTTTTATCTAACAGATGTAGATTGCTTCCCAAATGAGCATTCTCTTGCCCGCCCCTCCTGAGCTATCAATGAATAGATAAAATACAAGGTTTGATCATTCTCAATTCCATCAACTGATTCAACTTTTTATGTCTTGACAGCCTAAAATAAGGAATTTTTTTGTGACAGTAAAAGCCAATCGAGAATAATCTCATTTACTTAGATTAAGTAAAAAAGAAATCCTGTAAGGATAACCTGATACAACCACCCAATTACATGGTGACGTGGTTTAAGCCCAACTGGTAATTAAGCCCCACTCAGCCGCTCGCTCACTCCCCCCTCACCCACAGGGATGGGGAAGGGAGTTGGAAAGGAATGTGAAACTGGAGGGTTGAAATAAGAACAATTTAATAATTGAAATAGAAGAAAAATGAAAGAACAATAACAACAATAATGACAATATCAGTTACAATGAAAAGGGGAAGGGAAAGAATAAGATCTGGAGGGAAAGGAAGAATCACGTGGTGTGCAATGCAACTGCTCACCGCCTGCCGACCGATGCCCAGCCAGACCATCCGCCCACCCCAGCCAAGCCCCCCGGTATATATACCAGGCATGATGCCCCATGGTATAGAATACCCCTTTGGCTAGTCCAGGTCAGCTGGCCTGGCTGTGTTCCCTCCCAATTCCTTGTGCCCCTCCAGCCTTTTCACTAACAAGGCCTGAGGAACTGAAAAGTCTCGCATAAAAGCCACAACACAGCACCGCACTAGCTCCTAAGATAATAATTAACTCCACCCCAGCTGAAACCAGACACATGATCTTCCTAATCAATGTATTTTCCTATTCTTCCTTTTCAATTGTATAAAAAATTAGACTCCATAGTTCTTTGACAGAAAACGAAAACAGAAATGTTTCTTCTTTTGAACTTCCTGATTCCAAATTAGATTTGTTCTTAACAGACTGGTATCATGAAAGCAACAGCATTAACTCAGTTTAATCTTTAGTTAAAACAAAAAGAATAGTAACAAGTAAGAATGACAGAGTTCAGTTCCTGACCAAGTCCTCTTCCCTCTCTCTTATTTTCTATGTATTTTTCTTTCCTCAACTGACAACATGAAAAAAATGTCCACTGGGAGCCAGTCTACACCTATCAAAAACAATCTAAGAAAAATTTCCACCTACTATATGTAGTGATAAAAGACTACAAAACTGTATTGACAAAACTGTGAGTACAGAGACTTTGGGTTGGAGCTTCTAACAGGAATAAAGCAAGCTTAGTAGAGAAAGAGTTTGTATTTACTATGAGTAAATAAAACAATCCCCCAGCTGTATTTTTAAAACATATTTCAAAACTTCGTAGATGTGATTAAATGGCTTACAGTAACAGAAAAGGCACCAATAAGCAAAAGGAAATCTCCTTTTTAACCTAAACTTGCATTTATTATTTTCTTAAGCCTTTAGAATTGTGAAGGATCTACTTACTGAGTAACTTGTTGGTAATACGTGAAATTAGACACTGGCAAGAATTCAGTCAGTACTACTGATATAATAATTATTTGTATATAATTTCATAATTAAAATAATAAAAATAATAAAGTAATACTAATGAATAACTGAGAAAAAACAGAACAATGTTGACTTGCCTGGGGCAAAATACTTCAGTATAAATTGCAAAGAGCACAAACAGCACTTCCTTGTAGGATACCATTTCAATCTCTACTTTTGGGTTTTAATTGGAATAGTATTACAAGTGTAAAGGAAAAGAGGACTCTGTAAGCTACAACAGAAAAAGACAAAAGAATAAATTCAAAGGTTTCCAATGCTCTGTTACAAATGCAGATCTAAATGAGCCACGTGCAAAACATTTTACAACAAAGAGTTTATTTCTGTGGGTGTTTTCTTAGTGAAACACAAGCTATTCCAGCAGTGTTCTCCTGAAGCCAGAATCCATGGTGACGGCATATCACGACATCCTAGCTGAAGGGCCTTCCTCATATGGCTGCCCAAAAGACACATAGGTACAAGCACAACATTTACTTAAACAAAGACCTGTTGACCAGCAAATTCATAGCATGTTTTGTTTGAGTTCTACAAAATGCGTATTTGGAAAAATTCCCTATCCCTACTATTAATTCAAATGCACAAACAGTTCTCTGAAACAACAAAGTAGTTTAAAATACACGTAATCTCCAGTAGGAAACATGTGTGACAATTTAAAAAAGTGTATTTGAGAAATAAAGGTATTTTGAATAAATAATCCATTATGTTGCATTATTGTAATGTATTTTTATCTCATTTCTTTGTTTTTAAAAAGCTCACATTATTTTCGAGACTACTTCTTCAGTTTATCAAGATCTTACCTTCCAAGACACCTGCAACCCTCCCAAGCTTATCTTTTGTAAAATTAGTAGTCTTTTTTATCGTATCACTCAACATGGGACTACTGGCCAGTTTCTCCTAGTAGGAGAAGAGACACATAAATCTGCATTTCTAACATTTGTTCTAATAATTTCATAGTCTCAAATTTATGAATGGACCAAACTTCCAAACTTGTACCTAACTGCATTATGCCAAAACCAATTCAAGTTACCTGTCAAATGATCCACTTTACTGATCTGAAAGATTTCTACTGTGTATTATAGTATCATAGAATCATGAAACTTCTAGGTTGGAAAAGACCTGTAAGATCATTGAGTCCAACCCTTAACCCAGCACTGCCAAGTCCACCACTAAACTGTGTCCCTACATGCCACATCTACATGTCTTTTAAATACCTGCAGGGACAGTGACTCAGCCTGTTCTAATACCCTTTTGGTGAAGAAATTTTCCTAATATCCAATTTAAACATTCCCTGGTGAAACTTGAGGTCATTTCCTCCCGGCCTATTATTTGTTACTGACCTCGTTTGTTATATCTTTGTTTTTGTTGATATCACCTATCACTTGTTGTATGACCTAGTCTATCTAAAGCAATACCACACTAAACCTTACCAACATATTTATTGATTTTTTGAATATAAACTGTCTCTCAAATAGCACCTGGCCTGTCAAATGTATATTGAAAATATACTCAGCTACTAAGCTTTATTGAAATTCATATTGTAGTGAAAAATCATCATGTACTTTTCAGACCAGTATATTCCACTGCAAAATAATATACTATGACATTCTGAAATAGTGATAAAACTGATGTCTAATCTGTATTGCATCAGTTTTACCAATTGTCCTATGTCACTTTCATGCACTTGCAGATTACTTACACTGATTATCTTTACTTGCTTTTCTGGCAATTTAGTTATATTATAGATGCAATTCTTCTGAAGCACTTCAGACATCTGGTAAACATTTGGCATGATGTGTTTTACCTGGTTTTATCAGCCTGAATACAAACTAGAATTCTAATGCACGTCTATACTTGGTAAGTCATACATAACACAAAAAAATAACAGCAATATGTACCAAGATGAGATTACCTCATCATTCACAAATTTTAAAGAATTGATCGTGTTATTATCTGTTGATAAAAATATCTTACATTTTGTCACTCCACTTTATTTTTCTTTTTCCCCCCTCTTCCTTGATGGCATCTTCAAAATCCCTATTATTGTGTCTTTCTTTCAGGGCGGATTTAATCATTTAAACTACAGTAGTGCTAGGCTAGTTGTCAACATGCCTAGTTCTTTATTCTCAGTCCTTAAACATCTGTCCCAAACCAGTTATTCTCAATGACTCCTGAATGTGACACATGCAGTACTACCCAGTTAACATAACCAAAGGGACACACACCCCTACTAATTTCTGTTTCTTAAAGCGGTAACTGTAATGAACCTTTCCAGCATGGCTTGCATGCAGAAGGCCTTCGTAACTAACAATCTGAAAACACCTTCTATTAAAAAATTTCCTAGGGAGCATTTTAGTCTTCATTCGTGGACATATTCTTACCACAAATGCACAGTTCTAATAAAGAAGCATTTAAGATTGCAAAAGTAGATGCTATCATATAGTGTCAGTCACTACACAAAAAAGATACTATTTTTTTTTCAATGTGTACTTACACAGAGGAAAGCCAAAGGATTATGTTTTAGGGAGGTTGGTCAGTTTGATATTGTTTTGAAAGCACAAATATATTTGGTTGTGTTTTTTTTTTAAAGTATCTACAATGCTTTGAAGATATTAACTGATACATATTTTACAAGGTGAGGATTTAGAGGTTATGCCTATGAATATGAACATAATAAAGAACTCCCGCACTCAGAGTTGCATGATGCTCTAATACTGCGTTAAGATGACATACTGATGACAGGATATACTCAGCTGACACACAAGTCCCAAACCACAGTCAACTGATACAGCAATATAAAAATACATGTACAGTAAAAAACCCTCCCAGTCTAATTTAGATGATGCAGACACGGGAGACTGGAGCAAATCCTCAGTCATTGTTTTGTAACTGGGATCGTGACATTTTGAAGGCTAGCTTCAATTAAGGATGTTTTACAGGTGGTGGTGAAAAATTAAAGATGGAGACTATGTATTTGAATTACAAGGTATGAATATTTTCTAAAAAAGCAAAATTGTACTTGACTCAGAAAATTCAATCATAATACTTGCCATAAATGAAGTATTTTATCATTAAATTATCCTATATATGATTTGTCGTTTTTGTTTTAAGTACATTAAACTAACGTCATAATAATTTCTTAGTTGTCCCATTTTCCAACTGACCAACTGTCAGTTACTATTTCTAGACACAATTACAAATCCAGCACAGAATGTGGCAAAATGAATGCAGAACAGATTGAACACTGAGGGGAATCTAACCAAGGCAGCTAGCAGAAATGAAAATGTTGCAAGCCTGCTGACAGATTGGAAAGGAGTAGAAGGAAGCCAAATGAACTGACAAATGCAGTCAGAAAACTTGTGAGACAGCAGGGTACAAAAAAGCTAGACTCACAACGATTGGGATATAATAGTAATTTCTAAAACAACGCACATCAACAAGACATGCATGATCATAGAGGACGATCTACAGATATTTATATAATACCATTACCATTATTAACAAGCCAGTGATGAATTAATTAAACAGACGCTCTCTGCACTAAACACAGTATTTGAATTAATTTAAAATGAAAGTGACAGAACTGAAAATAGTCACGGTTGCCTAAAACACTGTGAATCTTCTGCCGTAAAATGTATTTCATTATCTGTCTACAAAGAAAATCAGAGTAAAAGTGTGGCATGTGGTGATCACGCTTTTATTCTTGACTAATTCCAGGATTCATGCAGCAAAATTCCTTCAGTACCTTTATGTAGTCATATTTTGTCTCTTAGGTAGCCGAAGTCTAAATTTTTCAACAACTCTTTAGCAAGGTATGATGTTAGATACACAAAATATATTGTCACGTATTCTGAAGACTATTTTCATGGTGTTTGGGACAGAAAAGAATGCATAATATTTCTTCAAGAGACAAGAAGATACCCTTCAGAATGCTCAAATTAGAATCAGATGCCAAGAAAACCTTATTATTGATGTCATTTGTCTATTAGGTCTTTAAAGATTAGATTGAGCTTCCTTTTATAAGATACGTCAATCTATAAATTCATTTTAGAAGAAAAACCTTAGTATTTATTTTTATTTAAAAATTTTAGGGACAGGGAAATTCATTTTCAGGAAAAACTTCTTATTGAATTCCCTTGTCCTCAAAATGCTGGTCCTTCTAGTTGCACTCTGAGCAACATTTGCGTAATTGTTGTACAATGCTAGAGATTTCTGTCAAAATGTCCTTGGGCTGTGTAGCCCCCTTACAAGGCAAATGGAAAGTGAGATCCACAGTTGCACAGTGTAAACCTTAAGTGCACCAAAAGAGCCATATCTGAAGTTAAAGGTTCTGATTTTTTTTACATGTGTAACGCTCCTGTTCTGACACGCTTCCATATGTGAACGGAACGTGCAGTAAGTCCCTTCGCAAACCTACAGACTGAGCTAAATGCCCAGTGTGGTCCCAGGTAAGCGTATATTTAGTCCATAAACAGAGGCCCAATATTTGTGTTCCATTTCCAGAGGCAGTTAACTGTAATACTTACTTTGCTTCTGTTCGTAGTCATTGTCCTGCCTCCAATCTCATTTGAGGTAAATGAATTTACTTTCAGTAAGATGCATTTACCGTAGGACACACCTATATGCCAAGAGTTCAGAGATTTTTGTTATTGCAGTTTCTATAGGGTTTCACACATTTTTGAGGCATATGCTGTCCATATCGCCCACATCTGTGACTTAAACGGGTACAAAAGACATAGCCATTAACCTAGATTGCATATATTTTTAGATCAAGGAGTTCCATCAGGTATGTCAGATGCCATCTGCCTCTATCCCAAGGTGTGGCTATGAAAGCGCTCCTCTTTCAGATGGTGGCCAAGACAGTCTCCCTGTTCCTTTCGTATTCACCTTCAGGAGGTAAAATGTAGTCCTCCATTTTCTTTAAAAAGCAAAAAAGAGCAGGGAAATCCATGAATAGTAAGACTTTACATTTGCTTTTAATTTAAGGTCTCGAAATGTACTTTATTCTTTAAAAGGATTTTAAAAAATGCTGGGATTAAGAAAGCTGCTGTCTCAAATATCATGTCAAGTCAGCATTAGCTGTGGCATTTAGACAAACTAAGATTTTGAATAAAAGTATTGTTCTTCTAATGTCATATTCCCAAGGGTAATGAAAGTAATTACAAATTGTATCACACAAGGGTATGAACTTTACAGGGCTGTGTTCTCTTTGTTATACGAACCACACAGTACCTAAAAATTGTTGAATTCCACTTCCAAGGAACCCAGGTGTGATGCAGAACTTCTTTTACGACACTGCTTGATGCTATTTCTATGTCCAATGCCAAGGAACTACAAGAATTACCTACCATCATTCCTAAAATTTAAACAAGCCAGCTTTGACATACCAGTGCAAATGTAAACAGATCAAAAATGAGTAATAAACATTCAGCTCTTTGAATGAAGTGAAAACTGAAGAAGTCAAAACATAGAAAAAAAGAATCAAAAAAAGGTTCTATTGAAAAAACTGAAAAACTGTACAAAATCACACACAGAATTGCACCGAAACAATTTTTCACTGATGTTCAGAAACTTTTTCAGTATCTTTGATATTCTTGACCTTATTCTTAAATCACAACTTAGTAGCTAATGCATTTCATTTTCAGTACAACCATAGAAAGTAGTGGCTTCAGCAAAGTATAGTGCTTCTTACCAAGTAGTTCACCACTTACTGCACCTTTCTCTAAGAATGCTTCAGTTCTCCTACATAGCAGCTACAATAGTTGTATTTAAAATTACAACTCTAAAAAGGAAATTATAAATGCCATTTCAAATACAACCAATTCTTTTAGCCAAAATTAAGAAGCTTTCCAAAAGCATCCCCTACCTGACTCAACACTTGTAAACAAAATCTTAATAATATACTTTTTATTGACATTACAAGAAGACAAATTAAAAAAAAAAACAAAAACAGGTTTACTCAGCATATATAATTAAATATTGCAAACCTCTATGCATTCTGAGAATCAGCAGGACATAGGTTAAAGTTGCATACAATTATAAAGCTTCATTGAAGTGTTCACAGAACATTAATAGGGTAAGAAATTTCAGGCTAAAGTTCATATAAATATCAAATCATTCTTGTATTGCTTTCAAAAATCATCAAGCCCCAGTTAAAATGTCTATTGTGAAACTTTCCAAGAGTTGTGGGTAAGTGAACTATGGTGACCACAGTAAGGTTGGGTTTTTTTGCTTACTGGCAACATATCACAAATATTTTATGTATTTACTTTGTAAAGAGAAGAAAAAGAGGGATATTGAAAAGGAAAAACTTCTTTTCAATGGGATTGTTTAAGAAAAATTGTTCTGGGGCTGAAAGCCAAAGAAGCTTTTTAGACTTCTTTCCTCTGTATAATGTAATGCTGTTGAGTATAAGTGTGTATTATAGGTACTGCTATTATGCTATTTATGACATTTGGTGAAAACCCCCCTACAATTCATTTCTCTTAGTAAATATTCCTGTGTCTAAATTTGTCTTCACTGAAGTTCTGTCTTTTTTCTGACTAACCCTAATTCTGCAGGCACAGAACGTATGCGATGAAAATTTTAAAAAGCCCTTCTATATACAACAGTACCACACAAAAAGGCATAAATACGACAGCAATGAAAAACCCATCTCCATACTCCATAAAGATTCAAGCTTTACTCTTACACAAAATTTATCCCATTGCTTCTGATTAATTTGCTATCCCCAGTACCATATTTTATTGTATATTCATAACTTTAAAATACATGCAGCAAGTTACATTACTCCAATGGAGTCAAGAAATATAAAATGTAATAATCATAGATTATAAATGATCTGTAGCTCAGGCAACCAAGTTGTAGATTCATGGCGATTCCCATGAGGAAGGAATATTTGGAGTAAAGCCATTGCAGTAACTCTTACTCTGTTATCCTGGCACTTCTGTAACAAAGAAGGAAATCCTTCACCCTTAGAAACAGTCTTCAGTATATACATCGAAATAATTATGAAGAACAAAACATTCTCCCTCAGGAAATTTCCTGCACTGACCCAAATGGGGAAAAAAATAAAAAAATCTAGAGTTGTTTGCATCTTCATCAGACACTGATCCTATACTGTGGGAAATCAGCTGCTCCTGAGTTAAAGCCAGATTTCTCATAACACTGTTACCTCAACTACATTACAGAGATTTTGATTTTTTACTGAGGTGGTTTGCTGCATTTTTGTCTTAACATACTAATATCTACTCCATAAAAGATGAAGATAGAAAGCACTTGGCAGGTTAGAGTTTCTGGAAGAATGTCTCCATTGCATTTTCTTTTCTCTTCAGAAATGTGCAAAATTTCCTACAAAATCAACTTGCTTTTCTAATTGTTCTGTTTCATTTTATTTTTAGAGGCAAAGGGAAAAAATGTCATAGCAAAAGAGCCTTGGAAATTTAAAGCTGAGTTAGGCCACTGAAGGGAAAAATTCAAACACTGTGTTGTCCTGTGCTGCACAAAGCACCAAAGAAATACCAGAACGCGCTGTAGCCTCGAACCAGGTAATTGTACAACTCAGTGGACCAGATCTAAGCACACACAATCCTAGGGGAGTGTATATCTACTTGCACATCTCTCACGTTCATATACAATCACAACTGCATATAGAAGACTGAAGTGGCCGTACGCATAATAGAAACAACCAGCTTTTGAGCTGACAGCTAATAACAACAGCTGCTGAAACAGTTCTGCTATATTCCATTGCAGAGGACCAAAACTGCAAACAGCGTATGTTTTCACAAATGTTCTCTTCAGAACGCTGTCGCTAAGGCTATGCCTGCCCCAGTACAGCGGGCAGGGCTGGGGCAGTGGGCTCCAACACTGATGCACAGTCCCCCACACTGCTTATTTGGTAGCAGAGCTTCCAGTGTGGCTTTGGTCTTGGCCAAGCAGCACTTCCCTAGACATCTTCTGGGCATGGCGCAATCTGGATAGTGCACGTCAGGCAGGGACTGCTTCCAGCAAGAGGTGTGGATGAGCCCCATAGTGAGCTAACGGTTAATAAACTAAAAGACAATGCCCGGTTTTTTTCTGATTGCTTACATACATACGTATGCTGACACCATATGGATATGCATGGCCAGTTCTTCACAGAATTTAAGCACATTTTTAACTTCAAGCACACCGCTTCAAAAGAAACACTTAATACCTACAAAGACAAGCACATGCTAAAGCACTGTAGTAAGCAAAAACGTAAATTTTCAAGCACTTCCACTACACAAATAGTTAACAATAAAAAAGACCTAAAAATAGATTGTCAAAGAACGAAGCTCATTAGTTTCTGGTTTATAGACTAAAAACTGCTCATCCCCTAGACAGAGACTCAGATAAGAACAAGTATTTAAAATGGCTTTGTGGAGCCTTCAAAGCCAGGGCACAGATCCTGGTTTATTTAATAGCACAGAGATAAACTCATTAGCTGTGCATGAAGTACCTGTTTTGAATTTACATATAGACACCTCATTTGCTTCTGAGTGGCTTGAAAATATCAGTTTGCGCTAGCTGCACGGTGTGGTTTGGTACAAAGACCTCCAAGCTTTTTCTACTGGATATATATCTATGTATATTCACAGAAGCAACACTGCACAGAAACACGACGAGAGCTTCTGAGAGCGCTCAGGTCTAGGGTTTTGCTCCCTAAACTTTGCTTTGTTTGGTACAAAGACCTCAAAGCTTTTTCTACTGGAGATATATATATGTATATTCACAGAAGCCACGCTGCACAGAAATGTGAGAGTTTCTGAGAGCGCTCAGGTCTAGGGTTTTGCTCCCTAGCTACCAAACCCTGCCCTTGCAGAGTGCCTGTTGGCTTGGATTTGGTGCCACAGAGTTGGCTATACTGCTTGTGGCTCAGGTGATACCTTCATTGGACTTGATCAAGAATCTCTGCAGTTTTGCTCCAATGGGCAGTGTAAACAGTCCTCTGACTCCTTCAACTGAAGTTCACGGTCACATTCACTGCCAGAAATCAAATACTGCATTAGATGGACCAGCAATGTGAGCACTTATGACAATTCTTACACCTGATTTTATCCAAAGAAATAATGAAGTTTGAGTTTCAACGAGGAAGAGAACAAAAACACATAGAATTTCACTACTCATTAATTTCCCTACTCACTAATTTCACTACTCACTAATTTCACTTAACGGATTCAGTATGGGCCATGGGCCTTCTAATTGCAGGGCAGAAAGTTTGAAGTAAAATGACTTTGGGTAACAGGAACAGAGGAAAAGAAACTGAAACAAGAACAGAAAACACAAGAAAAATCTTGATGTAACCACATGGACAGTGAAAGCAATTGCCCTTAGTTATTATGTCATGGAATGAAAAGCTAAAGCTAATCCCCTTAGCTTTCCCACGTGAAAGTGGAATCCAAAACTAATCCTTTTATAGCAGCTATACCACATGAAATAGGGTGTTTAAACAAATCCTTTTAACCATCATGGCAAGAATCAGGGAGCTAAAGTCAATCCCCTTAGCTATCCTACATGAAACAGGGAACCAAAGCAATCTCCTTAGTTAAGCCAGTGTTAATAATGAACTCCATCAACCTTTTAAACTATTTTGATATAAAATTATTAGTAGTGTTCTTCTGACATACCAACCCAACGTGAGTATGCAGTAGCATCTATGGTACAGTAAACTGGACATCACTATCCAAATTTTATGGCATAAATCACATGTATAATGCTCACCACTTCATGACTTACTAGTCATAAGCATAATGCAAGAATATTGATGTATCTATTAGCTGAGAGGCAAAACAAAATGTTTGAGTTCTTCTTTAAGAAGAATTAAGAAACTGGGAATACTCCTTACAGTAAGGAAAGCTGACGAAAAGTACTAACAGACTTGCAGAGAAAGCACTGAATGCCACATTAAGCATCTCAACACACTAGCTGTTTTGGCTGCTGACTTAAACTTTGGTTTGTTTGGGTTTTTTTTTTTTTTTTTTTATTTTCTCTCAATATGCCCAGTTTTATAATGCTACTAGTCAATTCCAAAGAAACAGTAACAGACTTCTTAAAGTAACTGTTGCTACTTGCATTCATACCTACTTGTTCTGTTCAGTGATGGCCGCCTTGGGGAGACTTGATTGGTTTCGTTTTTTAAACAGATCAGGTTGATAAGATCCTTTCCCAACATAAATACTCAAAGACCCGTTCACATCCACCTTGTGTCAGTGTGTTCATGGGTAAACTTTTCATTGTTTCTAGAAAAATCCACAGGAACATCAGGCCTCCAGAAATACCAAATGAAATCTGTACTGTTTTGTCAAATGAGACCATAAATCTCTGTTCATTTCAAGGTTATATGCTTGTCTTAACAAAACAAAAAGTCAGCTAGAACATCTGTGTTCTTCAAATGCCATTCTACATCTCAACAGCGCTTGTGATCTTTCAATTTACTTCTGCAAGTCACGTATTATGTTTTAAACTCTTAGGAAGAGATTCTTTTGATTAAATATAATAGAAGAGGATTATCTTCTTAAATGTGAAATATAGTTATAAAATATTATTCATAAACACCTGGATTTTCTACTGGGTTTCTTTCTAGTTTGTTCTCCACAGAATTCTGATTATTAAAAATAATTCCATATCCTTATTAGCAGTCCATAAACATATCCGCAAACTCTCTCTTTTCCACTTTTTGAAGTAGCTGATTAAGATTATATGACAAGTATCCAATTCTGCTATGACCACGTACATAAACAGATAATCCATGTGGTAAAGGCCACATGGGATCGCTTGGATCCCTTTGCAGCATATGCACATTAAATGATGTGTGCAAATTACTCTGTAAAGTGTCTCTTCTTAAATCTGAAGCTTTCAATTCTTTATATTTCAGACCAGCAATTGCTGCACACTTTAAATGTTAACTGTTCCTCAGAGAAAAGTTTTCAAGCTCAAGTGTTGTACTAGAGGTTTAGAGACGGACATCTACTGGCAGAGAGAGCGAAGCAGAGGAGAATTTCTTCAACACCACACTTTCAGTCCAGCTGGAGTAAGTTTTTCAGTAGTTTCAGGCCTAGTTTTACTAGTCCAGCATTTATTAGAGGGTCAGGATCTCAGGTCAGCCCTGAGTTCATGGAAGACTTGTCTTAGAGACAGCAAGTGGGATCAGTGCAAAGCAGCAAGGAGGAGGTCAACAGGCAAGGAGCATGCACAGCCCAACACTACTACTGCTTCTTGGCGGCCTTTTAGCTGGCAAGAGTCAAAGTCTATGGTTCTACTTGACATTTTAGCATGAATGCATGGGCAGGGATGGACGTGTTACTGAGGAAGCCAATAAAACAGGGAATTTTTAACAGAAGATAAAATACAAAGGAAAAAGGAATGGAGCAAGGAAAATCAGGGAGAAGTCTGCCTCTACCTACAAGGAAGAAAACGAAATGTATTAGGCCCTTGAAGACTGCAACATGAATATTGCAGATGACGTCCTTCTTGTCCCACACTTTCTCAAAAAGAAATGGATATGGCTGTCTCAGCACCAAAGGGAAAAAACTCTGGGAAACAGAGCAGTATTTAATTGTGCCCCAAACTGTTCATAATTGCTGTACTGAGATCTACTTGGTGAGAATTCCAGCGGAGCACAAAAACTATTCGTATACAGTCTTTCTGTCCTTACAACTGTTTAAACTGTTGCTAACCACATTACATCTCATAATTTAAAGCACCATCAGAACATAAATGGTTTACTGCAATTTGCAAAGGGGTTATGTGTGTTCTTAAGTATGTAAAAGAAGCTTAGAGAATGCTTTAAGCTTACAGATGTCTTGATAAATTACTTTTCTGTAACTTCAAAAATGCATGCAATGTATTTAAACATCTGTATAAGGTTCAAAAGTAAAGTTGGGAGTTTAGGGTTTTTTTTAACTCCCTTTCCCAATATTTCTAAGTAAAAGCTTCCAATATAAGGTCAGTTGACTGCAAATCCTTAAGAATATATTAATTATTTTATTCCATTAGTCATAGAAGATCCACTTTTCAAAAATATATTATACCTGTCACTAAAAATGATGAAAAGAAAGCAGCAACTTGCCTAGAGCTTCCCCCAATTACTGAACACAGCATATGAGTAAAAACCAGCAAATGGCCATGAGACAGTGAAGCATCTTTTGCTGCTGCCACTTTTACATTTTTCTCTTGGAAATAAAAATATTTTTGTGGCTTTTGAACAATCCAGAGAGATTGCTTTTCAGAATACCTAGATATTTATCAACTACTTAAGCATTTATGAGACCATTTCCTAAGCACACAGGAATTCCAAAGGGTATTTCCCATAAGTTCAGTATAGCGGTTCTTAAGTCTCTGAAAATACAATGGTTCAGATAAAAAGATATTCAGTATGCACCTGGTATTTATATAAATATTGCTTTTCTTCCACTTTCCTTTTGTCCTTTCTTTTCCATGATTTGTAATGAAAGCAACACTCAGTTTGACATACTTTCTAGCTCCGTGTGTGTGCACAGTTAATGCCGAATTATATCAGAACAATATTACATTTAATTGGGAATGGATATGAGTGAATTTTTTCAATTTCAGAGTATGTACATGCCGGCAGAAACCATAAAAGTTCTGTAATTCAACAGTGCTGAAAATACACCCAAAGCAACTTAAATGAATCATTCTTTCTCCCTCAACCCGGTATGTTTTCCTCCTCAAAATATGGTTCTTTCTCTACAGGAAAAAAGGCAAGAATGTGTTAATTTTCACTGCATTATACTCTCTTTCTTTTTTTTTTTGTACTGCACTTTTTGGTAAGCCAAGATAATGTAAACTTATGAATGCAAGATATGAATGTACAACCTATGAAGACTTAAAAGCTATTTTTCATTCACTGAGTACACAGACTGCAACCCATGTATGGTACTCTTATTTATTTTAACTTCAACTTCCAACTGTTTTGGACAAAAACCCAAACAATACAGGATTTAGCATACATTTTGTGGGGCTGCAGAACTGAAAAAGTTTAGTGTTTTCTGTGCTGCACTAATAATGTTTCCCATACCTACAATGAGAAACATAACAGAAAACAGAAATACTGCTACTGACATTCTGTGCCTTCTTTTGGTCAGTAATATATAACATACACTGAAAAATAATCCATTTTCTTTGTGCATTATAATTGAAACATATGTGATACACAAGATACATTTAAATCAGTATCATAAGAAAATAAAGATTTTTACATTTGCAATTGGGCAGTTTCTGGGCATTGACTGCATGAACTGATTCTATCTAAAGTACGAACAAACATTTTTAAGGAAGAAAACATTATTTTTAAATCACATTTCTCTGAATCAAGGATTACAAGACTGCCTGATTTGTTTCCTTTTTCTTTATTATGTTCTTGATGCTACTCAAAAGTGATTAAAATAACCCCAAAACAGGGTTCTTAATAGTCATGAAAGCATACAGACAAGGAAGAAAACAGAGTATTTGGTGTGAGGAGGGAGTCAGGGAAGTTAGATCTCGGTTGAGAAAGAGCCCAACTCATTAAGGGTCATATCATTTCACTATGAATTTGATACAGTTGAATTTCAGCTATGCGGTTTCAACATGGATTTTGCCCTCCTTGGTATGTTTTATGTTAACCATTTGAATAGTCATGGAGGATGAACTGGGGATGACAAGTTCCTACCTTGACATCCTAGTAAGAGGTTACCCTACTGGAATACCAGTAAGAAAAATGTTTATGCTTCACAGATGGCCCATAGTTCCAGTTATATACAGGAAATTTTGCCTTTACTAGGAGTATATTTGTATACAATACCGTTTCAATTAAACAGGAATGGGAAAATAATGCAGAAAGTATATGCAACATTACTATTACAAAGTTCAGACTTAACACATAATACACTAAAAATACAACAAATTGCTTTTGGATGAGCAGTTTAGAGACTACTTCTATTGCCGTACTATTACAGATTACTATTTAAGTATATAGCTGTGCTGTATTGAACCATTCAAACGTGTTTAAAACCCTTCATTGTAAGAAAGCAGATATAAGTAGTTTGGGGGTTTTTTTGTGGGGTTTTTTTGTGTTGTTTTGTGGGGGGTTTTTTTGTAATTTACAGCAAATTATATCTCATTGTTTAGGCTATGAATGCTTTACATCTGTGACTGCACAGCGGCAAGCACAAATGGGCCCAAATGTGATTGCGATATCCAAGTAAGAACACGACAGTGTATTTTGCCAATAACTATCCTCTGTGAAACTTGTAATTAGATGTTTCACACAAAACCAAATGAAAAATAATCAAGATACTGCCCAAATGTATGTACGGAAAAAAAAAATATAATAAAAAGAGGATTAAAAATAATATCTCTTCTTCACAGTGCCTAGCATAACTTGTGAATTTAAGCATTTCAGCTGGAGCATCCTCTGGTAACCCTGCATTCATCCAACAGATACTCAAACCCCCAGAACAGCTAATTCTGTGGCCAGGGTTTTCAGGTTACATATGCAGGCAAATTAATATTTTTGCCATTTTAACAGGAAATACAAGCAAACCAGGCAAAACTAAAAATTCAGGCATGCATCAAATTACTCAGACATCGACAGTCCCAGGGACTTACAGTTTTCAGCAAAATACTTTCTAAGAGATGTTCCTAAAAGAAACATGGAAGCTTGACTCCCACAGGCAAGTAATCTCACATTAGCAACAGCAACTCCTTTAGAAAAGCTTTAGTAGACATTTAACTAGCTCTGGGATATACCTGATTATTTAATCCCTGCAGAGGGAAATTTCTCACAGAAAAAAATACCCATCAACTTACCTTTTCCTTCATGTAATGTTTTGATCGTCAAAAATGATTCTAAACACAGCGTTGCAGAGCATGGTGTCTGATTATATCCAAATTATAGCTCATATACGTGACTTCAAATATTTTTCTTAATGTCACCTCTGTAAATTCCCCATATTGAGTGAAAATCTGATTAGTTTCCTTTTTCCTTCACCCTTGTTGAATGTTCTGACAACTAAATCTCTACCTTCTATTAAACTTGTTATTAAAACCACAGCCTTTTTGACACCTCTGAAATCCTGCTGGCGAGTTTTCATAGATGTAACTACATATCTTTATTACCATTGAACTGCTGTAATAGAGGGAAGAATTTAGACTTTTGGATGCATTTTTCTCAGTTAAAATTGCTTCTTGCTACTTCTGCAACATCTGTCCACATAGCTGCAGTGCTCTGTTCTTCAGATGATTCAGAGTCTGCCCAGGTGGCCCAGAAGGCCAACAGCATCCTGGCTTGGATCAGAGGTTGTATGGCCAGCAGGACCAGGCAGGGATCACCCCCCTGTACTGGTGAGGCCGCACCTCAGACATGTTCAGCTCTGGGCCCTCCCTACAAGACAGACATGGAGGTGCTGGAACGTGTCCAGAGATGGGCAACGGAGCTGGGGAAGGGTCTGGAGAGCCAGCCTGAAGGGGGGTGGCTGAGGGAGCTGGGGGTGTTCAGCCTGGAGGGGAGGAGGCTCAGGGGAGACCTCATGGCTCCCTGCAACTGCCTGACAGGGGCTGTAGGCGGGGGGGGGGGGGGGTGGGGGGTGTGTCGGTCTCTTCTCCCAGGTAACCAGCAATAGGCCGAGAGGAAACAGCCTCAAGTTGCACCACGGGAGGTTTAGGTTAGCTATTAGGAAAAATGTCTTCACCAAAAGGATTGTCAAGCACTGGAAGAGGTTCCCCAGGGAGGTGGTTGAGTCGCCATCCCTGGAGGTATTTAAAAGACCTGTGGCACTTGGGGACATGGTTTAGTGGT
Organism: Falco peregrinus; assembly: GCF_023634155.1. Taxonomy (NCBI): domain Eukaryota; kingdom Metazoa; phylum Chordata; class Aves; order Falconiformes; family Falconidae; genus Falco; species Falco peregrinus. The sequence continues at coordinate 6,978,563 of NC_073724.1, read as the reverse complement.
GGACATGGCAGTGTTAGGTTTACAGTTGCACTCAATGATCTTAAAGGTCTTCTCCAACCTAAGTGATTCTATGATTTGCTTGGAATAAACCACCTTCAGATAAAGTCTTTTTTTTTTTTTTTTTTTTTTTTCTTTTTTGTATTGACATTTTTTTCCTGTTAACTTCCATGCAACTTTCATTTTAGCTATGTTTATAATTATCACAGTGGCCTGTCTGGGATAGAGGTTTGCTCTTCATAGTTGTCCATATGGTACTGTGTTTTAGACTGGTGACCACGACAGTGCTGGTAACACCCCAGTCAGTGTTGCAGCTGCTGCTGAACAGCGCCTGCACAGCATCAGGGCCTCCTCTGTTTCTAACTCTGCCCTCTCAAAAAGCCAGCTAGGGGTGGGCAAGAGGTGGGGAGGGGAAACATGCTGACGAAAAGGACATTTCATCCCATATAACGTCATGCTCAGCAATCAAGCTGCTGCTGCTGCTGGTGGTGGTATTTTTTTCAAAGCAGCCATTGCTTGGAGACTGGATGGGCATCAGTCTGCTGGTGGGAGGTGGTGAATAAGTGCTTTTGCATGACTTTTTTCCCCCTCCACTTACTAAACTGTTTTTATCTTGACCCACAAGGTTTTGCCCTTCTGATGTTCTGCCCTTCCCGCTGAGTGGGAGGCAGCAAGTGACTGGGCAGGGGCTTAGCTGCTGACTGGGGTCAATCCACCACAACATACCACAGTAAGAAGCGGAGGATGCCTTTGAAGTACAATATCTTGTTCACCAAGTCACAGTTCTCTAACCACAGAGCAGACTAGGAACCGATAAATAAAATTGTTCTTCATTCTGGTTTTAAATGCCCTAAAGTATCTTATTCACCCCACAAATCCTGACCTTAAGCTATGTTTACAAAGATGGTTTAGTGAACGTAACACGCTGTGACCTTTTTCAGCCATTATATTGAGTATCGTATGATGCATGACTAAAAGTAGCGTACAATATTCAAGCACAGATTACAGAGACTAGGAAGTATTATACATAGCATAGTCATATAGCATCATAAATACCATATTTTAACTTTTGAGGTTTTTTCTAATCAGATTTTCAAAAGTAAGTTGCTTGGTAAGTATTTAGAACATGAAAGTCACACAGAATCATATAAATATTTTGGTCAGAAACACCCACTGAAGGATGATGTATATTTACATACCTAGGGGTGGAAATGCCGCTTTCACCTAACAGATAGATTACTATGTGATACAGAACGGCAGTTCTGGAAGACAATAATGAGTCACAGTGGGAACCAACTAAACACGAGCCCACAGTATTATTACTGCAGTGAGAAAGCCTAGTGGCATCTCTTCGTTGGTTAAACAGGAGAATAGTAAAGAAAAATGGCATGATGATTTGTAACTGCAGAAAATAATGAAATTGACTGTAAATACTACATACTCATGTCCATATTTTCAAAAAAAAAAAGCAGCACACAATGATTTGAACTTACCAAACATACAAATCTGCAAATCCACATGGCCACTTCAGTATTGATTTTAAGGATGATGGTGAGAAGTAGTAGTAGGAGCAACAAAGGAATTCATCGACTTAGATACAATATGAGGCTGAGAAGGAAGAATCAGACAGTAGGAACCCTGTTCTAAATAGTGATTTAATTAATTAAGGGAACAAATTACCAAGGGAAATTATGGTTTCTTGATGTCTTTTAAAAGTGAAATACTTGATACTCAGTAAACGTAGTGGTAAGGCCTGAAATCTTAGAGCCTGTGATATCAGGGTGACCCGATTAATTGTTCTTCTGGTCATAAAAGAAGTATGTATCTATTGAGTTCTACTAGTTACAGTATTAAAAGTGAAGACTAGAAGTACTGATGATATTCTAATTTACACTGCTACATTTAATGTTCAAATCACCATCATCCTTAAAATCAATACTGAAGTGCCCATGTGGATTTGCAGATTTCTGTGTTTACAGACACACATAACTTACATGGTTTCTGTATCATAGACACATCCAAATGACTGGGAACCACAGTGAGGAGAATTTGGATTTCTTTCATGCTATAATCTGTACTATTTATTTGTGGTTATCTTTTGAAAAATATAGTTCTCTGATTGTAGATAACAGGGTAATATGAAATGCAGAACTAAACTGTGGACACTGAGTGTCATCTACCATACGCTCCCTGCCTGTTACCTATAATGCCATGCTGCTACCTGAGCATGTTTAATAAGCACTAACCTCACTTTCTGTTTGCTTATTAGTGATTTCACTGCGTACATCCTAGTCTCGTATCACAGATACTTGCTCATGTTTCACTTGCTTATCTTGCTACCTTTTACCACTTTCTTACTACTTTCTCTGTCCTCCCTTATTTATAATTTCCTCACCTTATATTGCTTACTATATTGTGTATATTGTGCTTAAAGCTGAACCTGGTACTTATCATTTCACACAGTAAAGTCATACTGTCTTTATTCTTTCCGTCAACATTCTTAGCTAACTTCTTACCCTGATTTCTACTCTTTGTGCATCCAATTACTTTGTATTGGAGAGTGCTACTTCTTTTGTGAATTGCTTTGTTTATTGATAGTTTTAATAAAGGAAGGGGCCTCAGCTTCTCTCTTCCTTTAGAAGTGTTTTGGGTTTATGTGACTTCAAAGGAAATTAGGAGAATTCTAAAAAATAATCAATCTACTTAAGAAAATGAATAGTTAAAAATCTTAAGTATTGTATAAGTACGTTCCAAGATGTATTGGCCCAATCACCTTCAGACATACCAGTTAAGAAATGAAAGCGAAGTTGGATGCAGCTATTGAAAGAAACGCTTGCAGGCTGGCACTGGGAAACCTCAATATCATCTCTGATTACAACATGAGAAAAGATTAGTGAGTGATTACTGGTGACAACGTCCTAAGCCATTCAAGAATGTGTTACCATAAACTATAGAAATGTCTTCTAATTATCTATGGAGCTAAAAAGTGAATCGTTGAGTGATGCATTTACTGTAAAACAATTATTTTAACAGAGAGGGTAAAATAATCAGTCTGGAAGGGAAAAAAACCCAAACAGATCTTTGATTAAATCCAATCTCAATGGATACATAACACACCACACACACACACACCCAAAGTGTAAATTAATGAGGGTTATTAACACACTTAAAAGATCCCCTGAAGAAAGAAGATAGTCAAAACAGAATTACTTCAAATCAGTAGGAAAATTACCAGTTGACAAGGTAGCTATTCAAATAACTGTAGGAACTGGGATTAAAATAGTTTTAGTACTCACACAGCTGTCAAAATATTTGGAGGACTTCTAGTAGTCTATTTACTACTAAGGCTATATGTTTTGCCTACTGTGACAAGTCAAGGTAGCTTTTACAAGCCCCTTCCACATGTAAATAATTTCCCACAGCTTTCTGTTTTTGGATTTTTTTTTCTTTTTGCTGATTATTTTTTACTGATCTGAAAAATCAGTTTTTGGGGGTTTTTCTTTGGTTTTTTTTTTTTTTTTCTTTTGTTTTTTCCACACCTTGCCCTTGTTTTGCAGTAATTTTAAAATGTTTTGGAGCTTATGAAGTGGCTACACACAAGTTAAAATTTAGATTAACATTAGAAGCAGAGTATTTTTCTGTGATTACTTTTCTGCTTCAAATAATAACATTTCATTCCAAACTAACAGTTGCAAAGTAGATACAGGTCATGCAAAATGAAGCATTCTTAGAGTTAAGTAGTAGTAGTCATGATAGAAGTTTACCAGCAATAGACAAGCCATTATGACAACAGTCTCCAAACTGTAGCTCATGAGAAACTTTGCTCACAATATTGTGTTACATTGCTTAATGCAATGGGAAATAAATATTTAAAAAAAAAAAAAAGTTACGTTGAAGTCAGAAGGAAAAAAAACCTAACACGTGGAGTTGCCCAAGGTACATAATTTTATTAGCATTACTGCTAATGGATAAGTGAAGCTTATGGACCACTACTTTTCAGTTAGGCTTTCAGTTTTTTTCCTTTCCTACCTAATTTTCAAAACCTTATTAACCACTTAAACAGTGCTTAATCTCCTAGGAAAAAAAAATGCCCTGCTAACAGTGACAGCACCACAGGCTGTAGTGAGAAAACCTAAAAAAAAAAACCAACCGTGTCCCCAAGGTCAGCAAAGTGACTTCAGCTGGAGCCCTGGATAATGGTTCACGTGAACTCGATTTGCCTGCCCACTAGCTCACGTTCACATCTTCTTTTGAAACCTATGAAGGGGTTCCTTCCCATTTTTTATACCAATAATAAATTAAAAAAAAACCCTTCTGCATTTTCAAGGTTATGGAGTGACAGTTTGTTGAGTAAAGATCTTCTTTCATCTCATAGCACATGCTTTTTCATAAATCAATCGGTTATTTTGAACTATAGCCCAAAGAACAGAGGAAGTATCAGATGTGTCCATTATTAAAGTTGAAATTTTAGACAGCCCATCACCGAGAAGCTAAATTGGAACTCAATCAACAAAAGCTGATGCTATTGACCTCAAAGACAGTAATGTTTTACATTGCATTTTTGCAGCTCTAAGCACTTACTTTATTACCTGTTCAAAGTACAAGGAAAAAATCTGAAAAGCTAATGAAGAAAACACATTTCTAAGAAAAACTATTGTAGTCTTGTGCTTCAGGAAGGTTGCACAAATAATTGGGAAGAAAATTAAAAAATAAAATCACATATTATATTACCAAGGAATGGATAGCACAACTGCACATGACTCATCTTTGCAGCTAAATGATGGGATTGCATACAAATGCCACATACAAAACTACTGTGTTGCATCTTTACTTGCTTGGGTAGGTACCGCTAGAGGTTACTAAAACTGCTGAAAGCTTGCTAATATTACATTATGAATGCACTATAAATAAAGTCTGGGAGGTAAAGGTTAAGGTTCTGCAAATTCCAAAAGAACACCTCCTAACTTTTTCTCCTACTTCACCCTAGCCTGTTAGTTTAAAATCTCTGAGGCATACTCAATATTACCTAAATCCCAAGCATTAATATTTCAGTTGCTATTTAGTTTAATGGAAACATTCTTTGTGACTGAGTATGCCAGTAAATTAATGACTTCTGTTAATGTCACAGTCTCAAGAAAACCTATCATCCCATCCTCCTAACCTCAAAAATGTTAATCAGAGCAGTAACTATATGTCAGTGGCATTTTTCTTACACATGTAAACACCAAACACATACTTTGTTTGTTTTGTAACATGTAAGTAACATGGAAGATTTACTAAGTGTCTGAACAAAAATCTCTATCAAAAGCACAAACAAACCAAAATCTGTCACTCTTCTCCAAGAAAATGGAAAATGCTGATAAGCCCAACATGGGACAAAATAGGTTCTTACTTCTGCAGTGAAAATCTCAGTCACACCAATAATTATGCCATATTCTGAATTATATTAGGATAGATAAATAACTCAGCACTATGGACATAAAACAACATATCTGATATTCATGCAAGGTACAGAAAGAACATTTTTGTTGTTCTTTACTAAATCAGTAAGTATAATACGACTTATTAGCTGACAGCAAAAGTACTATTTTGCCTCTTATTTTAATAAGAATCATGTCACAATTAACATGAACATTGGCCTTTTGTTTCAGAGATTGCATACAAGAGTGACTTGAAGCATATAAATGTCATATTCTGTTAATTACATGAGTACTTGTAAGCCCAACTTTCTTCTTACCTTTGTGTATGGTACAGGATCCCAGAATAACAAATAGAAACAGTTTAGAAATTCATTCCAATTTAGTTTTTAACTTCAGTATCTTTAATATTTTATTAGCCAAAGTAATGTAATTTTTCATATTTTAATGGCTTTATGCATTTTTTGGAATGTTGAAATATCTATACCAGAACATACATTTGGTATATTTTAACGAAGTTTGTCAGAATGACGCTCTGAAAAATCAGCAAACATTGATTTTCATCAGCAGTTCTGCATAACTCTCAGTAAGAGAAATAACTCTCATTTCTCATTTCATAAAAGTTGTTTGTCTCCGCTATTTATTTGGGGGTTTTGTTTGTTCTTTCTTTTTGCACCATTTCAGAGGTGCAGCATTGCCACTGGGTCCTACTGCTCACAGGAGCCTTTCCCAGAATGTTGACCTAAGACATTTTTCGTCATCCCACTGTGAGAAAAGGAGAAATCTTGTTCGTCTGCATATCGAGTGTGCCCAACATCGCATAGCCTCTTTCTTAAATGGATCATGCTTCTCCAAATCATGTATTCTCTCCTGTCCAACTTCCCAAAAAGTGTTCAAACCCTTCTCTGTTGTAGTGCACATGAATCTTTATCCCATTTACAGCTTAGATTAATACATTAAGATTTGAGACGTATTTTCTTCCTGAGTTAACAGTACCTGCACACTTCCCTTTACTACCTCTCTACACTTAATTTAGCCAGTTCCTCTCACAGTTTTTACTCTAGCCTCCTCTGCCTATTTTATGGCCCAGGCAGCCTTATTCTCCATGTTTTCCTCGTGCTACAAACTACTTTTCTCCCACATATTTACTCTAGCTTTTTTTAAAAAAAAATTATACTTATTTGGGAAATTCTCTAATAAATTGAATCCCAAGTGCAGTCTTAAAGTCCTTGTATTCTAGTAAGTGCTACGAATTCTTAAAACACAGCAAAGGTCCTAAGACACCTGAAAACTTCAATATGCTGCAAAACTAACATTAAGGGTATATATGACCAACCAAATAGTCATGTTGTAATAGCTATGTTTTAAATCTACTTTGACTACAGGTCTTTTTGTGCTCTTATAATGTGGTTACTGTTACTGGGGCTAACTAAAGCTTTTAAGAATTTACAGAATAACTGAAATTATGTCTTGTGTGCTTTCCAAATGCCAGCCTGCCTGTTCAATTCAACAGAGCTCATCACAAAGCTAGAGTAAAAAATTCCTTGCTATATTTTCTCATCCTGGTATATGACGGTATTTGCTTCTTGCGAAAGAAAAAAATCCCTCACTGTATTTTCTCATCATAGTCTACAGCAGTATTTACTTTGTCTAGAATTTTTGAAGGAAGAAAAACTTGCAAAATTATAACTCAGATTGCATGAGACTGCATACTAAATGTAAACCACAGAGGCAGCTGTAGCAGACTGAAATTATGTCCAGGAATACAAAAGAAAATGGAAAATCCTGAAAAAGAGTAATCTATAAAGTTGAAAATAGGCTGAGATTGAGAAAAGTCACATTGCTTGAAATCCCTGAAGGCAGAGACACAGAAGGCATTTTATAAAAATAGATTATTAAGGTGCTGAGGATAGACAATTTTACTTCCTTCTGGAAGAGATCACAAGAAATAAAATAACTAATAATGAAACAACATTTTTCACTCAGAAAACCAGTATTTTCTGAGCTCATTTCAGAGAAGCAAGTAATTATACGCCTCATACACAAGAATTAAGAGATAATGCCAGGTAATATAAAAATAAGCGATATACAAGATGTGCAGTGGCATCAGATCTAGAAGCTGATAAAATAGGTGTTAAACACTCCAGTATATTTTATCTTAATTAAAAAGTGAAACTACAAGTGCCTCTGATATTCAGTTATGTGCATTAGCTGGGTGGAAAGAGAAGATAGGTTTTGGAAGTGTAGCCACTGACAAAGCACTGGTGGGTGACCTTCAAAGAGTAAAAATGCTCCCCTTCCCCCTGCTCGGATGGGCACACCATCTCCAAGTATTCCAGACACCGCTAACACCCTGGGGTCCTGCACGCAATATCAAGTGCTTCCTGGCAATCTGTACTAACGGTATGACATTAAACTGGAACAGTGAACTTTAATCTAGACTGCTCAGTGCAGGGAAAAAAGCAAAAGATTTCAATTTTTTTCTCTAAATCTTTAAATTGGTTTAATGACATTAACATATTTATAATGGGGTTTTTTGTGATTTAGCTAACCTGATACAATTTTACCAGATGCTAAAGTCTATATTAATCCTCATTTAAATCATTAAAGTTTTGTTTCAAGTTATAAAATCTAAAATGATTCTTTATTTCACAAAAAATGTAGTCATAACACATTCCTCCAGCATAGGAATTTTTAATATAAAACTTTATGATGTGTAACAGAATTGGATTTCAATATAGATTCTCAATACTCAGAAAAGCAAAAGAAGGGCATCATAACGTGTACTCATGTCACTCTCACAGCTGTTATTTCTACTTACAAGACAAGCTGCTCCAGTCATGAGAACAACTAAAATCTTTCTGATGAGTCTATGCTGCAAGAATGTCCACCCAAGTATAACAGCCATTCACTCAGAATGCCAAAATCAAGACAATAAAGCCAAAACGGTGAGTGACTTACCCCATTTAAAGGAAATGTTTTCCATCCTAGTTCTCCGAGGGCAGCTGTAGTATCAAGTAACACAACTGAAAATGGAAAAAGAAATGGTATGTTTGTGGTATTGCTTGGTTTAGACATACACAACGTAGTAAAGTATTGAACTGGTATGGACTGAACGTGCTATACTAGCCAGGTACATCTGCATAAAACTATTTTAACAATTAAAATATTAGAGTAGGAATATCCAGTATCTAAACATATAGGCTTTCACGGCTTGCATTTCATTATCAAATGTCTTAGAAGACATAACTCATACACAGTTAAATACATACAGGGTAAATCTTTTGCAGAAATTATTGTCAAATCACTATATGCTACCGATGCTTAATCATTAAACGGTGCCTGAGCAAGCACGCAAATTTCTGCAATCCCTTGCCTGGAAATCTAGAAAGCCTGCACATGGACTTAAGCATTAAAGCTAAAAAAATAAACAGATTTTCAAAAGTAAGATGCTTTAAAAAAACCCCATACACTTCCCAGAAATAAAGTTATACAATATATATATTGTATAATTCCGAAAAAACACAGACTAACTTTAGGGTTGATATTTTAGGTATAACATCACAGTGCTGAAAGCTCCTACATATATTTTCCACCACTTCTGTCATACTCATCGTGGTTTTTTTAATATATGACAGCATGTGTGTTCTTGTATTTTACAAAATGCTTATTATTTTAATATGTTAAATTACATTAGCCTCATTCTTCTCTTCCTTTCAGTAATAATGCAAAAATTATACAGAACACAGCTCATAGTGACATGAAAACTAAATATTTAGTACATAAGACATTGTACCTACATGTACTACTGCCCTCTAATGGAACTGTTTCATCTGACCCTCTAGTTTAAGAAATGTAAATTAAGATTTAAACATAAAATTAAGTATTGCATAGGGCAGTTTATTTTAATTATAAAGTTGCTGTGTTTGGAACACTCAGTTCCTCCTTACAGCCCACAAATTCCAGTTCTTCTTTAGGTGGTTAAATGACAGAGAAAAATGAAGCTATCACATCTCTCTCCATACATCTGGGAGTTTTATGCTGTTACGCAGTATATTCCACCTTTTATCTGTTCAAATAATCAATGTTCAGCTGTCAATAACGTGCTTCTGTAAAGCAGTACAGCAGCAGTAGCAGAAGCCAGACACCATGGGATTTTCCCTTATGGAAAAGGCACACTGGTAAGGGAAGTCACCGATTTACTAGAGGAAACGCCACCGAGCATCTTCCCTTGTCTTTCGTATCAGTGACAATTAGAGTTCCTCTATATGTGAATGCATGTTGACTTCTAACCTGAAACTGAAATGGTCTTATCAGTCAATTTACAGTCAGGTAACAAGCTCAACATTAACCAAATAAAAGTTTAATGATTTATTTGGAGAAACTAATGACATTTTAAAAAGAATATTCAACGAAGGAGAGTATTCTGCTCCCCAGTTCTTCACCACTTCTCCAGTTTATGAAGCTTTGTGAATAACTTGAAGATTATTTTCATTATCTATACACTTTTTCAAAAGCCCTATTTTACTTCCAAAAAATGGAATCACTACCCTACTGAGACTATTGCTGCCTTATGCTTACTTAAAAAGCTGTGATTTACAGCTGTCATCGTATTTCCCATTTGAATCAGGCTACCGTATTCTTGTTGAAGAGTCAGAAAAGTGTCTTCCCATGTGGCCTGTGATGAAGCAGCTGCCTGTGTAAACCTTCAAGTTATAAAGTACTGCAGATCTGTCACCTCCAAAAAATTTAAGCCACTGGGTTTAGATATTTCCATTTCACAGGGAAGACCAAATGCTCAGCTGGTTTCAGGATATATTTCGGTTCATCTTAGGAGTTTGTTTTCTTCTCTCCATCTCTCCTCCACTCCTCTCTCCACCCAGAAAATGTGGACTATTTGTAAATGTACTTGGTTTTCAGCTGAGGTTATATCTTGCTGCTTAGCAAGTGCCATTCTGATGACATTTTAATTTTTTAATACAGAATTAAACAAATAATCAAATAAACCCCATTATACGTTATTGCTAAAGCTATGGATCTGCAGGCAGAAATGAATTCTTTCTACAAACAGGACTGTGGCTTGAAGTGTCATTACAGTTTTACAGTTTTTGTGTTAGCAGGACCATGATTTAATAAACATCATCCAGGTATTAAAAACTAATACTTCCATGGAACAAGCCCCAAAATACAGGAAGGAAAACTAATTCATTTCTTCAGTGGAGCCTGAATTAATTAATTCCTTGCCTGAATTAATCTACTACTTGAAAGCTCAAAGCTATACATTAAAAAATTAAATACTAGAGTAAATTCATCACTGAAAATATGCGGTTTAAATTTAGTTGAACCATGATCTAATAATATTTCTTCTATACATTTACCAAATTATCCCCATCAAATAACTGAGTTTTGTTAAAATACAGTTTTTGATACACTTTACATACCAAGCCTCTTGTACGCTCACATATGCTCACCTATAGCCACCAAATGTTAGAACCTCCAACTGAAGAATTCAGACAACCAGACAACTACTAACTAGACTTAAAATACTACCACCTTCAGAGTCAGAAATGAGAATCATAAAAATTAAAATACTTTTTCCAATAGCACTTGTATTACAAGACATAAAATAATTATCAATCAAAAATGTGCAAATACTGACAGAGCAAGTAAACATTATGGCAAAGAAATACAAACCCCAGGAAAGTGGTGAAACCAGCAGGGCCAGCTATATAAAATGAGGACACAGATAAAGTAATAAAATCCTCACACACTTCAGTGATTTGGAGATATCTACATGATTGACTTCAGTGTGGGACAGAGATACCCAAGCTATCTTTAAATGAGGTAATTAAGAAGCAGTCTATCCCCAGCAGCACAGACCTGATGGCAGACAAATTTGCACTGCCAAGAAGCTTCCAACTCTGAGCTCCTTGGCAGAAAATTCACTCTGCCAAAGAAATCCAGACTAAGAAGAATGCCCGCATGTGTACATCTGAATTACATGTAGGAATGAATGTTTCTCCTCTGACCGCAGAATAGCGAAAGTTTCAAAAGAATTGGAAATTCACACGCAAAGAGACTAAAAAGAGATGGTGGACACTACACATATGATGCTTAAAACGAGAAAATTCCCTTAAAAAGTTAATGGGTCCAGGAAGCTACACTTACTGACCCTTGTCCCTACGTTTACTTATTTATAGTCCTTTATATGCCATAAAAAGCCCCATACCTCTTAAATGAGCCTTCACGTAAGTGGCCATTATGGGGAAGCCATTAGCTGCCAGCATAAGCAAAAGTGTGTGTCTGGAACTACTGCAGTTAATATTTATGAAAAAAACTATAAATAAATTGGTTGCGACTAAGCAATGTTATTGACATTTCTGATACCCAACCTCCACTTGTAGCAGCCACTTTTCTGAGGTGAGATAGAGTATAAAACTTGCAAAGTGAACAAGAGTGAAAGAGTGTAGGTCTCCCATCACCAAGTCATGTCATGATTGAAAACGAACACAGAGATCCTTTAAAATATCTCTTTGGATAAAAAAGAACTTAGATCTAGCACTTGCACATCCTTCCTTAACTGAACTACGGATACTGTCACTTGCCCAACAACAATACAAATATACAGCTGTAATTCTATTGTGTTAGTTAACTGCACAGTTCATACTTAGAATTTAAAATTGTTTAGCTTTGTTTTTCAGTGCACACTTTAATAGATATTACATTATTATAACTCATTATGCGCTACTGAGCTGCAGTTTCTTTTTTTTTTTTATATATATATCTTACACTGCTATTATTAGACTTTACAACTGAAATTAATCTTTTCAGAGGTTTCGCCTGGTCCTGAGGGAACTTTTTTATTTAAAATTATGATGAGCAGAACTCTGAGGACTGGCACTGTGGAATTTTAATTCTAATTCCAAAATACTGTTCTGAAGATGAACTCTACAGTCTACAATGAACAAGCCTTCCAAACATTCATTTCACCGGTTTCTTTTTTCTTTATGCATCTCCAGACAGCCTGACCTAACAGTTTTAAATGAATAACGGATTTTGGCCAACTTCATACTCCAACATCAGATAGGCCACCAGATCACCCAGCCTCATCTCCCACTCATTGTGGACTAATACATTTCACTGTTACCTCTACAGTGGATAAGCCAAAGCCAAAGATTTGCAAAGAAAACAGAACGGCAGACATTCATTTCTTAAGACACCACTAGTAACTCAGGGAGCTGCAGAAAAATACCAGTGGGGAAAAACCCCATGAAAAAATGCCAAAGCTCAGAAGACGACGACTTGGCCAGACCGCAGTCCAGGTGGCTCCCACCACATCCCACCCAGCTAACGCTGGGCTGGCAGGGACTCGCCAGTGCCTGCGCTGGGAGCAGGGAGCACTTGCTGCCAGGCTGGGCAGCGCGTCGGCCCCATTTATCTGCTCCGCAGCTCAGCCAGCAATCGCACACCACAGCCTCGGGAGCTATGGATGCCCTGTGTGTGGAATCTCTCATCTGCACTGGCTAAAAGATACCCAAACAACAGATGGAAGTTTCAGTACCTTCCACAAGGGTAGGCAGTCATCACAGATGTCACCCAGAAAGAGGCGAAGCTGGCACCTTTTTTTTTTTTTTTTTTCTCTGAGAACTTATTAACTGCAATCAGTTTATATTTACAGGACAAACACACTGAGCTTCTAAAGTCTCTCACTCCCAGCCCTCAAGAGAGTTGCTGCTCTCTTCTGACGTGTGTGCACTTTTTTCCCAGGTTTTATAGTCTGTTTCACTTTTAAAAATAGGATAACCTGCAGTATTCTGAACTCATTCCTTCTAAACAATACACATTAAGATAAAGAACCATGCTTGTTTTTATAACCTGTTTGTATATCCAAGGTCACATTAGCTTACTTTTTACTGCAGCACTGCACTTATAGGCAGTTATTATTCTATCAAGATCACTGTCCTTTACAGAATCACTCCTTTTCATCATTATTTTCCAGTATGGGTTGCATTTTTGTTCTTGGATGTACAAAGATCAATTTGTTTATATTAAAACAAGTTTTACTTTTAAGAGCTGAACTTTACTAAGTGATGAAGGCTGTTCCCTGTCTGCAAATTGTCTTTCTTTACTTACTACTCTTTTGTCAGCTATAGATTTTCTACTTATTTCCATGTTACCAATGAAAAATGTAGACCAGTTAGAATTTTGAATGTGTAAGGAGTATCTCAAATTCTGTGATTTAACAGAGTCCTTAAAGATTAAAAATCCTAAAGAAACCTTAAAGTTTCTTTAGATGTCAGTTTGTAAAAATCCATTTACTAAAAAATGTTGTAAGTTTTTTACTGTCAGAACACTTTGTAATATTTTTGTCATACTTTACAAAGTCTAAACATATTACATCTGTGGCTTGTCTTCTTGAGGAAGACAGAAAGAAGGGGGAGATATGCAATATGCTAGTTACCTTTGGCAATTAAAGTGTCATCAGTTGGGAAAAATTATTTAAATGCTTGGGGTTTTTGACCAGGCTTGTTTTTCATAAAACAAATGAACCGTCATTCATTATATATGTATCAATTCAATAATTTTCCAGTATTTCCATTATTTTGCATGCAACAGCTATCTGGTTTAGGCAAGATTAATGAGCTGCAGTAATAAAGGATGAGAAGCACCTGTCTAGTAGCAATTCTGCCGGGAAAGTACATAGGGGTCATAGCAAATCATATAGTAAACAAAGTATGGACAACGCTCTTTGAGCTAAACAGGATTATAGCCAGCAAAATGCATAAAGTAATCCCTCCCCCCTCTTCAGCGCTTACAAGCCTCTAGCAGCAGTGCTGTGTCTGGTTTTCAGTGCCTCACTTCCAAAAATCCCTGGCTCACTTGCAAAGGCACCACAGGAGAGCAAGGGGAACGAAGGGATCTCTAGAAAGGCCGTGCTCTGGAAGGTCCGAGTGCACTGGAGTCATTTAGCTGGGAGGTTAAATTAGGACTATCCACTAACAGTCTTCTAGTGTGCGAACGGGTGTTTAAACCAGAAGAAAATAATCTGTTCTCTGTGTTAATGGTCAAAAAGGAAGAAGGGATTTAAATGACAGTAAAAATAGTTTTATGTTAAGACTTCAGGAAAAATTGTACTACCCCTACAGTTGTAAAGAAGAGGGATAGCTGTGACTAATTGGAAAGCTGGGGAATCTCCACTATAGGAGGCTTTTAAGACACCTTAAACACTGTCAGACCTGGTTTCTACATAATCTCATGTTGCCTTGGGGCAGAGGGGAGGGAGCTAAATGACTTCTTAAATCCTCTCCAATGCTGTGATTTTTATAAAAATCTAGTTACCTGGTTAATGGTGCTTTCCTTTTCTTTTCAAACCAGTACTCTAACACCTACGCTCTTCCAATATTCTTGAATTCCCCGAGTCCCCAAACTCATTAAATTTACCATCAGTAGCCCAGAGATCTCCTTAGCCAATTCTTTCAGGACTCTTGGAAAGAACTATTTATGCCAGATGGGGAGTACTTCATATTCTTCATGTTACACGAATAAATTACTAATTTCTAATTTTCTCAATTCTGAACACCTTATTTTCTGCATCTTTCTAAAAATAGTTCAATACTATGCACACAAACATTTTTATTCATAATACAATAGAGAAATTCCCATTTTCTAGAGTGTTGTGAGACTTGGGCTTTTACCTAACACACTTAGCTTCTATTTTCAATTTTCTACACTTCATGTTTTGTAACGTGTATTGATTTCCCCATATATCCTCTCTTTTCCATTAATTATTACAAGTGTATATATACTTCTAGTTTCTGCTTTCATGTTACCTCTAATGTAGGTTGAGCTGTTATCCAAAAATGGCCTTTTTTATTGAACACCGATTTCCCAATGACAGATTTTAAAAAGGAATGTTCACTTCCACCTTTTTCATTTTCACATTTGCCCACTCACACTAACACACAATCAGAATTCTCCTCTAACGAATGAGAACCAGTCAGAATAATCTCAGTCATGATAAATCCACATCCTCAGTCCCAAGAAGTTTGCAACATTATTAGACTGGGTGCAGTATTTTTTGTGTTGGATAACTGCCTGGCTTTAACTTCGTAGTATTTTACTCCCAGTTACATGAGGCTTCCAGTAAGCACCTTCATAAACTAATTCCCCCACAGCACCATTTTTCTTTCTATACATTACATACAGATGCTTAAGGAATAATTTACCCTGTTTTCTAATATGATTCATTATCTGTTTCAATCTTACTGTTGCCTACCACTACCTGGATAGATATAATTTCAAATCCTATGGCTCTGAGCTAAGATTAAAACAAACAGTGGTTCTTTTGCATAAAATGCCACTACCCACCTTTCTTATTCAGCCTTTTTATTTCCTGGAGAACCATATTACCTATTTCTAGTAAGATCATTTTTTAAATGAAATTAAAATTTATGCTCTTTGCTATATCATTTTATGCTTTCCTACCCTTTCATAGTGCTCCTGCTATTTCAGAGCCAATATAATTATCCTTTCCGTACCTTAAATGCAAACATGCATGCTCTCCTGAGAGTGCAAGGCTGCTGTAATCCTACTGCTCCATCTCTCACCGGAATATAAGCCAACATTTTCATACCAAAAGCTTCAGTTTTACATTAGCCTTTTTCACATTGCCTTTCTTCCATTCTCACTTGAAAAATCAACATGAATCCGTTTATTCTCATGTTGTATTATTATTAGCATTGCTGACCACTGCAGACCCCTCAGTTAACATCAGAGTAACCTCACTGGATTAAGTGTTAAACAGAAAAAGCAAGAGGAAGCTCTTATTTATTCTCTTCTTGTGCTTTTTTTAGGGGGGGTTGGCTTTTATTGAATTTGGATTATGAAATGCCTATTTGTATGTGACTGTACCATGTAAATAAGCAAGATAAGTAAACCAAATGTTGTACTATGTTCTTGCTACCTAGAATTATAAGACACCACACGGAGAGAGCTGATTCATGTAATTATTTAAAATGAAAGAGTAATTCTTGCACCTACTGAGAGAACTGATGGAGGCAGGGGCAACTGATTCTAGCTGTATCTTCAGCACTGTTATGCCATATACTGTCAAACCATCGAAGCTAGTGAGATGGAAGTAGCAATTAATGGAACCTTGGAATAGTATGACATTTCATTTGAACAATTAAGTGGATAAGACATATTGAAGACCAACACTTTGGTCTTCAATATGTCATTACAGAGCCTTTTGCAAGCTTATGTGTTCCCTTCTGTTTGCAATTCATTTGCCAAGTATTTAGTTTTTCAACTCCATATACTTTTCAGCAATCGGTTTATGAAGGTAAAGGAAAGAAAGAAGACACCTGCTTCACAAACCATTTGGATTTTTATATTCATTATTCATGCTACGCAATTGATCCCCAATTGTATCATCATGTTACTTTAGAAGAACAAGTCATGAACATCATATATGATTATATCTGTGGAATGGGAAGTTATACGGACATCCACTGAACTTACATTTGCATGAACAAAAAAGCACTTTTACAATCATAACAAGGCATGTAGCCATGGTAGGATGAAAAAACCCTCACACTCTAAACAAATACTCCAATGTGCATTTCAGCATCTCCAAAGTCTCTATTTAAAAAGTCAAATCTAAATTAAACCCAGCAATACCTGAGACTTAAAATTCTACGAATAGGCTTAATTAATTTCATGACTCCTACAGCACCAAGGGATTAAGGTATTTGTGCTTTGCCAGCATCTTCTGAGACTGTAAACGGTCTACTTCATGTCTAAACTTTCTGTATCTAGAAATGACTGTTGAAATTATCACTGTAAATTTTGATGGATGGTCATAAGAGTCAGCCTTCCTGGACGAAGCCTTGGGCTTTCATATTCAGGGAACAATAGACACCAGTCCTTACATGTTACTTTCACACTAAGACCATAATTAGAACATACAGTCAACTAGTTGCTTATTGCATTTACTGTGGCTTATTTTTAGTGTTGTTAACACGTACTTTTCTAAAAGCAGGGCAGCTGATTTAAAAAAAGTAGCAAGTCTATGTCCACAGGCTGTCTGTCAAGCTTTAACTTTAGGGTTTAAAGTATCCAACCACAAACATTTCTTAAATTAACAAGAGCATTTTTACTTCCTTCTTAATGCCAATTTATTGTAAAATAAGCAATTGCAATGCTTTAAACTCCTATCAAAATGCTCTGATAAGCAATTAGTATCAATTACAATTTATAACCTGGACACAGCCCACTGAACATACCTGTATCTTATCACACCTCTGCTTCAAGGTTGATGCAGGTAGGTATCGACATGATCATACTTATCATTTTTTACTTTTAGGATCAGAAAATACTTGAAATATTGGAAAAATTTAAATATCTATTTTATAAAATTGGAGCTTGAGACATAGTAAGATTTAAAAAAAAAAAAAAAAAGTGACAGACTTCTTTTCAGGCAACAAGAATCCTTGCAACCAAAAGAAAGAACAGTAAAATTTTATGTTCTTGTTTTTCCATTATTTTTGTACCCGCATTAAACATATTTAGAATAGTGATAAAATACTTAACAAAAACAACAACAAACAAAACCAAAACAAACTGACAAACAAATCAACAAAATAGAAAACCTGGTTAATTCTGAAAATTGGTCAATTATGCTCAGACACTTTCATTTAAATAAAGTTTTTTTATGTTAAGACATCCTGCAACACACTGAGTTCACTCCTTAAGTAGTCGCAGTACAATTAAAATAGAGACTTTGGCCAACTTAGCCTTTACAACTATTTAAGCCAAGGTATGAAATTAGTAGCAGCTTTCTGTACAAAGTATGTATCTTGCAAAACATTTTTCTAGTGTACAAAAAAGAATAATCAGGTGAATGAAGGAAAGAGAAATGACCTTTACTGCTGTTTTACACAGAACTGAGAAAAGGCTCCCTGCATAATGACCGACAGCAGCAGCTCCTTGGTGTTAAGTGCAACTAGAGATTCTCCTACCTCCACACCAATGCAACCATCCATGCTTTAATGCTGTTTCTGCACATGCGTATACGACCACTCTGATGGTGAACATCTCTCTGAAACAACTTATGAAAGACAGAAGTCTTTAAATGTTTTTTTCTACTAGGATAACACATTGATTTTCTTTTTTTCAATATCAAAGCGCTGCCTTACCACACAACTTTAATCCCTGTTCATAATACAGACAAATGTTCCAAAGAAAGAGGAGAAATTAAACAATTTATCAGTCACAGGCATGTAACACCCATCAGTAAAAGATACAGCCTTTCCCAGGAAGGCAGGTTCCATATTTCATTTCATGAATACCAAGTGGAGCCTTGGGAATCAACCCAATACATTCAGCGGCACCAAACGAACCAAGCATGTAGAAAATGTATCTGTCAGACCAGAAATACATGACAATTTCTGCACCAAAATCTTTCTGGGTTGATAGATATAATCCCAAATTCTACACAGATAGATCTTAACTACATATTCTACCGCTTAGCAGGTTGTTTTGTGCTAAGACAACCATAAACATTATGTATTTTGAAGTCTAATGCAAGTCCTTGCTTCTCCAATGTGAGTTTTATTCACAAGCACACACACACAAAAAAAAAAAAAAAATTATTGCGGTAAAAAGCATATTCACATCTAAAAGAAATTAGTTTACTTCAGAAACATGAACCCCCACATTTTCCTCAGGTAACTGTGGGATGTCCTACCTCTCCTAGCCTAGAACACAGGTTTTTCCCCACAAGCAGCATCGAAGTGATTTCAAAGTGATTTCATTGAACACTGCACTTCCAAACAGGGGGGTGAGACAAGAGGAGGTTTTCAAATCCACAGCTCAGGCAGAAGGAATGAATTCCTACAATTTTCAGGCATCAGAAGGGGCTGAGCACTGCAAAGTCAGCCCTCCAGGACAGGTGGTGTACACAGAACTGAAGAGTAAGTCCTGGTAGGTAGAAGCAGACTGCTCTGCTTCAGTGGATTCCTCAGAAAGAATGAGATGGGGGGGGGGGGGGGGGGGGAAGCGAATTTAGGTACCAAGGAAACAGTGTGTTCTTAAGCACTGACTCAGCTTTCATTTATAAGATATTCCATTTCAGCGGGAATTGCTGTTAAAATGAAGTGAGATAAATTAATGCTGTTCACAGGTCCAGAAAATGACACCAGAGCTGGTTTAAGTCACATCATTGTATTATTTCCCTAAGCTTTTGGTTTCACGTGTGAGATACAATGAGGGCAAGAGCGAACGCTGATAAAAACAGTAGTCACAAAATCATGATAGGAGTCTAGCTGCCCTATGTAATAATTGCCATTCTGACTTGAAAAAGCTAATTGATATTCAATTCACCATCAAGCTTATATCAACAGTAGATTATTGGGTAGATTTTTCTAAATGAGCATGAAAACCTGGCAATTTTGTCAACTCTGTTTATTAACCTGAGTATATCTTCATTAGGGAAATTAGAAACAAGTGAAATTCAGACAAATGGATTTATCTTTCCTTGCACTGGTAAAGTACGAATGACTTTTGTGTTGAAGTCAATCCTATTAGATTGGGACTCGGTTTGTGGAGTCGTGATGCTAGATTTGATATTCTCCACTTTGCTGTTAACCTTTCCTATTCTGCATTCTTACGAGCATTTGCTTTTATGCCTTTTACCGTACTATTTTTTCTAAGCGGTGATAAAATGAACAAGAAGTTTATATGACAACATCCAAAAATAACTTTTGGAAAAGTATAATAACACTTGTGCGTAACTGTCAGTCAGACTAGTTATGAAGTTAATGATCCCATAGCTATTTCTCCCGTATTTTGCATTTCTTGGGATTTCCACTTCAAGGGGGAAGGAAACTTCCCACAGTTCACGGGGATAATCAAACCCGCCCTCGGTACGCATTGTGTCTTACACTGCACTGATCCAAAGACGTAGCCTATTAGTGAAGTAGGAAATGGTATTGCAAGGGTTTGTTGCCTTTGCATAACCGGGCAGGTTAATTCAGAGGTACCTTTCAAGCTGGTCATCTGTCTCTTTTCAAGTGGAGTTAGAACCAAAATCTACACACACCTTTTCCACAGCGTCCTTTTAAAGAAAGAAGTTTTGAAGAGAACAGCTGATAAAAGTGACAAATGGGGACTGGGAAGACAGATGGCCACTGCTTCCTCTAGTAGTTACTTAATAACCATAATGAAAAATTAGCTGTTCGGTGACTCCGAGGAACAGAATAGACAGATGTTAGGAGAGGTACCACGGCTGAAGCAACTAAAGCGAGTATGTGCTTGACTGGCAGCACAGCCCCGTGAAGAGCTGTCTGAGAATCTCTAACTCAAGAACTGAGGCAAGGGACTAGGTCAGGTTTTTTGCCAGGACCCTTGAGGGTGCAAGTTCCCACAGGTGCAGAGCATGTTGCTCCAGACCGCTCAGAGCAAGAATCAGGAGTCTGGAACTAACACAGAGGGAAAGCAGACGTGGGAACAACAGTTGGGGATGCTTCAGGCATGAAACACGAAGGCAGGCGATTCTGTTGTGGCGCAGACACATCTACTGAAGCCAAAGACTCTTTACTACTCTGTCTTCTACTGCTTGTGTAGTAGCTTTTTGCTCAGCGTAACTTCTTAACTCCAGGAGCTAAATAAGAGTTTACCTATGTTCAGACCATATTTTTACATCATAAAATGAAACGGGGTCATTCCTGTTTTGTAGGCATAAAAGCTATAATACAGAAAGCAGAGAGTTCCTACAGCCCATAAATGTCAGATTTTGACTACCCTGCTTTCCCAAGCCAACCATAATGCTAACGGTACCTGTATGAAGTGGTACAGAGGGTGGAAAAGCATAGCTGTTCAACCCCCATCTGTTGCATTGTTGCAGTCTGAACCCAGAATTTATCTCCAAGTCTTATACATGAACCTCCAGAAGTGACAGGACGTTATTATCCTCACCCGTTACAGATCTACGCCAATGCCATATAAATAGGATATAGTTAGCATTTCATACTCAAATAAAAAAGCCATGCTTCCTGATCTCCCAATGACCTAAGAAAGCAAGCGACATACAATGGATAGGGGCGAGCTATCAAGCCTTGATTTTTACTTTTTCTGCTTGTTAAAGGTGATGTAATTAGTAATGATTTTAGCTGTCAGCAGGTAAGGCAAGTGATCAGGAGAGCCACAAGCTGTGGGCATATCAAAGCAGAAGCAGTCATGACTTTCAAAGGTGTCAGTGCTCTCAGGCAAAGTTTTTTATCCTTTGCTTCCTGAAGTGGCATCTTATTTCCTTGATAAGTTATCTAGTTTAGAAGTGAAATACCATAGTTGGCCTTACTGCTATAGTCTGAATGTGACCATGATGTGCAGAAAAAGAGTTCAGCAGAACTCATATGAAACAAGCATTCCAGGAAGGAACACAAAGGCAACTCACAAACCATGAGATTAACATTTGGCTTTATTAAATGTTTACCTTTTATTAATGCAGACCCTCAAAAATATACCAAAGTAAATGGAACTCATCAGCAAGAAGAGTTGTTCCACTCACAACAAATATTCCCAGAGATATCCTAGGTTTATATTCATGATAATAAAATGTTTCTTATCTCTTTTGATTAAATATCCACACAGCTGGTCAGTTTAATGTTTTTCAGCTTTGTAATTCTCTCTTTCATTGAGTCAGCCTGTCACTTTTTCCACTAGCTCTTCATTTATAATTTATGGTGTCAAGCACCAAGCTTTCACAGCATGAACATTTTACAGGCGCTAGGTCAGGTTGTCAAGCTGAAGTACATACTAATAATCGGTAGCTTTGAAAATCTTGGTCTCTTTACCTACAGTGGAACATCAGCTCAATTGTTTTTACAAAATAATCAAGTTTGCAATACTTTCAATGTATCAACAAATAAATATACAACATTCTGTCTTTTACTTGACAGGAAATAAGTTCTGACTATCTAACCGAAGATCAAATTGCTTTAAAAAACTGGACAGCATGGAGTACTCACCTCTACTCTATACAGACTTTGAGCTTTGAGTGATATACTGTTAATGCACCTACATGGAGATTAAAACTTCAAAGATAACTGAAGAGCATAAAATACATCTGAGAATGCCATTCTTCATGTAGTAAGCTGTTATGCTTGATCCGTTGAATAGTTGGTCTCATATTCAACAGTACATAGGTATGGTCTGTTTTTCTTTGTGACTATATGATCATCTAACTGGACAAAACAAACTTTTTTCCTGATTTGACACCAAGAAGAGAAAGTAAAAAAGACTGCTTTTCCTTATTATTTTGAAGAGTTTTTTTCAAATTTTCTACAGTTCAAGATGTAATCTGGATATGATGCAGGGAAACATATTTTTCAGTACATCTCTTCCTGGTCCACAGCTCTTTAAATGCCAGGAAAAAAAAGGAAAAAAAAAAAAAAAAAAAAAAAAAAAAAAGAGTCAAAACCTGACAGCATAGTACTAATACTTTTTAAAAAATAATTAAACAAAAAACCTTCCTGCTAAAACAGTGCAAAGTAGAAACAGTCACTTCTGATATGACTGAAAGTAGTCTTTTTGGTAACGTGGTTGTCACGTGTAACACACATGAAGGTGGAAAGCATTTGTGGGACTTCCACTGACGTGCAATGCGGATGTCTTGGGCAGGCTGATTTGGCAGGGACAGCCCTGCATCGCTACTGCTGGAAGTGCGGTAGCACTGGGTGACTTACTTAATTCAAAGCACTGCTTTGAAGGGCTACTTGAGACTTAAGTGCCTGTTACACAAGCCAGTGATGCAAGAGGAATGTCACTATGGATCGCCGGAGCACTGCCAAGGGGCTTTGAAGGCAATGCCAAATACAGGCTGTATAATACTACATCCATGCTGCAGAATATGGGAACCTTTATAGTTGAATGAGTATCACAAAGGTAATTTTTGCATTAAAATTTGCTTTATAACATTTTCCTTCAACATTCTGTCTGAAATGTTTGAGCCCAGAAAATGTGAGAAGGGGAGAAACAGCATCACAATTGTGGAGATGAATTACCCTATTAAAGGAATAATAGGGAATAATTTAAAAATTATTCTTTGCTCCTATCTGAAGACTACAATATAATGAAAATGTTCAATTTGTTTGGGAAGGCTATCCAGTATATCATAGAATTATGGAACTACAGAATGGTTTGGGTTGGAAGGGACCTCTGCAGATGATCTAGTCCAATGCCCCTGCCATGGGCAGGTACATCTTGAACGAGAGCAGGTTGCTCAGAGCCCTGTCTGACCTGGCCTTAAACACTTCCAACAATGGGACATCCACAGCTTCCCTGGGCAACCTGTTCCAGTGTCTCAACACCCTCATCATAAACAGTGACTTCCTTATATCCAATCTATACCCACCCTCTTTCAATTTACCCATCACCCCTTGTCTGGTCACTACAGGCTCTGGTAAAACATCTTTCTCCGTCTTTCTTAAAAGCTCTCTTTATGTATCAAAAAGCTGCAGTCAGGTCTCCCTGAAGCCTTCTCTTGCCCAGGCTGAACAACCCCAACTCTCTCAGCCTTTGTTCACAGGACAGGCATTCCAGCCCTCGGACCATTTTCATGCCCCTCCTCTGGACCCGCTCTAACAGTTCCACGTCTTTCTTGTGCTGGGGGCCCCAGCACTGAACATAGTACTCCAGGTGGGAGTCTCATGAGAGCAGAGCAGAAGCAAAGCATCACCTCCCTCAGCCTGCTGGCCACACTGCTTTCTATGCAGCCCAGGATACGGTTCTCTTTCTGGGCAGCAAGCACATATTGCCAGCTCAGGTACGATTTTTCATTCACCAATATCCCCAGGTCCTTCTCCACAGGGCTGCTCTCAATGCATCCATACCCCAGTCTGTATTAATATTGGAGCTTGTCCCAGCCCAGGTGTAGGACCTTGCACTTGGCCTTGTTGTTTCATGAAGTTCACATTTATCTACATTTCTATGTATCAAGTATATACATCTATGATCTACTGTGAAGTAGTTTTTACCAACAGAACAAAGACCGAGCCTGAAAAATTATTGCTGCCGGTGTACTTCTTCCTAAGAAGGTTTGTTATACATAAGTACTTTGAAAAGCATCTGAAGAATGCAATTTATGGACCTCCTTTAGGAAATTCTGTAGCTCATACAGACCCCCTCCTTTAAAAGCCCAGCACACGCAGTTCCATAGAAGTCTTTTGTTTTCACCTTTCATTGAAGATTTTACCAGATGTAATTAAAGCACAGAGGAAACTTTGTCATGGAGTAACCTACAAGAAATATTATCCACACACGTTTTTAAATTCTGCTAATGAAGCCTTCCAAGACTGCCTATTTTGCTATTCTAGTTTCCTTTAAAAAAAACACGCTATAGCATGGTTACATGCCTGCTTACTGGTGTGGGGAAGGGTAGAACCTAAACCAGTTTCCTCCTCTTCCAACTCCTCTTACGGAGTGGGAGCCCTCCATGTCAGTGGGCTGTTTTCCTGCAGTGCCTCTACAGCACCAGCTGCCCTAGAAGTCACCGCCAAGAGAGATGGGAGAAGAACCAGTTAGTCCTCCCGCACCCAGATTTTCCGCAATCCAGGTGTCAGGCATCTTACAGAGCAGGTAATTCAGTGGCTTTGTCTTGCCTAAAAAATGGTCCCTCCCTGATTTCAACGGGTGGCATCTCTATCCACACAGTCAGTCAGAGTCTAGTTGGGATTACAAAGGATTCAGAAGTAAAGCTGGAGAAATACAATAGTGTTAGCTGCAAAAGATGTGAACAGCAAAGTAGCAAGAAGGAAGAAGCCCTGCAGAGAGGCAGCAAATCGATGGTTTGCGGCTAGGCCAGGGCCACCCAGATCAACAAACTTGAAGACCACAGGTCAGTTGGTTAAGGACAGGTATTTTTACCCAAAGTTCAAGTGAGTGCATCTGACAGTTAAGGAAAACCCCAGTGAAAGCTGAATGCTGTGGGAATTGCAGTTTGATGAAGGTGGTTAAGGACCAACAGACTGATGATGCCTACAGAGCAGAGGATGGATTGAGTGGGTGGACTAGAGCAGTCAGACAATGAATTTTAGAAGAGCGTAACATGAATTGATGAGGTTACAAGGAAACACAGTCTTATGGAGATAGTAGAAGAGCTTCAGAGGGTGCAAAGACTGATAGAGGAGTCTGAGGGAGAAATGCCTCAGCCTGAAGACAAACATTTGTATGGGAAGACTTGGTGGAAAGAGAAAGAAAGAGAAAGAAGGGAAGGAGGAAGGAAAAGAAGGGAAGGAGGAAGGAAAAGAAGGGAAGGAGGAAGGAAAAGAAGGGAAGGAGGAAGGAAAAGAAGGGAAGGAGGAAGGAAAAGAAGGGAAGGAGGAAGGAAAAGAAGGGAAGGAGGAAGGAAAAGAAGGGAAGGAGGAAGGAAAAGAAGGGAAGGAGGAAGGAAAAGAAGGGAAGGAGGAAGGAAAAGAAGGGAAGGAGGAAGGAAAAGAAGGGAAGGAGGAAGGAAAAGAAGGGAAGGAGGAAGGAAAAGAAGGGAAGGAGGAAGGAAAAGAAGGGAAGGAGGAAGGAAAAGAAGGGAAGGAGGAAGGAAAAGAAGGGAAGGAGGAAGGAAAAGAAGGGAAGGAGGAAGGAAAAGAAGGGAAGGAGGAAGGAAAAGAAGGGAAGGAGGAAGGAAAAGAAGGGAAGGAGGAAGGAAAAGAAGGGAAGGAGGAAGGAAAAGAAGGGAAGGAGGAAGGAAAAGAAGGGAAGGAGGAAGGAAAAGAAGGGAAGGAGGAAGGAAAAGAAGGGAAGGAGGAAGGAAAAGAAGGGAAGGAGGAAGGAAAAGAAGGGAAGGAGGAAGGAAAAGAAGGGAAGGAGGAAGGAAAAGAAGGGAAGGAGGAAGGAAAAGAAGGGAAGGAGGAAGGAAAAGAAGGGAAGGAGGAAGGAAAAGAAGGGAAGGAGGAAGGAAAAGAAGGGAAGGAGGAAGGAAAAGAAGGGAAGGAGGAAGGAAAAGAAGGGAAGAAAGGAAGAAAAAGAAGGGAAGAAAGGAAGAAAAAGAAGGGAAGAAAGGAAGAAAAAGAAGGGAAGAAAGGAAGAAAAAGAAGGGAAGAAAGGAAGAAAAAGAAGGGAAGAAAGGAAGAAAAAGAAGGGAAGAAAGGAAGAAAAAGAAGGGAAGAAAGGAAGAAAAAGAAGGGAAGAAAGGAAGAAAAAGAAGGGAAGAAAGGAAGAAAAAGAAGGGAAGAAAGGAAGAAAAAGAAGGGAAGAAAGGAAGAAAGAAAGAAAGAAAGAAAGAAAAAAGAAAGAAGGGAAGAAGGAAAGAAAGAAAGACAATGTGTTACACAACAGCAAAAAAAAAAAAATCACAAAGACAGAACTAGGAGTTTAGGAAAATGTCAGTTGGAGACAGTCAGGAAAGGCACTGAATAGTGGTAATGGATAGATGGGCTGTACAGGACAACAATGAACACTGACTCTTAAAAGTAAACGTTTATTATTCTTTGCGCATCAGGAATGGTGTACAAGTTGGAAAGGGGAGGCATCTATCAGCTTTTACACATATTTGCTTTCATTCAGACAACTTGCCGCCAGAATTGTATCTAGAATCCAAAATACATCATCACTAACTGATTTGTCTAAAATGCTAAAACACAGTCTTTCAAAATGCAGCAATTTACACAACATACTAAAACTAAGACAACTGAAGCTGTCTTCCCTTCTCATTTCAGACTGCATGAGAGAAGCCGGTCTTCAAGAAACAAGATTTCATTTTCAGTAACAATAGAGTTATTCTGGAGTAAACAATATCCTCCACAGAGTTAGCATACATTCAATTAAGACTGCTGAATCTAAGAATAGTTTTAGGGCAAACTTTCTTTTTTTATTTGCATGCAATTTTTTTCTGCCTATAAAAAGGATTAGTGAGATTATAATGAGAATTTAATAAGGAATGAGATGGAGAGAATCAAGTGTTAAAATTAAATATTTTAGGGTAAAAAATAAATATATAATTGCATCCCTAGTTAAGAAAGCAACTATAAAGGAAGATAATATCTAAAATTGAAGACAAATTCATTACACAGATTTCATAAACCCACTTTGATCTAAGGTCTCTCTTCTTACAAGAGCTAGCTACCACCATACCTGAGCAATTTGAAATACTGTGCTTATTACTCTCACTTTCCCACCTGTTCAAAATCATTCTCAGACTATGAATATAATACTATCTCATGGCAGGCTTCTCTACCCTCTACATGAATGCAATCAATTACTGTTTAACGTTGTTTCCCACCAACAATAATGAATGCCTTGATCAGAATCTCAGTGTGCTTTTTTGATTGTCCACAGTCCCTTCATTTCCAGCGCTTGCTCTCAATCAGAACAAGTTATTTAAATCTCATACTTAATTTAAAACAGATGAAGGGGGAATTTAAGATGTTTCATTCGTGTAAATGCCAGATTTATAACAATGAATATTATCTTTTATATTGCTATACAGCTTAATTTATTTCATCTAAAAGCAATAAAACAGAGTAAGTACTGAGCGATCCTAATAGCCAAGCAGAATCAAATTATGAAGAAAATGCTGACATCTGAATTATAATGCATTAAGGTAAAATTACAGCTGAATTTGAGGATAATTTCATTCAATTTGACTTTCAGAATGCCGTACTTTCTGCCTTATTTCAGTATCATACAAACTGAAGGGTGTTTTGAATCTACAAAAATTATGAAATATTATTTGAGGTTTTATAGTTACGTTATCATTAAGTGGATATTTGTATGGCAACACTATATTGGTAGTGAACATGTTAGCTCACCATGTACATTTTGTTGTATAAATGTCAGAAATAAATCTGGGTTAGAAAAGTGAAACAAGTTGTTAAAAGAGCTTTTAGCTGCCTTAAATAGAGAGCAAAAGAGGTGAGGAAGTGCATAAAAGGCATGCTTTTGATACAGACAGTATTTAACTGTGTAATTCGTAGAGCAATTCCTCAAAGATTAGTCATGAGTTTGATCTTATTTAAGTAATGTCCTTGGCCAAAGTAGGCTTGTTCTAATGAGATTTTTTTCATGGGAAAGTTGGGAGGCATTGTCAACACAGCTGAAGGCTGGAACACTGTGTGTGGGGCTATGGGGAGAGAAGGAATGATTCTTCCTATCCAGAATAATAAAGAAGGAAGGGCATTAAATATAGATCATTCGACAACTCAAAGGGAGCCAAGGAGAATTTCTTTTATGAAGTGGGAGCCTAGTGACAGACAGAGAAGATAAGATGTGCATGTATTAGCTGATGACAAGCCAACCAGGGACCAATCAAACCACACAGGAATGAAGGTGACAAATGCCATCACACGAAGTGTCAGGTATGTTTACTAAAAAAACTATTGCACAAACACCTGTAAAATCTCACCAGCAAAGCAAAGAACGGCACATAGTTCTGGCCACCTTTGCTCAAGAAAGAATGAGTTAAAATGGGATGAAGAACAAGCAAAGGCAACTGTAACTGTCATAGTGATCAGAAATCTCTTGAATGAGAGATGAAAACAGCATGCCAAAACCCAAAAGAAGAGATACGACTCCTCCTACAACAGTGTAGCTGGATAAAAATTGAGAATATAAAGTTGTTCTCAAGCTTTGGGACAATGCCAGCACAAGCATAAATGAATAAGAACCAACCACTAATAAATGCAGTTTATAAATGCATTTCAATTTCATAACACTGAAGTTCAGGACAGCCTTCCAACAGGAGCAAAGGGGCAACGTCACTTCACTAGATGTACAATGAAAACTAATCATTTTCTTATATGGCATCATAGGAGGCAGTTGCATGTGGTAACAGAGCTCTTTCCCAATCCTGTGTTCTAATTACAGTCAAGACATTCGATCCAGTGTCAACAGTCTTAGCATGTACCACTAAAGCAAATACTATTATTTTTCTGCGAAGAACAATTAAAAAAACAAACAAACACCACCTTTCAATGCCACTATTGTTACAGCTTTTCCTGTATCGTAAAAGTATTGTTACAATATTTTCCTCACCTCCAAGGAAACTAAGCCACTTGCTTAATGATAAACTGACTCTTCCACTGCTAATTTCCTTTCCTGTCTTTGAAGCTGATGGTAATGTCTCCCCTCCAACCTTTTTGCTTTGGGAACACAGTAAAAAGCACTTAAATAATTCTTGAACTCTCTTCACAGGACTGCAATATAGATCTTTCTGAACCACTGCATTATCTTTAACATAAGTCTCCAAAGGACATAACCCACATTATGGACTAATAGCCTGTAAAACTGCATTTTATGAACTGTAGCAGTTTTGAGCAATAAAAATGTAATCAATAGACTCAAGTTGATGACATTTCTTCCCTATCCTACACTGGAATGAATTTATTTTTTATATTTTTAAAATTAAGCAATTTTTTAAAAGTGCTAGAACCTGCTTGGAGTCTGCTTGGAGTCTACAAATCTGTTTGCTTACACCTGGACATAACATATTATTGAAAAAATTATTTTTTTCCTGCCAAACCAACCCCAAAATTTTATAAATTAGAATATTCATGTAAGAGACTCAGAGTAACTTGCTTTTCTATCTTCACTTCCTTTTTCTTATTTTCTTCTCCTCTCCCTTATAAAAAATATACTGTTCCATCTCATTATCTGAAAAGAAGGATAGTTCACTGCTACTTTGGGATCTTTAGCCATAAATTGTATTACTTTACTGCAATGACAATCATACTTACATTCCTTACAGCTGCACAATAATGTTTACCTCTGTTCAAAGAATACTACCTCCATGAAGCTCACCAACAAAAATTTTACTTTATTCATAAAGCATTTCATATCAAGGCTATTTCTTAAATTATTTTCATAATTTTCTCTTTCTTGAAACCAGATCAATAATCTTATATGTTCCATGCAGCAAAGGCCCCAAACCCCAAACATTCAAAGTAACTTTTTGTGCATGCTGAATAACTGTGAAATCAACCTGAGCTATCACCTGTCGGCTCAAATAATCAGGTCATTTGGACAATGTATTCACTGAAATTGGTGTAATTGCATCTCATTTGGACCCAAGAACACCAGCTATCAGAAAAGAAAGAATCCCTTAGGTCAGAGACTCAAGCATCCATAATCACAGTTAAAAGTTTAAATACATTAGTGCAAAAGAATGAACAGGTCTTTAATTATTCTTTGCACAGCTTGAGTATCAACTCAAAAACTTCTTCCTTTCTTAAACGCACTATAAAAAAGAAGACCCTTAATTAAGCAGATGCTTAACTGGAGGGTATTACACACACACCCCCACACACCCCCATCATTTTTAAGATAAGGAAAGTATATTACATGCTACAGTGAAGGAAAAAAATCTCCAACCACAAATTGCTTTGGCAGTCTCATCTGACTTGCAGAGGTAGAAAATTCTCATCTTCTCAGATGGTGGCAATTGGCCTTAGCCTGAGAATATGAGCAAGACACACAAACCTGTCACCTGCAAAGAGGTTTCTCCTTACACAGCACAGCAGAACACTTCACCCAACCCCAGTATTTAACAATTTTTAGTGTTTCAACGGCAAAACAAAATTGCTACAACAGAAGGAGAAAAAAAACCCACCCTAACAAGCTTCTGCTTAACAATAACCCCAAACAGACAATTCTGCTCCACTGTCATTCTCTTTCATTCCCAGCCTTTGACAGTGCTTTGATACACTTTGATATTGGTATCATTCACACTCCATGACATCAGCATGGTCTGGTAAATGTCTGCTACTTAGACCTGAGTTTGGTGATGCAGCAACTCCAGTTCTACCCACTCCCTTTATGCCTTTTATACAAACCAAACGTTGCACCTTTCAATTACAGTATGTCCTTAATTTTATTTACATAACTGAGTGCAGTTCCAGATGACTCACTTCAGTTATCCTTTGTTTGCAAAAGGACATACTGCGTTATTTTTCTGCTGTCAAAAAAGTTTTACTAATTGGTATTTTTTCAGTCATTCTTACTTCTGGAATTTCAAGTGAATTAATGGGACCTTCCAACTTCATGGGGTGAGTCCCTTACATAAATAAAATAATCTTATACCACCAACACTGACATATGTAGTTACTGAACTCACTGGGAGCTGATCAGAGGGCTGTACAGAACACTAATGTAAATTACCCGCTAACAGAGCACACTGTTAACTCCTGTTCTGGGGTATGTGTACAAGTGAAGATGATACTTAGGCCAGACATCTCAACAGGGTTCTCAAAAGGCCACATTTCACTTTTATTCAAATAGAATGGAAACAATACTGACAGCTAAGGAGAGAAAACAACGAAAATTACCAGGATCTATATTAAGGCAACCAAAGCCCAAGTCATGATTTAGTGATTTTCTCAAAACCCAGCAGCTGTAGTGGGCTATTACCAAAGAACCTTACAGTATTATCTCTGACTAGGTGGAAAACTTTGAAATGATCTACCACATTTTGCAATACAAAAGAAATATAAAGAACTCTACTGAAGACTCTACTTCTGACTCTACCTCACAATATTTGGAAGTTTGGGTTTATTAAAACCTACTGTATGTCCATTTGATTTCTATCACCAACCTTGGTTTGGCATCATTATAGTATACCTGCCATTGTAATATTCCCATTCTCTATGGTGTGCCTTGTGATACTTGCTTCAGTCACAGCTGACCCAGAAGCCATTGTGTTTCTCTGGGGCATTGCCTTACAGCAATAAAATTAATATATAGCATGTATATTCATCATGTGATTATTATCTCTCCAGCTTTGGTCTTGGTTTTCTGCTCTGATACCCAAATGGTCCAGCTGTCCTTTCCTACTCCTCCTTTTAAGAAAGTCACAGTGCCTTTCGTTGACACACAAGCTTGTTTCTCTTGAATCTGCACTTTAATAGTGCCTAGTACAATCATGTCCTAACTGATTCCTCTTGAAATGATCCCACAGAATGTGTCACAGTGCAGAAATATCTGGGAGAACGCTGATTATTCACAGCTTCATTTTTACCTATGTAGATTTTGATGCTGAAATTATTTATCAATGCAAAACAGCACACATCCACCTATGCCAGCCCACACAGAAGGTCAAAGAGAACAAAATGGCTGAAAAAACCCAAACATAAAACAATTCAGTTTTTAAAATATCATTACAGAGTTACAATTCAAAGACAATCGGTTAAACCACTCTCAGTTTCTAATCAGCTTACTTTCTTCCTCCATATATACCTATTCCCTGTTCAGGTCCTTTAATAAATGCAATGGAAAGCTACTACAGATACTGTTGGGGCTAGGAAGAGTCAAGTCTGAGCGAACCAGAAACATTCACAGCTAAAATTTGGATTGCTGAGTAATATGTTTTGCTGATTCACAGAATGGTTGAGATTGGAAGTGCCCTCTGGGGGTCATCTTCTCCAATCCTCCCCGCTCAACCAGGGTCACCTGGAGCAGGTTGCCCTCAGGACCGTGTTTAGACAGCTTCTGAATATCTCCAGTGTGGGAGACTCCAAAACACCTCTGGATAACACGTGCCAATGCTCAGTCACCCTCACAGTGCGGTGTTTTTAAAACCCAAACCATCATAGTGTGGTTGAGAACCACCACAGTGCAGTGTTTCTCAAAAGACAAAAAAATGTTTCCTGACATTCAGAGACCACCTCTGTGTTTCAGTTTGTGCCCACTGCCTCTGCTCCTGTCACTGGGCACTGCTGAAAAGAGCCTGGTTCTGTTTTCTTTGCAACCTACCTTCAGGTATTTCCATAGACTGGTAAGACCCCCCCCCCGAGCCTTCTCTTCCTGTGGGCTAAACAGTCCCAGCCCTCTCAGCCTTTCCTCATAGGAGAAATGCTCCAGTCCATCACCTTCATGGCCCTTCACCGGACTCTATCAGTATGTCCCTGCCTCTCCTGTAATGAGGAGCCCAAAATTTACTTTGAGTGTGGACTCACCAGCACCGAGTCAAGGGGAAGGACCTCCCTTCATCTGCTGGCAATACTTTGACTAATGCAGCCCAGGATACCATTTGTCTTGGTGTCCTCATCCAGGTCCTTTTCTGCCAAGCTGCTTTCCAGCTGGGTGGTCCCCAGCATATACTGGTGCATGGGTTGTTCCTCCCCAGGTGGATGACTTATGCTGAACTTCAGGAGGTTCCTGTCAGCCCATTTCTCCAGCTTGTTAAGATTCCTCTGGATGGCAACATGGCCCTCTGGCATATCAGCCACTCCTCTCAGTTTTATGTCATCAGCAAACTTGTTGAGGGTGCACTCCACTGACAAAGAAGTGATCCCCTCCAACTGCAAAAGTGGAGTTTAAATCAAAAATACAAAAAAGTGCAAATAGCAGAGAATCTTCAGTTCTTGAACAGTAATAACAACACACGGTTATTTTCCAAACTACTATTTGTAAATAAAAATTTACTTATTAGAATCGAAAGGCAGAGAGGCAGGGTTAACAAACCTCTTGGGACTTTTTAGTCACTTTTAGTTATGAACTGGAAAAGGCTTGAATTTCTGCAAGGGCCAACTGGGTGAAAAGACCAGTTTGGTAATCCCGTTGAGGGAGGTAAAAGTACTGTTGTGCATTAAAAACTGACTAAAAGGTAAATGCACATATTGCTGACAAAAAGTACATAGCAAGGTGAAACAATGCTCTGTGTTACGATCACTGTTTGATATATTTATTAAATGGAAAGGAAGCAACTGAGGACCACGATCCTCACGCTCTTTTCCCTTAAAAAGAATGCAAATCAGGTAAAACTATGCTTAAATTGCAGCAGAGTAAAGCAAGTGTATGGAGGAAGGTAGGGCAGAAAATCAGTTCATAAATTATTTTGGACTCATCTAAACTTTTAAACAATTCAGAATTTCATATAACAACAAAAAAAAAATTTAAACAAATTAAGGTTCTACATAAGACAAACTACATTATAAAACATTCAGACCTCCAGGCTAAAGCCTGAACAATCAGATGAGCAATATGGTAATTTGTTCATTAACCTTTACAATGTATGTACCATGATCCATCTGAACCAAGAATGGAGGTACAAATGCAAATCAGGAAGAAGACTGCCTGTTGTCAGTAAATTTTAACATTATCTATGTGCCATTCTAAATGTCAACTGCTAATCAAGCCTAATCTATTATTGATTTTCTTTTTTGTTTTCAAAATACCTGTCTGTAGCACCAGTTTCAATCAGCTTTTATTTCTTGAGGCACACCTCTCAAGTATAACATACTTCTATCAGACTATAGCTGTTAAAAATAATTTCCTAATTTGCTCTAATATAACAGAAAGCCACTAAGGCTAAGGCTTCAGGACATTACTTAAAATCAAAACTACTTCTTAAAAAGGAAGTAAGGAAAATTATTATTAGTAAAGTGAATAGGCTAAGCATTACTGGAACTTTTGATGTATTGCGGCAACATCAGGTGTGCCATGAAAAAGGAACGAAATGGGAAACTAGGTACACGTGTGACCTCCGTTCTAACTATGGTTATAGCTCATGTTACTTAACTCTCTCATCTTACAACAGTTTTTTTGCCTCTTCAACATTTACCAAACTAAAATATTCTGTTTCAAACCCTATGTTTGAAGTGGACTTCTACAAAAAAAACTGAAAACAAAACTGCTCAAACATTTCCAAGAGCAAGAGAAGGGAAAATATGTTCTGCATCTTTACTTCAAGAACACTAGCATTTCTGTGATTTGAAGCATCCTGACAGATATTCACTGATGTCCTTTGCTATAAGCTCACATTTACTCAAACTGAACATGTTCTCTACAGCAATTTGAAATTTTGGCTCTGCCAAAGCTTATGTACACTTACTGCATTCCATCCTTAGCAGACTCTGTGTATCAGTTTGACTGTGCTGGTACTGTTACCACGGAGCAACTAAGCATACTCCATACATACATAAAATCTTAGGGCTGCAAGGCTGCACGGGATGGTCCAGTCACTGTATCTTCCAAGTCAACAGGTACAGAAAGCTTTCTTCTCATTCTCTCATCTCATTCAGAGCTCAGAGACAGTGGAAGGACAAGGAAACCAAACAGCCTAAATCAAATGCAGCAAAATGAGGAATGAAACCATAAAAAGCAGAAATTAAAAGGAACTTGTGGGCACTGATGGACAGACACCTTTTAGCAGAGGAGTAAGGCTGAGAAAGAAAAAAAGAGGAAAGAAAAGAAAGGACAACTGAAGTGATAAAAAGAGCCACAGAATATGAGGTCATGGCCATCAGAGCTCTTATGCAACCTAGCAAGGACAGCCCTGGTACGTTACCTGAAAATGAGCCTATTTTACTTGCAAGTTTCAAAATTCCTTTGCTGCTTAACATAATCTACTGGCAAGCTGCATGCCTTCATTACCATCTAATGCTTATGCCATGGAAGATGGCATCTCTCTTGCCTTAAGTAATTCAGATCATTTAGTAGAGGATTACACTGCTAATCTAAACAAACCATCATCCTACGTGAATGGCATGTGAAGAAGGAGAGAAAAAAATGAACTTTTTAAAATATAAAAAATTGCACTAGAAAAGGAAATTTTGTATTAACTACATTTTTATACTATTGCAAGTCCCACATTTAAAAGTTAGGATAAGCCAGAACTGAAGCAGTCCCTGTGGCTCACAGTCTACATCAAAGACAGCTAGTTCCCAAGCCAGTGGGAGCCGACAGCTCTGTGGGCGAGCTGGCCAAGAGTTCTGTTGTGAGTGGAGGCCTTGACTTCAGGAAGGCTGTTAAGAGACCAGGTACAGAAAATGGTAAGAAAGTTTCAGGTCTTTAATTTGTGTGGCACAAATCGACTTCATAAGCATTCAACATTTTGACACGCTGGGTTATATCACGGATTTTTAAAACAAGGACAAAACGTTCCTTGTAGAGAACAACTTAGTGAAATACAGGAGGGAAAAAAAAATAACAATTAGTTTCACTGAAGACTACACTGAAAACCAAGGTGTGGTATCTACCTCTGAGCACATAAAAAACTAACTCCTTGGAAGATGCACTGGGTGTCACAAATGGGTCACAAGCTTTGGCCTTTAACTCTTCTCCTTAGTTCAGTGGCTATAAAGACACAGAAGACTTGCTCAAAAGAATATTGTGAAAATAATAGTTTTGAAGTGATTCAACACTGAAAAAATAACTGCATGCAGCCTAATATTTGCACAAAGCCATGTATTAAATGTCGGCTACAAGAAACGTTGGACTCCTTCCAATCACCAAATGCATTCATTTCTCTACACTAGATGAGATGCCCTTTAGATAGCCTATAGAAAAATGAGTATATGATAACATCATTATATTCATCTGCATCAAGAGGAACCATTAACATGACATGGAATACCATCTGATTTCCTCATTGACTTTTACAATCCCAGATTTCTTCAGAAGCAGTTTTTCTCTAGCAGACCTTTTTTCTTTGTGCAGTATACACAATCATTCCTCCTCCTTTGAATACAACACATCTTTATCACTTCCAATACAGGCAATTTTACAAAAGCAAATTCTTACCCTTAGCATGAGATCCTTCTCTGTATTTCTTAAAGAAGGAAATAGCTAATTCTGAAATTCTTAGTGTGGAAATCTATAACTTAATAACCTTTTTTTATCATATACCAAAATCACAGGGTAAACGTTCCTACTGCTGTCATAGCATCAACAAGAGTTTGGGTTTCCACCACAACTGATGGCAGTCTGAGTGCGAGTTTGGCTGAGAAGCTTACATGTACCACACCTCTCATCATGTTTCTTCATTCCTAAATACTAACAGTATTCATATTTACCTAAATTAAATGCCCCTCTAAAAAATAAAGTCCACTAAACTGAATGATTAAATCTAACATAACCCTCTGCGTGGGTGTTCCTGCTGTATTATTCTGGCATGCGAGCATTTAGCAACTCCAGCAATACAAACAGAAGAAATCTAACAGAGTCAAAGGTTTTACATTTCCTTTACCTTCCCCTTCAAAGATCTTCAGCAGCCAGACACAACAGGCACAACATGAAGGACTATGCAATTTTACGTGGCCCCACTTTGTTTAGCAGAAAGTGCTGGATCCAAACCACATTTTGAAATATGAATCCCTCATCTAAATGCTTTTCATGCAATCAATTTCCAGCCACGAAGAATGGAAGCGCTACAGAAAAAATGGCTAGGCCCCCTTTCATATATTTTTTTAATATGTCCAAAATATAGTTCAGCAATTTAATTCTAAATTTTTGCAGAATTTCTCCTATAGAATTTGATTTTAAACCAGCAGCTGGAACCCACTGGGAAAACTGGCCCAGGAAATTTCAGGGAGATAATCACTTTTACCAAGATTAAAATGCTACTGCATTATTTTACAGAATGCTTTCCAATTCATTCTTTTATTCCTTTATTTTAAGCCAAGAAGCAACCAGCAGCCAGAGAATACAAATTACAGCAGCAAGCGCGCTCTAACCAAAGGTCCCCAGCCAAAACAAATCACTCATTACATGCATCAATGATACTGTTTGCTATATGTGACTTTTCCCCTTTTCTTCTAGGTGCAGAAGCCATTAAATGGATTGAGACAGTAGAGATCCCAGTAAATACACCTTTCACTATGTCCTCATTCTGTGTGTACCTTCACAGTAGCTTGTTACAGATGGTGCCTACTACCCACCTTTTCCTTTGCGTGGAAGTGACACAGCACTGATTTTAATCAAAGCTAAAACCTGTGTAATTTCAAGAATCTGTTGCCATGAAGGAATGCTGTATTACAAATGCAGTTAACATATCTGTATATTAAAATGTTCACTCCGGATTGCTCATGTTACTGCTTCTCACACGAGTATTGCTTATGCTATTCAACAGAGCTGCCCTGCCCTGCGGGGAGCTGCTGTGCATCTAGCCCTCATTAATCTGGTATTGCTCTTTTTGGAGAACCTGTCAGCAAACAGTTAAGACACCTCCAAAGACTGCCTGGAATTCAGTCAACTTAGAACAAATAAAACCACCTCTCCTAAAAGGAAAAAAAAAAACAAAAAACAACCAAAAAACCAAGTCTACCAGCTTCTTACAAATCTACCTAAACACAAACCAAGAATTTCTGTTAAAAGAGTATTACACCTTTAAATTCTTGTTTTTTCCTAGAGATATTAAGTAGAATCTTAAATATGAGCACAAACAAAACAGGGGACAGTGGAAGAAAAAGGGAAAGTGGACGAAAGGCGATAACAAGAAAGACTTTTTCCACGTTTCTTATGGTGGGATGGTCTTGTACCAGCTGGTACAAGGAATAGAGACCCATGGACAGAGGCCAGCCCTGGACAGGCAGCTTCCCCCACAGCAGCCTCCTGGAGATCCTGTGTGGACTTCTGGGCTGCACCAAACCCCACGTTTCCCAGAAGAGGATTTCAAGCAACATTAACACCACAGTTAAGGAAATGTTAAGGGTCACAAAGCTGGTGACCAAGTGAATGAAGCATGGCCGCCTCTGGCGGGTAATACAAAAGGAATCAGGACCCCACCTTTCCTCAGAATTTCAGCTTGTCCCCTTCTTTGCATAGAGATAAATCACAGTGACACAGAACTTTGAGCCGTGGTGCGGGGTTTGGCAGAGAAGCGTATGTGGGGAGAGTTAGGGATATAACCTCAAAAACATTGGGACAACTTAAAAATAGATTTTATAGTAACCCATTCCTTACAGATTTTTGAAGAACAGGAAAAAGATTCAAAGCTAAAGTTCTTCATTTTAATTGACCTTGTTTCAAGTCTGTTTGACGTTCGTCGTTCGTACAATTTATTCTATGTTGTGTTATATCATTAAGACTTTTTTAATACTAAATGTTTCTAGAGTTTTGAATCAAGATTTCCGAATTGTTGTTAAATGTGAATGTCACCTTTTTATATTTAGAGATTTTAAATCCTGAGATTATTCCACAGAACATTTATTTTCAATCTAGATATAATTTCCCCATGAAATAAATGTTTTTGAATTTTGAAAAAACTGATCCTACTGGGCCACCAAAAGAAATGTCAGTTAAGAATATTACAGCATTTTCTTAATCTAGTCTTAGTTTAAAGATCGAAATACCCCTACTTTCTTTAAATACACATAATAATTATTGAGGCTTTAGGTGTTTAGAATGTGGAAAGATTCATAAAGCAAAGTAATAGTATCTGCTAGCTTACAGGTTGAGGCATTTGTTTTGTTGGGATGCTTTTGGGTTGCTCTTTGTTAATATAATGGATTAGCAAGTTTCAGATATCTTTATAAAACATGGAGTGGATTTAAAACCAAGACTGGTCTCTAAGCTGTGTTCTGTAACACATTAAAATTAGTACTTACGTTAAAAACAGATGCTGAATTAATTGAAGTGACTTCTCTTTGATGCTTACCTATTTTGAACAGACTTATTCTTAGATGTGGGAACGATCAATAACCTACCTACACAAAAGAAAAAAAGGTGTTGCAAGATTGATAATGAAAGCATCCTTGGAACTAGTATAAGGATTGCTGGAATAAGTAGTAGGCTGGAAGACTAACTAAGGGGATTACAAGAGACATAAACCAGCTGAAGATAATGTCACTGTTAAATTTTACAGGCTTTTGTATGGTCTGGAAATATTCTGCCAGAAGAGAGAGTGATAATTATTGACAAATAAGCACAGAAATGGAAATAAATGTTTACAAATGCATTTTAAAAGCCCTAAAAATAAATTACTAGATAAAAATATAGTTCTTTATGTTTTTAACAGGTCATACAAACCTATTCCAAGTAAGAAAAAACCAAACATTAGTACAAAAATCCTGAATTTTACAGAAGTTGCCAAGAGAGAAATTCACAAAACCAAAAATGATAAGGAAGTGGCACTCAACAATTAGAAAGTAATCTAAGAGAAAGGTCTGGAGAATCATTTTCTCATGAAGTTGAGTAAGCTGATTTGTATAGACCAGAAGGAAATCCTGCAAACAATTTCGCATTTTTATCATGCAAGAGAAATCTTTTCAGTAGTAATTCTTAGTTCCAACCCCTTATCATAAATACTGGTATATCATTTACAAGTTCAAAACCAGCTTCTGAAGATACACTGTTCACAATAGATCCTTTTTTGTTGACCTCTCCTGCACAATAACATGGTTCCTGGAGGTCAGCAGAGATTTTGGACAAATACTTTCTTTCCCTACTTGTCTGTTTCCACACTATTTACCATTTTCTCTCTCTGTCACAGAGTTCAGCATGTCAAGGGGCGTAACGAAGGACTAGCCTCTTCTTATGTCAATGTGCAGTTAGAAAAATTCAGTGATCCTCACGGAAATGTTCCTTCCACCTTACACACACAGCTGGTATAAGAATGTATGCTAACATAGCTGTGCTATATTGGGATATAAAAAAAATGAAATGCTTCTCATATTGCATATTGTATCAGTTTCTAAATATCACTAATCAGTTAAAGGAGTTTTAAACATGTTAGGGTTTTCATTTTTTTCAAAAATTGCCAACAAATCGAATATTAACTTACTCTATATCTTACTGACAAATAATTTACTGAACTTTCAGACTTTCCTGAAATCCGCAAGTGAAAAGTCTAACATCAGATACCCTAAACAAACCCATCGTTCAGATCTAAGTAATCTGACCTAAAAACATGTATCTGGAAACGCAGAGGAGATCTGCATAAGAAAACACTGAATTTCCTGCATGCTTTTTCCTTCTCTCATTTGTAAACTACTTGACTTGCCAAAAGAAGTGACACCTGGCCAAAAATTAACTGTTAAATGCACACGAGGATAAGAATGGTCATCCTGGACCATTCTCAAGTGTATCTGATCCAATACCGAGGGCCAGTTTGAGAGTAGCCAGCGGGAGATGTTGAAAAGGACCGCAGAAGAGTAGGCAGGTGAGGTACGGCCATCCCCTCTGTGCTGGTGTCAGTCCGGTTTCTAGGAACTACACTGGCTTGTTTCCTGCTGTAGGCAAGATGCTGGCTGAAACTGGAAACACTGCTCCCTGAATAAATCATGAGAGATGGAAAAACCACTGCTCACTAACTGTCAGCTGCTCTCTTAAGTTTGGCTTTCCATACCTCCTTGTAACATTTAGCTTAAATTTTGACTTGCCGCCTTCCTCAAGAAGGCCACGTTGTATACTTTTGGAAACACTTTAGTTCCCCTGTGGTGCCTTCACACCCTCATGTTACATGAGAACTACTGTACTGACCTAGTTTTAAACTGTATCTGCTTAAGCGATACATTTTTTAATATTTCCATACCGATCATTCTCATTCGTCCAAAACAAATTATTAACAATATCCAAACAGCACTTGGTACTGCCAAATACAACACCAGGAATATATCACGAAGCATTAACTGCAAATTTGTGCATCTCATACTTATGGCACACAAATCGAGGCTTTGGGATAACAAGTCATTCTATGCGTATCTTCAGCTTCAGAGGTTCCAAAGTCTTCATTAGCACTCAAATCTATATGGAGGTGAGATGCGTGGGTAAAAATATATTTTTTAAAATTTCTTAAAAGCTTGAAACTGAAGTATGATTTTGCTCATGACTTTACATACTTAAAAGGGAATGGCACACTTTTACTGCAATGGTTGTGTTTGTTCCATTCTCTCATCTTTCCGG
Source organism: Falco peregrinus (assembly GCF_023634155.1). Lineage (NCBI taxonomy): Eukaryota > Metazoa > Chordata > Aves > Falconiformes > Falconidae > Falco > Falco peregrinus. Next base: position 6,936,543 of record NC_073724.1, on the reverse strand, counting down.
AATGATGAAAATGCTCACAAAAAATACTTGCTGGAAAACTTAACATCAAAATCCATCAGGATGAGTACAACACAGGCTGCAGCACAGCCTTCTTCACAGTACCTTAAGTCCTCAAAGTAAGGGATACCCTCTAGCAGTGAAACACCAGTCTCATTCAGAGAGAAGTTCAGTCCCCACAGACACCAAGTCTCCTTATTGCTACAGGAAAATTCTGAGTGCTGTATTCAGAAAGAGTGCTTAGCTGTGATGGATTGCGCTTATGTAAAAATAAATATGTGAATAAAAATAAGCCAACTTCTTTGAACTGATGAATAACTCAAGGTCATTAGTAATCTGTCTGAGATTTTAATACCAGAATCAAAAAGCTTTATTACCTACTTTGAGCTACCCAATTTACATCTAGTGTAATCACTGTGAAAATAAAGGCTATACAAATTTTGGAACTTAAATTTGACATTATTTCTTACCTCGGGGTTTGGGTTTTTTGATATGAGGAAGAAAATTAATGCAGGTGCCTTTTAGAAGGAAGCACGAAAAGACCAACCTTGCATAAGCTGACAAGATGTATCGATACCTGGTAACTGAAAAAGCAACAGCCTGCTTTTACAGTTCACCGGTAGACCTGACGCATTATCAACTCCGTAAGTTCTGTAGTTTACTTCAGAAATTAATCGTCTGGTGTCATATCATTACAGATACAGTTTGAAAGAAACCAGGGTGAAAATATTATTTCCATTTTACATATATGTGGAAACATACATGCATGGATGCTTAGCAAAAGACACGGTCAAGCTGTTACCTGATGCGACCTTTGTCTTAAAAGGTCATACACGTTTTGCACAAAGAAGTTCACAGCTCAGATGCTATTATTATCTGGACTTCAAGGTTTGAGAGCAATTGTCTAATTCATTGCATTCTGGCAACCAAACAGCAATCCCACAACACAGGCTGAAATCCTGCCTAATAATGCAACTTGTTCATAACTGGATGTCATGGACAACTAATGAAAATTTAGATGAACATGCAAGCACTCATCCTACGCCATTAATTAAGGCTTATGTTCCAAGCAGTTTGGTTTCAGACTGCAGTGGTACGTTGTTCCTATGCAGCTCCATGGCTATGCCTACCTACAGGGTTTTTCTAGTAACAGCTAGCCCTTGGCATGGTCATAATTTGTTTTTGAACTTACCACTCCATTAAGATGAATGAGTAAATTCACTTCCCTGTCAATAGTATTGTTTGTGTCTGCCTTGCTACAGATACTGTAAAACGCCACGCATTGATTTACTGGGTGAAGAATGACAACCTAAGAGTCTTGGAACTATATAAAAAAATACATCTTTCTGTTTGAATAAAACGAACAAAAAGATTAATCCCAACACAGTAATAACAATAATTTATAAGACTGGAGTATATTAATTCTCTGAAAATCCCTCTTTAATAAGAGGAAATAAACCATTAAAAATGAAGTGGAAGGGCTGCCTGTTTACTGTGCCGGGTTAATAAACGTATTCCCCTTACACCTTTTTCTCCCAAGCAATCAAGAAACCCATACAAAACATTCCTTTCCCATTTAGTATTAATGCTGGTATGTTTGTAAATACAAAATAGAAGACTAAATATATCAGATAGTAAAGCCAATCTAAGTTTTTATTATTATTACTAGTGAAAACCCCACAGCAAACATGTTCCCAAGACGTACATTCTGAAGATATCACCTTATGAAAATTTCAGAGTTTGTTTGGGGGTGCTTTTTTCTCACAAGATTTCAAGAAATTCTTTACAGCTGGGACTCCCAAGTGTTAGTAACTGGCATTTTATACTTACACGTTTAAGTGTTTACACAATGGGCAACTTCTTTATTGTACTAATTTTCTTTCATCCAATTCCTGGATTTAAAGAAATTCATCATTAAAAGTAGACTCTTCTGCTAGCATTTTATTAATCAGGTGGGGGGGTGCGTTTTAAAGCACCTGTATTAATTCAATAAATTTTCGGTTTGCACATGCTTTGTTGAGTTACACTTATTGTTTGATTTCTATGGTACAATGACAGTACCAAAGACAAGAGGTCGCTCGTTTCATTGTACGTTTTGAAACAAGGTGCAGAAAGAGAAGTTGTTCAGAAGTTAGGTAATTCATCAATACTTATACAGCCAATACCTCAGTACCTGAACTTGTTGAGAAAAGTTATGTCAACATCAAAAAAAACCACTTGACAGCCTTCTCTTTGGCCTAAATTGATTTTGGTAACTATTCCCTCCCACCCCTTTTCACCTAGTTTTTAAAACACTATTTAAACAATACTAATTTAATCCTAGGATATCAAATACTAGTTTAGAAACCTAAGCTGACAAGTATTACTTAATAAAAATTCTTCACCTTTGATGCAGACACTGTGCCTCGGTCATTCTATAACACAGTGAATAGATTTATTGTTTTTTTAAACCACATTCATGTATCTTGTTAGGCCTTGTGGTAACATAGCCGACATTAGCATGCACTAATGAGCGATAGAAAAGGAAAAAAGCTATGTTGTGCTACTTGGAAAATCTGACATTTTCTAAGACACAAGTAAGGGTAAAATCTAATACAGCATTGATACGACTATGTTATGCAATTACAAACTGAAATTATTCATCATGTTTAGTGCACAAGAGGTAAAGGAACATCCAGGCCACAAGTGACCCTGATTGCCCAGGGTATCTGTGGCCATACCATCATATTTTTCCTATCTTCTAGATACTGTATTCTCTCCTCTTACTGTTACCCGCAGGGATACAATGACCACTGAAAACAGATTGTAAAACAGCAGTGTGAGAATATATGAACTACAGATCCGAGAGTACTCCACAACTGAACCCAGTTTGTTTTCTCTGATCGTCACTTTCCACCATAGCTGTTTCCAGCCCTTTCAGTAACAGTGGGTGAAATAATTACTGTCGGAAGCAACATAGAGGGCTACCCTCCAGTCCCCACATTTCCACTCACGTCACACTAAAACTCCGTCAGATGGAAGCTAAATCATACAAAAATAATTTTAAAAGTAGGTGAGACACTCCCAATTTAGGAATAGAGGCATCCTACATCCTCCATATAAACAGAGAGATGTACATCAAACAAACAGTTAAGGAAAGGCGCTGCTCTATCCAGATGTTCAATAACATATATTGATGTTTCACGATCAGTTATAAGGTTGTTGGTGGGTTTTTTTCAGTTCTTCATAAGAAAACCCGATATCCTCTGGATGTGCTGTGCATTTTTATTTTTCTAAACAGGACAATTCCCTTTAATCCAGAGGCATTTTGCTGAAACGCACAGTTTACAACCTAAGGAATTCAAAGCCTGCCTTCAGTAAGAGACGATGAGCACGCACCTGTGACAAAGCCAGCCTTGAAATGGTAATTTATTTTTTTTTTCGGACAATCACAGCGTAGCACGGCAAAAGGGGGTGCCAAGGGCAGGACTGGGTGCTAGCTGGGTATTAAGGGCAGCTGGCTGAGGGGGAGCGATTCCCCTCGGCGCACCGAGCTCTCGCAGCCCCGCTCCGCAGTCGCTCTGCGTTCGGCTGGAGCTAAGTTAAACCTTAAAAAACACATTTTAAGTAAAAAAAAAAAAAAGAGCCGATGGTACCGCTCGCCCTCAGCGGGAGGTAACTGCCGTTCCGCTGCTCGGTCCGGGCAGGGGTGGCCGCAGCCCCCGGAGGGGCGAGGGGCTGCGGCACGGGGAGGGGGATACCAAAGCCCCTCTGCTTCGCTCTCACCAAACCCCCAACTTTTGGGGGTGGCGGGCACAGGCGGCACGAAGGGGCGGCGGCGCCCGGTCCCCCGGTCCCTCTGTCCCCTCTAGCGGCCGGGGAAGGGGGGGGGGGGGGGGGTGTGTGCAACACCGGGGGGATACCCAGCTGCTGAGCACCCCAGCGCCCCGACACCGGCCTCGGCAAGCACCCCGCTGCCCCGGGCCGGGCGGAGGTGCGGCCCCAGGCCCCTCGCACCCTGCGGCCGCCGGAAAGTTAGCGGGAGCCCGCCCGCACCGCAGCATCCCTCCCCCCCCCCCGCCTCCATCCCCCGGCCGCCCTTACCGTGGTTGCTGGCGACGTGACCGGCGGCGGCGGGGCGCGCTGTCAGCAGGGGGAGGAAGAGGCCGACTCTCCAGAGCAATCCCCTCACCTCACAACACCCCATGGCTGGTGCCCGCCGAGCGCCCCGCGTCCTCAGCCCGCCGAGGCTGCCCGTCCTTCTTCAGGCCGGCGGGGAACGCCGCCGCGGCGCCCCCGCCCGCCACCCCGCCGGGGTCCGGTGCGGCCCGGCCGGCTGCGCTGCCTGCACTGCCGCCGGGGGCTGCCCGGGCCGGGGCGGGCGCATCCACCGGCGAGGTCCCGGGGCACGGCGGCGGCCCGGAGGGCGGGGGCGCGGGCAGCCCCCACTGCCGCCCCGCCGCGGGAGGCGGCGGCGCTGGGAGCCGGGAGAGCTCCGGCAACTTCGAGGAGGCGACGGCCGGGGTTGGGGCGGGGGGCGGGGGCGTCGCGCTCCGTTCCCTCCTCCGGCTCCGGCCGGTGGCACCTTCAGCCCCGGAGAAGCGCTCCCGGCAGCTTCAGCAGCTTCCTCCGCGGGAGCAGCCTCCTCCCCCGTCCGCGCCGCACGGCCCCCCGCATCCCCGGCCGGAGGCAGCGCCGAGGGGCTTCAGTTTCCCACGGCGGAGCGTCTCGCCCCCCGCCGCCGAGCTCCCGAGGCGGGAGGGGGACAAGGGCCGGGCGCCTCCTCACGCTCCCGAAGGCATCAAGGAAACTTGCGGGGCGGCATCCCCGGCCCCTCCGCCGCCGCTCCCCGGCGCTGCCGCTCGCCCCCTCTCAGTCTCTGTCTCTCCCCCTCTGCCGCGGAGCAATCAGAAACCAGGCGGCTCTGGTGTGATGCTCGCTGCTCCCTCCTGATTTGCGTGCCGCGCAGCCGGCTGCAGTTTTTTGGTGCCGCCGCCGCTCCCCTGCCGCCCGCCGAGCGATCGCCCCCTCCGGCGCGGCCGCGGGGCCGCCCCGCTGCGCCCAGCCCGGCGGGTGCCGGCTCCGCCGGGAGGCCAGCGCGGCCCCGCGCCCCGCCAGCAACGGGCGGCCCGGCGGGGGCGGCGCGGGGAGCGGGGTAGGTAGAGCCGCTGGAGCGGCGGCGGCGACGGCCCCTCCTCAGCCGCCCTCCCGAGGGGAGCGCGGGGGTGCGGAGCGGGGCGGGCGGGAGGCGGGCGAGGCGAAGCGCCCCCTCGCCTCGCCGCCGCCGACAGCCCGCAGGTCAAATGCAGCCGGTTCAGCGCTAGAGGGGGTTAGCTGACAAGGCAAGGCAAGGGGGGAAACATTAAAAAAATAGAAAAAATAATGAAATAAAATAAGCAGCCCGGCCGGCGCGCTCCGCTGAGGAAGGGCCGCGGGGTTCGGCCGCTGAAAGGCGGGCGGCACCATGGGGCGGGGGCCGGACCCGCCCGGGGCGGCCACCGGCCGGCGGGGGGCAGCGGCGGGAGCCGCTCCGGGAAGTTCCGCCGCGGGGGTGCGGGAGGGAACCGGGCGGGAGCCGCCCGCCCTTGGGCATCCCCGGAACACGGAGGCTTTTTTTGGGTTTGGTTTTTTTTTTTTTTGTATTGTGGGTTTATTTTGGGGGGTGGTTTGATTTGGTGGGGTTTCTTAGTTTGTTTGGGTTTGTTTGTTTGTTGGGGTTTTTTGGGGGTTTTGGTTTTTTTTTTGGGGGGTGTCTATTTCTTTATCTATTTATCTATTTATTTATTTATCTATTTTAACTTTTCACTCAGGTCACAGGTGGCCGGCTGGGGGTTGCGCACCCCCGGCAGGTCTCCGCCGAGGCGGGGGGGCAGCGCTGGGCGCTGAAGCGCCCTGCCGAGAGTGCACCCCACATAATCCATCGAGCATTGCCATTTCTGGGGGGGAAAAATCCAACCCCCGACGCGTAGGAAGGTACTCATAGCTATGTGACTGACTGTGCATCTAAAATCAGGTGTCTAAATCCACACGCAGGAGAAAAAAAGCTGATTCCCAGGGCTTCTGAGTGAATGCAAATCCCACTGAAGTCAATGGGTAACGCATCTACAAGATCCTGCACCAGAAAATATCAAAGTTCCTGCTGAGGTGCCTAAAGAAATGTTCAGAGAAGCTATATATATATAAACAGTTACTTTGTAATGCAAGAATAAAGAGTATTTTTAAAATTTTTAATTTAAGGATTATTTTCAAAGGGCTTGTTCAAGGAGCAAAACCAGCCCAGGAATACATATCTGGGGAGTTTTAAAAGGATTTCTTTAGATTACAACCTACAGTAATGTAAAATTTCCCATATTTAGCTGTATTAACAATGTCCTGTAAGGAAATGAACCTTTATTCAAAAAGAAGGTAACGGGAAAAGCTTCAGGAAATATTTATAAATATGAGTACTTTGCCTTAACTTCACAGGGTGGAAAAGGAGAAAGTTCAATTTCTAGGATCTGGGGTTGGACTAGACGACCTTCAAAAGGTCACTTTGAACCCAAACTACTTTATGTTTCCATGGTTCCGTGTCACAGTGCTGTTCTGTTTTAGGGTTAACACAGTCACAAGGAAAGAAGTGCAGACATTATGAGGTTAGCTTTTTTAGGGTAATGGGTGAGAACTCAGGTTTTTCTTCTCCATTTCTTGGTTCAGTAGTAAGATGCTTCTCAAACAAACCACTAGAAAAAAATATTGTAGGATACCATATGTAAAGATCCCTCAAATTAAGATGAGTCATTTGGGGCCTACGCACAATGGAAACCACAGCTTGTCTGTAACCTCTGAAAAACACTTTTCATGTGTTAACGCAAAAGGGCAATTAGCACAGCAAAAGTAAACTGAGGTTCCTTCCCGCAATTAGCACAGCAAAAGTAAACTGAGGTTCCTTCCCTCGCATCCATTGTGTGATATGGTTTGGGGCTTTTTATAATAGGCTTTCCTCAGACAGCCCTAGTAACGCATGTGTATATGTGTTTATGCATGTGTGTGCACTCTCCACATACTTGTGTGAACTTGTGCATCTCCATGGTGCACACCTGCATACACCCCAGGTGGGCATGCTGCACATTACGCATCCTTACTTGCCATGAATGAAGACAAATTAGACTTCTTCCAGGAGCTTAGAAGGTCTGGCTTACCACTTCTTTTGCTTTTACATTTCACGTCAGACTAGAGCTCAATCCAAGAAGGGAGGCAGTGAAAGATGTGACAGGAGGATAGACAAAACCTTTTTATGTTTCCTCTCACACGCAAAGCACAGCTTTACCTCCTGGTAGCCCTGAACTCCACAAGCCACAGGAAACTCTTAGATAACGAAACAGCTAAAAGGGTTTGCATTTTCTCTGAAGTGTCCCTTCACCCACTTTTAACAAGCTACAGAATTTCCAGGGGAACAACTTCGAAAAAACACCGTTCATTAACCCACAATGTTACCAGAAAAACACCTACAGATTAAATTTTTATAACCTTGTGTATTATCTGGAATTCATAATTAAATCTTAACCACCATGCTTTAATCTTTCAAATGTATGCAAGCATGCTAAACGTAACAGAGGACAGCAAAAATATTAAATATAAAAAGGTTGAGTCCTATTTGTATACCCATTTGTTTCTGGAATTTAAAGCCACTTAGTATTGTAAACAGTGCAGCAATAAATTTTGTAAGAGATAATTACACCAGGTAAGACAAAGAAGAGGAGCCACAGCTTGAGTACTTCCATCCTCAGACTTCTGGAGAGTATGTTTTCTTAGAAGCAAGGAAAACCACAATTTGGTCTGTCCTGGGAACAAAAAAATACCTATTCTACTTTTATTTTTATTTTCCTAAATAAAGGGATCATCTTTCTGTTCAAAAGAAACAAACAAACAAGAAAGGAAGTATATAGCATGGACATAGAATTACATGGAATGGGCTGTCCGTTCTTCTTCAGGTAGTTACCCATAAGTAATTTCTCTTGAGTGTACCGCAATTGTTTTAATTATAATAAAACTGTGACTTCCTGCAAAAAAAGAAAAGCTGTTCCTTTTTTATTTAAATTCCCCATAATATAGTGTTGTATTTTGTGTAAGCCCTGTGAAGAGTCACTCACAACTGTATGTGGTTTAGTGTGATCAAAGAAAATATTTCAATTAAGACACTGACAAAGAACAGATTTACAATAAACTTAAAACGCATTTTCCATGCAGCACTCAATAGGATTCAGTGTTGTTAAAATTACTGTAATATTTGGACCAAGGCACTTGCGTTAGGATTTTTTAGAATAATGCTCGCACATACTGACCTTAACTGTAATGTGTATACTACAAAAAAATACAATGTAATATTGATCCCTTAAAGTCTGAGCCAATAGCTTTTCTAGTGAATAGAATACAGTGCCGATTTGGCAGTCTTAACCAGAAAATAAACTTTTAAGAGTATCATTTTTATTCAGTGTTAAAAATTACACTTTCCCATAAAATTTAAAGTGAATTCTACTTTGTTATATGTTATATTCTTGTTTCTGTCAAATTATGCATTTTTTATATATATATTTAGTTTGAATGAGTGGGCCTTTTAGTTTACAAACATCTTTAATCTTTAGCATATTTAATGACAGGCTGTCACTAGATCATTACTGATACTTTTCCTTCTTCCTACTATAGTCCCCGAATATGCTTATGATATGTGCAGCAATTCACATAAAGTTTTTTAAGTGTTTGCAAATTCTACCAGTTTTCTTCGCTTAAAACCCCATGCCCGCACCCACATCAAGGGAAAAAATTAGAAGGTTAATAAGCTGTCAGCCTTATTACCTTCCCTATTATTGATACAGAAAAAGATAATGAAAGTAAAGGGGATGATAGTAAAAAAGAATACTGTCTTTTCAAAGAAGTCTGCTGGAAAGATAAGAGTACTAAAACTAGACTGAATAGGTATTTGCATTCTGGCATTAAAAATATTATTTGAATTACAGAACTAACATCAACACTTTAGTCATGAATTTGCTATGCTGTAGAATATTTTGTTATAGGCAATGATTCCTGCATGTATAGGATCCAGGGAAACAATTTGCCAAGTCTTGCCTGTTAATTATGTAAGCTATGTTACTAGATTACATTTTTCTTTTCAGTTGGCTTGTACATAGTATGGACCTATTCTGAGCATGCTAACACATGCTCTGCAGCGTATAAGAAGGTGCAATTTAATTGAGTGACAATGAACCAATTATACAGAACAATGTTTTAGGAAAATTACTGACAAAATGTGCAGTATAGTAGCTTCATCCCCATCTCGTTACATGCACAAGCTTTGAATTACCTCAAATTATTTTTACACTAAAACTACTGAATCACAATTATCAGATTATACATTGTACAGGATTGTAAAATGTTACACATTTTTCAAAGTTTACACATTACAGTTACAGCAAAGCCTAAACGACAACTCTTTCTTCACCTCCAGTATTCCTTTTGCATTTCCATTTGAATATATAAAGTAAAATTTCCACATTTTAAAGGGGTGATGCAGGCAAATCGGCTACCACGTTTTTCACTTGCAGTTTTTTGAGATAAATCTAATTATTTGGATTAATAAGCAAAGCAAAACATCAAGTCTAAGAATTTTATGTTTTGCAGGAAGTTCTAATAGTAACAGAATTGTCCTGGAAATAATTCAAGAATAACAAATTGGTTGGCAGTGAATATTTTCAATATTTAATTTTAGTAAGTGGAATCTTGTTGCAGCCAAGCAAAGGGATCCCAGATAAAGGCATCAGAATGAATTAGATCATGGATTCGGAAGGAGAGGAATGGAACAGGTAGACCACAAAAATGAATATTGTGGCCTCACTGGCAATGGAGGAGCCCAAATTTTCCCCATAGTCTTGGTAGAAGTATTGTCAGAGGTGTAGGTACGGCTGTGGTTTGGTAGAGCATCTGAGTTAAAATGCAAGAGAGAGCAGAATTACATACTAATCAAACTTGGGAGTCCAAGACAGGTAAGCCTTTGTATAAGGGCTTTCTCCTCTCAGTCAATTAAATAATTCCAGCTGAATTAATTGCAAAGTGAGTTGGGTCTGAAAATGCTACAATAATTTTATTCATGAACAAAATGCTTTGGAAAAAAAGGGAAAAAAAAAACCAGCCCTGTAGTTACTAGAGAGTGAACCAGATTCTACTCACACTACCCAAATAGTCTCCTTGACATAACTGAGAGTGATGAAGTGAGGGTATACTTCAAGGCTGTGTCTAAACTGTTTATCTTCTGGAAGTTAGAAGACTTACGTTTCACTCTCAACAGCACATAAATCTTAGGTTCTTTTCTAAGAATATTTAGAACCAATTCATGATTGTGGTGGGATATTTCTTTAGTAATTAGAAATAATAGTAAATACAACCATAGCTATGTATAATGGTAATGCTATAAACCTTCTGGGTTATATTAAAAGGATCATATGCCCAGTTTCAATGACCTACGTTTCAAATTATCATTGACATATTACCACTAAAAGTTTAAACAACATACTTACAGCTTTGAAACGGACTTAAATTTAAATGTGTACCCTTTTATGAAGAGGCAAGAGCTTGCATTATACACCAAACTCATAAAAACGGTGAAAATAAAAATGAGGTCAAAAAGATTAATTCATATTGTAGGTTGTGATAAAACTGGAGTTTTGCTTTTGAATCATATTCGCTATGGACAAATTGGAGCTGTCTGTATCTAAATATTCTACTTGAGTTTTATAATAGTTTAGAAAAATGGGGAAAAAAACCACATTTTTTAATACCTATTGCTTCTGAAATCAAACCCTGTGGCTATATACTATTTTACTTGAACTAATACTGTATCTACTTAAAGAATTGACTTTTCCTGATTGTTTTTCCTTTTTGGTACTGCTGCCCTGTAGATGAAAATGAGATAAACACTGAGGTTGGCTCAGTATAAATAACAACACATGCAAACAACCAGACTTATTATAAAGACATATCTTTTTGACTACAGCTTAATGCAGAAATTGCTTCGGGCACTAGAGCAGACGTGTTTATCATTACCACAGATTAATGTTCTGTTTCGTCACTCCCATACATGCTTGCATTATCTTAGTAACTGGTGTGACGTGATGTATACATTTTTGCGCATCGAGCTGAGCTAATCTCCTCGATGACAAGCAATTGTTCCCACAGAAAACTAGCTATAGGATATAGTAACTATATCGTACGTGAGACATGGGTGGCAATTATTTTAACATAGCTGATATAATCTGAACTAGTCCTGGAAACTCTGAGTCAAAATGTTTTCAGTTACATGCAGTGCTCCTTCATACCACCACCAGATTAATTTGGTGCAATCGCTTAGTTTTAAATTCTACACAAAATATTTTAACTGTAACTAATTTTGAAAAAAAAAAAATGTTGGCATCAAAGAAACTAGTCTGATTTTGAGAATGTCTGTCCTTGGCACACCCTCAAACTGACATATAGGAGTTAGCCATTCACAGTGACTTCAGTAAATTGTATCTCTCAGGCAGCCTTTACTCTGCCCTTAAAACATAAAAAAGACACCTTGGAGCACAGTCACAACCTATTAATTTGAAAAATAACAATAAATCTTCAGGTTTATTTACTTAAAATAGCCACAAAATATCTAACACTTTTGAACACAGTTAACATTTATTAGTGTCAGAAGCCCTAAACCCATCATTTTGCTTGGGCGTCATGTTGCTTTCCACCAGCAATGACAACTCATCTATTAGACATTTGAGGAATGTGTTTGGATGTCCAAGGGAATTTTGGACATAACTATAATGAGACATGGAAGTATGCCTTCAGACCTACCGTTAAATATTTATATATATGTATGTATGTACATATATATTTTTTGCACATATGCTAAGTTTTCCAAATATGCAACCTAACACTGCAGTTCACTTTTGGTGATTGTAAGAAACTACGTATTTTGTGAGGACATCAAGTAGCCTGCATATTCTAATGATGCATTTCGCAAATTAACATTTGGGGATTGTTTAATTTTTTAATATTTTTAAATTTTAAAGATTATAAAATTGATAACAAATTGCAGACTGGTATTAACTACTGCAGGAACATCCTCAAAGTCTAGCTACTTCCATAATTTTCACATGTGAATTTCCCAGCTTTTTACATTCTTATCATTTTCATCAGTTATGTATTTACATTACTAGGTGCTGAGTTGTGACATTGTGATCACCAGACCCTTTTCAATATGTGTACAGCTGTATTCCTAAAAAAATTACCCCTTCAAACTTAGTCTGACTGAAGGTCCCCTGTATCTGTCTAGAAATAAAGCACATGAAGTGGGGCTGGGCTGGGCAAGGCAAGTTCTTAGGGTTTACACTTTGAGTGGGCAGCCATGGCACCCCAAAAATACCTACAAGATCTATGACGTTTGTCATCTCCCTTAGACTACAATGACCTAAACTTTGTAGGAAATGGAAGTTGGGGTAGCAGACTAAAGGTCCAAATGCTGTTCATGATACAGAATGAAGAAAATTGTCAAAGAATGCTGTTATGTGCCAATAAGCCTTATTTATAAAACCTCAGAAATTCCATTTGTATCTAAAATGAAATAATTTCAGTTGAAATGACAAGGACACAATTTTTAAAAATAAAGCTCTGAGACTTTTTTTTCTTGTGAATAACTACTACAGATTTTTGGTTTTGTTAGTATAACATGTGTTTCAGTGCCTGATCCCTGCTCCATTCAATGCCCAGGATTAGTAGTGTTCAGGACCGTGCTATTGAGTGAGGCAGCAAGGTGTTGCAAACATAATTTGTTGTGTGAATGTACCCTTCAGCAAGACAAACTCAATTCTGTCCTGACCTTTGCTACAGCCTTTTTCAATGACACCAAAGTCACTGAAATCAATGTTAAATGCAGGTAGCTGAACTGATCACGTAGGTGGGAGTTGTCAGTGATGGATAAAATGGGTACTGACCAAAGGTCATAAAATTTTAAAAAAGTCTCATCCCTTTGTCCTAATTTTTTCCTGATCCTTCCTAAGTTTTGCGAGGTCAAAGCCATTATGATTTTTAACTAAACCTTTGGTAAATGAGAAAGAAATTGCTACACATTTTCTCATTTGACCTACACTTAGCAACTAGTCTACGGTACAATGTAGTATGTCAGATTGCAGTTTTGCTTCATTCAATTTCCACCAAATTAAAAGGACAGGTATAAAAGGAGTCTTCATAACAGGAGGTTTGCCTTGAATAAAAAGGAGATACCACTTTCCTCTGTAATATAGTATTGTTTAGGTCTCTTCAGGCAGGTGTGACAGGTTGGACTGACCTAGAGCAGAAATAACAAAAGGAAGCTATTACAGTGCTCTTATATCTGGCACAAATCAAGTGATATTTATCCCATAATATATCACTACAGAGGGGAAAACACCCAGAATTACTTAAACAGGCATTATTTTGTTTTTTTAACTCATGGGTCTAAGAAGAAATCAACCAAAAAAAAATGCATATCTTGTCAAAAACCAGTGGGAAAGGGTTTAAATTTCTTTTATCAAAACTTCAAGCAATTGTAATAGCAAAAAATTAAAATCCAAGGGGGGTATGTGTATGACAACCTTGTGCCAGTAACCCCTTGGGGGGCTCACTGGGAACTGAAATTTCTCTGCTTACAGCGATTGTCTCTACACAGGTATCTTGCTTTACCTGCTTTAGCTTTATCTGTTGCTATGATTTATTATTTCTTAAGAACGTCTGCCTGGCTTTGCTAGCTCCGTTCCTTCACTGCCACAGCTTCAGCTGGCCCTCTCTTACTAATCCTCGCAGTGTTTTCTAATAATGTGGAACAGAATTTTAACACCTACTTTCTAGATGCATGGTTGCTTCTATTCATCGATGTTTATTCACAGTGTAACTTCCTATGGTGCTGTGTAAGTTATGCAAAAAACACCTATGTGTATTGGTTGTTTAGAAAGATCCTATCCAGGCTTAGAGGGACTGAGGGTAAATAATTTTCTTGAGTCTTTGAGGAGCAAGTGTTGTCAACATTTTATTCCATACATTTTATCTCCAATCCACTACACGCAACAAGACTCCTACTGGGAACATCCTGTCCACTGATATTAGTGGAGACTGGCAGTTTTTCAGTAAGGCTATGCTTTTGATTTTTAGAAGATGATTTAAAATAAAATAATTGCCTCATATAAAACAGAAAAGGTTCCACTTTGATTCCTGAAATCTATTGATTTGGATCATCTTAAATACTTTGTCAACTTTATTAATAATAGTTAGATAACGTAAGAATGACCATTACAATGCTCTCCTAAAAAGAGTCTACATGGATGCCACCATAACTTTTGTGAAGAATAAGATATTTCTGTACATACACATTACTAAATATATTTGTTGTAGCCATCAACTGCTGATGTAATATGGAGAAACTGCATATATTAGAGGGTAGGTGGTATATCTGGGAACCTAGTAATTGAATTAGTAGCTTAAATCTTACAATATTATTTAGCATTATGAGGTACAAATCATGTCATATTTTGAGCTGTGATCTTTATTTAACTCCAAAATCTGAAAGAGATCTATGATCACTGGTCATAAAATGCAATAAACAAATGTTAAATAAATATACAACTAGATATTTCAATGTAGAAACGGAGTTACTTCTAAGAAAAAAAGAGTTTTTGGAAGAGAGCAAATATATTTGAGCTGCTGATCCTGGGATAATCAGTCCATCACAACGACTCAAACAAGCATTTGAAATATTTTGGTACAAATGCTTTTAATATTTGAAGCCTAAATTTCCAAAACTTTTCAAAGTGGATTGCTGGTAATTCTGTAATCTTTACTTGATGCTATATTAAAAGTAAACAGTAGGCAGAAGCTAATGCTTTTTGACCTAAGAAGTATTCGGGTAAATTATGTTCTCATTTATGATGAATGATGAGATGAGAAAGATGAAATGAAGTAGTGCCACTAACACTGATTTAAAAATTCTCTCACTTCTACTTACTTTGATCACATAAGACTATTTTCAAACTGCAGAATACAAAACCATTTTAAATTATTTTATCGTCACAGGCCAGAAAAGAGTGAGAACATGGAGTCCTTAACTTCTTAATATTTCAGAAGTAACAGCCAACCTAACAGATCTTGCTCCAAATACTGTTTTCTAAGACTGAAAGGCCAGCGGTATCAAAAAATGCTAATTTTTTTAGAAAAAGAAATTAATCTTAAGGATGCATAGTATGAATAACAAACACAATCTGAACTGTTACAAGGACTATCAAATGAGTTTTAAGCTGAATGTTGTTCTGCTTGCTCAGTCGATGGATTAAAAGTAGTATGTGGGTAAAGAATGGGAAACAGAACTAAGCTCGCGTGGTTATCTATTACACACAAGATGCCACTAGAGGGACTTGTACAGCCAAGAGTAAATTACATGAGCTTCTGAAAGCATTGTGGATAATTTTTTAACAAAAATGGAAATATGTATAAAAATCAGTTATAGCTATATTTTTTTAATCACACCTAAGAAGAAATCTGCCCTTTCCATCTCTGTCTTTTCTTGACAGCATCCTAATTTGTTTGTAATGTTGACATCCTAAAAGGATGCTTCATCCGAAGCGTACCTTTAAGATTATTTATATCACATCGCTAAAAATAGACTTTGTTTTGAATTCTGAATGTGGTTTAAGTACCTTTAAAGTTATTCTCACTCCTCTTGATTAAAATTCGATTTATGCAATTTGAACAGTTCATTTGTTTCTGTGCAAGCAAGGCAATATAAAACCGTATACATAGTTCACAGGAAAACCTCATACATATAGGTAATGAATATTCCATGAGGTGAAAGGACTGAAGAATTTTCAAACGAATTTTGAGAAGGGTCTTTACAGTGATCTAGCTGCACCACATGAGTAAGCTGCTAAAATGGGATAAGGAATATTCCTCCCTGTGTTTATAAAATGAATACTCGAGCTGCAGTAAAAAGATGGTTTTGTCCTTTCAAATTTTTCTACAGATCTGTTTCACATAGTAAAATATGTAACATTAGTCCCAGAACAGAAACATTGTAATGCCATAAATAAGAAATAAATAGACAGTACAGTATGCAGCCAAACTATAACAAAAATGTATTTGTGTAATTGCTTGCTGTAAAAATCAAAATGTGGTTAAAATACATTGATATTGGTTTCATATTTATTTCAGACAATGCCCTAATTTATATTAGCAGATGAAGTGGGTAACAATTTAAATTCATGAGAAACACATTTCATGTGACTATTTACTTTGATCATTGAATGGATATATTCAATTGAAGTTTGACTATAATTTTAGATCTTATAAAAGTGCACTCTTAAAAACTTTAAAATCAGTGTTCTGAAATTCCAGACACAAATGAGTTGAGGTATTTAAGACAGTGGTAATTTTGTGCTACTGAAATGGCTGGATCGAATTCAAAGCAGAAAGTATCATCATCTCTTTCTATTACTCTTCCAGTTAATGCAAGTTGTGTGTGTTATATCTAGAAAAATATTTTTGGCAGGAAAAAAAAGCCACCTTTATAACTTCCAAACTCAAATTTGAAAGTAATGCTATATTGCACAAAAATGCATGTTGTCTAATGTCTTTAAAGAACGTGTTCTTATTTTCAGACCATATCAAATGGTAAAAAGTTGAGACATTTTTGTATTAATGGGAGAGTAAAATATTACAGTAGAGAAAATATTAGTAATCAGTCTACAAAATCTTATTGTTTAAGAAGAATGCAGAAAACTTTCACACATTCTCAAAATGTAACAAAAGAACTCGGACAAAATATTGCTATTTTGATTAAAAGTTTTGGGTTATACATTTATTTCCTCTTCATATTTTTTTACAAAAGTTTTATTTAAATTGTTTTTTGCTCATGAAATACTTAATGACAGATCCAATATTTTGTGTGCATGTGTGTGGTTTTTCTGTTAATTCTTATAAGGAGACTGCAAATTTGACAGCAGAGTATTAAACCAAGTAGATTACTGACCTTACCATACTCCATGGAAAGAAAAACAATGAAAAGAAAAATCCTGTCAAACTTAATCTAGAACATTTTGATTAATCCAACAGCATAAGCAAAGCTTTCCCACAAGGAGTTTTCAGTCACATATGCTAATATGCAAGAAGCATACAACATGGCAAGTTCTGTACTGTAGTGATTACATGAATCCAGAGACGATAAAAACAAACCTTAAAGAGGACAGGCATTTGAAATCAGGAGCAAAAATTACTACCATTTCACTTGCAGGTTAGTTACTTTTAGGGAAGCAACTGTGTCTAATTTATCTTACCAATGAAAGTACAAAAAAATCCTGAGCAACTGCAAGGGGGAATCTCTAAATCAAAATTGGTTAAAGAGCAGAGGAATGAAGCAATGGTGCACAATCGAAATCCCAAAAATCTTTATGCATATAATGTAATTATATGACTGTATCATTGTACTGTAATCTGAATACAATACTACACATCTATCAGCTACTGGGCACTCAAGTGGTTTCTTCTAGCTTTTGGTCCAAGAAAAGTCATCACTCACCTTTACATCTCACATCTCGTGGACCTCCTGAGTACGTACCATACACTTAGCCTGGAAAGGTAGGTTGACTTTTTCTGCCTGCAATAGCTACTCACATATACTAAACTGTTACACTGTCTCTGATGGTTATCATGTATTTTTCTCCATATTATCTTACTCTAGCTACTAATACCTGGATTTACTAAAAGATAATTAAATAACAGGTCTAACTCTCTGATAAATTCAGTTTATTTTTTCAAAATTAAAAGGCAGGGTGGATACATGTATCTCTGGAAAGGTGACATAAACCAACCATGTTTTCCAATATTCCCACACAGTTTCAGTTTTCGTATATAATTGTAAGAATCAAAAAAAAGTATGAAATCAATCATTTGAGAGTGACCAGGTAAGGAAGAACTAAATAAGAAGATGTGGCATAAAAATATTACCAATACAAACTCAGATCTTAACTAAATCCAGACTGCATTAAAATAATGTATTAAAAGTTATTTATTAAAAATGTTTCCTATTGAAAAGAAACAATTTTTTCCATAATTTATTGAACAACTTGAAGTGAGAATTTATTTGAATAATTCCATAGTGGTTCAGAAGTTTGCGTTCACATTCGTATATACTCTTATCTTACGTTTTCGTGCCTGATTGTTTAACCACTTAAGATAAAAAAGTGTCCTAGGAAGAAGGTATTATTTTCCAAAATTTAGCAGGATGCTTTGATTACCAGTCTCAGGCAGTTTCTGCACCACTTTTTCGGGTCACTTTGAAGGGTTGCACCAGCGAGGGCTGCTGAGCCTGGTGTTTTGGTTTGTGTGCAGCAAGGCATGCCCCGGCTCGTGCAGACAGTTGAGTGTTGATGCCACAAACTCCATTACCTCTTCATCCTGGTTTTCCCCGCAAAAGTAGCCCCATGCCCTGAGTCATGGACACCGTATCTCAACGTCCTTCAATGCCCATATTTCTTTGACATCCATCCAGATATTATTTTATCAGTGTAGGCTATGGGAATAATATTGGAGAGTTAGGAAATGAACAAGGGAGGAAACAGAAAGCAGAGCCAGTGTTGCAGCACTAGAACACCTTGTTCTCCTTAGGACTGGGCAACCTTCCTTTACCATTTACCCCTCTAACGCTCGATCACCTGCTTATCCACATACTATCATTTTTAACAGCTCACCTGTATTTGAGTTGCTAGGAGTCAGGCCAGAAATGGCAGGTTTCGATGTTTCTAGGCAAGTAATATAAGCTTTTACTATGGAATTACTATATGGCTGCAAGAAGGCGTCATGGGCTTCTGCCACACATTTCTAAGCTCACGGGCAGGTGGGTATACGTTGCCTCAGAGAGCGAGGTGTGATTTCAGTAATAGCATCACTTGAGGCACACCTACCTATCCAGGGTCCCATAGAAGGACGTAATGATTCATTATAATAATGAAAGTGGCCATTCATTGAGTTTCTGGTCCTCAGCAATCATAAGTTGTAATGTGAACATTAAACATAATCTCCATTTTAAGAACTTTAGCATGTCCCAGCCTCTCTCCAAAGCATGAAGGTGTCTAACTCTCTTACCAGTATCTGTGATTACTGCCTGCTGCCATACTAGGTGCTCTGAAGATCACAGCGCTGCAAGGAAAGTCCATTATATTTTCAATGTCCTACAGGAATTAGTTAGATGAGCCTTTACATGATAGAAGGCCAGCTGACACTACCTACAAGCTCGATGCTGCTAAGAATAATTCTATCGGTTTCCCCATGATCCATTGCAAACCATAAAATCTGTGAGAGGATTGGAAAAGCTTCTAGGTGTATGATGGAAGCAAAGATGCTCCACTGGGCTTTTTTCCAGACAAATACACAGCACCAGTTCAGCCATGGCTATATCTACGGCAGTTATTTCTATTTCTGTCACAGGCGGCCTGGAACGTCCAATCTACACACTATCAAGGAAGTCAGTCTCTAAGCAGGACACAAAACTGCAAGCAACCATTCTTCTCTTTCAGCAAGGCTTTGGTAGATCAGTAGCTGCCAAAATTGAGGGCTGAGGCGTGAGTGCTGGTGCCTGTAAAGTCCCAAGAGCAATTCTTCTCCTGGTGGCTTGGCTGCTGGGGGTCAGGGCCAACTCAGAGAGAGGACAGCTGCCAGCTGCCTTCCTGCTAGTAGCCATGGGGAAGGTCCCCCAGGCAGCATTGTGGGAACTCGTCAGGCAAGGCCAGCCCCTTGCCTGTGGGAGCTGATTTAAGGTGACCCTCTGTCGCTTGGCTTCCACCCAAGCTACAGCTCACGGTGCAAGGCAGCCTGTGCAAAGCCAGGGGATTCTGGCAGGTTGCCTTCCCAGCTTCATCCAGACCTGGTCCATCACCATGGACGTGCCCCTGCCACTGGACAGTGTCTGACCTATTTACTGACACTGGGCTTGATCCTGAACCTGACTTTCTGTGCGATGTTCCTGGCCTGACCTCAGACCTGCCTCACCGCAATGGACGTGTCTGACTCTCACTTGAACACGACTGCCACCTTCCCTCTCATGGCTCATTGGGGTTGGGGTGCTGGGAGCAGCAAGGGCTCCCTGGGGCAGCAAGGCGAGACCTCACCTGCCAGCGGGTAGGGCAGAGCAGGGCACAGCTTGGGGCAGCCCCAGCCCTGGGAACTGGGCACCTTTCTGGGGACTGCGGGTTGGGCTGGGCTCAGCACTGGGCTCAGCAGACCCGTGGCTGGGCAGGGCAGGACTGTGATGCTGTGGGGTTGCAGCTCGGGCAGGGACCAAGCATGAGAGCCTTGGCCGAAAGCAGCTCCCACAGGCAGGGGTCAGCTTCCCACCATGGCAGGGGTCAGCTTCCCACCATGGCCAGCAGAAGGGTGAAGACCACCGTCAGCTGCACTGTGTCTGAGACCAGCATCCCCACTCTGCACCTTCCCGCAGCAGGATGGGTGCTCTTACAGCAGCCTACTCCTAACCTTGGACTTGTTTCTAATGTATTTTTCCTAATGCTAGCCTATGCCTATGCTCAAATATTTTCCAAAAATCCCTTGGAATACCTAAAATGCTTATATGGTTATTTTGACGCATCAGTGACACCTTTGTGAAAGACAATATTATAAATGTTATTCTTCGCAGAGCCCAACACACCGGACAGGAGCAGTCACTGTGCATGTGTAGCCTGCGCAGGGAAAAAATCGTTCAGTTTTCACATAATGCTAAGTGGCCATAATGATTAGCACCTGTGCACTATAAATTCAAAATTTGTGCTCAGAGAGGTTGTACATAAGTTCTACAAGCATCAGAAGTACGCAATACTGAACTATTTAAACACCCACTCAATAAATCCACGCTCATCTTCCAGGAAACAGCAATTCAAACAGCAAACAGATCTCTTTTTTCTGCTGACAAGACCACTTGTATAGCCTCCTCGAGCTGATTTTATCTGCCACAGTGTGTGTCACGATGTACACCTTTTCCCTCTTTGCTATTCTACCTAGATGGAAAACTCACCCTTGTAAAAAGCGTATGGCTACACAGGACACCCTCAGCTACATCTTTTCCAAGCCAGTTAAAGAGCTCTTTTGCTATTCAGTACAGCTGCACTTGAAACAGCAAGTAATTCCTGGGAGGACAAAAAAAGAACTAAGAAAGTTTTCTGGACATCCGAAGTAAAATTTATCCCATTAGGCGTCCAGGAAAAACAGAAGATAGTACTGGACATCTTTAGCTTTTAGGGAGTTGCTGAAAGTTCAATTTCAGAGATACTAATCCAAACAATCTTATTATGTTAAAAATATCTGAAATTAGGAATAGAGAACTTGCATAACAAGAGATTGTGATGGAAAACTGTAATTAATACAATTCTCACTCTTAAGTAAATTAAATGGAACAGCCATCTTTTTACATGATCTGACACTACCTAAAAAGTGACTGTTACTAAAGGAGTGTAAAGTGGGAAAAGTGAGAAAATGTGAGAGAAGGAGTTCAACTTATTCCCCATTTATTGTTTTTAAAGTGTCTGTAGAGGTTAAAATTCAGACAGATCACAAAATACAGAAACAAACCAGAAATAATCATAGAATCACAGAATGGTTTGGGTTGGAAAGGACCTTAAAGACCATCTCATTCCAACCCCCTGCCAGGGGCAGGGACACCTTCCACCAGCCCAGGTTGCTCCAAGCCCCGTCCAGCCTGACCCTGAGCACTGCCAGGGATGGGGCAGCCACAGCTGTTGATTGGGCAGCCTGTGCCAGTGTCTCACCACCATCACAGGAAAGAACTTCTTCCTAATATCTGATCTAACTCTACCCTCTTTCAGTTTAAAGCCACCCGCCCTGTCCTACACTCCATGCCCTTGTAACAAGCCCCTCTCCTGCGCTCCTGCAGGGCCCCGTCCAAGGTTATGTGGTCAAAGGTTATACGGAATTGCATTTGTACTATCCTGTTTCTTCTAAGGCTTTCAGGTGATGCTAAGACTTATTCTAATATTCTGTTGTCCAGTGTTTTCCAGTGTCTTCTAATCTTTTGACCCAAGTCACAAGTACCAATTTTATCGACAATGGGAAATCTGTTGATCTACATTAAAAATGTCATTTTGAGGCACTTAGCAATGAACACCGTGCTCAAGCTATACTACTTATTCAATACCATATTTTTTGATGAAACACTCCTGTTATACTTTTTCCTTTTTGGAAACTCATACACTCACGAATGCCTTCTGACTTGAGGAATCTATATCAAGAGGATACTTGATACCTGAGGAACACTTATCAAGACATTCTTCATCACGCCAGAGTTTGAGAGAGACACAGTACAAGCATTAATCCTCCATGGGATACACAGCAACATAACCCCCTGCTTTACAAGCCATAGGGGACCACTTGCCTGGCATGCTGCTCAACTGTTGCTTTTTGACAAAACGTGCAGTAATCATAACTCCTGGGCATAACAGGGTTTCAACTTTGACCTCCAGAGAGTCTCTTGTGCATATGCTCATTTGCTTTGTTCTGTAAGAGGAGAGAGATGATTTGTTGTTAATACCAGATCCCATAGTCAGGGCTTTTTCCTGTATTCAAAGTATAAATACATACAGAAGCTTGAGCACAGAGTTAAGAATTTGGAATTTGAGCATAAAACTTTTAGTGACCGGATCCTGTAGTGTTTTAGTCTTGATTAAGCTATGTATGCTTTCCACAATGCATATGGGCATGATAAGACTCTTTAGAACGGAATTCACAAGTAACATAAGGAGTTATTTGAATGAGCAATAGGAAATGAGCAGAAATTCTGCACTGTTGCATTTTAGAATGCAATATTTTCAGCTCAGAGTTTAAGATTCTTGATGCCACAGGTTTGTGTTATGAGGTGGAAGGTATGGCATATTGGTTTGTGTTTCAATTTGCAGGTGAGAGAACTGCATCCTGCATCCTTAATTAGGGTTGCTTGTCCCTTGAGTTATTCACGTTACAGCTTTATTTTGTAATAGGTTCACTTTTAGTAAGATACAGGTTTTATTGGGTTCGGTTTTGTTGGTTGTGGTGGGTTTTTTTTGTAAGTTTTAAACAGATTTCTCTTTTTGAGGATGATCTAAATATGAACAGCAAAGAATCTAAGTACCTGGAAATATATGTTATGGACTGACTCCTATGGATAGGATCTAAGAAGGATTGGGGTATTTGTCTCCTCTTCTAGCTGTTCTCGTCATCCCCATTAGGTTTCATCTCTTTAAAACTCCCAGGAGCCATGGGGGTTGCACACAAAATTATAAGAAGAAAAATAAGTGTTTATCACAGCTGATATACAGCACACTGGAGAACATCTTTCAAGCTGCAAACAGCATCTGCAGGAATAATGTCAAATGCTGAGATTTCTAAATTTTCCTAAGTTTGCAAATGTAAGCCACAGTATCTCACGGGTGGCTACAGTAAAAGGCTATGTAACTGAAAGGTACAGAATTATTAGCAATATGAAATTCCTTGAACTCCTGCTTGTAGCTAAGGAGCCTTTAAAGAGCCTTCAGGGAAGAAAAATCCATGTTTTCATATCCTAAAAGTGGACCATGTTAAGCTTCATTTCCTTGCTTACAGGTTGCTTAACTCCTGCAATGAGAATGTATTTGTTCTTGAATTATGTCTTCGCACAATGGAGCACAATGTAGTTTTCCACAGACATACATGCTGTACATGATATTGAGCGAAATTATTCCTTCTAGAAATCCCATTCCATTCATTTTGTGGTAATATCTATCATCTGCCATGTATACAGGGGGGAAAAAACATCTAACAAACACATTTTTTTAAATTTACAAAGTGTGTATTCTATTGTTGGACAGTTACACTTATGCATGATCTTATTACTAGTACTATTTTATACTACTTTATATAACATCTTCAGTTTTTCACCAAATCTACTGTGAGGTTCAAATGTAATGAAAATACACAACCATATATTCTCTTACATTTCTCACATACACTGTTTATGACTTCCATAGGAATTAGTTGTAACTTAGAAAGTTGCAGTTTCATTCTGTAATAGGTAATATACTTCCTAGATTTCTATAAAGCACTATTCTCCCAAGATATACAGCAGTCATTTGGTTTATTAGATCTTACTGTCTTTTAAAACACAAAATCAATTGCTGAAATGATAACATGTATGAGCATAGTTTGATAACGGACTTTGATTTCTTAAGTACACCATGATTAGGTATTCAAGATATACTGCAATATTTAATTTTTTCCATTACAGTTTGCTTATTACACTATTTTCAGACTGTAAATTATTTAAGTCAGCTGAACATTTGGCCTTCAATAATTTGTTTACTATGAATTGTAAATTGCAGTACTCTGTCAAATTTCATGCAATCTAGTGAAAATAATCCACTTTATTGGGGGTTGATATTATTGGTTGCATGAGCTTCCCCAGTGACTGGTAGACAATACCAAAGAAACTTTTCTATAGTGTAAGAAAGTAAAAGACAAGAGTGAGCAAAGAGTCAGGAAGTTAACAGGTCTAAGGTTTTTATTTATTGAAACAACAGAATCATTTGCATTCCAAGAACATGAATCTTTGCATATTTGCCATTTAATTTGTTAGAATGTGTCAGAGATTTTGATTATAATTTAAAACAATTGTCTTTTAATTGAGTGTTTTATTTACATAGCAGTAACTGACTGTAGTGGTTAGCTCTCACAAAAATTAGTGTACAATCTGCATGAGTTAATTAAAAAAATACTCTAAGATGAGACTGATCTCTTTTTCAAATAAAAGAAAGGATAGGTTAAAAGAATAACTGCAATCTCTCTTTTCTGTTTCAGTCTTTGTGGAAGCATGACAAATATAAAGCTTGGATCTTTTCCAATTAAACATGGAAAATACCACTTTATTAAGGTTAGTGTTGGTAAACGTATTTGATTAAGGCAAATACGATTTGTCCAAGGAAACAACAACTACACTACACATCCTTTGGAAAAATAAACTGATAGACTATCTGCTATAACAGAAAGGATGAAACAAACCTGGATTCCTGCTGACCCGTATGGGCTGTTCACTATTAGCCAGGGATAATGTTCTGGCATAACAGTCCATTCCATAGTGAAAACAGTGAATACCGTGTTCTCACAAGAGATAAATACCCAGTTTAACACACAATTTAAGAACTATGAAGTCGATATAGTAATGGACTGTTTGTTTGAATAAGTAGACAATTTACAGGCAAGATTATTCATTCGATGCTTTTTAGAATGTAATTAGCTATGCGCCTCACAATCTTAAGTTTATTTCAATAGCGAATTCTTCTATTTGAGATATGTCTGACATGCCCTAATTCCCCACTTAAACTGGCCCAATGCAGAGGAACCATCTTGAAAGTCAATGGATTGCAGTAGGGTAATGAGCAGAAATGAGCATTGATGTTCACAATTCATACCCTAATATACACAGATTGGATACCAAGGAGATGAATTATATCCGTAAAGGCAGGACTAGTGTCCTTTAAATGGCTTTCCATTAATGCTGCGTTATTTTATTTATTAAGCAATTTAGTTTAAATAGGTGATAGATTTACATCAGACAGGGTCAGATTTTCCTTACTAATTGCAAAGTGGATTATACTGTCTCTGAAATTACGCCTGCATTCTGCCTTTCCAGAATAAAAAATTTGAAAAGTAAAACTGCTGCACTTTGCAGCAAGATATCCAGATATAGCTGTTGTTCAAATGGCTGCTAGCACAACCAGCTTCAGCTTGGTCTGCAAACTCATTTTCATTTACTTTCAAGTACTGTATGAACACTTTTTTTTTTTTTTTTCTTCTTCCAATGAAAACTGAGTTCAAATATTAAGTGACTTAGTGGTTGTCTTTCTTCTTGCAGATCAGAAACTCGGCAAAACTTCAGTTATCCAAACCATCTAAACTCTTCAAGCTATAAGCAAATCTGAACTGGATACCAATTAGTGAAAAGAGGATTTATGCCGGATTCCGAGTTTTCCAGCCACTAGAGGGCAAGGTTTTTCTGTGTCTTTTTCCATGTGAGAAAGTGTTTGACGCCAAACCCAGAACTGTTATTTCCTTTAAAGCATCTATAGCCTTGAACACGCCATACATCCAGGTGCATCTGAATTTGAATCTTTTCACCACTGTTGAACAGCATTCAAGGAACAAATTATCTCAGAAGATGCCTACATGAGGATTTTCCTTAGGTTGGTGGTCATAGTAAACAGGAGTGAAGATAAAATCTTAGTTGACATCAACCCACGTTAACTCAATCCCTCATTTACTTTAGGTGTGCAGCCTGCACTTTTGTGCCAATTGTGTTATTAAACTCTTTAAATGATGCAAGGTAAATTGAGATAAGGATGTCAAGTACTTACTTCAAACCTCTGAAATTTGAAAGGCAATGTTTATTCTCAGATTAGAAAGTCAACTACCATTTTTATCAAAGAGAGTGTGTAACCTCTTTGGTTTTCTTTTGCATGTGGATTTTCCTTTACTTTTTCTGGACCATGCATTTCCCCTTCTTTAAAAGTTACATAACCTCTGTGGTGGGCCGACCCTGGCTGGACACCAGGTGCCCACCAAGCCGCTCTGTCACTGCTCTCCGCAGCTGGGCAGGGGAAAGAAAATATCACAAAAGGCTCCTGGGTCGAGATAAGGACAGGGAGATCACTCAGCAATCACCATCATGGGTGAAACAAACTCAATTTGGGGAAATAAACTGAAAATCAAAACTGAAAAACACCTTCCCCCCACCCCTTCTATCTTCCTGGGCTCAACTCACTCCCTATTTCTCCATTTCCTTCCCTTGCATGGAGCAGGAGGACAGGGAATGGGGGTTACGGTCAGTTCATCATACATTATTTCTGCTGCTCCATCCTTCTCGCATTCTTCCCCTGCTCCAGCGTGGGGTCTGTCCCACAGGAGACAGCTCTCCATGAACTTCTCCAACATGAGTCTTTCCCATGGGCTGCAGTTCTTCATGAACTACTCCAGCATGGGTCCCTCCCACGCTCAGGAACAGACTGCTCCAGCGTGGATTCCCCACAGGTCCACAAGTCCTGCTGGCAAATGTGCTCCAGTGTGGACTTCCCATGGGGTCACAGCCTCCTTCGTGCATCCCCCTGTTCTAGTGCAGGGTCCTCCACAGGCTGCAGGTGGGGATCTGCTCCACCATTAACCTCCATGGGCTGCAGGGGACAGCCTGCCTCACCACAGGCTTTACCATGTGCTGTAGGGGAATCTCTGCTCCAGCGCCTGGAGCACCTGCTCCTCTCCTTCTGCACTGACCTTGGTGTCTACAGAGTTGTTCTTACATAGCCTCACTCCTCTTCCACTGCAATTTTTGTTGTGCAGATATTTTTCAACCTTCTTAAATAAGTTATCCCAGAGGTGCTACCACTGTTGCTGCTGGGCTTGGCCTTGGCCAGTGCTGGGTCCATCTCGGTGCTGGCTGGTATCAGCTCCATCGGACACAGGGGAAGCTTCTGGCAGCTTCTCACAGCAGCCGCCCCTGTGGCCTGCCTGCTACCAAAACCTTGCCACGCAAACCCACTGCAACCTCTTACTTTTTGCACCAGGAATTTAATCCCATTTTTCTCTGATTTTTAACATGTTCTTATTTTATTTTTTATTTTATATTTGGGGGAAAAATGTCTCTACTTATAACCTCCGGAGATTTTAATTATCTTCCTGTTTGTTACTTCTAGTCAGGCTGGGTATTACAAGACCTAGTTCTGAATGACTTTTTTTTTTTTTTAATCAATAATATTCTGAGGTTTTGTCTATGTAGTCTGTTTGGAACCTAGCTGTCATTGCTCTTTTCTTGATTCTCTTTGCTAGTCCCATTGCTAGTATAAATATTAGCATTGCCAACTAAAGCATTGCTGAGCTGAGTAAATCTCTTGAGTTATTATCACCTCACTCAGAGCTGCTCCACGTTCTTTGATAATACCATGTGTCTCCAGTTATTTCTTCATGTTTAGTCCTTTATTTTATACAGTCCTCCTCTGTTTTTTTTCTGCTAGTGAATTTTTTTAGTGGTGTTTTTGAGATGGAAATATTTCCTTTATGTTTTTTCTTAAGATTCTTTCATCTGTATATTAGTAGATTTGTTTGTCTAAAAAACCTATCTGGCAGTGTTATGAATGGTACACCGAATAAAGCAACACAGCATTTCACTGATAACTTTGTAAGGATAAATCAAAGTTTTGTAACACCTGAAATATTTTCTCAAATACAGTTTGAAAGAGATACTCGAAGTGTTGTCTGCGCATCCTTGTGGTTTCTGTTATCAACCTGCAATTGTCAGTTCCTTTTGCATTTGACATACATCTCAATCCCTCCCAAAAGAGAGATGACTTGTGTTCTTTCTGGTAACACCCATGTGTTGTTAGGCTATTTTCTGGAATGCCTTAGCCTGTGGGAGCTGCATTTGTACATCTTTTTATCAGAACTGGTGTTGGTGCTGGGCAAGCTTCTCTCACAGACTTCAGTCCCATAGCTGTGGTGGCTCTTTCATGACCATTACCGTCTCAGCTCAATCCCTGTCCTGGGACCTCAGTGGACCACTTTTCGTCTGGTGCCTACTCTTTGATCTGGTCAACGTGGACAAATTATTTGAAGGCAACATATTTTTGCACAGATAGTCAAAGCCATGATGTGGTCCACATGGAAGTCCATCAGACAGATATATGAAACCAAAACACGGCATGAATTTAAGTAAGAAAGAATCCAGAAGCAGTTTGGGTTGTGCTGTAGGAAAATCTGTGTCTGTAAGGACTGGAAGATAAAGGCCACAAGACTGTCTTACCTGCCAGATACTATCTTTTTATCCTAATATATTATCTTCCCTGACATATATTCTTTAACAGGTAAGATAGGAAAAAGACCTGAAACCCTTCTATACGACTGATATTCTAGCCTGGGGAGGTGTTCAAGCTATGAGTGCAGTAATATATCTGCAGTCAGATATTCTGACTATCAGTAGCCCTGTCAAGTCAGCAGAGCTGTACAGTGCCAGTGATGAAACCACTCCACCTGAATGGAAAGATATAACTTTTACAGCTACTACTTAGTTTAGAATATACTGCCTACAACTATTCTGAATAGTTGGCATGGTCAAAAATGCAGTTCTCCAATTGAAAAGAAATCTTAAATATAATTTTCAAATACATATTATTTTAAATATGATTTTCAAAACAAAATTTAACACTTCCTGGTTAAATATTATTGTAATATATAAAAGCCTAAACAGTGTTCTCTTAATTTATATTCCACTCTAACATTATGAGTTGTATAAAGACTGGAGAGAGAAGCAGTAAATTCTAAATTGAATACATTACTAACACCAATCTAACGTTCAATATAATAAAATGTAGTATAATGTGGTATTTAAAATACCATATATAAACATACAATCTACCAATAAAACACACATAAGGACTGATTGTGAGTTGAAAAGCCAAGCAAGAAAGGTGAATGCATTTGTTCACCAACGGCCACCTCCATGAATGGGAGTAGTTTTTAGGGAATCTAAGAAGAGTGTCCCCCTGCTTTTTTGAGGTGATCAAACTTCCTCATAGGCATTCAAGTCATAGGAAACAGGTTGTTGCTGATAAAGTTTTACTTGCAGAAGGAAAACAAACTGTCTCTGTAAAATTATTTCCAACAAGGGTCTAAACATGCTTCTACTGAATATACAAAATATTCACATTCCATTAAATATTGAGAGTGATAGAGGAGAAATTAAATGCTGAATGTTAATGCTGAGGCTGGCTCCCTGAGGCATATGAAGTCACTGGTCCCTTGCAGTGAAGGTAGGAGACAAACTTCATCTAAACCCGATCCAGTGACAGCACCTGCCCTGCGCTAGCTGACGAGCAGAGCAGAGATTAGTATCCAGCTATAAACAGCTATATGCATTTTAGGAAATAAATCAAGGACTTGAATTAGCAGATTGACCAACAACAATCTGTAGCGCTAAGTATCAATTGTGCTTGCTGTCTTTGCCAGAAAACTCTCCTTCCTTTGACATAGTTTGCTAAAAAGAATAAAAAAACAAACATAATCTTAGTGTTCAGTATCACTTGGCTGCTGCTCTTCGCTGTCTTTGCCCCATCAGTTCACCATATCTCAAGAATGATCATGACAGTACCAAATGATGCAAAGTTATTTGGGATGTCATTTGAAGATAGATGAATGAGGTGAGAAGTTTTCACTATACTCACTCAAGTTCTATGCACTACAAAAAAAAATATAAAGTCCTTGGCAAATAAGAACTTAAATACATGACATGAATTTTCTGAATATAAGAATGTCATTGTTGCACTTGTTAGAAGGCAGTGTGAAATGGAAGGGGGAAAACCTGCAGAGCTCTGCTCTGACATATTTAAATAGAAATTCTGTTCATCACTCTCAACCTCTCAACTGCTTTTAGATCATTGTTAGGTCTGTTCCTTCTTATGTTAGTGAAGTATGTGAACTGTTTATAGGGAAGACTTATTTTTTTACCCATCCATTAGTCTGATCATCTAATTACAGCAAGGAACAAATTATCATTTTTACTCATATAATATGTGTGGTTTAGCTATAACCCCTTTTAAATCTGCAGCACCTTTAGCGAAATGGCAGATAGCTTTGCATATTAAATAATGTGTAAAGAGTAATATTCATTAAAAACTATATACTCTATAGTGTAGAAAGCAGTCTCAAACTTCAGCATCCTTCAGTTTGTAGCTAATATAGTCTAGATGAACAAGCAGATTAATTGGATATTTAGTAAAAGTTACAGGTATAATTGCATTGGTTTGCTCATAGCAAATTATGACTATTCCTTTTTTAAATAAAAAGAAAGAAACAAGGTAGTTTATTAAAATTAATTACTACGCTCTAATTCTTACATTTTTCCTCTGATGTTTATCAGAACTTAGTGGGTTTTTTTTTCTTCCAAAAAGGCTTTATTAAGTCTTTTTAAAGATGCTTCTTCTTCTCCCAGTGCCAAACAGAACCTAAAAACTAAAGATTCAAAATACAGCATCATGAAATAATAAGCCGTCACCTTGAACTTTTGATTTCTTTCCAAGGATTTTATCTTTAATTTTTGAAGATACAGGGTAATAGCCTCTATTCCATTTCTCCCTATTTGTGAAATTGCTGTCTGGGTTTTGTGTGTGTGTACGTTTGTGCATGTGTTCATACATGAGCATGTACTCGTGTGAACTGTAAAACACCATCCACACCATGAATTAACTTATCATAAGAAGGAGACATTTCTAACAACTTTCCTTTAGTTGCAGTTAGAGAGGATACAGGGGACCTCAAAATGCAACAGCTATCCAAATAGAGGGCAATATTATGGGTCCTGCAAGACCCTGCAAGAATTGAGCCAGGTTAAGCTACCTGCTAGATAGAGAGCAGTGAATGGAAAAAATCTTCCTGTCCTTATGTACCAGAAGGATAATTAATTTAAATCATTATCTGTAAGTTATGTGCATGCAACCCTAAACATAACTGAGAAATTCCATAATTCTGCTCTTTTGTCAGGCCTACTGTGTGAAACCAAATTCTCTTGGGTGATCAGAAAAAATATAACTTATATTCCAAACAGGTTAAAATAAAAGCAAGAAGGAACTACAGATACATTCAGCAAAGGCATAACTCATCCTGATCCTTTTAAAAGCAAGCACAGGCTTACAATACACTTACATAGTATACTGTTCCAAACAGTGTCCAACAATTTTATTCAATAAATCATACAAAGTGAATGTGTATGAAACTGCAGCAGGGAAATCCTTGGTGTTGTTAAAACATACAATATCATGGACATACTTTGCAAGCTTTGCGTTATCTCTTTTCTATGTCATTTACACTTTCTAGGTTTTAAAGCCAGTTAAGTAAATGCTGATGTGACTCTCCAAGATGCACGGTAGCTGTATCACTGGTACAGCTGCGTGATTACTCTTAAGTCTCAGTGGTAGCTGCTCTTCTAATGAGCCAGGATAAAATCATTAAAAAGTAATTGTGTGCAGGTTTTGCAGATAAGTCTCCGCTCTGGGAGAAGGCAATCCTGACAGACTGTAATATTTCTAAGGCAATATACTCCTCCCTTCCTGTTTAATGAGCCATAGTTTTTTAATCTGGAAGTTTTGGTGATAGGCAGAAGAAATGCACAAGAGGTTGGTCTGGAGGCATCTGTATGCAGCTGTATGTTATACATGGCTATATGCAAAGTAGACAATGAAAAAATGGGAACCAAACCCGGCTCTCAATCTCCCCAGAAGTTCTGTGTTACTGTGTTAATGTACATTTGCTTTCAAATGATAGGTTGCTTTTACTACTACCATTTAATGTAAGTGAAAACATACAAAATGTGCAAAAATTTAAGTTACACAACAAAACTGAAACAAAATCTAATTCTAGTTTGTAGAATCATTCAGAAAATAATTGCAGTAGAGGATTTTCCATTCCTTAAAGACGGAATGCAGCTATTTCATGGATATATTAAAAAGAGTTCACAAAATAAGGAAGTAAAAGATAACAGCTCCTTACAGGAATTCAAATATTCTTAGTATACTACATTCATAATTAAACACAGTCCATCTAACAACCATTTTGTAATAACATTCTATAAAAGTAGGGAAAATAATAGATATAAAATGGATAAGTTATCTCCCTGAACATGTTGAGGAAACCCACAAAGTCTAGAAGAGGATGATAGCATTTAGAAGTACCTGGTCTGCTTTCAGCTCACAGGCATGCATCACTTCATAAAAGCAGTCTGCAACACACTATACTCTGCTTTCATCATGCTACGATAAAAATATCAAGCTTTTAATATTCACTGCACTGCATCTCCTCCACTCCACTCCACCTCGACTTTGCTTGCTTAAGATCATAACCCTGTCATGAACAGAGACATCCAGTGAAATAAACTGGTGAGCTAGAAAAGCACAAATTTTAAAAATCTTTGAAGTATCACTTAGCTGTAAAAACACTAATTTCCCAATTCTCCATAACAGGTTTCATCATCTTTTGATGAGAATAACAAGAGCAAATAGCAAATGGCATTGCAGAGATCTGAGTAAAGATATTTTCATGCAAGTCGAGTCAACTTAACTGTGATTTATTCTCCAGATATTGGTACGTTTCCCCAAAAATGCAGGCACAAAATAAACTTATCCTGACTAAATCCCCTATGGGGAGTATAATCTATGCAATGCTTTTGTTTAAGTGCAAAAGACCAGAATTTAATTTTAGCATTTGATCAGATGAACTCCTTTTTCTGACACACCAAAGGAAGAGTTTTCGCTTATCAGGGAAGATAAGAGTGTTGTACTTAGTCTGGTGGTCTTTATCTACCATTTTTTTCTTCTATAAATTAGGTCCAGAGGGAAAGAGACAACCAGTAGTACCCAAAAACCTAGTAACAATTCAGGTTTTTGGTTTTACAATATCTCCAATTGGATTCTTCGAAGGCAAACCTTGGGAAGCCATGTAGTTTAGTGCAACCTCTTAAACCAGGAGTATGAAACAGTATAGGTATGGAAATGTGCATACTGTTAGTTGACACCTTTTCTTATTGTAGGTATCTACATGCACATTCTGGTACTTCCTTAACTTCCCATGTGAAAGAGCTCAAGTTGCCCTAAACCCTTTTTATGACGGACTTTCAGTTACAGTTTTTATGAGAAAGGATAAAACCCTTCTCTCACATTGCAAGGCCCGTTTAACTTCCCTAATCATTATAAAACAAGTGCTGCTTGTTTTCTCTCACATACTGTCTCTCACCTCTCACCTCGCCTATGTTGAAAGTTTTTCTTGACGTTTATGATGATAATAGCATCTGTGATGTTCGATGCGTCTCTCCTTCTGTGTTTCCACCCCTCTGTCCCCACAACTACCTTATGTTATGCTACAAAGCACAGCACCAGAAAAGGGAAACACTTTGACCAGGCCCTGATGCTGCTTATTCACAGGGGTTGCTCTATGAAACCTTCAGTTTAGTACTGCAAAATTAAAACAAAATGAAGAAATTATCTCATTTTTTTCCCCCTAGCCTTTAGGAAATAAGATAATTTGATAAGTCAAACAAAAGACTATGTCATAATAAATTAAAATTTTACTTGTGGCAAGAGGCCTACCGGAAAAATGATCAAAGTTGGAAAAAACTAGTTATTTTTAGCAGGTCATCAAAGTCTAAACCTAGAGAAGACTGTTACATTTGAGGGGGTACACACTATTGCAGTGTCTCAGGGTATGGATTTGATTACTATTCTGTCAAATACAGCAACACATTGAATCTACCCCTTACAGTTGAACACATTTGTCATGTTACCTGGTCTACACATTTCTCTTACGCTATAGTGCAGGTCTGCTAGAAAGGCATTTTGTTAAAGCAGCATTCTTCTAAATGATGTCGTTAAAATGTATAAAGCAATTTCTTCAGCCTTGTTAGCTAGACAAGCTGTTCTTAAGATTAAGACGAGGAAAGAATAAATGACTAAAAGACTGGGCTGGAAGCAGATGTGACTTTTGCATCTGGTTTCAATATAAAATTTTTGATGTCACCTGCAACAGTTCTCCGAACTATGACGCATTTTCCCCTTTGTATAAAATATGGGTTACAACTCCTTGCATTTCTGTGCTGTAAGAATGGAGGCCTTGTCTTACAATGAGCTCTGCACATTTCCAGCTTTGTTCAAGACTGACACCTGCCTCATCTAATACTCACTAGATACAGGGTAGTTTAGGGAATAGCTTGTTTGTGAGTTCAGAATATGATTCAGAATAAGACTCTTATACAAAAAAATTCAATCCCATATTGTGATCCTTTAGACCAGACTGAAAGGGCAAGCATAGTAAAAGCATAAGCATTTCTGTTTTATCTGGAAAATTCCACTATTCTACATCTTACAAACCTAAGTTGAAGGGATATATTTTAATTATTCTTCTATATTCTGTTTTTATTCCTTGAGCTACATGGGTTTTTTAAGTGCACTCATATGTCACTGACGTTATACGAAAATGTGATCAGAATTCATAAACATGAGGCACCATTGTAAACTTACTTGTTTTCTGATTTCATCCCTGGAAGATTTAGCCTTTATATAGATAATTGGTGACATTTTCAACAGTCTCTAACCTCCGCTAATGTTGGACATTATAAATTGCACACCAAAAATTATTGATTACTGAGTTTCTTTATGCAACTGAGAATGTTCAATGCCTTAGAGGAACTAACTCTAGCTCCTCAGCCTTCTGTATTGATATTATATCTAAATTATCCACCCCATAAATGACATCACCCATCCTGTCCACAGTCCTTTGAAATGTGGAAAGTTTCTACAGAACCATGTAACTTTGCTTTAATAAAAACTTTGCTTTAATAAATCTGCTCACCTTCAGGGTGGGATGGGAGGTTATAAAACCTAAATTAACTAACTTTCACCGAGGCTGGTGCTTAGTGCATGCTGGTTGATCTGCTCCTCTTCAGGGTGGCTGCCTATAGAGACGATGTAATAGAATCATTCTGTCTCTGTAGCCTGTAGGACTGACAACACAGAATCATAGAATCATTTAGGTTGGAAAAGACCTTTAAGATTATTAAGCCCAACCCTTAACCTAGCACTGCCAAGTCCAATGTCCCCAAGTGCCATGTCTACATGTCTTTTAAACACCTCCAGGCATGGTGATTCTACCACCTCCTTGGGTAGCTTGTTCCAATGCTTAACCACCCTTTCAGTGAAGAAATTTTTCCTAATATCCAACCTAAACCTCCCCTGATGCAACTTGAGGCCATTTCCTCTTGCCCATCTTATTTCTTTTTGTTGTTGTTGTTGCAACACTGATCAGATTGAAGCAACACCCCTGGTCACAAATATAAGCACTCATGTTCCAAGGGCACTGAAATTTTCATTCTGTTCTACATTTTAGTCTTTCAGCTTTAACAATCGAAGATAGAAACAAGTGTAAGAAAGTTAAAGCAAATAAAGTTTCTGTAATTCAAGGAAAATTTCATGGAAAATATAAGAAAGAAAGTAAAAAAGAAGTGGATTAAAACAAGAATAGAGCATTACATTCTTCAACATTTTTACTTCTGTTTGCATAACAAAGAAGAGAAAGCTTTCCTAGAAAGCAGTTAATTTCATTTCTATAGTGTGTCTTACAAGGTGAGCTTGTGGTTATGGTAGACTTATACTGCCCTGTATAGTTCCTTTTGCTTCCTACCTCTATCATAAGAAAAGTAGAAGGTTTTTTTCTTAAAAAAAACCATCAAAGTATTCCTACCAAAGACACCTAATGAAGTCTTATGCCCTGAACAAAATATAACAAAACACTGTCTGCCTCTGTCAGGAAGTGCTACTCTCTCCATTTCAGTGCGTGCTGGAACAAAATTCATTACAGGTTCAGACTCAAGCCATACTTTTTTCTGAAGCAGACATATTTTACTTTATAACAGCTATGTTGTATATTTTAGTCAACTGTAGAACTTGTTAGTCTTCTTAAATTTCATGTAAATGAACCTCCATGAGTAATTAATGTTGAGATTCAGTAAAACAGAGATGGACATCCATGTGCTCAGATTAAAAGTCTCAGGAGAAATGTGTCTAGTCATTGAAACGTGGCTTAAGATATTGTTTAATTTTCATTCAGACAGTACATGAAGCAAAACTTACATGCCTGCTACTTTTACCACCAAATTGATAGAAGAAGTTTTATTTATAAAGAACTTTTAAAAACATTTACCACCTTTGGAGTTTATGGCAGTAGTTTATTGCCTTCTTTATCTTTTCTTCTACAACTTCAAGTTGTGCCACTCCACAGAATAATATATCCCTCTGAAAGGACTGTCTAGAAAAGCCGTAAGATTTTATTCTATTTGAAAAAACAAAACCTTTAGAGAATCTCAATTCCATTTCAATGGATGTTTTCAGTTTCTACAGTGCCAAATCAATTTTAAAGAAGCAGCTTCCTTCTGTGTGCTTCCTACAGATGCATCTATATCATCATGGAACTTAACTTATATTTGGACTTTTGCTATTTAAATAATTTTTTTCCAGAAAGACATAAACAGTCATTACACTGACAGAAAAGAGGAGAAAAACAGAATTTGCATTAATTAAGTGGAATAAACAAAAAAAACCCAAGTAACATTTATTATACAAAATGGCTTCTAAAGAACTATGACTCTTCATCTGTGCCATACAGGAAGGGCAATTACTGGCAAAAGGAAGGGGAAAAAAATCTCTAAAATGGTCTGCCTTAGTATAAAATGTGTTGCGTAATGAAGGTTGTTTTCTGCTTTACTTCTGTGAGTGAAGATTCTCTTGGTTACAAAAGAAAAATGCTCATTTCTTTTGCAGTCCAACAGAATCATGAGTAACAGAGATATAATTATTGTTTAAGAGTTTTAACTGATGCTAAATAGCTCTTTTTTTGTTCCTGATTTAAAACCCATTTAATATACATCTCTTTTTTTCCACAGCCTATCTTCCAGATTTTTTTTTAAAGAAACAAATTATGCTAAATGTGGAGGTATTGAAGTTGTTTTGGTATATGTTCATTTTTGTCTCCATCATAAAGCACAGACACCCAACTGAAGTGAAATCTGGGCAAATGTAGAAGTCAGGAAAGCTGTTTCCTGGAATTCCTTCAAGGACTTAGGAGCCACAGTCTGGATATTAAGTCAGTGTCTCAATAATCTAACAGTTGCTGTCCCTGAAAGCTTCTGAAGAACTGAAATGAAACATCATCACCCACCCAGGAGCAGAATTTGGATCCAGACAGAATGTAGTGAGCTAAACCACCACTGATACTGCATATGCTTCTGAAAATGCTGAGCATCCTCAAAGGCCTTTGTCATAATGTTAAGCATGGGTGCATCTTGCACAGTTGCACAGTAAAACATGCCAAAAGTCATAACTCAAGAGGTGAAGCTGGGAAAAAAGTAAAGGTTTGACAAAGTCAACAACAGTTCTAAACTTATCCCTGATCTAAGACACCAAGCTTTTAGACCTGACATATGAGTTTGGGCAT
Source organism: Falco peregrinus (assembly GCF_023634155.1). Lineage (NCBI taxonomy): Eukaryota > Metazoa > Chordata > Aves > Falconiformes > Falconidae > Falco > Falco peregrinus. The sequence continues at coordinate 6,898,464 of NC_073724.1, read as the reverse complement.
ATGCTTCCCTGAATGGCAAATCCAAAACCCAGACATGCTGCAAGAACATGAGATGCTCTGTACAAGAGGTCATTCCAAAAGACAGCAGTAGAAAGATCAGATTATTTCCACAGTGGCTATTGTAAATGACTATACTATAAAGTTTAGTGGTTTTACTAGAATAAGTATTGACCTCAATTGATTCACTGGTTTTTCAGTGGGCAGAATTCATATTTTTTGATTAGTATTATTTAAGGTCACAAAACTAGTTCATTTCAGCATTTGATTACACCAATACTCTGTTTGGATAATGTCATTTGATTAAATATTGTTCTGCTTAATTTGAGTGGGAGCTGGAACGTAAAACCTTTGCTGTTTAGTTACTTTCAGAAACTGACATTTTTTGCAGCTGTGTGCTGCCAGTTTATTTTTTTTTGTTGCCAGGCAAAGTATTCTAGCTTTTCATGACAGCCAAGATAGCCTATTCTGGTGAAACTGCAAAAAGGTGAAAGGAAAAGGCAATGTCTGATAACACCTACCTACACTGAATAAGTCATGCAAAATACTGTCAAAGTGACACGCTGTCTGAAAGCTGTGAAACCAAGGAAAGCTTGACACATGCCTGCAGGTATTAAACCCACACATCATTTCCACGCTTTAGATTCCCCTTCACTTCTACTGCAGCAATGCTGAAAGAGTTCAGGGTTAGGATTGATATTAAGGGCTTGTTTTCATCAATAAACTGCTATTGCAACTGATACGTGATGTTTGCCAAGCTACAGTCTACCATTTCAAATGATACAAGTATATCCCACTGCTAGATTTAAAGCTCCTTATAGCAAGGAAAGGGTTAAACTGGGCAACAGGTTAGGACTACTGGAAGAGTACTGAGAAACAGAAGATAGAAGGCCTAGTAGGACCACAGGAGAGAAGTCATCTGCAGAAGACAGTTTGAGAAACTACTCAGCAGAGTGGAGGAAATAAAACCCCACTTATTTTCCAAGGGGATGCTGACAATTCTGTGTGTCTGGGGGGAAAACAGGGCCTGGAAGAAAGTTCTGTGAGATTAATATGGTTAATATCTACTGACAGGAGCAAATAATGATAGTGATGGATGTATGGATTCCAAGAAGGTGCCCCAGGAAGTGAATTTTTTCTGTATAACTTGAGTCATTTAAGCCAGATCTTATATTTTAAGGCCTCTATAGCTATCACAGGAATACCAAAAAAAGGCCACATTCTTCTATTTCATGGATATTTTTACTGCAGCAAAGCTTTAGTATAGGTTTTGTTTTGTCTTTCTGTAGTCAGAATTGTTTTTTTAAGTATATAGATTTTTTGTGTTTGATTCCATTATGAATGGAAATGAATGTCTTTCTCAAGGGAGCAGAAAAGGTACTGTTTCCAACAACTTTCTTATTGAACCAAAACCAGATCTTATGACTGGGGTGATACTATAGCATGAAGATGAAGTTATAATGGCTGTAATTTGTCTAGGTGCTAATGCACTGTTTCTGAAAGTTGCTAGATGCAGAGTATTGGGCAAGAAATCACTAGCAGCCTATATATGTTGCAATATTAAATCCATTATTACGTTTGCAGAAGCTTTTTTAGACACTCTACAATGACTTAATGCACTATTTGCCAACTGTATAGAAATAAAAATATTGAACTTATGTACAGAGCCACAGAAAATTCCTGGTTCTTAAGGTGAAAGAAACTTAACCGTATCTCAAGAGTGTACCGTATGTTTTGTTAAGTACAGCTAAGAAAGCTTAAATGTAATTAGGAACTACTGCAGCAAGGCTTTATTTATTCACTCCTGTTAGTTCTTATGATGGTTTCAATATTGTTGATCCCAAGTAGTACATTATATTGAATTCATTTGGTTTGTTATTTGTGGCACTGATATATTTGCATTCAGTATATGCCTATGATTTACCAGTGTGGAGAGCTGAGTGTTAAACAATGATTATAAGCAAAGAGTGGTTTGAAGACTTTTATCTAAACTTCCACTATTCTGAAGTTCAAAAGAAGTAAAAAAGCATCTTATCATGGCGCAGTTTAACGACAGTGTGAATGCTCCGGAAACTTATGTGAAGCTTGTCCTGTACTTCTGTTTAGTAACACCACCCTTACAGACTTAATTATGGACTTTATTACCCTATTATCTTTTCTGTCCACCTTCTTGAAGACTATTGTATAGAGAATCTGTTGCCTGTAACTCTGTTTCTTAAAGGAGAATCCAAGCATTGAGATGAACTCTGAGACAACTCTTGTTGCAAGAGGTCAATAAGGAGGATTTATTTACATTTACTACTTGTTTCCTTGAAAGAACACAGGAAAAAGTAGTTTGTGGTACAGTATTCTTTACTACCTTGAAAAATTGCTCATTTTGCTGATCAGGCCCTGGTGACAGCTCAGCGTAATGAAGGGTGAAATGTCTCCCAATACACAAAGCAGAAATTTGCACACACTGCCAGGTGTATGTCTTCACAGCACGACACCAGACAAAGCAAATAGTTCCCCAAAACCCTTGTAACACTTATTAGACAGTGATATAGGTGTTGTCTAATGACAGAGTGATTTATACCCAAACAGAAGGGAAATGCTGGTAAATATTAACTAATACCAATTTTATTATAGTTCTGGATGCTGCTCTTCCACACAGACTGTGTGGAAAAGTAACCACTACAACCACTTCAAGCAAAAGATTTTAAGAGATTAGATTTGTTACAATGTCACACCAGTAGGTGTGAGATAGTTACGGAAGAAAGGATAAAGTGCCTGGATGTTTGCTCCCAATCTGTGCCACAGGAGTCTGGGCAGCCAGATCTTTCCTTTTTTACAAGGTAGTAAAACAAGAAAAACTTTATCCTCCCTGTTTATGCAATGCACAACATATTTCTGTCTTACAGGCCTATTTCACCAGAGAAAATGTGTTCTAGTTAACATGATACCCAGAAGCCAGAGAAGCGCTTAAATGTCAAAACCCCTTCTATGACTGGTGTTTCAGAAGTTTATCTCTTTATTATAAAGTCGTTCCACAGCTATATGGCTCCCAAGAGAAAAAAAGTCACTTACCCTCTACACTGAAGCACAATTACTTGAATATATTCGCAGTGACTAATCAGCGTTGAAGAAAACACTGAGATGTAGTTTCATCCTCCTTACTATGGCCGTGACACGATTTAAAGCGCTAACTTTTCAATCTTGACGGTCTACGAGTGCGAATTGCTCAGAGGGGCAGAGTTACCTTTCTTCCTCCAGGTGCCCCAGGTGCTGCCAGGTGGCCCCGTGTGTCGGGGCCGTGCGATGCCTGTGTGCCCGCTGGTGGCTGCCCAGGGGCTGGCAGCCCAGGCAGAGGGCGGACGGAGCCTGGGAAATGCCTGCCTTGCCCCTGGATGTGCCAGTCGCGGAGGGAGTTTGAAAGCCAAGTGAACCGCCCCTCCTGCACTTAAAATGGATGCAAGCAACAATTATTCTGAAATTGCTGAGGCTTTAGGTGTGTTTAGCGTTAGCTTTGAGGAGAGGAAAATGTTATTTTTCAAGATGCATGTGTTCAGCGGTTGAGAGCCTGTGTTTTGCAGAGCCCTGCGCACAAGAGGCAACTCCTAAATTCAGACTAAATTTTCAAGCATTGATGGGAGAAGGTTGTTTTAGAATAAAGCCCAGAGGCTAAATGGCCTCAGTCCCACAGCCCTGGCTTGAACCTCCTCTTGCTCTGCCTCCACGCCTGTCAAGCTTACGTCCACGCAAGGAGCTGGCAACCGCCATGGCAGGCGGTGGCCCATGTGGAGGAGGGACTCCTGCCTCCCTGCCCCTGCAGGCAAGTGGCTGCTGCCTCTCTGGTGCCAGCAGTGAGACAGGGCACAGCCAGCGAGACAAGGTGGGGGTCCCTCCCTGCGCTGGTGAGCCGAGGGGCTCCCAGGAGGTGGCTGGGCCAGGGCCTGCCAGGAGCAGGGCAGCCCTGGGCAGCTGGAGGCCGGCCCTGCCCTGCCAGCACTGGTGCAGGGGCTGCCGGCCCGGGGGGCTGCCGCGGGGTCCTGGGCACTGGGGAGGGTCAGGGGGCCCTGGGGAAGGCCGGCCCTGGGTGCTTGCTGCCCACCCTGCTGCTCCTCCATAGGAGCCGTGGCACAGCCCTCGGGGTCTCTCTGGCTGCCACAGGGAAGGAGCAAGGAAGAGGAAGAAGGGTAGTTAAATATTTACATATGTAATGCTATTTTGCTGTTAATAGCAGCGTCAGAATGTAAAAATGATTTGTTAAATTATTGCTAGTTGTTTCTATTACAATTAATCATAAATTATAGATTTATATTGAAGAAATATTTACCTTTATTTCTCTCATCCATCTAAGGTGAAGGCCACAGACAAGTCCAGGATCTTCCTTTCAGCAACCAGCCTCCTCCCTGTGTCACACTGGAGTCTCCCTTCGTACGTCTTGGAAATAAGCAGCCTTGTGTGAGTATAGACAACATGTTCTGTTGTCTTTTTATTTTTTTTTCTTTCTTTCTTTTTAAAACCAGACTTCGTAGTAGTTCTACTTGTAATAGTTTGTCCAGAGTTACACATGCTCCGTAGCTTTCAAAATCTGAGGTTTAACCTGTCATTTCTGTGTCCATATGATTATTCCTGCCTCCAAACCCCAGTCTCATGCAAAGCATTAGAAACTGGGTTTTTTTCTATGACGTCACCAGTCTCCCAAAATGTGCTTGTTTAAGAGGACCCATACTGAAATTTAATTATCCCCATTGTGTTTATGACTGAATATACTCTATATCTGCCTCACTAGACATTGGGATATTCAGTGATAAAGCAATTTACTGAACTCAGTCCACAACATCTACACAAAATAATACTTCAAGATCATCTTACCCCTCCCAGAAATTTTTATGCAGTTCTTCCATTTACTGTGGCTACTGGGAGTGGTAGCTTTATTTGCTGGATCTTTAGCTAACAACACCGGCAGCCATTTGACATGCATAGATCCAGGCCAGAACCCTATCAAAAATGTGTTTAACAACAACGAATAAAATCGGTTCAAGCAAAAGACATGTTTGAGATTACATTTTAAGTTATTACCCCTAACAATTCTCTCTGGTTCTATTACTCTTTTGTCTGTTGCTTCCATTGTTTACAGCAGTTCTAAGGTTTGTCTGTAACATGCATAAACACAATTCATGGAACACCTTGCTTTTTAAATGCCTGCTGGTAGATACGAGCAAAAAGGCTGTTTTGGGTGAATTAAAATAACATTAGTTCATGAGTGCACCAAGCAGACCTGGAATCATTCCTCAGCCGTTACAACTCAAACTTCCAGTAGCTGAAAGCAAAGCAAATATCTAAAAAAATTTTGTTAGTGTAGTGTCCTTTAAGCAACATTGGACAGTATGTGTTAATGTATCAGTCTACATACTCTAGACACCTGTATAGAATTCCTTTGCAATATAGTTATTAAAGTATACACAAATTCTGATCATTTCTTCTTTGATGAAAACACTGTTTACCACCAGAGCTTTAGAATGTCACCCAGTCACCTGTGAGCAAGAACTGTGGGTGTTCCATGCAGCAAGACTTCTGGTTCAGGAAGAGAATATTCTCAGAAACAGCAAGTCAGCCTTGTATTCAGAGTATCAGTAACTGATAATAATTTATGATGATCCTAGTTAAGCTATTCCACTGGCCTGTATTTTAAAAGCTTAATTTTATTTCAAGAGTCTTCCCTCCCTCTTTTAGATTAGTGTCCTTGTCAGACACTGGATTTGCTGTCGTCTACTAGATTAAATTCCTAAAAGCATTCATTATTGTACTGTGGGAAAATAACTTCTCAGACTACTTCATATTCGTAGAAAACAAATGGTGCAATATCAGTAACACCGCTCTGTGAACTGGAATATACATCTTAAACCCCTGACACTTGCTCTATTTTCTTTAAAAGCTTCTTTATTCAAAACATATTTTCCCACTGTCTTTAAGGAAACAACTGCTTGGCTACTTAGTATCTCACAATAACTGTCACAACTTTTGCCAAGGAAAGGATTAGTCCATTGCAAAGACAAATGATAGAGATCTGAAGCAAATCCAAAGCAAAATGCCAAATGCAGTCGAAATTAAAGAAGCTGTGAATCAGCAATATACTGACATAAATAATTAGAGGAATTTATTTTGTTTAGAACAAGCAAACAACTCTGCAGTGATGTACAATGTATTTAATTCTTTTCAAAAGCTGCTACTTCACAGGTACTAAATTACAAAAAATACTCTAAACATCACTGTCCTTGGCCCTGTGCTCCATCTTTAAAAAAGGGTCACAGATTTACATCTAACACATCCCATTAGCTTGGTAACATGACTTCTGATTGTTGTTGCAAATTCTACAGTGATTTTTCAAAAGATGAGCCAAGCTGATTCTTGTAACTTTAAGATATCTATCAAATTAACACTGTTATGCTGTATTACAAATAATATTTGTTCATTGTTTTACCAATGAGATAAAATGTTGCTATCAGATTATCTGACTACATGTAATTTTTTTATATTTATATTGTATTATTTATGCAATTTTAATTATCTGACTATATATGTGACATTAGGCTTTATAACTACACTATTGTTGTATTTCAAAGATTTTTACTGAATTCTGCATTAATGCCGTACTATCTTAATTGTAATAAGCTGTTTAAAATCTCCATGTTTTATTCTGTAGATGAGCCTTGCATAGCAGTTGATTAAAACTGTTAAATGAAGCATTTAATGTGAATATAAAGTCACATGCCATCTCATTTTTATCACTTCTCAAGGTAAGTAAAATTTTCACTTAACTATGAATATTAACACAGCAGTATCTAAATATATCATTATCTTTCATTCTTAGCTAGTACCTGAATCAAATAACTTTTAACTTCTGTAAAATCTCCTTTTTTTCCTTTAATATTTGATTATTTTTTTTTCCCACGGCAGTATGAAGTGTTTCCCACTAGTCAATGGTAGCTGTAAGGCTGTATTATGGGAACAGTTTTGAGGCTGAACTATTAGACTGCAAGGCAGGAAACTATTTAAAGTTCATAGGAAATTTAGAAGAGTTTTTAGATTAAGCTGTATTTCCAAGACTGTTGCTGTGCTAATGAAGAATATGTGGTGTAAACTGCTGATATTTGCAATACAATTTAATTAACACTTTGTTTTTAATTACATCACATTTTGCCAAATCCACCAGCAACATAAACAGCACTGTAAAGGAAACATCAAAGCTGGCAGAAGAATTGGTCCAAGCAGCGAACAGGTGTCATTTCCATTCATTTATTATTCAGTGATTCACAGGATTAGTAATTACAATACTTTTCCTTATTTGATCATCTAAATTGCCTCAAATGTTGCAGGACTTGTACATAATTGTCCTGTGTTCTGAGTTTTAGCATTTGTACTTTCAGAAACGAAAGGTAAGAGAAAGCAGCCTGGATAGTCATCATAAACTAAGGAAAGTGGAGTGCAGCCTGAGTGGAATGCAGGTTGAAAGTCAGTTTTTAAAAAGTAATTCCATTGAGCTATAGACAATAGTTAATGCAGAAAATGCCATTTGATATAGTCTGTGGGCTCTGACATAATCTTACTGGTAAATCAGAATGTAAGCTGTCTATACACACAGTTACTACTTGAAAACATTAATTAAATCTTCCATATAAGATCTTTAGGATTTGCAACAGAAAGTGTCAAAATGCTGCATCGTACTTTCAAGAGCCTGTATCATAGCAGCACAAAACAATGTGAACAACACCTTGTTGTATTCTTAAAAGTAATGCTATAGATGGCATTTTGTCTCTTATTTGTCACACTGATCACATGTGATTTGTTGTTAGAAATGTATATTGTGGAAGCATACATGGGTTTCTTCCATGGCCTGTTTTTAAGGGCTTTTATCTTTAGAAAGATAAGAAAAACCAAAAAAGTATGGCTGATTCTTTTCCACATGTGCCTATTAAGAGTATGGTATGGATACAGCAACATGTTTTTCAAACGTGAAGTATCCTAGGTGCAACTGAGAGTACAATTTGGTGATAGAGATATGCTAGACTTAGTTAGAATCAGAGTACAGGCTGACTTTGAAGGCTTGACAGTTTAAAAATATTTAAACTGAGAATATTTGCCTTAAAAATATGTAAAGGTTAATTCTGTACAGTACTTTGACAGAAAGAAAATATCAGAGTATTAGCTGGTATCCAAAGACTAATCTTGGAACTCATCATGGAGTGCATGCCTTGTTTGTGCTGTGTGCAGATGTGATATGTAGCTGGAGGGGTTTTGTTTGGTAATGTTAGTATGTGTGGACAATGAAGAAATGAGCCTTGTCTGGTGTGGAAATTGGTCAGCTGCATGAGTTTTCTTAAAAGACACAATACTGAAACAAAAGTTTGCATTATGCTTCCCTTCCTCAGGTATAGAGCATCTCATGCTGAAGCAACGCATTCATTTTAAAGATATGGCATCACGCTTGCACCTTTAAGCAGCTGAGCTCAAGCTGCTTTCATGCCTTAGCATGAAATCAAGTACTACAGATTTGCATCCAAGCCTTGAATCTTCTGTTTCATCAAATAAGCACAGATGGCAGGGGATTTTCTAGATTAACAATCACCTTCCTCTGTCCCTTCGATCTCCAGAGTAAGTGCTGATAAGTCTTTCTACTGGTGTTTTCAAAAGCTTCTAAAAGTGAGACAGACCTTATATTTAAAAAATATTTTAAAACAACAGTCCTTCGGAAAAAAATACTATTGTGAAGCACTCTTCAAAACAGCTATTCACTTGATGTGAAATGATACACAGTGAAAGTGCCACCACTATGCTTCAGGTACAGACGGGGGAAGGTGATGATTGCAAGCACTTAAAATAACTGTTTTGAAGAAACAGAAGGTCACTGCATAAGTTATATGATTGATTTTTCGTGTGGAACAGCATAATCTAAAGACTTTAATTCAGGATTTGAGACCTGGATATTTTCACAGCTGCATAGTATAACAGCCCAGAGGGTCTTAATTTCTAAGCACTGGAATTAAGTTTTAAGTGAACTGAGAGACTTCATTCATGGGCACAAATCATTCTGAAGTAACTTTGGGGGGTTTAAAGTTGTTTGTACAGACAGAGCTGTAATGTCACTTATTATTAGCATCAATTACTGTGACAGAATTTGATCTAAAAGTCCTGAAGCAAGCAATTCTAGGGGAATAACTCAGTTTATTTAGTTTATTTATTCACAATGTAGTTTAATAAAGATATAGTATTCATAGAAAATGACACATTTGAACAAAATTTTTGATTTCATAGATGCAACACTTTCTACAAATTATTTGGAGGCTAGGGAACATTTGTGCTTTCGACACTAATGCCTCAAACCTCTTATATTTGCAGAGCTCAGAGGTTTGGCAGCAGGCCTGCAATATGCTAAGGCTTGCTGATCTTTTGTATAGATCTCTTTTTTACATCAGCACAATTCCAAACTTTTCTCTGTAATTTTCCTGTCACAGTGCCACAATCGTGACAATAGAAGTCCTGTACTCTGTGTTAGGACTCAAAGGGTACCTCCCAGCTAGCACAAATAGAAATTGCATCAGAACTACTTACTTAATAGGCATCAGAATCAGGAATATTTTTTTATGTTCTGCTCACATGAGCATTAAGTATCTGGGATTTTTTGTGTTCAACAGCTTCAAGTCAGGACATAGGACTAGCTTTCATAATCTGCCATCTATATTAAGCAGGAAGCTCTGTTTCTTTAGGACTAGGAATAGATCCTCTCTTTGCTGCTGGAGTTGTTGGTTCAGACAAGACAGATCTCCAAGAGATGCATTTCCTAGAGTTCTCTTCAACTGGTTCCTATGAGAACCCTCTCAAGTGAACAAACAATTTAATTTCTGATTATTGTAGTGCATCAAATGACATTGTTTAATCCAGAATCATCACAAAAGGGCCAGATGGGTTAGAGGAAGGTTTCTACATAGATAGTCTAAATTCTTGCCGTTTAAAAAAAATAGAAAAAGCCCCTCTCATCTGTTTTAGAATTAGACAAGAAAGTAACAGGAGAATCTGAGGTATGTAGGATGGAGGGTACTGGCAGAAAATGCCCCCCCACTCCCACCCCCCAAAAAGTGTGTGTGTGTGTGTGTGTGTGTGGTGTGGTGGGGGAGGGTAGGGAAAAAACCAAAGAAAGATAGAAGATGGCAGAGTATGATATGTATTTTACAGCTTGCTGCTTGATAATAGCAGATAAACTGATAAAGATGCAGTCTTTTAAATCCCTTGTTTCTTGGCCCAGAAACAAAGGAAATCCAAAAAAAGCTTTAGTGGAGGTGTTCTTAACTTATAGGAGAGAACTGGGACCACTAAACATTACTTATTTACGTAAACATAAACATATTGTTACGTACATATTGTTATGTAAACATATCTCAGCATAAATAAAAAAAAAAAAAGAATTGCTGAATTTACAAAGAAAACTTTGTGAACATGGTCTTCTAAAACAAGATTCAACCCTCTTCTCAGTTCTTTCCATATGTTTAATGAAGACACATGAAGATTCTCATACTTGAGGGTTTTTATTTTAAAAAATGACTGAGTTTACCAGCCCATAAAGTTGGCTTTGAATTCCTGGAAAAAATTAAATAGTGAAGCAGTTAAACAGCATTTGCTAAACAACTGATCATGGTGACATACAGCATATTTTTGCCTCTGAATCAAAATCTTTCAACTTTTGTATGATTTGCTTAGTTACCCATCACCCACAAAGCTTACACTGCTGCCACAAGCTTCTGTAGGTTTGAAAACGCAGAACTAGTAGATATTCCTCTCTATTTCTCTCTGTTGCACACTTCTGTCTTGTGAATAGAAAATTGTATCGAAGCATCACTGAGACCTTCAGCCTGAAATAATAAAGGTGAGAAAGAAACAAGAAATACCTATAGTAAGTACCAGCAGAGCATTGTTTGGGTTTTTAGAGCAGGGCAAAAAATGTCTTGGTTCAGATATTTTCATGTGCCTGAAATGCCCATGCCACAGGGCTGAAAGATACAAAAAGTTGCTGTTGCTATTATTTCTTATCCTGATGATTGTCTTGGTTCTGTCTCAGATTGCAACTTTGCTGTAACTTTCCTTCTTCTTGTGTTGAATTGCTAGGACTCCCAAGAAGTGCCAGCAGCCTATGAGTTGTACAGTTTTCTGTTTCCCTCTCTGATCTTTGCTGTCTGTGCCTCAGCATCCTGGTTCATCACCTCCCAGTGGCTGTTGCAGGTGTTTCCGCTGTTCGCTCCTTTGAGTTTGCCTCCTTTCTGGAGTCATCCAGGAAAGCAGAAGTAAAAGGCAGAGAGAGCCTGCCTACGTTGGATGTGTCACAATGTCTTTCAGTATCTGAAAGAGTTTACTTCTGCTTTTTCCTGTATCCCCATTTAATGAAGGAGTACCTGGTAGATCTCTGAGAATATACATCACAGGTACTAAATGTTGCATCGAATGAGCTGTGAAATGTAGCAGCTTTAATGAGGAAATAGGGAAAGAGTCAGACCTGGCACCTGACAGACCCACAACAGTAAAAGGCTCCCTCTTAGTGTTGAACTTGTTTTGCCATGTTAGTTCAAATCACAAAATTAATTGAGATTGGATTATGAATCCCTGTTGAAAAATTCAACATTGGCATCTCAACTCCCAGATGTTACACTGCCCTCTCCCGCTAATACACAACTATAAACAGTAGTCAAGTCAAGCACCGGTATAAGGCACAACTACAGCCATGCGTATACATAAACCCCAAGTTTTAATAGCTGAAGATGTGGAAACAGGAAAAATAGGGACAGGGAAAGGGAGCATCAGTTGGCACCACTGAACTATCACAAGTGAGTGGAAAGTGAAATACATTCTCATCATATTAGTGCAAAGTGAAATACATTATTTCTACAAAATGTGTATATAAATCTTGTTAATAATCTTCCCTACAGTCAGGACCTAATCCTACAGTTTATATTCCAGACACACAGTGAAGCATTGATGAGACCTAGTGTCCCATTGCAGTTCAGTGAGGATGACTCCCAAGACAGCACCTCCCCCATTATCTGGTCCCTTCAACTTGTGCAATGTAAAATAGAATTATCAAAATTCACTAAAAAAAATTAAATATGTTGCTTTGTAGTGGCAAAACAGCATGATATACTTTATAAATATTTTTCTGTTAGTTTTGGTACTCTAGTGTGCTTGATTCTGGAGCTGCACTTGCCTATACAGGCTGACCCTGGGAAATCACATCATGTTGAAGTTTATCTTAAACTGACAGGTAGTTTGACTTAGGCCTGGTGACCAGGTGTGCTTCACAGATGTGACAGGGTTATTCCAGATATCTCACACTTCCTGTGCTGCATGGGAAGCAAGAATAAACTAGATAATTTCTGAAGCTATTCTGACCCACCTGGAGCAGCTTCTCTGTTGAGTTGTCCCCATGCACACCTGTGCTGCTGGATTTACCGCGATCGGCTGGGAAATGAAGCTTGTTATGTGCAAGGGAAGTCCATTTAACAAGACTGAAGAATAACTCTGGTTATCCTTTCTCCATGCTAGCAACAGCTTTAGAGAATAAATGAGGCAAATCTCCAAGGAATTAAGTTACAAAAGGGTTTCATTTAGGTGATACAGGTTAGGGTAGGGATGGACATACAAAGATGATACTGATTTGTGGGATTGATTCCAGATTTTTTGAAAATGCAGTATGTTTTTATTAATGAAATCTAGAATCAAGAACCAGTACTGCATCTACTGTTCTGGGTTTTTTTTACGTTCATCTTCACCAACATAACTAGATTGTCTTCGGAAGATTCATAACTGGTGTGGAAAACCTTTCTGCTCTGGTTTATAGGAATACTGTACTGTTTTCATGACACAAAAAGAGTAAGTTAATATTTTTTCTTCTGTAACCAGAATAACTTCTCTAATTTCTAATTATTTGTTCTGATTTTACTTGCATCTCCTACTGCTCTAACTGTCCATGGGTCTGATAACTATTATATTTCCAGAAATAATGTAGGGATTACTTGGAAATATTTGCATGTATTCTAATAGGAATGCATAAAAAAATGCTACTGTAATACAATTTAAATGAATGTTGTGAGCCTAAAAAGGAAAATAAAGCTAGCAGTTTTAATCTGCACAAATACTTGCTTTTAGTATATTGTCAAAAAGTATCATTATTTACAAGTTTTTAGAGTTTAAATACGAGAGTATTTAATCAAGTGTAATTGCTCTTATTGAGCCTGAATCAGTGCTGAGAAATGAATGGTCTTATCTGAACCACAAATCTGCTGCTAACCAAAATCAATGAGAAGTACAAAAGTCACCTGAATTATGAGTTGACCCTGCTAAACAGGACTCAGGTGACCAGCAGCAGATTTCAATTATTGGATCAACTCTAGGACTGGATGGATACTTTACAATTAGTTATTGATTTAGCCAGCTTTCATACATCATTCTTTTGTCTCTAAGCATAATGGTTTTGTCATTCTTTTTTAACTCCCTAATTGTTGTACAGCCAGATGTATTCCCAAGCCTAAATGTTTTTTTTTTCCCCTACATGATATATCCTCTAGTACTGAATGACTTGTCCTATAACCACTCAGTAAAGAAAAACTAGTATAAAAAGGTAACTAATCAGGGCGGTTGGAACAGAGTTTATAAAGGTAGATAACAGGGCATGTTGAAGAAATTAAGTTCTTTTCAAATAGAACCAAAGTTTTCACTTTTTCAATCCTTTCAATGGGCAGAAACACTTAATCCTGTGAATACTGTGCTGTAGAGAAGTCTAGGAGCAGTACTTTCAAATGTAAATGAAAAAGAAGAATGGATACATTGTGAATAAGATTATTGTAGTGAACTGCATTTTTGAGGTCTTTCTGAAGGCTACGGACAATGACGTTTCGTACAATAATAAAACAAGTTGTGGCATGGAGCAGAACAGTTTTACTTGAATTGTTACAAATGCATTGTGCTTGTCCTGAGAGGTGTTTTGCAAAAGAAAGGCAAAGCCAGAGTTGTCATTGTTCCCAGCTGAAGGTCTTGAAAATAATTTTTCACCCACTGTTCTTGAAAGATTTGGCAAGTCTTGGCTCTTGTATAAGTGAATAATAGTAAGCAGCAAGCTAAAAATACTACAGTGAAATGAATGAATGCTGAAAACAACTAGCAGAGGGGTTTACTGTTCCCTTCTTTCATTTGTTACCCTAACAAATGGACCTGCAATACGTGCTTAGAAAGTAATAGGTGTATTCTTGATTATACTGATTAGAGGACCTGATAGAGCAGCCTTTTCAGCAACAAGAAATCAAGCTGGAGTAAGCATGCACTATATCTTTGTATCTTAAATGTTCAGTGTATGTGGGTAAAAGAAGAGGGGAAGGCTGGAGAAAAAGACCTTGATATTATCTGCCCGTTGGTGTGCAGCTAGGATGACAGCTCCCTGTAGGCAGGGCTGTCAGGAGTGGCAATGGGGGTCCCCATGGTGAGAATCAGGGCAAAGCCAGGGAGTGCGGGCTGGGGGGTGGCTGAGGAGAGCCCCAGCCCTGGGCGTTGGGCACCTCTGAGGCCATGTTGGGGTCAGCATCAGGCCCAGTGTGGAAAGTTGGGCAGGACCAGTAAGGCCAGTTGGCACCCTCAGCACCCTGACACTTGTGACAGATCTAATTTCACCTGGAAGATTGTTATGCGATGTTCACCTTAATTGTTAACTCTCATTGGATCATAATAATTCCCTGGAAAGTCCTTTTTCAAGACTGGATGGTTGCTTTTGTAAAATCAGTAGTAGTTCTCAGCACCCAATGAGGATTTTGCTGTTGTTGTATAGCCAGTTACTGTTCTGAGATCCCACCATAGACTTCCATATGCTTATGCTAAAAGCAGTGAAATGGTCACTGAACTGAATTCGTTGTGCCAGCGTTGTTACAGAATGTTCTTTTTTAGACCCATGGGTCTTTAGACAGTGTGAATTGTAGTTAGGCCACTAACTTTTTTCTTCTGGTCAACTTGGGCTGGCTTCCTTTCAGGTGGATTTAATCAACAGAGTGCACATTCCCTTTCACGGTGGATGGGACATCTGGGTAGTACTAAAGAAAGTGTTGCAAAATCATTTGTTATAATGAGAAAGCTATGGAGAAGCATCTGTACATGCTTGTTAATGTTTTTGAGAAATCTGTTGATTTGCGAGGATACCTTAACGAAACATTACTACAAACCATAGCTTTTGCACATATTCAACAGCTCCAAATTAAATGGTAGAACAAAAGGTTGTTAGGAGTTACTAGTTTATTGAATTGTGAATTTTGAATAATTGTTTTTTCTAAGGAGATTATATATGCCCAGTTTTAACAAGCTTTCTGAACCTGTTGCTTTCTGAGCTCTTATTGCATGGTACGCCACCAGTTCAGTGGTGTTCTTTCTTCAAGGTAAAGTGTGATGACTTGAAGGGAGTTCGTAGTTAGTAACTGAACAGGGATTTGCACTTGGTGTTCATTTCTCTCCTTTGTGAAGAGAGACAACTGTGTGTCTCTAAGTACCTTTTGGATTTTCCAATTATTTTACACTTTATTGCTGTAATTGTACCACCTTGTCCTAGTAAGATTAAACATATTCCCAAGTGTATAATCTCATTTTACTCAAGAAGAAATCTGTATTCCACCTTTTCATTAATTATGGTGGAGCAGCTGGTGACTAGTTAATTTTTATGTATTACTAGCTGATTACATGAACCCTACCTTTGTCATTTCTTCATCTAATGTGAAAGGTCTAACTGATTCACAAGCTAAATGAACCCAGTAGTTTATCATAACAAAGTCTAATGACATGGTGTGATTTTAAATGATGATGCTGTTTTCACTACCAATTAGTGTTAATTTTCTCTACCACTCTTACTTTATATTTCAACTTTTAGGATTGGTAAACAGGAAATGAAAATTGCATATCTAGACAGACTGACATGGGAAATAAACAAGCAGTAATTTTTTTATGCTTGACACATGTTACCATAACAGAAAATAATTTTAAGCAGTCAGAAGTTTTAATAGATACCCAACTGAAGTGTTTCTCAAGATTCTTGAGAGAGTGTTATGCCAACAAGATTACTTGTTTATTAATTTAATCAAATGATATGCTAGATTTGGCAATGCAACACAGAACATTTGTGTCTAACTTTAGTAGAAGCAAACTTTATGCTTATTTTGAAAACAGTTTTAGAACTGAAGATAAGGTTTCTCAATCAATGTGAGATTTTTAAATATATGGCACAAAATGGCTGCTTAAAAAGTGTTCCTATTTGAGACATGAACGACAAAATGATTGTACTGTTGATCAAGGCTCTTCAGAAAAGACCGAGAACAGTATCTACTGATTTTTTTTTCTTTCCTATAACTGAGTGATTTTTTATTTTTTTTTCTAAGTGCAATGCTTTCATCTGTATTCTTCCACATCTTTTGTAACATTAGTGAGACTTTTGAACACCTTTCAGAAAGTACTGTGGATACACAGAATTGACCTGGTTTCTGTCAGAAACTTGAAACTAAACACTGACAACTTGCATGAATAGCTTGACTATTTGAACTCCATGTCTTCATTGAGCTCAGGAATTACAAGGACAGGCAACATCCTTTAATAATTTTAAAAGGAAATTGAAAACAAAACCTATCTTTGGAAACTAAAATTTTCCTTGAATTAGCCAAGAAAAAGACCACCAGAGGTAATATTTTTCTAGATTTTTTAATTGGATTATCTTTTCTCTTGGATTGTACAGGTTTTTTGAGCTTGAGATGTTCTTTTCTGAAATATTTATTTACATTGACAGTATTCAGGAGTAATGTCCAATAGGATATATTACAATCTGTAATTCAGGATAGGAATATTTTGAAATGTTGTTTATCTAAAGTCAGTTTTTTATAGATTTTGAACTTCCAATGGAAATTTCATTTCCCAAAATTGGTACCAATAGATGTCAAAAATGCTTGCTGACAATGAAAAAACTTTTTTCCCCAAAAACCTCTTTCATTTTCGCTATCCACTTGTCTAACGGATGGCTTTTTTATTCCTTTTATTTGGGGCAACATGTTTTACAACCATTGTCTGTATTGTACTAACCCATGCTTTTCACAACACTTTTGCTATGCATTGTGATGTCTATTTTCTGTCCAGTTATTCAGCTTCTTTATACTGTGACCTTTATTTCTTTCCCTTCCCAACCTCCTACATAATTTTATATCTCATGTCTGTAGCTTCCATTTTCCTCTCACCTCTCTCTTTCTCACCATTTTCTCTACCTTTCACGCTTCTCTCATTGTCAGACTTTCCCTTTCCCTTGCTGTGTGTGAAATACACATTATACCTCTAAAACAGTGATTATTATTCACACTCTTTTCACATCTGGCACCAGCTACTGCCTCTTTACTGACTACTCAGATAAAAGCACTTAATACACAGGAGCTCTTTATATTGTCTCCCACTAACTTACAAGTGATACTTTTTTTGTCCTCACTACCACACATGCTTGTCTCCTGTCATTTTGTTCCCCACAGATGGACTTTTGACCATATGCCCACACTGTCATTGAATCTCAAGCTCTGTTTTAATATGATTATTTGATTTTACATGATCAGAAAGGGATATTGGGGATATTGGGCTTTAGTAAGCCTGACTCCTGCTCCCTGTCTTATTGGTCTTACTGGGCATTGTCCACCAGACTTTTCAAGTCTCCTGTCACATAGCCTTTCTAGTTACATATTAATCATCTAGCCTAGCTCTTTTTTTGGCCTTGCTTTGGTTCAGCTGTTTTCTGATTCCTTAGAAGATTCTTATTTCTGGCTCTTTGCGCTCTTACTGGATGTTAAGATTGCTAAAGCAACCTCCAGCTTCATCTGAACATCTGCTTCTCTTCTCCTACTCTTGTAATATAAAGCATCTGTGATGGCAATACCACACACAGACATGAGCCTCTCTTTCTTTCTCAGTCATCTTCCTATCAAAAAACTTATTCAAGCCAGTTTCAGCTGCTTCCTTCTTGTCTGTCATTCCTTCCTCATTCACTACTTCCTCTTGGTTTCCTGCACAGGATTGGTAGGAAATTCAACGAAAATACCATATGGTCTTTATCTTTCCCAGATGTCCTTCCTTTCCAATGATTCCTTCCCCTTTTTCCATCTCCCTTATGTTCACTCAATCCTTCCCTTAGACTACAGTTGCCAAGTGAATAATATAGGTATCTTTTATAGATAACTTCTAGTCTTTCCTAAGAGATACTTTTCTTTTTTTTTTTTTTTTTTTCCTCCTTCCCTAATATGGAATTTTGTCCCTGAATTCAAATGATGTTGCTGTGTTGGTGACTTGCACTCTACTACTGTACTCTAAATCTCTCTCTTCGCCTTCATCTAGGTCTAGAACACATGCAAATCTAAAATCTTATTGTAGTTAGGATTTAATGGATATAATTGGATCAGATAAGGTTTAATACTTGAAAATTTAGTATTTTGGACTAGTACTCTGAGGAGATTTTGCATACTGAGAAACTGGACTTCCCTGAACCACTGAAGTCTGTTATTGATATGGTGAATCTATGCTTTCTCTCTGATACCTTCCTTTTAAAGCTACCAAGATATTCTTTTTGTTTGACTAGCCAACCCAACCTTAAACAAGGTTTATGATCTCAAGCTTGAGGTTAGATATGTTTGGTTTTACTATAGTATCTGTTGGCCCTTATCAAGTTGCGTTTGTTATTAAATCGAAATATAAAGCTATGACATTAAACTTTACTCATTCAAAATTATTTCTTCTTAAATATTCATTCTCCAGAGACAATAAATGTTATGCACTGGCTCTGTAAGAAAACTCATTTTTCTTCAGAAAACAACCTCTGTTAAGACTGAAAGTCAAATTGGTCCTACATGCAACTTATAATGAAAATAAAACACAAATCTAATAAAAATGACTAAATATTTTAATTAAATAATTCAACATTTTAAACTATACATAGAATTTTAGTCTGTCACCAAAAAGCATTTGTAATGCTAATCTACCAAATCTTCTGAATCCATTATCTGTTGTGGCAAGAAAGTAAACATAAAGCCAGAGAACAAAAAAGAGTCTGGGATCCTGAAGGCATATGTGTAGGAGGATGTTTTTCTGTTTCTGTTACAACTTGCGCTTTTCTATATCTGATGGTACACAGATGAACAGAATGGTAACTCCACTTTAAGACTAAAGCTGAGTGTACTTGTGTAAGAGAGTTGAAACCCACAGCTAATCCTAGTTAGAAATTTCATAAACTGTTCAGCTGCTGCAGCTGCAGTTTGACAGTTACTGCTGCATTTTGCATGTGGTATGAAAAATATGAATCACAAAGGGTAGTTCTATCTCCCTCCCCACATTTGCTTTAAACCCCTTTCTCAAGACAGTCCACTGCTTAATATAAGTTATATAGTTACTGGTTAGATTTTATTTAATCCTACCATAGTAACTGCTTATAAATATTTAAATAAGTTCTTTCAGAATTGGTCTTAAATGGTAATGCTGAGTTCACTTTATTTATTAATTTATTTATTTATTAATTACTTAAAAGGAGGCAACTGGTAATCTTAGAGTTGTCTGAACATCTTTCATAAGGTTTTCGTGTTCAGAGGGAAAGAAGGAAAGGAGAAAAGGGATGAGGCTTGCAGGGGGATGTTACCTCACGGCTAACCAGTCTTTTGAGGTCATGATATGCATCAGGCATTTTTTGCCGGCTCCACTGCTTCCCTGATTCTCCATCTGAATAAAAAGTTGTGTTATTCATGTGTTCCTTATTTCATAACTTCAAGAGAAAATGTGTATATTTTTACTGGAATATGCCTCTGGATCTTTGGAGTGGAGTGTATGTATCAGTCACTGTAAGGAAGAATAATTAGGTTGTAATTAACCTTTAGAGTTCAAGAGAGCTTAATGATGGCTGATGATGAACAGAGGAAGATGAGGTGATAGCAAGGTCCAAGTAAATGAAGTCTGTACAAAGGGATGTTTTAAAATGCTTTTAGCAAACAAGTGCTTTTTAAAATCTGTTAGAAAAATAGATGTTTTGTTTTCAGATAGTTTTCTTTAATACCATTCAGGTTGCAAGCTGATCATGCTACAAGGAAAGAACACTTTACCTTTACGTTTGATAACATCACTATTACTCTCTTCTAGAGATTATTTAGGATATGAATACAATAATATACCATGTTAAAACATCTGATGCCATGTATGTGTGCTAGATGTACTGGAAGAGTCTTTCTTTTATCCTGTGAACCAATCTTTGGGGGCATATTTATAACCATTGTTTGTGTTCTGTGGCAGCATAACCTGAATAGACAGACCAGGCTCTCTCCAGGACAAAGTCTGTAGCTCTCTGAATCTTTTAAGTTGTGTATAACCTACTACAGTCACTAGCTGATGCATTTCAAATCCCTTGCTAAGCTGCTACTGTGGATATCAAGGAAAAATCAGGCTGGTCAGCATACCAGTAATTGATAGAGAGTAACCAAAACCCCCGCCTAGTGATCACAGGGCTTTATGCCAGTTTGGAGAAGTAAGCTTTTAGGAATAAAGGACATCTCCAGACTATAAGACCAAGTGTTGGGGTTAAAGTAGCAGGGCAAAGCAGAGTAGATTTTCTACAAAAAGTTGACATTTTTTATGTTTTCCTCGGCCAGCTCTAGTTAAGGGATGATATTGTAAAAATGAAGTGAGACATTGTAAGGAAATAGGAAAAATGTGACAAGACTGAGGAAGAGGATAAGAAGAGGTCCAAGTGAGAAATAAAACCACTGTGACTGAGGAACAGGAAAGGAGGAGGTTGGATTTAGAGGGCAGTCAGCATAAGGCTCAGAAAATGTAATCAAGACATTCTCTCAGAGATCTGTACTTCAGCTATTTTTACAACAGTTTCTCTGGGCTGGAATTTCTGGCTGGTTCTTCCCAGCATTTTCCCCCTGAAGCTGCGTATTAAAGAAGAAAAAAAGAAGTGTCACTTCCAGCACAAACCAGCAGTGAAAGATTAAAACAACATTTTCCCCTCACTTCTTCCACCTCTGTCAGTGAAAAACCAGAATGAGCTCTTTATTTGCTATTTTTCAATGCAATGTTGTAAAACAATTGCCTTATCAATTTCTTTGTTGTGGCATAGCAGTGTGAATGTGGAACACTGAGAATTAGTTAGACCTTCTTGATACAGCAATTACCATTTGTCATAGAGCTTCTGCACTAGGATGTAGAAAATTAAGCAGATCTGTTATGTGTTTTTCCAAAAAACTACTTTACTTCCAAAAAACTACGATAATGAAGCATAGTAGTAGTGGCAACAAAACACAAATGGTAATTTGCACTCACTATGCATCCAATTAAAATTCTGTGTAAAAGCATTGGCAAGATAATATTTTCTGTCTAATATAGATTTTGCCTTAACTTCTCTTGTTCTGGGCACTTTAAGTGCTAATGCACCTATCTTTCTAACATTTATTTGCCTGGTTGCCCATAGCATATTTTGGAAAATGGAAATGTCTTACATTCTCTTACCAAGTTTCTGCAGTATGTTGAAACCACTGATTTATGTACTCTCTAACAGACAGATAAAATACTCTGTAACCTGATAAACGTTCCACAGAAATTATTACATAATACTTTTACAATTATTAATTCTCCAATACAAACTTTCTGCAGATTTTAACTTGATTGGCAGCCTTGCTCATTAAAAACGTGTGACCAGAATTAGCATGGTTTTGCAGACCACCAGTGATAAATAAACAAATATACAAAATGGAAGCATTAATGCTATCTTTCTACAATATGTTTTGGATCAGCCTGTCCTTCATGTTCACTACATCTACTCCAAACCCCATCAATAGGGAAGGATCTTTGTTGTTCTTTAATACTTCACCATGACTACTCTCCTCAAGTCCATTTGGTTTGCACTGTTTGATATAGCAAAATACGCCTCTTTCTTTGAAATAACTTCTCTTGAGAAAATAATTGCATTTACTTAAAAATGGAGAATTCTACCCCACTTTTAATGAT
This sequence comes from Falco peregrinus, assembly GCF_023634155.1. NCBI lineage: Eukaryota > Metazoa > Chordata > Aves > Falconiformes > Falconidae > Falco > Falco peregrinus. Next base: position 6,876,408 of record NC_073724.1, on the reverse strand, counting down.
GGTAAAAAAGTCTTAAAATGTGTCAAGAATGTAGTTACATGTTCCTTTTGGGACAAAGAACGGATGAGAGAACTGTAATTGACAGTCTAAAAGATGCTTGCTAGAGAGCAGACACAGTTGCACCAGGATCTGTCAAGCAGTAACCCCACGTGTGGAATACTTTGAGGAGTAAAAATCATTCATATTTCAGCAACTTCTAAATACGAAGTATGGTGTGACCATGTTTGCACCAAAGAGTCATTTCTGCAAATCTTTGTTTAGGCAAAGTTTTGTTCATGTGGTGCTGCTGAGGAATAAAATTTTATGGGATAGCTAGTGCCTTTATTAGTGAAATCAGACACATTTTGTGCAGAAGCACAGAATATAGATAACTATTAACTTCTGGGAGGACCACTGCATGGAGCACTTTCCCTACTGCTATGTGACATGCCAAAGTGACTCTAGAAACCCTTGCCAAAGATGAATCTTCTTTCTAATTGACACTTCATATAACTGACTCCTGAAGCTTAGAGAAAGAGAGTGACAGTTACGGGAACATTATTTTGGAGTGCTTGACTCAGAGAGGGGAAGTTAATCTGTGCTGCTGGGTTTACTAGGCCTTTGGGGAGCCACAGGTTTGCCAGTAGCCCTGAAATAAAAGATATGTTTTGAAACAACTAATAAAAAATCCCACTGAATTGCAAAGATTAGTCAATAGTTACTGTATTTGGAGACGGCCAGAAAAAATTCCCCTCTATTTGCACTGGGTCCACATTGGTTTTTCACAGCAGTTTCTGTGTTTTCTTCAGCTACAGACTCTTAAGTCCAGCCAGAACTTTCCAGAACTGGAGTCCAGAGCTTCAGAAAAGCCCTTCAGAAATGCTCAGAAAAATAATGAGAGTTTGCCTTTCCTAGGTATGTCCAGCAGATGCCCCATTATATCCCTATATTTTTTGTTTAGTAGGTTTCTGAGTTTGGAACCCCTAGTCTTAATAAATGAGTCAGTCAGGAACATCAAATGATGCTTCATTCCATGCCTGCTCTGCATGCGTCTTGTCTGAGAAGGTGTCAGTCATAATGCCTGTAAGGATGCCCATCTCTGCTGCCCTATTCAGTTCAACTCAAAACCCATCCACCTACATGCAGATTTTTTGCCATGTAACTGTAACAGGAAATTGTGGCTTAATACTTGACCTAACCATTAAAGAAAAAAACCAACAAAAAAACCCAAAAAAACAAACAAACAAAAAAACCCCAGCCCCATAAAGTAGGAATGAAAATCTTCCTTCTTTCTTAGAAGACGAGCTAAACTTTCTGAGATGTGGTATATGTTCAAGTGTAGAAAGCAACTTGAGAAACTGAAAACTGAATGTGGTTAATGTAATGCCTAGTATTTCAAAAGACATTAACAATGGCAAAGAAATCTGAGATTATAGTGTTTGAAATAAATAGACCCAAAGATGACTTGCTAGATTTGAGAAAGGGGGCATGTTTTAAGATGTCCTTGCAACACACTGCAAGGAAATAATCTAGTGGAGGTGCAAGTGCCAATAGATATGCATCTCAATCACTGCAGCAGCTGATCAATAGAAGACAAAATTTTAGCTTATGAGGGATGTTTGTGTGGCAGTTTCATGAATCCACTCTTTCCTTTAAAATTCTTCTCTGTGTCCTTGTTCCCTCTTTTTAGCAACATCTTGACATTTTTTGAAACACGATTGCTTCCACTAGACAAAAGATACCATGTCTTTCCTCACTTATGCTTACCCTGAACACTGTCTTCTGCCTCCTAATGCCCTGAATGTGGCTTCTGTCTTTGCCTGTTTGCTCTCTCCACCTTCTTTATTCCTGACCTCCTCTACTTGACTTTCTTCTCAGAGTGCCTGCAATCCCCTTGAGATCCTTCTCCTGGTCACAGAAGGTACTCAGGAGGACTGTCAAAGCAGATAAAGCTGTTTCATCCAAGAACTTTTCTTAGGCTTACTTTGAAATGAACTATAAAGATAGGGTAAATGTCTGCAGGTCATCAGACAATAATTGCTACCCCAAGTTCTGTGAGCGGGCAGAGGAGTGACACTGCCACTTGTTAACTTTTGCACTTCCTTATGAGTCATAGCAAGTTTCTTGTTTTGCTTTTAAATTCTTGTGTGCAAGTGATTACATGATTATGTAAGCCTTTGGTGTCATTCATTTCAAGAAAGACATTTATACATTTTACACACATAATTAGACAAATGGAAATACAATCCTAAAGTTTCTAATACCATAAACCAAATAAAGACCAAACTGTTATTTTTAAGTACCATGAGTTTTCATCCAGTTGTGATATAGGTTGAATTATTTTAAAAATAAAAAATAATAGGTAGTATGGAGGAAAAAGGGATATCCACTTTACTTTTCTGAAAAGCTACTGCTAAAAATCTGAATTAATAGCTGTCTAACCCTTTGCTAACCTGATTGCCACTGCACCCTGTTGCACTGAAGCAACAAGTCAAACTACAAACTACAATATCTGTTACTTCAGTCCTTGAATTCTTCAAAATAAGAATCAAACAGGTGTGTAGGGATACCTGTGCCACAAAGGTGCAAGACACTTGCATATTTGTGTCCTTACATTGCTATCTTTTACCTTGCCTTTTCAGCTTTTAAACATGATTTTAACAACAAAATAAAATATAACAAGGATCAAGACAGACTGTTGCTCTTTTTCCTAACTCAAATTAAGACTCCTCTGCAGTAGCATCATGTAAGATACTGTGGGTTTGCTTCTGCGAATCTTCTGGCAACAGTTAAAGAGATGTGATACAGAAGAAGAATATGCTTGTTGTGCTGTACTTGCTTATTCATTTTCCACTTTACCTGACAGTCTATGTTTAGGGCAGTAGTTTGGGATGTTTTGAGAATGCAGGCACAGTACTTTTGCACAGAATGTACTTAGTACTGTATGATCTCTGGAGATGATGTACTAAATGAAAAAACCAGTAGTGTTGCAGAAGCTCCAATGTGTTTAAGCCTCTGTTTTACACAGTCTCTGACTTAGATACTGTGGGTAGTGTAGAGGACACTCCACTAATCAAGGAGAAAGACCACCAGGTCTCTCTTAGTGTTCTTCAAGTAAGAGGGAGGAAAAACATATATAGAGTAAAGAAATGGAAAAATTACAAAACCCAGCATCAGATGTACCTGGAGCTGTAATAGACAGAGACTCCAAGTAGTCAATAGCAAGGCACCATTAAATTCTGTTAATAAAGAGCCCATAAATACACCAGCTAACTCAACTGTCATCAGTAGTGGATTCAAATAAGTAATTAAACTGTAGTTTTCCTTATGCTAATTTTAAAAGACAGGTGATTGCTCAAACCATGAACAATACCTGAGGGGGAAAAAAGGAAAAGTTGAGATAACTTCCCCAGTTAATAATGTTTTGCATTGTACGAAGTTAAAGGGATGAATCAATTTTCAAAATATCAGCGAGAAAAGCTAGATGGGAGAAAGCTAGCAAATGTTCATAGAAACTCCCATTTCTTGTCCATCACTATCAGGTGTAATAAAAGCATCTACATGAATGTTTCAGTACCTGACGGACTTAGGAAGTGGCTACTAAATTGAGGTGGGGGGTGGCCACCTTAAAGCTGGGTTGGTTTTGACTGCTATTCTTACATTATTCTAATACTGTAATGGAAGTATTATGTAAAGATACGTAACAGACATTGAAAGAGTCCCTTTTCCCAAGTGTTCAGAAATGCTTTATGCTTCCAATGGGAAATGCAACTTACAGAGTTTAATACATTTTCTGGATACAAATGTGAGTCTTTAGGCAGGGCCTGAAGGGGTTGTGGTGCTTGTCAAGCTCTTTCCAGGTTCCTGCATGTGGTGTGTTCTCCAGCTCTGTCCTGCTTCCATGTGAGACAAAGCTCAGGTATTCAGACTCCCCTCCCACGCCTGATTCCCTTGAGAAGGCAGCTACCTCAGCCAGAAGGTACCTGTGGCAGAATCTGGCCAGGTTCACAGTTTTGACAGCTGGGAGATTGGAACAAGAGGCGATGCCATGCACTATTCCTGCCTGCCTCTCTAGGTTCGACCTTTATGGCTAATAACAGCAAATTCCATCATGGGTCAAAGTTTGAAAACTGTGTGTTTAAAACACTTTTTTTTTTTCTCTGAGTTATGCCAACATGTGTTTCCATGGCAATAGAAATGACAATCTATTGGCAGCTTGTAGGCAGGCAGCAGCTGACAGCTCTCAGTACCAGATTTCAGGCGTTGACTTTCAAATAACAGTTCCAAGAACCCACTGCAATAACAAGCACAAAGACTGTAGTACAATATTGGCTCCTCCTGTATGTATTACTTTAAAACAGAAGGAACGTGGCTTGAGGACAAAATTATTTAGAGAAATATTTAAGCCTCTCTATTGTCAACTGCTTGCTTGTGCTTTTTGGCTTCAGTCCTGCAAATATGCACAGCGTGTATAGATGTAATTGTATATTTTTTTTATGTGATACCTTTATGATAGGGCAATTTTTGATAATCAGAGAAGATATTTGGTGTCTCTATAAGTGAGATAGTTTAGGCAAAGAAACTTGCAGCAGTGCTAAAACACTCCAGGATACGGAGCGAGAAACTCACAAAACTCTGGGGAGGAATTTAGGATGTGTTTTCTTGGGACCCATGAAATGTAAAGGAATATTCCCAAGAAAGAAATCTATGAAGAGAGAAGAGGTGATGTGGGGACTCTCTGAAGAGCTTCCCAGGAACGAACGCAACAGCAAAGCACTGTTAAAGAACAAGTTTTCACTCTGCTTGTGAGTCTTTCAGGACCGATCAGGAGCAATAACAGACAGTCATCTTGTGCGCGCCCCTTACAACAGCATTTGCTGCCAGCAACAATGCTGCCCTTTCCCCCTCTGCCACTGCCTCGTGCGGGACTTGCAAACTCCTACTAATTTGTAAATCAGATCACGAGGAAAAAGTCTTTAGCTCTTTTTTTCTTTCCAGAACATAGGTGGTGAAGCTCTTTTCTGTGTTAAAAAAGAGTTCTAATTCATTGTCCTGCTAGTACTGGCCAATATTTATTTCAGTTAGAGATGGAAAACTCTGAGACAATATTTATTTCAACAGAGCTGGAAAACTCTGAGTCAACACCTGTTTGTACGTTTTATGAATTTTCCTTTATATGTGGTTTATATGGTGTAAATATGATTTTGCTAGTGAAATTCACCTTTTGCAGAGTGTAAACACACTTGTTGATAGCAATTAAATCCATTTCCATAATGCCTTATGGAAGCCCCCTGTTCATACAGAAATTTCTAAACTGTTTTCTTTGTGTCACTCTGTCATGAATATTTCCGAAGAGGTCAGTCCAGGACATCACTTCTCCTGAAAGGCCTTGAAAAAGCTCTGAACTGTTAATCCCACATTCTACTCACCTCCAGGACTGGAAAAATGATATCTTATGCAGTTCCTGATGAATATAGAACAGGAGTCAGTGACTTGCAGTTGGCTATTCAAGAACACTGACTTCTCTCTCCGTTACTTGAATAACTATGAATAATGTTTTAGAGAAAACAGCAAAATGAAGGATTTCTCCAAAGGAATAAAAAGAAAAAAAAAATGGTGACCGTTACTGGCTAGTGGTGCATTAAGAGATTTTATTTTCTCTGGATGAACTTTCTTTTCAGAGAAAACTTTATTTTCTCTGGGTCATGCTATTTTTTGTGGAATACTACTGCCTGAACAGGTACTCACACAGCTCATTGCTCTTGACAAGAAAGCACAGTTTTTTCCTTGCACTTGCTAGTGCTTTGCTAACACATAGTTCCAGCTTCTATCTCTTCTTGGCTGCATCCAGCTTTCTCAATCTACTCCCTGTCTTGGATAAAGAGAGTTAAAGGCAGTAAGTTGATCCTACATGCACATTTTCATGTTTCCCTAAATATGAAAAATCTCCTTTCACCTCTTGCCCTCAAAGTAAGAGTTAATTAATTTGAGTTCAATCCCAGCTGTCTGGCAGTATGAGGATTTCATGCCTGGTTACATAATGTCATGCTGCTTCTATCTGAAAAAAAGCCTCAGCAACTCTGTTCCTGGACAGAGTGTCCTGTGTGGCCTATTTAGAAATAAAACCTGGCGCTGGGAGGCTTCTGTGAGGTGCTAGCTATTGCTTTATCTGTTTCTGTATACTGCTTAGCGTAACATCTTTAGTTAGTCCCAAAACACCCAAGATTAACAGAGGAAGTAAATTTCCATGAGTGCTTCAGCAGGGGAAAAATAAAGATGCCATTTCTTGGTGGAAGAATGTATGTTCCAAAGGCCAGTATAAAAGCAATTATGGAATTGTTTGCAGATGAGATCCTTTCCTTCCCCGTTTCAGTTCCCCTGTTTTGCCAGTTTTGGCTAGAACACTATCCTAAGCCAAATATCGATCATTATGGGTTTAAAATAGGAAAATGGAACTATTCTTAAGAGTTAGGTAATCAGATAAAGAGTTTAAGTGTTAGACCACTGTCTTTAGCCTTGCACATGACTATAGGCTTTCTTCATGACCTTATTTTTGTTCCAGGCATTGGTAGATTTAACTTTCTGAGGTATAGCATTCATTTTTGGTTCAGGACAGCCTCCTTTCCTAAATTATGATTCCTTAGAATTAGCTCCTAAGGAAACAATGTCATGTCCCTATAAACAGAAATCTTTTTGTCATAGCTGTCAACCTCTGTCACAGGAATCATTCCACACAAAAGTCTTGAAGATGTAAAGCTCCAGGAGATGGTGCGGACTGTACCTCAAAACAGGAGGTAGCCAAGTTTGTTATCTAGTAAGTTTATTCTGAACTTTCATCTCCACCCAACTGCAGTGTCTGGGACATCATGTTGAGAAGTATTTTCTCCCTTGTTTACCTGTTTCTTTAAAGGCAGACAATATATTTTATTGCCTGCATTTTTAGGAACCAGGGCACTAACCCGTGTAGAGTGCTAAGTTTACTGATTACCTGTTACTTTGAGATGAGAGCGCAAAAAACTGTTCCTCGAAGAACATAGTCATTAAAATACTTTGTTAAAAACTGCTCAATTCATTGGGAGTGATGTCAATAGAAAACCTGAAATAATTCTAATAAAGTATGAAAGCTAGCATTAAACAAACCAAATACAGTATTGATAAGATTAAACACACTGAAGGACTGCTGAGCCTGTAAGGATGCTGTTGGGAGACATTATATCTAAAGGGGAAATGTGTAATAATGGACATCGATTCTCAATCCTTTGTTAAAGGGAAATTGCTAGATGTTATGATTTGCCTCTAGTAATGTGAGCAGAAGTGTAGATACTGAAGTGAATAATTGCAACATGCTAAACTTATTGTAATTTGTTACTGTCCAATATCCCTAATTAGAACATTGGTAGGCTTCCATGAAAAGGAAATGGAGAAGAATAAAACTTTTTTTCAATAATGAAGCTTATTGAAACGAAATAAATATTCTCTCATCAGCCATCAGTCATTTGTGTTTCAATTACTGTCATACAGATACCTGTTGTGGCTTCATCTAATAAATACTAAAGCATAACAGTTTCTACACCCAGCTGATGCCCTCCTAAGCTATGTTTCCTTTTGTCATCCAGATCCAATTTTTTTACTGAATCATAATTACTTGTTTACAGAAGTCGTAGTTTTAGCAAGCTGCATATATGAGAGGCCCAATCTCAAAGTATTTGTGAAAAAGGGTATCTAAAATTCTCTTATCTTGGAAGGAGCATGGAAGGATTTTCTCAGAGTGACCCAAGTGCTACAATTTAAATTCCCTGTCTTCCGTGGCTGGGAGCGCAAAAAGTAAGTGAGAGAGTGAGAACACTTCATGGGCTCAGAGGTGGCTATGCAAGGAAAAGTTTTTATAACAAACCAAGCTTTTGGTGTTTTATGCTGAAATACTTTACCTCCAACTAATCTGCCAAAGCAGAAAAGTCTCTGAACATGACTTTCCTCTGTTTATATTAATGGCTTTTTTTTTTTTTTTTTTTTTTTAATACAAGATTGTTTGTGAGGAAGTAGCTAAAAGCTTTAATATTCTGAAGACCTTTTAGACAATATGGTGGCACATGTACCCAGGAAGCTAGAAATTGGCTCTGTATAAATAAAATATCTAAGTTTATATTAATATGTAAACACTGTTAAACTTTTAGGAAACAATATATATATATATTATATTTGAAGCAAAAAATCTGGCTCTTTTATGTCTGTGCATCTGTTAGCTGAAAAAACCCTGAAGCATACCAAAACTCAGATGTGAAAACCCAATTCTGTGGCATGCATCACAAAACTAAGTTAATATTTTTGGTGGTACACAGTATTTACTAAATTGGAACAAACTATGCCATTGAGATGACAGCTATTACAGTGACATAGTGCAGGGATGCTGAATGCATTCATTTCAGGGTGACTTAAGGTATCTCGTTTATTATTTCTATCCCAAATTTCACACACCATCAAGAATTATGAAAATACTGGTTCCTGCAAAAATCCACTGAATCTTTTTTTTTTTCTCTCTCTTCTGAGAGCCTTCAGTGTGGTAGTATACCGGGGCTGCTATGAGTGCCTGAAGACGATTATTCCTAACTATGGGGAAAATAATCTTATGACACGAAAATGCCAATTTGTGACAAAGTAGCCATTTTAATAGTAGGTTTTCATGAATTAGTGAAAGTATTAAGCACACCTCTAATTTAACTAAACATACCATAATTTCTAAAGTTTTGTGGAAGTTTTACAATGACTAAAATATACAATTCTATTCCAAACTCCTCACACTTAGAGAAGTGCTGCATAGTAACAATATGAAATCCAGTGAGAACATTCTCGCTAGTATTCTTATAAGGTATTGCCATTCTGAAGCAAAGTAGTAGAGGTGTTTCAGGTTATTGGTAAGAGCAATGCATTTCATTTCCATGGACAATTAAAACCTTGGGTTAAGCTTTGCGATAAGTTTTGGCACTAGGTTTTGTAACTGAACTACCTAGTGTTAAGGGGTGCATCTGAGCACAACGATATCTCACTGTGATAAGATAATACAAATAGATTTTGACAAAACAGGAAGACCAAAAGTGCTTATATATTTTACAGTATTTATAAATAACATTGTAAAGATAAACCTGACGTGTACCCAGGGATGCAGAATGGAAAGTGATATCCAGACATAATAATTACTCTGTGAAAGAGCTTTAGGGAAGTAGTGAAGGTGTAGCTTAGTTCTTGGTAAAAAAACAAACATGTGCTTGTGGTCACTTACTACAGCAGCCTGTGGCAGACTTTGAACAAGCAGGACTACCTTGTGTCATTTGTGGTTGTATCTCTGAATGCTGTAGGCAGGGACATCCTCCTCGACCATTTGCAATGAGAAAATCCACGGTGCTCTCCATCCTCTTTCCTTCCCTGTATAGCTGCACAAAAAAAATGCAGGACTTTGCTACCAATACAATTCTTAGTGCTCATAAAATATTCCTTCCCTCTTCCTTAAAGAAAAAAATAATAAGCTACCTGGTAGGTTTTAAATATTGGAGGCTGCTGTGTAATGCTTACAGTCCGGCATGCAAACTGTGATGCTGGTAATCAGTAGGCTCAGGATGAGCCTCTCAGCAAAGGATATGGAATAGAAAAGGTAAGTGTAGTTCTCCTGACCTGGCTTGGTATGCTGGAAGTTCTCTGTCTGCCTCATTATCAGGTAGCGTGTTGGGTAAGAAGCACTTTTCTGAAAGCTAATGAAGAGGCTTATGTGACATTCAGTCCTCACAACTGGTGCCAGTAGCAAAAGAAGCAGAAGACTGGAGGTCCTGAAAATTACAAGGCTGTATTTAAAACTGAAATTATTGGCTCATGGAGAAGTCAGTACTACAGGTTTGGCTAGACCACCATACAGTGCAAACCAAATCTTGCTTACAAATAAACAAGAATTAATTCTGAAGAGTATCTTAATACCTCAGGCCACTGCCTATAATACTCAGTGTCAATTATGCATCCACAATATTGTGTTTTTCTATTTTGTATCCCACATATTAGCCCCTGCAGATTGAATTTTGTCTAACAAGTTCAGCACAAATACATGTATTTTAAACATGAAACTGTTCAGACTTCATGCTTTTCTTTTCAGATTTGGTCAATGATAAACAGTCTCTTTCAGATTCTTGTACAGCTGTTGTTACTGACATGTACTTAATTGCTGTATTTGAGCACCTCCGTTCTCATCCTCACATCAGCCATATAAGCTAGGACATGTTATTAGCCTCAGGGTGCAAAAGAGAGGCCAAAAGGCTTAAGTGACTTTGCCATGGTCCCAGTAAACCTCTGGACTCTGAGGTCCTAGACTAATGCTTTCACCGAAAGAACTGTCCTTCCACATTATATAGCATCTGTGCATGCTTAATAGTTTACTTCATGACTGTGAGACTAGAGTACTGACTCCCATTTTTTTATATTAGGTTTCCAAAAGAGTCGATTCCTCTCCATTGCAAAGGAGAAATTGAATGTATTTAAACAGAATTAATTGAAAATAATGTAAGTAATCCTGTGAAAGACAGTATCCGTTCTCTTTTTTCTTAGGTTGTCACTGAAATTTGTTAAGGAAGATGGATGATACCTTTGTTGAAGGAAGAAGGAATGCGTTCAAGAGGGGAGAAAATTCCTTGTAAGCAAATGAATTATCTTCTGGGGAGAAAAGCTTCTAGATTCAACATGAGGTAGAGGTAGGAGCATACAGGAACTGGGCGCTGGGGAACTGGTGGCTTACAAAGCAATGGTGACAACAGTGGGGAGCATGCAGTCAGATCACAGAAGCAACAAAACCTTTCTTTTTGAAGCACTGGAGTGGTTTGTGAAGCTGTAACTGATTCACAGAGTAACTGAAACACAGTCTGGAAGTAAATGCTTGTAAGGACACAGTATAGACCCTTTATTTTTGTCCTCTGACATAGTTTTCTCAGGAAAAAAAAAAAAAAAAAGGGTTACAGAATTGGCTTTTGAGTATAAAAGATGTTCAGTCTTCACAAGACACAAAATATGAGAAAAAACCCAAGGCAGATCCATCTCAAACCTCTTGATGACTCAGAGTACGATTATAAGAACATAATCCTGGTTTTGTTACTATTAAATGGTGAAAGTATATTTTATCAAGATTTCTATCCCCCAATTTGGACAGCCTCTACATAAGACAGAATGGCTACAAAAAGCTGTTGTGGCTGCGCAAAAGGGAAACAGAGAAATTACCCTGGAGAATTTGTCTAAGAAGGCACAGTAAACATTGAGGAGTGGAGAGGAGATGAGGGGTGGTTTGTTAAAAAAGCTGGTAACTTAGCTATGGGAAATCCAGTATAACTCCATTCCATGCAGAGGCTAAGAAATGTCTACCTACTACAAAGTTAATCAGGCAAAATATTTTGAACGCCTTTAAACCAGTCCAGTCCCCTTGGACCACACCGTTGTTGTGAGTTTTCTGGTAAGAGAGTTGCTGCAAAGCCTTGCTCTGGTATGTCATACATTATCAAGACAAAGTCTGATGCATGTCCTGATTAGAGAGAAATCCTTATTCTAAGCTCCATTTAAACACGTCTTCAAATCCCAGTTTAAAAGCTTTTCTTCCTAGGGATAAACATAAGCACATCTTTATGTCTCTTTGATGAAGGGCCATTTTTTAGGCATTAGAATTAAAAAAAATAAATTATTTCTGCTTTGTTCTGAAACATCACGTGAAAAGACTGTTTTCTGTTGGTATTCTGATCATTGACTTCAGAGTGGTTTCTGAGGCCTGAAGATGTAACAGCATATGCTTTTAATATATCTAATATGTAACTAATCCTCAGATTCCCCTCATGCTCTCTCTTTTCTAATTATGCTTTCTTCTGAAGTGCTTCCAAGTGAAGCAGATGTAAGTTTATATTGAATATATTCTTGGTTCCTTAGTTTTTACTAGTTCTGGCCTTTTATTCACTAGGTCTTATCTTAAATTAAAATCTTACAATCTGATGAAGAAAAAGAACTTATTTTTCCCTCTGTGATCATGGGCTTCACTCACTGCTGGCTCCTGAGGCTGATAGGCACCACAAGCACACTCTAAGGAAATTTTTGGAAGGTTTCTTTAACAGAGACCATTAGCTAGCTGTAAAAGTGTAAGAACACCAAGAGATTTAAGACTTCAGGATTATTAGGAAGCCCTTGCATAGGGAACTACACATATTGAAATAAGATGATAGAAAAATAAGGCAAACTGGGGCAAGAAAGACATTAGAAGCCCAAGAAATTTCCACGTAGAACCTATTGACTGCAAAGTTCTAGAGAGTGTTTGTTGCAGAAACGAGTTATGGATTTGAAGGTGCTGAGTGCTGGTGAACTCCTGTGTAAATGGTGGGAGTTGCACAGCCCAAACCCAGACTAAATGCTAGCTCAGTGTCTGTGCCTGTCATTTTCTAAGTCTTCAGAGGTAGAAAGCTAATAGGAAATGCTATCAAGTAGCTTAGCATCGGTTACCTGCAGGTGGATGATAGAAATCTGACAGGGGACCTTAAATGGGAGGCATGTATTCTGAACTTGGAGCCCACCAGCACACCGATTGCTATCTCAGAAAAAAAAAAAAAATAATCAAGGTGACCTTTACATTTAAAGGCCTAGAGGTTTATGTGTCAATCGCAAGTCTGAAAATCTATATTCCTCCAGTGGAAAAAAAACCCAAACCCCTATATTATTTGCTTATGTAATTTCTCTCTCTCTCTTTTTTTTTTTTTTTTTTTTTTCTTATAGAAGACTGTGTATGTTTTTAAGGACAGTGTATCTGCACTATAGGGAGAATGCCATCTATTGCCTTTCTAATATTTTTGCATTGTAATGGCGTTTAGTAACAGTTTGAAGATTACAGTTAGAAACTTAGCCGGTTAGTAGCCAACGCTGTAGTGTAAGTTAAATTCATTGCAGCCTAATTTCCGTGTGACTGCTTGCACACTGCAGTCCAGTTTGGTAAAAAGCTGTCTTTCTTAGAGTGAAGTTTGAAACACCGCCTGACAGTGATGTCACAGCAAAGAAAAGTGTAGCAAAGCTGTGTCACCGTTCCTTATGTGGGTGCACCAAAAGGAGGCTTTGGACTATGATAAATTATTGTTTAACAATTGAAGGAGTGACATACTCTCCAGGAAGAATATATTTCTTGATTTGTAATTAAGCTATAAGAAAAAGTAGAAATCCATACTGCACTGAACACACACACCATACACATGCATTTTAATCACTTAATCTGACTTTTAAAGGTGTCATTCAGGATCGTAGGGGTTTTGTGTTTGCAGTTAGGGGGTAGGAGGCTTAGTTTAACATGAAATGTCCAATAAATAATCTTGGTTTTTAAGGGTAGAGAAGAGTTTATCCTTTCATTCAGATATTTATTCTATTTAAATATATTAAGTGTGTACAGGATTATAAAGGATTTATTTTTGGAACATGTGATTGTTCTGAAGTGATTTACTGAAATTTCCATTTGAAATTATTCTCATAATAATAAATTTGAATTCTGCTGGTCAGTTCTAACATAATGATTCACAAATGCTATTAAAGAATTTTCATAGTTCTTACAGTTAGATCATAGATGTATTCAAGGAAAATAACGCCCATATTCTTCATTAAATGTTGGGGTTTTCCCCAAGATATACCATAAAACTGATTTTCCTATAACTGCATTGATGCAGCCAAAGGTATGAATATGCCTAAGATTGCTTGAGCATTCATGGTGAATCATATGAATACACTAAGTAAAAGAGAAAAGAAGTGACATTTTTCAAGGGAGTTCCTTTCAGAACTGTGAAGTAACTAAATTATTTTGGTTGGGAAGTGAGGAGACCATGTTGCTAGTTACCATTGAAACTTACAAGGAATTAGATTGTGTCCAATGAATGATTATTTTTTATCAACCTATTTGCTGATAGAATGTAAGTGTAATTTGCCTTTGTCTTAGACTACTACCAGAGGCTAAAATACTAGGCTCACACATTCACCATTGCCTCACACACACACACACACACACACACCTTTTTTAATTTCTTCTTAGTTATTTTTCTTTTTTTAAAAAAATGGTATACTTGATCTTTTGCACAAGTACTGTGTATGGATTGAATTGCAAGGTGGAATCATATATTCCACTTATGATGTAGAAGTGTGCTATTTTCTTTAAAATAGGGAGGTGTTATACTTCATAATTTTTCAATATTGTCTATAGACTAAAGCCTGTAAGAGCTAGAAATGCCAGAAAGAGAAGGCTGCAGTCTTTGCACGTGATATAAATGTAAACGTTCATCCTAAAGTTTATGCTTATATGTTCACACGCATTTAAAAAAACTTGCCCTTTGAGGCCTTTGTCAACACCAAATAACTGTCGCGTGATAAATACCAGAAGTTCACTAATTTTAACTTGTAACACTTGAGGATAACAAGCACGGTATTAGCTACGGGAAGTATTGAGCCAGAAGCAACTCTTACTGCTAATTGAGAAGTCTGGCTGTTGACCAAAGGCTATTGTTGTTAATACAGCCCCAGGCGTAGTTTTGTAATTGCAAGGAGTGAAAACACCTTGGCACTAACAAAAACTACCTTTAAAGATCCTCACCACTATTTATAGATATTCTCTTGGATGTTGTCTCAGTTGAGCAGTAGCAAACTTAAATTGCCCTGATTTAAGGAGTAAGGAAGAAAAGTTCCTGACTGAAAATTATTCTGGATTCTACCTATGAAATCATGCCTGCCAGGACTCTTCAATATGTTCACCAAGTGGTCTCCTTGCTTGTTAAAATGCCTTTTGTTCAAACAAGCTCTTCTCCTTGTTCATCAATATTGCCCACAGCTCCCCACTGCTTAAGTTTTATGTGTGCATGCTGTCCAAACGGGGGCTGGATTCTGCTACTTTTCGTCATTCTCAGCGATCCCTTGAAATAAAATTGAACTGAGGTAATCAGCTCTTACAAGGTCTCATCCTAAAGCTAAGACATTTGGGTTGACTGGGGTAGTAGCTTCGAAGCGTTTATATGAATCCTTTGAAGTTTGCCCGGCATTATTAGTGGCATGTAAAATCCTTCAAAGCCAGATGCAGCCATTTTCCTGACACAGAGTTGGAACTTCCAGAGGCGTACTAAATTGGCATCAGTGAAACTACTGTCACCATGGCAGAAGTCTACATGAATAACACTGTCAGAGTCCAGCCCTATTTGAGTTTATAAATATAATTGCAAACGCATAAAGCCAGATACAAGTCAAAATCTAGCTGAGGGAGGATGCGGGTATCGGATAAAGAGACAAGCTGGCACAGGAAAAGAAGGAATGCTGTGCCAAATGGAGTAACTAAGAAACAATAGTGTCCTTCTCAATCAATGATATTTAGCAGAAGAAGAATGAATGAGAAATTTCTGCAGCATTAATCATGCTTTTTCCCTGCTAGGGAGTTGCTCATTCAAGGACTGACCCCTTGTCTGGCATTGTGTAAAGTGTGATATTGTTAATTAAATACCAGCCTCTTGAATGTGCTGGGCCCTTCAAATTAGCCTATTAGCAGTTTAACACAATTAGATGAATTAAAACCAGCATCCCTGCTTGAATTAAGACAGCATTTGTTCCTTCTTTGTAGCTCTTTTTGTTTCTGGAAATACCCATTTCTCAGCTGTTTTAAAATGATGTTTTGGTTTGACATTGCAAAGGCTGCCCTGGCTGCTCCAGCCCAATTCTGCCATTCTCACTGGGGGTGAATAATCCTTCCCCCCTGAACCTACCCCTGCGACTAACGGGAGCTGCTCATCTTGAGCCAAGTACTGCTCTGCAGAGTTGAGGTGACCAAATGGGATCCTTGCTGAAATTACGTTTTACAAACGTTCACAACGTGGAGTTTTGGTGGGTGAGATTGTGAAGCTGTTTTGGTGAAATTTTTGATTAACATGACTTCTTGTGGAAACCCTTACCTACAGAGCCCCTAGCAGTCAACATGCATTATTAGTGGAAGTAGGCTCCAAGAGAGAATATAGATGTTTGGAAAGATAAAGTTGGAAAAGTCAAGTTTTGCGTTCTTATTTTGTCTTTAAAAATCCAATCAAAACAAAAGCCTAAATAACACTTCAGATGTGATAGGTTAATGTCGCTCTGTCACCCTCCCATCTAAATTATTTGAATGTGTAGGCAGGATGGGGGTGGGGGGCGTGGGTGGTTGCATGTGATGTAACCCAAGGAAATATTCCTTCAAGAGACTTTGAATATGCAGTAGCTAGCATTCAAAAAGCGACAGATTTTACACAGCAATTCTTGGCAGCTTGAGTGTGATAAATAAGCTAGCTCAGATTTGATATGAGTTTTTTTAAAAACTTGGTTTCTGTCAATACAGATACTGCCATCTTAGCCATATCCATCGGAAGTACACTTTAAAAGTGGACGAGATTATAAAATTAAAGTCGTCTAAAAGCCAGCTGTTGCTTGTATGGAAATTGCTAAGAACGGCTTGTAGCTAGTAACTCAGTGTAGAAGACAAGTAAACCACTAGTAATGAGGGAAGGAGCATGCTCATGCCTTTCAGCAAATACTATACATAGAGATAACTTCATAAAAAATTTACTGATGCTTCTCATCACCAGGGCATAGGCTTCTGCCAAAAAACTTTTAGTTTACCATACTAGATCTTAGAGCTGTACCCTTTGAGCGAGTGGGAGTTCTGCCAGTCCTTACAGGCTAGATCAGGCTGTCCTTGGACCAGTGCACGTGCAAACTCAAGTTCAGTCAAGCTGTTTTGCAGAGACCAAGTAGAAAACCCCATGCGAATTTTTGGTATGCAAGGTAAGACAAAGCTGCAGCAGTCTTCACTGTTCATTGTGCTTTTCTTCCTCCAAACGTGAAATGCTAAAATTGTCAGTTATTCTAGAATGTGGCCACTTCTTTAAAGAACTGATAGCTATAAGGCAGGTTATATGATCAAAGCAGCGGACAAAAGTGCAGTTCAAAGAGGTTTTTTTCTTTAGATACTGGCTAAAATTTTATTTTAATGTCTGGTGAACGCTGAGACTCACATAATGCTACTATAAGCACCTGAGGAGTTATGCACTGTAATTTGTACATCTTTATTGTCTTGCTTGTCATACTACATCTGAGACATGAGTGTCTACAGAAAGCAGAGATCATTTTAGAGAACTGATGCTACAGCAAACCGAGCTTTTTTGTGGATTGCTGAAATCATATGAAAATCTTACTACATTTTATCTTCAGAACTCCTGGAGTTATGACTGAATGAAGTTTGAATCCTGTATCCAATAAGCCTGTTATCTTCTATGAATTAATACCACAGATAAATATATCCTTTAATCCTCATTTTGTTTAATATTGTATATTCTACTCATGAGCTAACTCATTATGAAAATATCTTCCCTGAACTTCAAAACATTGAAAATACATGGTCTGTCTCCCTCCCACCATATATAGGTGTATAGATAAATATATTTAGGTAAAAAATACTGGGTTTTTTTTTTTATGACAGGAAATAATTACATATTAGGGTTTGTTTTCTTAATTGTTGGTTGCTCTGTAAACAAATGATAGGAAACTGGTCAGCAGTAACAAACTTATGATCTAACAGACAATATGAAAGAAGTAACTGATTCTACCTGGACTAGAGTTCTCTTGAAAAATGGCTGGCTTAAGCATAACTTACACTTTAGCATTTTTAGGATGGTTGAGAAGTGTTAATTAATAAGAAAATTATTCTAGATAATTTTGATTTTCTTTAGGAGACCTTTGTTAATTTTACATGACTCAGCTGCAAATCCTTATTCTACAGCTCGTTTATTTCACCTTTCCACCTACTGGCCGCATTCTTCCATCAGAGTACCATTCTGATGCACACTTATCTCTAATTCTTATAAGAATAGAAAATGCATTATAATACCTCAAAAATCAAAGGCAGAGTAGTTCAAATTCCAGCCCACTCCTTCTTCCCACATAATAGGGGTATGAGGTGTTCAGACTGTGATCCTATATATGTTTTAGATATATCTCAGAAAATAAGGTTCCCAATTTTGCTTAAAAACTTGTTCTCAGATATTTTTTAATGAAAATGCAGGAAGGTTTTGGTTGAAACCCCAGTTCTAATTCCATCAGCTTTCTTAAAAATCTTTGTATTAAGTCTTTTATTCCTGTGATTAATTAAAGGTTACTTCATAATTAGTCAAGTTTTATTATTATAGTATATATAATTATATCCGAAGTTCAGTAAATAGAATGCAAGTGAACTAAGCTCTAAAGCTGGCTTTGAATCGCAGAAAATATTTTGCTGATGTCCCGGGCGTAAAGGCTGAAGGTTTTGTCTTATTCCCAGGTTTATACACAGATTTATTTTTTTTCTAGAGAAGGCTTTCAGAACATTGCCTGAAATTTGACTTCACTTCGTAGTCCACTTTTTTACTTCCTTTCACATTATCTGCAATTTGATTTTCCTATAGCACCTTCTACATACAATGTAATCTACTAGTGGTACAGCTGTTTTCAGAGCATCTGATTCAGTCAGGCTGACAGTACTTTAATTGTTAAATATTTTTCTCAAGTGTAGTACCATTTTAATGGAAACTGCCATACCAAATAGTGACAATGACAGGCAAACAATACAGACAAATCTATAATAACAACAGTTTCCCTTATCGCAAGCATTACAAGCAAACGCCTAGTTAGAAAACAAATATTAAAAATGTGAGAGAGCAGTAAAAACTGAATAGGAAAATCAACAGTCTGAGAAGTTATGAGATGGGACAGAGGCTGAAGGGCTAGATTATTGTTTAACATGCTAATAAATATTTCTGCTCAGTATTAAACTAGTGAACGTTTCCCATGCTTAAGGCAAGGTTAGGCATAAACTGATAAAACGCTCAGTATTTGCATATGTTTTAACTGACGATGGATGCGATGCATGGTTGAATGTCTGTCATGCCCAGTAGCTAAATCGGTCACGGTGCCAAAGCATAACTACTCAATAGCAGTTGTCTCAGACAACAGCTCATTATCTTGTTCTAAAGCACTAAACGTGAGTCATTAAGCATGGGGTAAATGGAAGAGAACCAAAATAAAGTAAAGCTGATTAAGGCATATGGCTGTATATTAAACAGTTTTCTTAGATCAGAACTGAATGGTAAATATCCATCCCTATTGATATATTATGCTATTGTACAGTAAGAAAAAATTGTCAGCTTTAGATACAGTGAGTAGGAAAGACCTGTTCCCAAAATCAAAGCTCTAATCTATATATTCTGGGTTGATTTGCCTCTTAAGCAAGAGGACATCTTTCCTTTAGAAAGGGATTCTTAGCTGTCAAAACCACCTTAAATACTAAATATGGAACTCACTAACTTTTGGTTAAATCTGTATTGTGACACCATAGGTATAACATGTTGGAGTAACTCTAGATTCTAGCAGTGCCCTAAGATACGGATGTAAAGTGGATTAGAAATTGAGGAAGTGCTTTCACTTTCCTGGCATGGTAACATTGGATCAACATCACAGACTCTGTCAGCAGTACAAAGTAGAATTAAAAGTGTTGCTTTAGCCCCTATTATCAAGCTGATAAATTGCAGGGGACATAGCTTGATTTACCAGCTATAGCCTTTCTCCCCAAATCTTTGAGGATGAATGTACAGTAATTGCACTATACTGTCCAAAAAATAAATACTGAATGCTTATATTTGTCTACAACAAAAATCATAAACAGAATATTGATGATATTGGAACTGGAAAACAATTTCTGAATGAAAGCTATCTGTAAACAGTAGAAAGTAAAATTTTAAATTTAATTTCCCCAAAATGGGATTGAAGGGGAGGATGTGTGTCCCGAAGTTTCATATGAAGGACAGGAACACAAGTACTATTCGGTCTTGCTTCTACTCTTGAAATCATAACAGTTGGTAGTGCTTTGTTATTGTCTGGCTTACACCAGGTTGTGGCTCTGTTTCAAGGAAAGTGTAAGTGTATATAGAGAAGATAAGTGCGTATTAAAACATCTTTAAGCATTGACGTACATGTTGACCTTACAGTCACTTCAACAGAACTAAATAAACAATATTAAAAATATTTTACAAATATTAAATTTAGTTTCAAATTTAAGTAAATTAAACACAGTTAGAAGACCATTGTGTTCTTTTTCCATTAACCTATGCAGCATACTTGTTTCAGCAATGAGAAACAGAAAAAATAAGGTTGGAATACATTAATAGATACTGTTCTTGAAAACTGCACATTATTTGCTGGTTATGAAAGTCTTGAAGTCTGTGAACAAAGACAACACTTAAAAAAACCTGGACAAATATTCAGATGTGTGTTTCAAAAAGTCCCACATCCCTATATAATCTACCAATCTGTAAAATAACCAGTATACCACAAGTTAAGGTGAAAAATAATTACAATAATGTCACCATTATAGAGGTCAGCTCTGAAGAAATTTATGAGATTAAAAATTAGAATATATAATCATTTTGTCAATATTATGATTTTTGCAAATATTTCATGAACAGAAATAGATTAAAATGAATATAATTTGTACAATGAGTAAAATACATATAAAATATTAATTATGAATTTGTCTCAAAGGCTTTCCAATACCTTGATGTGAATTCTAAATATGTGGTAAGACTAATAAAAACCAATGGCTGTATGTATATAGAAATCTTCTGTGAAATGCTTTTGCTATATTTTGATGCAAGTATATTTTCTTCTGTGAATTATCTCTGATGTACCACTGGGACAGCATCACTGAGAGGTATAATAATTTGTAGGAGATTAAAAAATACTAAAGATCAGGGTGTAGAAAGAAATCTATATCTACTTTTTTCCTTCTCCTTTATAAACACTTCATACATTTATGCCTGTACAAAACAGACCACAAACTGGGAACACTTCTAATATTAAAATGAGTACCTGTGGTAACTTGCTAAGAAGTACTAGGAGCTGCCCTGGCCAAACCAGGACAACTTTTATTTTATTTTTGTTTTAAATGAGTAAACCAATAGAGCTGGTATTACAATATAAAGAAATGAAGAACAAAATATTTAGAAAATCAATGTTTTAAAGACTCTCTGGTGTCCCTACTCTACCTTGTAGCCAGAGAAGACACAATCCATTTAGGATAATATAGACAAGGGTAAGGGAAAATCACACTGGAATATGATGGACAGAAGGCTTTTGTTCATAAATAATGAGTCATTTTAACATAATTATATTGCCACTGCCATACTTTTTTGGCTCATGTTAGGTATATGTGTCTTTCTTTTTAAATGGCTTATAACTAGCAGTAAATCTTCAAGTAACATCCTATGACTGATGAATAATGGATTCTTGGTGATTCAGCTAGTTTTAAAATGCATGTCTGAAGTGTATTATGCAAGAAGGTTTTGGTTCCCTGTTATAGCCAAAGTTCTACTTCTAAAACTAAAAGTAATTTTAAGTGCAACTATCACGCCACCTTTGTGTTTGTGGGACAAAACATCTGCCGGGGCAGTATATTCCTGAGACTGTACTGCATGTTGGAATGGCTTATTTCCATTGTGTCCTAGACTTTTATTAAAAGTTTAGAGTTTTGGTAATATATAAACAAACAAAAAAGATTCTGTAGTAACTAAAATAAACATTTCCCAGGAATGAGTCTTACAGAGTCAGCCAATTAATTACCCAGAACAAAAAGTATTAGTAGGGATATACTGCATGATAATCTAATTTCATGACTGTTACCTGTTACATTTGTATATCCGTGTCAGTAATGGAAAGCCTACAACAGCTGAATGATGCTTCTCCTTTGCAATGCCTTGGGAAAGTGTTAGGTTAATCATCCTCATGACAGCATGCATGATGTAACCATGAATTATTGTGCTATCTTGTGTAGATTGTAGTAAAACTAAGATAGAAAATAAAAAAAGACATGCTTTAACTGCCAGAAAATCTGTCAGGACTTGAAGGTAGAAATCCTATCTTCCTGATGGCATAGTTGATCAACTGCATATACACCGTCACTGAAGAACAACAGAAGACAGGTCAGTGACATGGAAGAAAGTCGATTCAAACATAAATTTACACTTGAATCATGTGTGTCAAGACAGGTGTTCTGGTAATTTTTCTCACTGCTGAATAATGGTGTAAATCCTCAGACACCTAGCACAAATGGGAGTGCCTTGCCTTTTGGATGACAGATGAGAATACCACGAGTGTTGAGAATAATAACTGGTAAAGCTACGAGTCCCTATTTTTCATCTGAAACTAGGCAAGGAACAGCATAGCACGTGTTTCTGTAATGCACATCACCAAACTGCTTGTGAAAGGTCATTCTTTCCTGTTTCAGTCACACTTAAAGTGTTCTGAGGGAAGCCAACATAAGATTTCAGAGGTACAACAGCCCCAATAGCTTCCTTGCTCTTCTGCTTTCCAATTTTGTGTGTTACAGCCCTTTCTCACCATGTTTACCATCTCCTAGAATTATATTGCACACCTTACTACAGAGAGTATTTTCAGGGGAGCGCAAGTAATATCTACTGACTTTATATATAGAAGCAAAGCCTTATGTTTGTTACATTTTAAAAAAAGAAAAAGTTAAAAATTAGAGAAAATACTCCAAAGAATGATATTTAGAAGCTCAAAGTGTAGCAATCTCAAGAAAAAAAAAAACAAATGTTCTTTATTTTTTAAATGTCTGGTTATTTTCAAGGCGATTTCTGAATTCTAAAAAGTCCAGTTCCTAATTCTGAAGCGTTCAGGACTGGCAGTCCATCCTACCAATATTATCATTAAAACATCTTACTGGGTCACCTCATCTGTGGCAGCTACTTGCATGTTTCTATGATAAGATTAAAGCTCTTGTACTTAATCCCATTTCATTCTCTTCTCTTTTGCTTGCTTTCTTATTTTACCCACACTTCTCATCCAGGCGTACAGGAATGCTCATCTGTTTGTGTTGGAATAATTGGAAAACTTAGAAAGTTTGTATTTATGTGGCTGTTTCTTTTTCCTTCCACAATGCCTGTTCAAATGTAAAAAAAAAACTTTCATACAGTGATCTTGAATTTGTTCTTTTTATGGCATGGATTTCAAAAGCTGAGAAACTAAGATCAAACCAAATGAAAGCACCCATATATTAGAATAATCAAAACACAGTGTTATTCAGTCGTTCTGTTCATCAAATCTCTTGTTAGTAATACAGGTAAATACCTACAGTACATCTGGCATTCTGTTTCCCTCCCCTGAAAACTTTCTTAATTTTTATGCCCCACCCCCCACCCCCATCCCCCCGTCTCTTTTGGGGGAACTTTTCTACCATGGCTTTCTCTGTTACCTGCTTTATGATTCTTTAATTCTCTTCACCTCTTTTTTTGTCCCTTTAGCAGATGTTTCTTTCCTGTGCCCAAATTCTGGTCGCTTCTCCTTTCCATTTTTCATTTGTTTTCTCTCTCTCCTGCTGGCAGACAGATGGGGGACGGGCTGCTTGGCACTGAAAATGTTATGGAGAGGTTTAGTTCCCATCCCACTATGAGAACAGGCTGTTCCTGTGATATTTCTTTGCAAATAGAAGGAGAATGCTCTGGAGTACCAAATGGCACCTTTCTGGGACTGCTCTATTTTCATGACATTCTGAAAAGTTCTCGAAGATGTTCGTGGAAAAATTTGATATGGGACTGACAGCCAGGATTTGAGTCCTTTTGTCTTCCACATATTTACTAATGCCATTTACCAAGTACTTGATCTATTCATCATTTTTCTTTTTGGGTGATGCTTTGAAAGACAAGTGTGAAAGAATAGTTGGCTTGTACTCTCCCAGTATAAGCCGAGTTCTCAAAACACAAAATGTTCTTTCTAGCAAGAAAGAATACTTACTGTATGTGTTGAACTAGAACACTATCTAAACATACATCAGAGGCTCATCTCATATGCTGCTTTTATCTGAGCAGCCTGGCACTACAGCCATACCATTAACGTGCATCACTGTAATCAGAAACATAGTATGCAAAACTTCTGCCACTTTTGAAATGGTTTATAAAACAAGATGTGGATTTTTTTTTTTTAAAAAAAAGTTCATATGAGCTTGACTTGAAAACTAAAATACAACTCAGTTCCGAAATACTTGTTCACAGTTACAGTTGACTTTTCCAGCTGAAGAGATACTGGTAGATAGCCTTCACCTAGGAGGATTTCATTACCTGCAGCTACTTGTTTCTGAGCTTTCTAACCTTACGTGTTTGGGAAATAAGGTCTTAGCTCTCTCATTAAAATATAGGTTAGAGAAATTTTGACAAAATATCCTTCCCTGAAGGGAAAAAATCCAAAGAACGAATCTACAAACAGCATCACATTCGTTCTGTTTTTTATGAGCAGCTTAAACCTTCTTGTGGAGATTGAAACATTGGGTTTGTAAGACCTTTGAAAAGTTGAAGTTCAATAAGTTAAAAGCCTTTATAATTCCAATAGACTGAAGTACTCTAAAAACAAGGATGACTTTATTATTTGTATTTCCTTTAATCTTGCAGTGGTAATTTTCTGTTCAGGATGGGGTTTGAAATGGTGAGGCCTGAACTTACTTTGTTAAAATAATTGATTGAATTGGGAAATAAGGAAGGAGAATTTGTCATCTTGTGTCTTATGACTCATTTAACTTGTCATATCTACAATTGTCATGTGTGCAACTCTAATCGCTTTGAAAGCAGCACTGTAAGACAGCACCTTGAGGCAGATCGGTAGTTAGGAGCTGGGAAAGTCAAAACGGGTTCCTTCCTTCTGTATTCTGCAACAAATGAGTTTGGAAATACTCACTGATAGATAACTCGATAGATACAAGTTACAGAGAATTGACATTCAGAGTCTCAAACATCTTTTGGTCTCTTTGCAATTACTGCCAATCATCTTAAATTTCTCCATAATTTTGGACACAAAAATTTGACTGGAAAACAGGGTCTTAAATCCCTTAGGAAATCTGTTTGTTTTCCTGAGGAAATTTGAGGTTTGTGTCTCTATTTGATAAAGAATTTTGGATCTGTCTTTCAGGAGCTTAGTCTTCCCGTTTAGTTTTTTTTTTGAGGATGTGAGTGGAGAGGTTAAAAGGTTAGTTTTGCAAACTAAAATTCATCTGAAATTCCAAGCCTTCAGGATCTAAACCTGTGCAGGGCTAATTACTATGGCTATGCAAAAAAATCATGCCTGTATTTTTCTTCTCTCATCAATATAAATCTATTCTACTCTTCAGTAGTTTGGATGCCAGGACTACAAAATCTTGGACATGATGTTGTGACATGTATAGCGACTCAGCTAATTGCATTTTAGAATAGAGAGTACTAGATGGTGGGCCACCATGTTTATTTTGGTGGAAAATCCTACAGAAGATGCTGTATAATGTTTCTCTATTTGTTTTATTTTCCTTCAAACAGTTCAACCATTCAGTGAAAAGCAAGAGGCAGGCAAGCTGTTACAGGAACAGTCTGCGATGAAGAAGGAAGGAATATTTGTGTTGAATGGATGAAACAAAGGTAGAACAAAAGTAATGTTTTATCAAATTTATAGTTAGTTATGAAAATATAATGTCATATCCCTAAAATCTGTATGTGCTGTTCCAATAGTTGACTTTGTGCATTGATTTAAGGGATGGTGATAGATTAAGGTGCCTGCAGTATTAAGGACATCTTTTTCCCCTCTTTGTGTTTGAAATGAGCCTGAGACCGGCCCGGTGAATGAGTATTCAATTACCAAAAGAATGTTTTAAGGCTTTTAACCATGTTGGAGTTCTAAATGACTACTCTATTGAGTAATTTGAAATACGGAGATGACTGCTAATGGTCTAGGAGATTTTCGTGTCTAGGGCGTTGATACCCTAGATTTCAACTTCATAGTGAATAGATGCGAATATAGCTAAAAAAAAGAGGTTTGTATAAAATTTCTAGTCTTGGTTGTTCTAGTCTAAAAGTCTCCCCAAAACCAACAACCACCCTTCCTCCTAGTGGCTGATATTCCTAAACTAACAGCTCCTCATTTAAAATTAGAAAGGTTTTATACTTCTCATTTTTCATTACGTTTCTTAATACTAGTATGTATCTTAAAAAATTTGCATTGCTTAGCATTGTTGGTATCCACATTTTTCAGGGCTTGTGAATAAATCATGTAGGGGAGATAGTTTATTCATTTAGCTGGTGTTTAAGAAAGGATGGAATTTTTCCTGGCTATCAATTTTACTATAATTTCAGTGTATTTACTGTTAAAAACAATGTCACAGACAGCTAAAGCCAAAATAAATACATATATTTAAGTACCCTTTGACATGATTTTTAGAACCTAAAGATGTCATTTGCAAAGGAAAGTCCTTTACTGTGAACCTTATGAACTGTGGCATTATGATAGAACTTGAGTTTGGTGGCCTTTGTACAAGTTTCATCAGGATGCTACTTAAAAAAAGTGTAATAGGAACAGTTAAGTGTTGGTGATTCATTCTTTTGAATATAATGCCTCAGAATGAGATAAAGCATCAAAATGCTGCAGTTTAACCTACCGCTTTGACTACTTAATAATGCAGATTCCAGTCTTAGTTGGAAGGCATTAATCTCAAAACACAGGGGTCTTATGCGCTGACTGATATAATTTACTATGCAAGAATGGGACGTTGGTGCTGCCTGTGAGTACATACCATAATTCACTTTGCAGAGATGTATGCTGAAGAATACATAATACAAGCTCTTCCCAATGAATAGCTGCTCCCAAAGCCAATGTGAAGTTAACATTAAAACCAGAAGCTGTTTAGGTGTATGATTTGTATGCTTTGCTGTGCAATGATAGCCAAGGACACTGCTATTGTTAAGCTCAAACAATGAGGTCAAGTCATATCTTCCTTTCCTATTTCTGCTCTAAACTCCCTGTAGAGACCCTTGTGTTCACTTGGTTTGCATTTAGAAGGCTATTATTTTCAATTCTGCAAGCTACACATCAAACTTGCATTTAAGAGTGTCATAAAAAAGCACACCTAGTGGGTTCCTCCCCCCTCCCCCCCACCAAACACTGAATAGTCACAAAAGTAAACCAAATCACTTTATATTCCCAACTTAACTCCTGATTATTATTTTTTTCTTGTTGCCTACCATCTCTGAAATTGCCTATATTTAGATCCATCATCATTAATACAGAAGCTGAAGCTCCTCTAACTTGCTTAGGAGGAAGAGTTGTTTCTTCACAGAGATCCTTGCTCATGGAATCTAATCCGATCCACAGGATCAATCCAGAACTAATAAAACCTATCTGTATGGCTTACATGTCAGACTTTATCAAATCTGAGGCTTGCCTGCCAAGGATATACTGTGCAGACATAATACAAGACAGTTATTGCTTCCCTAACTAGTTTCTTCTTCGATGGAAAAATGAAACGATGTATGCCACTTCCTAAGACGCATTATCTCCAACTAGAAAATTATAACACAAGCACACATAAAACATTATCACTTAAAATCCCTGAAACACATAGTTGTTTCAGCAGTATTTCACAGGACAGAAGGTCAAAAAGACCTCAGAGCCCAACCCTAACCAATTCTTCAGCCTTTAAACTCCTAGAATCCTAAGGATTTAAGGAATACAATAAATTAGACCCTGAAGGGTAAAGAGCCGATAGTCTTAACCAGCTAGCTTGGAGCTGGTGGACAATATTATATAGAATTTTAAATTGAGAGAACCTTCAAACATAAGCAACTTCCTCTTGATGTGGTTGAATCTAATAGAGTATGCCTCTGTTACACAGAAATAATTGCTGTGCTTTTAAATTTAAATATTTCTAGACAACATTCAGAAAAACATCTTAGTAACCAATTTCATATCCTTTCTTATGATTTTATCGTTGTAATGCACTAGACAGACAATAAACCAGAAAAAGCTCCTGACATCATAGAGCCTTAGGAGGCTTTTGAATCTCTGTCTGCAAGGTCCGAGGCTCGATCATTGCTGGAAGTTTGCTGATCCATTTTATAGTTTTCAAGGATTAACTCTGTTTTTGTTTTATTAAACCTGCTTGTGCTGGGTCAGCTCCTGCACTTCCAAACGATCCAGTTCCATATCCTTCTGAAGACTATTAAATGCATGTTCTAGCAACTATATGTGTATTTTCCAAATAAGAAAAGCTATTTGGGAACAGTGTACCAGTAAGTATAATGAAACGACTGTAGAAAAATGAGAATCCTGGCAGTGCTTTTTGATGCTCAGGGAAATCTCTATACCTCTTCAACAGCCTTTCGCCACACTTTGTCAGCTTGGCTGTAAGCTTCCTGGCTACCAGCATCCTGAGGTGGAGACATTTAGGGGACAGTCACTGGACAGAGCTGCTGTGTTGGTGGGCAGCTACACACCTCTGTCAGCCAGCTGCCTGCCCTTACTTCTGCCACTTCTGCATCTGCAGGCTTCCGATAGGCACAAGGCTATCCTCCCACCTTTCTCCACTACCTGTGCTACCGCTGTCCTAGGCGCTTGCCCTAGCTGCACTGAGTTTTACCTAGAAGTGGCTTGGCTATTGCACAGCCATGTCATTTGACCAACGAGGAAAGGCTGGAGGGCTATCCTCATCCTCATGAGGTGTCCTTCACACAAACATGCACACACTCTCTTCTAAGGATATCTCTCTCTTTCCCATCATTTAAGGCTATGAGGTGGAAGAAAATAAAATAACTAACTCCATGCAAGACAATGCAATTACCTCGTGCTGTCAGGAGTACAGCTGAGGAAGAACAACAAAGCCTCCGTTCTAGTACAGGACAGTAAGTTTCCCTTTGCTGCTGGAAAAAGCACAGAGGTAACATTTTGGAGACGAGTTTACATCTCTTATGATCATTCCATCCCAATTTGTTCCATAAGCAAGAATGCATTCATAGAATCATTTCGGTTGGAAAAGATGTTTAAGATAGAGTTCAGCCATTAACCTAGCGCTGCCAAGTCCACCATAAAACCATGTCCCTAAGCACCACATTCACTGCCCTCCGGCAAGCAAGACATAACCAAGTGGCAAATAACCAGCAGAGAATGCCTGGCGCCATCCAACATGATCTCCTAAGACATGACATCAAACTCCTGCCACCCTTTGCCCTCCAGAACTGGCCATGGGGAGATAGAGCTGTACTCTTCTGGTTTACCATTCAGCTTTCATGTCGCTATAATTTTTAGTGGACAGGCTCAAGCCTGCCCTGCCTACGTTCTAGCCCTGTGCCACCCAGGAGCACATGGCCTCGTTACCGTGGTGCCACAGCCTGGCTAATATATTCTGCTACTGAACAGGGCTTATTAACTTGGCTTCAGTCAAAACCAGCAGAAGCCACAGAGCTTCCAGCTGGCTGGGAGCACAGAGTGAGTACACAGGCATCTGTGAAACAGCTTAAGTCTGTAGCCCAACTTAATGATGCTTTTAGAAATCAGTTTATAACATAAGTTGGGGAAGGCTTATGGAGATCAAAACTGTCTTTCCTCTCCCCCTTTCATTAAGCACTCAGCAGTTTTGAATATAGATTTATAAAAGGCTGTTTAAGTAGTTTGTATTCATCCACTATTTTAGAGCAAAACCCAGGTTATGCTACTGAGTAGCACTGTAAGAAATAGGAAAGAACTGTGATACTAATACACAATAATTTTTAATTGGCCCCTTTTTACATGCCATTCAGTCTTCAGTACGATTTTTCAGTCACACCCTTAAAACCCAAAGTATTATTCTTTTCACTTCAAATTGCTATACATTATCAGAAATACTTTGTATTATTTTCTGAACACATACCAACAAAAAACCCCACGCAATTCAAGCCACAGTGCAAGTTTTCTGGAATCATCACTCAAAAAACCCCTGAAGTCCATTACCCTAAACAGTTCACCTTACATTTCTAAATTATTGATAATTAACTTTTACTGAAATATCAAAAGAAACAAATCTCATGCCTATTCTGGTAGTAGTCGTCTCTTACATTAAGAGCAGAACTAAAGCCTCTTTTTTTCCCAAATAACCATACTGCCATTTGACAAATCATTAGATGTAATAGAACAGCTTCCTCTATTTCCTTCAGTAGTCCTGAAAAGTGGAAACTATATCCTGTTCTTATAGAGGGACATTCAGGCATGAATTGAAGCATAAGCTTGAAAGTGACAGACAAAAAGCTTAAAAAATCCCCATATATGAAAAGGCTTCTGGAAGTTGTGTACAGTTTTTTAAGACAGTAGTAGACAAGAAGATGTAAGTCAAGTAGAATAGTGTTTTCAAAGAATTACATGACAGAATTTTAATTTGTTTTTTAATTAACCCAGACTCATTTTTCAAAAATCACTTCAACACTCAGGTGTCTAAATCACAAAATCTTTCAAGATCTGAGACCCCTGGAAACCTGGATTAATTTGCCTTTATATTTTAAACATTTCTTAAATTTCCTCAATTTTCAAATATAAAATTAAAAGTTACTTATAACCAATGACCTAGTTGATTCCTAGAAGTACCTAATTTTTTTATGCATTATGTGTTCCTAAAAAAAACTGGGGACAGGCTTGGGTACTGAAAGCTATTCAAGAAACAAAAGTATATGATTTCCTCATGAATTACATGTAACACTACAATAAGTTCTTGTTAGGTTGCCCATCCAGAAGGAAGAATTGCATCAGAAATAAAATGGCAAATATAGGTTTAGAGCAGCTCCTAAACATTAAAAGTGCTATTTATATGATCTCCAGTTGGGAACGAGAACTTTTTAGTTAAAGTGAAATATTAATGGAACCACACCCTGTGGAACAGCTCTACAAATCTTTCTGTGATAGA
The DNA here is from genome assembly GCF_023634155.1 of Falco peregrinus. Classification (NCBI taxonomy): domain Eukaryota; kingdom Metazoa; phylum Chordata; class Aves; order Falconiformes; family Falconidae; genus Falco; species Falco peregrinus. Next base: position 6,845,633 of record NC_073724.1, on the reverse strand, counting down.
AAATTTTGGTATACAACGGTCTTGAAACAGCTAAAACCCAGAAACTCCCTACAAGCGTTACCATTGATTAATAACTGAATAAAACATAGAAATGGGAACTACTTTTATAATATTAGTCTTATCTGATGCTTATGACAGAGTGCCGAGCCCAAAAGTATTTCTCCTATGTATACTTGACTTAACCAGGAAAAAGCTTATTAATGCGTTAGCAGAATAACTAGTAACACTGAACAAATAGAGAGCTTCTCCCTGAATTAGGACATAAAATCTTATATTAATAAAATATAAAATTTTATATTTATAACATATATAATAAAATATATATTTTGTGGAGTTTTTTCCCCGTCTAACTTTCCTTCTTTTAAGTTCCTCAACTAACAGTCTTTTGCCATGTGATATACATAGGATTGTGCTATAAGAACTGGGCATTGAAGTAGTTTTAATCTTGTTATTTCCTTAGGAAATATAGCTTGCCTTATAACACCTAGCATAACTAAGAAAAACCTCGACTAGAAACAGCCTCTACTACAGCATGAAACACCCCCAAATTCCACAGCAATAAACCACCTCATCTGGAGTGACACTAAAAAAAAACCAACCAAAAAACAAACCAACAACCAACCCACACCACCAACTTTCCAGAAAAAACAACATAACTAGACACCACTAGGTAGCAGCAAGAACTAGAGAGGGAAAGTTGCTTCCAAAAGAAATTCACTCTCTTTATCCAAAGGAATGTTGCCACAACTGCAGATCACAATCAACACTTCACTCCTCCCTACAGACATTTTGGCCTGAGGTAGATATGGGGCAGTCATGGTAACTGCTCAAACAAGGTACTTATCTGAGATTGCTGACACATGGACTCATACTGCCAAAAAACCCCACCAACCCACCTCAGGTGACTGCTATCTCAAGGGTTTGAATTCTCAGGTGGATTTGATCTCTGTGATGAAACAAAACTTGCCTCCAAGCAAGCTGTGGAAAGAACTTTAAGTCTGGTCATGAAGATGTCCAAGTAAGTAGTTTTTTTAAATGAGGAATTTTCAGGAAGTATAAATACCAAAAAAAAAAAAGTTAGAAGTCAAGTTAAGGGCATAAAAAGAAAGATGAACTTCCATATGGCATAGTGAGTTTTCAGGAACGGTGAAACTTTTTCAATGGTTTTCTCAAATGCAATATCAGTGTTTAGATTGCAGAATTGAAAATAATAGCCTTCTAACTGTGAACGTTGGGTTCTATACAGGGTGCTGAGAGCAGAAGCAATAAAAGAAGATGTGATTTGACCTTATTGTTTAAAAGTAATAGTAGTAATGGCAGAAACAGATTCTGGGATACCTGTTTGCATGTGTGATTTCTGCCTTCTGGAAAGCTAAATATGTTTAAATTTGAGAGTATAAATGTGTGTGCTACAAATAATTTTCATCGTACTTAAAAAATATGATATTAACTGCTACTGGTTGCGTAGGATTGGGCTAGACAGGGACAGAATGCTGATAACCAGCTTGGCAACAAGAGTGGCACTGTATTCTCTTAACGTTCAGGTTTCTTGCCAGCATAACACGGAGAAGGTAGTTTTGGTAAGATCTTGAAAAGAAGTAAATTTAAATGTATGAGCATGTGACTTTGGGGCTTTTTGCTTCCAAATTTTTTTTTTTTATGTAAGATGCTAAAAAAACAACTTCCAAAGTTGAGTGTTTAACATTAGCTTCCTTGAAGTTTTTACAGTATGCTAGCACTTTGTTCTTAAGCAAACAGCTGTGCAACTGTTGGTATCAGTAAACTACCAAGTTGCTTGACTAACTTTTTTTACCTAGTAAAGTACTAATATTTATAAACTTGCATATTTCTTCATGTTGATTTTTTTTTTTTTTTTTTTGTAAAGGAAGTAGGGAAATTACAATTGTTTGATTAAACCTCTTTGAATGTTCTCTGTATGGATACTATCTTAGTGCTTCTGTTTGTTTTTTCAGATTACATTTCTATTGTCTTGTTTCTTGAGACAGAAGGTGACAAATAAGGGAATAAAGGAAATGAAAAGCAGAGATAGGAAACTGTAGCTTCTGTTTCTCATATTTTCTTTTGGGTTTTGAAAGGATCACAGAAGCAGTAAGCAGCTCCTTTGAAAATTCCTTTATCTGTCATATCTGGGGTAGTTCGAGAGCTTTTACTTCTTCTAACCTATCTGTGGGATTGAAGATTTTTACCAAGATCAGGCTGTGCAAATACCGTTTTTAGATTAGCAAATCACACCCAGCAAAGTGTTAAGGTGCATCTGAAAAGAAAAGCAGAAGTTGATAGGAAAACTAAGTGAACATAGACACCCCTAAGAGAAATAATGGGAAATTGATCCATATTTTGAGGTTTGTTTACTAGTGTAAAAACAGAAACAGTGATGTTATTTCTTTTTTGCCTTTGAAGACCCTGGTTTTGGAAGTGAAGTGAAGAAATGTGGTGAGTAGGTTGAGGTGGTGATACCACCTGCAGCACTGTAATGTGCAAATGAATGCCTGGGTTACATCATCTTGCTTTCCTCCAGTCACTTGTAACAAAATAAGATTTCTTGCAATGTTAACTTTATTTTGATAAAGGATTTAACTTTTTTTTCTGCTGAAAACACACCCTTTGTACGCTGTAAGGGTTGGAGTACAATTTACTTTTTGCTTGGCAGCCTGTATCAATTAACTTGATTTCATCTAGTTCTGTGTACAGCATCTTTCTAAAATTTCCTGGACTTTTTAATGTTATCTGTTGCTACTCTGCATTGATTTTTATAATGGGATAACAAAAATATAAAGGTTCTAAGTGTGCGTTTCCTATCTTATGCCAATTCACTCTTTGTCTTTTTCTTCAGTTTAAGCATATCAAATGTTCTCTATTCATGTGCCAGTGAGTTTCTGTGTGGTCACAGGAAGGAAAATTTATTCATCAGTGTGCTTAACTTTTGTATTATTATGGCAGAGGCATAATCATGAATTCCTATGGTGTCTTACATGAAATGTAAACTATGATCTAATCAAATAATGGTCTGAAGATGTCCAGGAGTTCTCCTTTTCAAACAGTCTTTTCCAAATATATTTTGTTGGCAGCCATGGTCTCTTCCATGTAGTAGGCAGCTCAGAAATCATTTGGATTTATTAAAAAAAAAAAAAAAAAAAAGTTTTCCATTTTCCAATTTAAGCAAAATACCTGGTATTTCCTACAGTCAAGTTTCCTGTCAGGAAGAGTGACAGAAAATAGGCAAGGAACGCTGGCAAGTTGAAGGGAGGCCCGTGTGTATTGTCCTGGATTCATGCTTGCCTCTCTTGTTAGTGTGCATTAACAGATGTGACCTTGTAGGAAAACTCGAATACCAAAGAGTGGCATGACACAGCTGTATTTGATTCTTTCTGTAGACAGGGGGAAAGGGAGAATGATAGTGTGTCCTAGTGACATGACGGATTGGGAGAAAATGATCGTAGTAATCTGTTTCTGATGCAGTTTTCAAGCCAGTAGGTTGTCTTTGGGAATTTTTTTTCTCATGCCCACCCCCTTTTTCTTTTTTCCGTGGTGTTCAGATTATGTGTGAGACAGATGCTCAGCCTCTAGTCACCATTCTCCTGTGGCTTTTGTGCCTCCAATTTGATTGAATATGAGCACAGCAATGCTTTTTCTCCTTCAGACAGTCTGACAAGCGCTCTTTGTGTGAATGGTGCACTTGGTTGCTCTAGTAAACAGAGCTGTCTTTTTATCCAGATGTCAGGAAAAAACAATGACTTCCTCACAGTGCACCTGCATTGTACCGTATCTCATTCCTCCAGGGATCTAGAGGCTAGAGATGCCATCTTTTAGCTGAATCAGAAATGTTTGCAATCAGGCTAAGGCCAAATGCTTCCTTGTGGAGAAGCTGTAGACAGCCACCCTTATTCAAGGAACTTTGTAGTGTTCATGTTGTGGAGTTCTAGGGAAATGCTCCCACCTGAGGGGAGGTGTTTTCAGCCACACAGCTGTGCAGCAGGACAGAGGAAGGCAAGAGCTCAAGTTTTTAAATGAGGCAGAACTGGAAAAGATACAGGCAATCAAGCAAAAGTTTTTGGATGCTCTGAGTAGTCATCCCTTGTGTGCCCTGATCATCTCTCGGGTTCATTTCTCAGGGTTCCATGCTAAGGCCTCATATTGCAGCTCACACTGGTGAGAGAAAACGTGTAGAAGTTATTAGCATACCTGTATAGTCTGAGTGAAATTACCTTCTTCCCTGGAAAGGGAGAGCTGCACTATTATGCTTGACTTTCTGAAACAGGATTAATAAGACATCCTCATGTCACTGTGATCCCGCGCAGCTGCTGGAATGTGTGCTTTTTCATCAATGTGTTCAATTTTTATATCAATACCTCAGGAAAAGACATCTGGGTGCTGCTGAACTTGATTATTTTATTTTTTTAAACTTTATTTTACTTTTGCACTAGCTCGCTTTGTAGACATCTGTGCATTTCTGGTAAGGAAGTGAGAAGGGGATGTTTTAATCTCCATCCAGCCCAAGATCCAGTGGCAGAAGACTGGCTATGCTGTGTTAAGGCCAGGCCCCTGGTATCAGAAGCGTTAAAACTCCTTGTCACAAGCTTCCTGCCCTGAATTTTGTCTTGGTGGGGAGAGATGATGGTTCATGTGCCTCCACCTTCCAAGGCTGAGGTTGAAGGTCTGCTGGGAATTGGTTTTCATAGTTTGTCCTACTGGTGGATGTGTGTGGGGAGGTTGGTTTGGTTTCTTGTTGTGGTTGGTTTTGTATTCCCCCCCCCCCCCCTTCAAAACCAAAGGGAAAGCTTCTTTTATTCAGAGTGCCGTTTTCAAGGAACGGGAAACAATTCAGCGTGTTATTGTTAAGGCATGAACATATTGCTGAGAAATACATTGTTGAGAACAAAAAGTCTAGCAAGCCACCCAATTGAGATGACAACTTAAGTATAACAAAATAAGGAGTGTTGAAAGGACTTTGACAGTTTTCATTAACAGCGTTGTCTGAGGGAAATGCCTACTTTGCCAGTTTTGGCAGCAAGTCAAGACAGCAGTATAAGGAGCGTAATTACCTTGGGCACTGAGCCAAGTAATTTTGTAGTAGCATTTTCATGCAAAACACATTAAAGATTTGACATAAATTAGAGAATATTGGTATACCTCCTGTTTTAAATGTCATGTTCTTGACTTAAAACTATTAAAACTAACTAGGAGGACCACATGTGGAAACTTCATAAACCAAGCAGTCTTACCATGCAAAGCCTGTTAGACAAAGATTTTAATGTAAAAAAAAAACCAACTAAAATTTTCAGCTCTGATATTAAAAATTGTTGGTTTTCTGTCTGGTTTTGGTTTTTTTCCCCTTTACAACGATCCTAAGCAATGGTTGCCTTGTTCTGACTTAGTGCAATAATATGGCAAAAAGCTAAAACTACCAGAGAATACCACTGAATGGAAGGGAATGGTTGTGGAAGAGGCACTGAATCTGCTGATGATTTCAGGACGGCCTTCAGAGGCTTCCATCATTTTCCTCAGTCATAATCCTGAACTCATAAGCAGATAAAGCAGCTTAATTACTTGACTGATGACCCCTACTAGTATAGATAAAAATTATTATCAGTTGAATAGTTCCATGTCATAATTCCCCCTCCTCTAAAATCTAATTCTTGTGCAACAGAACTTTAGAACTGTGGAAATGTATGATCAGTCATCGTGTGTGTTCTGGAATGTCACCATGGTGATTCAGTGATGATTGTTTCCCTGAACTGGGAGGGTGGAAAACTGCATTTGAACTTAACAGAACTTTTGTTTTCAGATAGCCATTTTGGAAAGGAATGCATGACAGGCATGCGACTGATTTGGTTGTTAAATTCTGTTAGGATGTAATTGACTTTTAGTGGAAATTTGGTGGGTTTTTTCCCCCCCTGATGTTCTGGTTACAGTCACTGGTTATGCAATATGCATATGTCTTGCTACACATAAAAATTTTTCCATTGCAAATGAGAGCCTTAGTACAGGCAGACCTGACTTGGCTGATACCTGAAGGGCTTGATAAACTTGTACATGTTTTGGAGCACTCTCTGTGTGCCCATTTAGTTTACACTAAAATGTTTGACGACTTTGTTTTTTCTTTCTACCTTTCTCTTGCTTGCATCTCAGGTTTAAATCTGTATGTGCCATGAGAATATAAATCTGTTGGGCAGACATTCACATATTTTCAGTAGAAGAATAAATTTGCAATGTGAAGCACTAAGCATTGAGCTTGATGTACTCCCCCTCTTCTCCCCCACCCCCCCCCCCGTTGTTAATATCATACATATGTATGCCAGAACTTTTTGTCCACTTTCTTGCAGCAAGAATCAAATGTGCATAATTCTGCCACCAACCTACCCCTGAGATCTCAATAAGACTGTCAGCTCTTGCCTTTCAAAACAAAGGATCAGAGCAATCTGGATCTTTACAGGGAAATGCAATATAGTTAATCTAAAGAGAAAGTTTAGCAGCTTAAACTTTTTCTTGTTTTTTTGTTGACCACAATTGGCTTTGACAAAGCAAGATTGGCTCAAGCTGGATTCTGTATTGCAGTGAGTTTCCTGAAAGCAAGTTTAAATTTTAAAGTTATCACTTTTTCTCAGTATTAGCAGACAGGATGTCTTCTGTGAAATGTAACCGTAGCTTAAAGTAGCCTTTCTACTTCAGCTGAGCTACAAACAAAGTTCTAAACTTCTTGCACCCATATGTAACTGCCGACTATTTTTTGTTCCATGACTTGCCAAGAAACTGGCTGAAGATATCCAAATGACTTGTGCCTCATTTTCCAGCCTGCTTTTGGTAATGCATACAAAGCTGGAGATGTTTTTCATATACTTCCTGATGTTTGAGATGTCTGCGAATGAAAGCCACCTTAATAACTGGTTTCTGATTTCCTTGGGTACTTTGGCGAGCAGATACTCAGTGGGATAAATAAAACTGTCTTGGTCTGGCATTTTGTTCATAGCCCTTGCAACCTGAGTACCCTGCTCAGGTCTGGATAACCCCACAGCACAAGTTGTGTTTCAGAAGACATGTACCACAACAGAGCTTATGGCTACCGCTGTGCTGTCCTGCTGTGAGGCTGGTGCAGACCTGGTGGGAATGAGGGGAAAACCTGTCTGTGTTCTGTTGTCCAGCCATACTACATAATGTAAAAGTGCATGGACTGTATGGGACCCCACTAATGGAAAGACCGTAGTGATGTTCTTAAACATCTTCACAGGTTTCCCGTTGTCTTTGTTGCTCTCATCCGATTTAAAAACTGGTTTTGATATGTGGGTGTCTATAGCAGAAAATATATACAGTTTTCTCACCCTGTTTGTACTGCAGGGTCAGTTGAATCTCCTTTTCAGCTGAATATCTACAAATTGTGTTAAAGAGCAGTTAAACTCCTCAGAAGAGCATTTTGTTACAAATGCTGGCATGAGTTTGTCATTGCAGCCTTCTGTATTTACAGATGTCACCGTAAATTTGCCCATTCAGTTAGAGCACCCACTGTAATAGCAAGCTCTTCAAAAGACAGGCACTTTGCATTTGTGTATTTATGTATTTATGACTTCATGATTTTTAAGCAGCCAGTTGGTTTTTTTTTGTAGTTAATGACTTATTTCCTACTTTTCGTACCTAAGTACTCTTTTATTGTTTTCCTGCTGTGGAATCTTTTATACTGGCAGTCTTAATTTTTAAGGCTGTAGAGGTGTTGTGTGTTTTCTTTTTTTCTTTCTATGGAAATGTGTGTCCCAATATAACTCATTAAGAGCTTGTGTCAGTGCTTTTGTTTGATTCCCTGCTGTGAGGAAGTGTTTTAATAAATCATTTTTCTGAAGATGATGGCACTTTTTCTCTTGTTGAAACTGCAAGCCTGATAAAGGTGCTTAATATTTAATGTATCTGACAATTCCAGTCAATGATGAGAGGGCTGTGCTCCTATGGTAGAAAAGTAACGATGGCTCACAAAACTTCTTCAGGGCTCATGGTCAGGCTGTGGTTGACAGTAAAACAATATTGAGAGGTCTGAATAAGTAGTGTGTTAAAGTTCTTTTGTGAAATAATTCCAAATGAGAAGACTTGCAAGTCTGTCTGGACTGTGCTAGTCTAGAGTGATCCTACAAGAAAGATGACCTCTTGGGTATGCCCAGTTAGACGTGGGATCAGGCTTCAGGCTCTATTAGGAACATAAAAAGTCCTGGGTACTTTTTTTGGGTTAGCTGAATGATTGTCTGAGACTCACGGGCTTTCTAAGGAGAGCATTATAATCATTTGTATATAATGGGAATATAATTTCTGGGAATTACTATGAGTTTCTTAAGAATAACAAGTCTGCTCTTACCGAAGTGTCATGTTTTCCTATCTGCAGCTACCTCCTTTTGGTTACATCTGGCAGTTCCTGGTCTGCTGGAAGAGGTGTGTCTCACTTCCAGCTGCTCGTAGAAGTTGCTGCCAACTCAAAATCAAGCCACAGGGCTGCTTTTATGTCTGAAACCTCCACTTGTCCTTTTTGATTAATACTTCCAAATGACTTGGTCTTTTAAAATACATATTTAAAACCAAACAAAACCCCCTCTTGATAATCTGTCCTTGTTCACTTCCTGAGATTATCTGTCCTGATAAGTTTTTCTCCACAGGCTTGAACTGACTTGCTGCTTCTGATTACAAGTCTTCCTAAGCTTGTTTCTAGAACAATAAATTCTCTCTATCACTCTATCAACAACATACCATGAAGCACTGGTCACTTCTCTTTAATATGTTCATGCCTGGATGCCAGCTAATATTCAAGACGAGAAAGGAGTTATTCACCTGACACGTGGAACAAACGCTTCTATCGGACAGATCCATAATAGCAGCTTTTCTGCGTGCTTTGTTCATCTACAGCAAACGAAATGACCAAGCCTTTAGCAGAGCAGAGGAATGGAACGGTCTTACAAACTCTAATGGCTGAAGCAGAGCGTTCTTTTCACTTTTGGTACAGAGCCGAGCTCTATAGTTATTAGTTCATCTCACTTCAGAAATCTAACTGTTGCTGTCATACTTGCTCTAATTCCAGAAAGCTGCTGTTACATTTGTATCTTGCTACTGTATACTGGAAAATCAGCTTAGCCTACAGTAAGCAAGCTTCTCTTGCTTTACTTAAATAAAGCTACTTATTTCTTTTTGAAGCCTGCCTTTTCAATTGTTCTTTGTCTTCAGCTCTTTTACATATCTGTTGTCTGGTAGGAACAGGTCCTTCTCGAACAATTCCTTGAAAACTAAACAGAAAAACCCTAATGCTGTATACGGGGACAAAACCAGATCCCCAAAGCTGGAATCCCAGTCACGCTGCATAACACAAGGAGTTGGTCTTTTACAGCATCTCGTTAAACCTATTTCTTTATTTCAAGGAAATTGTTTGACTGAATACCTGATATTGTTGGAGCCATGTATCATTCTACCTGACCAAGCCTTCACCCTTTTCCCAGGATCCTGGTCATAATAGGTGCTTTTTTCTTTGACTGCCTTGTCTCAGTCTTGCTAATATTACAGTCTTGCTGCATAACATAAATAGGCTTGTACCAGAACTTGGACCTTGGAAAAAAAATATTTCATTTTGTGGGTGCGAGAGTTTCAGCTTCTCCTCCTCTTCCTTTTTTGAGTGTTGTAATGCAAATACTGTCTTAAAGGAATAAGACACACGAACATGACTAAAAGTCTCATGCTTCATTTTTCTGTAGATGCATGACTGCTTGAGGACTATTGCATCTTTCTTTCTTCACAAATGCACCTTTTTGCTATAAATATTAAATGACTAGACATAAGAGTGATTTACCCCCCAATATTTTAAACAATAAGTATTCAGGCAAAGGAGGTCTGCAGTTATGCCCACCTTGCTTGCTCTTACTCGCTTATAGGAATTTTGCAGTCATTTTCCTTTATTTGTGATATACTCTTGCCTGCAAGGGTAGCTACACTGAATTAACCTCTCTTCAGGCAGCCCATGTGTGGTCTAAAGCTGCATTTGGGCTGTGCTTTGAATTTGACTCCTTTGCATACTAAGGCATAATCTGGAACAGACAGATGCCCCCTTGGGTGTCAGTGGAGCTACCCTGAGACCAGCTCTGTTGGAGTAGCACTGACCTTCACATTTTAAGTCAGATAAAACATGTAGATATCATGCTAACAGAAGTATATAGTTAGCTTTTTTTTTTTTGTCCTAGACACTGAATTCAAAACTGTGAGTCATTGTGAGCACAATAGTTATTTTGTTAATACTGCTTGTTTTAAAATATTATGAAAAGAAATAACTTGGGGAAAAGTACAAAATCTGATTTTACTCCAAAATGTCAGTGTGCCAGATAATTCTTTGTGATCAAATACAGTAAGAACAGAGAGCCTGAAATCTTTTAATCTGTGAAAGGAATTCATTTGTTATGTAAATTAAGTGGGAAAATTGTGCAGATGTGAGAATAGGAAGTTTCACATTCTAAATCAAACTCCTAATGCCTTTGCACCAGTTCATCTTTTATTGAAAACTTCATTAATTTTCTGTTAACCTTAAGAACAGGTATGTAGGAGAACTTCATAATGTAATTGACCAAAGGTTTTTTGCTTAAAAGCTGCAAATATAGTTTCATATGTACATATATAGGTGTATACAATCATACGTTATTTGCCTGTTTCTTTGAGTTAATTTTTAAGTATTTAAAGATGTGCAAGACTGTAGCTTTGCTCAGTATTTTCAACCCCTCCTCGGGCAATTTGGTTTTCAAAATGTTTTATACACTTCCCTGAAAACAGGATACAGAAGAAGAATGTGGCCAGATGCCATGGCTAGGAAGGCAGATGCACTAGGCAAGAACAGTTAAGATGATTAATACCTGTTTTTCTCTGAATGCAGGCCTTAATGAGCATGTGAGGCAGAGGACATCACCCCCACTTTTCTTGGTACTGCCTTGAAGCTTGGAGGAGCTTGTGAATTCATGTAGTCTTGCAGAAAACAAGTAATGTGGTTTTAGGCTGCAAAAGCCAAAGCAATCTAAACTGTGAGCTTTCAAACACGCGGTGATTTCCTGTCTCCCCTACTTCCTTGTTTGGCATCTGACTTCTGGTTTTCCTGTTGGAATAGGTCTGCTTACAGTGGGAAGAATTTCTCTGTGTTACCAATTACAGCCCTGCAAGCTTCAATATCAGTACAATTTAGTTTTTCTGGTTCAGTCTAGGACTTGGGGTATCGACCTCATGAAGAAGGCTAGAATAATTTGGACATCTGCACTGTTAGCATAGGTGAAGTAATCACCCCTTGAAGTGACTTGTAGCTGTTCAGTAGCAATACAGGATTTAAGAGATAATTCCAGGCTTCATCTGATTCAGGAGGCAACACTTTTAACCACGTTTCATAATGAGGCCGCGCTTTGATTATTGCATCCCAGTAGCAATTGGTAGATTTTCAGCTATGGAAGTTCATTCTGTGCTTTGTATAGAGTACATTGCAACTGTACATCTTTTATTAATTAAAAGTGGATTTTGATCTAAAAATCAATTGCTCCTCTTGAACAACAGATGAGAAGTATGATTAATGCTTCTGACTGAACATGAAGTAGAAATGTGGTAGACCAACAATTGTCTTAAGGTATCTTGCTGTGTTTCTCTTCATGTGTCAATGCAAATCTAGTCTGAATAGGAGGGAAGAATTAATTTTCAATTGAGACTACATTTGTAAGCTATGTACAGTCTATTTTGCTCCTTGTACTGTTAAAAAAATAGATTTTTTTTATAGTAAGCTCAATCTCCTCCTGTTTATGGTAACAAACTGCTTTTTCATAGCTCCCAAATTATGAAAGTTTGTGAGCTTTGTTTTAAGAAGACATACTTGACTTCAAAGCTTAGCATTTTTCAGGAATTTACTTAAATGTATGTCTCCCTATGATATTTCTGCTCCTCTTGCTGACTCTAAGCTGCATGTGCAATGCTGTGGTTTGATTTCTAATATGTAGAATTTTACAGACTAATATTCTATATTAAATATAGAATATATACGATCTAGAAAAATAACTTCAGCTGAGCTCCTACTGTAACTCCATACAGCTGAAAAGTCTGAAGTGATCTGTTAGTAAAAGTTAACATCTCATTAAAGTGAGGAAAATATGTAACTAGAACCAAAGCAGAAACTGCGTAAGATATGCAATTGTCTTTGGACTCTTCATACACTCTTTTCTAGGGTTTACCGACAGTTATTTCAACTGTTTTAGTTCAGTTAATCCACAAACAGAGTATCCATAGCAGGTTCATCAGTGTGCCAGGCTTGCTATTTTTCTCTCCTTTACTTATCTGTTTTTTGCCTTCCCTCGCCCCCTACACCCCTGCACCACCCCCACTCCCCCCACCCCCAAGCTATGGAAAGTATTTATCCATGTTTGAATACAGATGATAAATCTCTAGAGGTGCTTTTGAGAGATGAAGCTTCAGGGGTTTGAAAGATAGACATTTACATTTAAAGTGCAAATTATTTGGGCTAGTGGGTTATTATGTCTTCAGGGCCATTTCTGCCAGTGTTTCTCTGAATGTGACACATGGGACTGACTTCTTCAACCTTAATAAAGATGAAAGTTACTAGAGCATGAAACTTTACAAACAAGTTCTATTGATATATGTTGAAGATTTTACTCATTTCCATTTTAAGTGGAAACCAGTTTATAGGCTTGTAAAATGGAGCATCCTAATCATTGGTTTTAGCACTAAAAATAACTGATATGGCTGTAAAGTTACATGGCACTTCACAAATATAAAGTTAGTGTTATCCTGAAACAGCTCTGAAGCTTAAGTACAAAACCAGACATAGTCCTGGAATAGAAAACAATATAGTAAAAGAGAACAGGAGATAATGAAGAAAAAGAAAGAAAAAATATTTATCTTTTTTTGAGGTGAGAGAACAGTTAGGAAGAAGGAGTAATCATCAGGAGTTCAATATATAAAATAGAGATGAAATAATTAACAAATCCTCCAGATTACAGCTATAGGTTTCTAGCCATAGTTTATGAAAGTAGAATTTAAGGTGAAATGACTTATACTTGAAGATAAGGAGACTAAATCTGACATAAAGACATCAATGGAAGATGTGGGAGAAAGGGAAAATAAAATAAGAAATGAGTTTCAGTAATCTTGGGGAAAGGAAGCAAAGACTCTTGGTGAAGGCAGACATGCTTGTGATGATGAGAAGGAAAACTAAGTGGTTTTGAAAATATAGGAACAAATCAGCTTGAACGGTCTGAGCAGTCAATCTGCAGACTGACTTGCGTACTTGATACATTTTGCTTTTTTTTTCTTCTCTATTAATAGTGTCTCCCTCTTTCCTACTAAAGGTAGAAGTGAAGTTCAACTGAGATTCTTCGTGCCAGCTTTGACAGTTACCATTTGGCACTATTAGCTTAGAATAAGATGTTCTTTAGTGAAACAAGGGAAGTTAATAGACTGAGGAAATACATTTATGTTTAAAGAACTTCTGATGAACCCCAAAAATATGGTCCCAGTAATGTATATCCAAAACATTAAATATAGTCCCCAGAGACTGGAAAACACAGGTGATACGCTGAATATTTGAAGGCATAGTATCTTCTTTTGCACTCCTGTCTGCATGAGAGTTCTGGGATAGAGATAACAGCAGACATGTTCTACATTCTTCAGTCCATGAAATCTTGCTCAGAAATATTAAAGATAACATATGGACCTAGGCTCTTCCAGTGCAGACCAGTAACTAATTGCTACCCATGACGTCTGTAAAAGTTTATAGGTATTTGGCAAGCACATATATATATTAGTGTTACCAGCTCCTTTACATTGGACCTTCCGAAGCCCTTGAGTATCCTGGCCTTCTAAAGGTCCTCTTGGATACAGACATGGCCTCAGCTCATACACATGGCCATTTGTAACTGTCTCTTTGTAAGACAGAAATGAAATGTTAAAGCCTTGAGGCACTAAGCCTTGGATGTTTGATGCAGGCTGGGTTGCTGAAAGAAAAAAGGTGAACAAAAATTCTTTCCCTTTATACAAGGAGCAAGCTGGTAATGTAAAACTCCAAAAGCTGGTAAGACTATCTCTGATATTTATATGATTTAAAAGAATATATGACTTAAAAGAATATAATATATTCTTATAAGAAAATGTAGATTTCATCAACACTCTTAGTAGGGTCTAACTGGGCCCCAAAGAGTCTAGATCAGTTTAACAATCACTCAAATGCCTACAAGGAATATTCTGGGTGTAGGCTGGTTTGGAGTTTGGTGAGGGTTTGGGTTTTTTTGTTGTGGTTTGGTGTTTTTCTCTGGTGGAATTTGTCTACTCCAGATTACTGCTCATGCCACTTGTCTCTGATTTCTGAAAGTCAGTGGGAAGTACAGAGCTGCTACAGTTGGTTATGCACATGCGTTCCTGTGCTGAGTAGGCTTTCTGCTTCTGTCCAGCTTTCTCCTGTGTTTTTGTTGGGGGGGGGGGGGGGGGGGAGAATTATATATTTATTTTTTTTTTCTCCTGATGAGATTTCTGTATTGCTTGCATCAATAATTCATAATGTTCATTCTCTTGCTTGCTCTGAAGAAAGACAAGGAAAGAAGGAAAGAAGATTGTAGTAGAGGGAGGCAGAGAGGCAGGTTATTTCAGGAAACAGGACTGAGAGGTAATATAATCTAAAAATGGATTGTAACTGCTCTCAAACTTGTCTTTATTGCCCTGAAGCCTCTAAATTATCTTTTCATAAAAACCTGCTTCTGTGAGAGGTATTTTCTATTCCCTTCCTGGTCAAGAGGTCTCAGATTTCTGTGCCTCAGAATTATTACCTTGACAATCAATAAGCCTACACTAATTCATCCGAGATTTCCCATTTGAAATTATTTACTTACTGGTAGTGTCACATAGGTGACAATATCAAGCTGAAACTGGAAGGCTGATGTTAAAGATGCATTTATTTCCATTAGCTCTTTCTGAGAATTACAAGCTCATGTTTTGATAGAAGAGCTGTATGGTGTGCTGCTCCAAGTCACTGCTTGGAGTGGGAAGGTGCACTTGGAGCTGCCAAGTAGGAGAGAAATTTCACCCTCACTTATGAGGGAGAACCGTTTGACCTCTCATGTGCCAACAGATCCTTGCTCTTTGGGGGCTCTGGTCGGCTGGTGCTTGCATAGCCCTCTCTTAACCCTGTTTTCCTACCACAGGTGAGCATGAGTGAGATCTGTGTGGTTCTATTTTCATAGCAGTGATGCTCATCACAGGCATGCTCAAAATCCTGGCTCTCCTCATAGCTCGCTTCCCCTTGGCTCCCCTGCCGCAGGCAACTCTCCTACAAACACACGGTGTCAGTTTGAATAGTGTCCACCTGCGACTCAGCACTGAGACTGGAGCACGGAACTATAGCGGCCTGGCGTTGGGCTATATTTTCTAAGCATTCTGGCTACATCCAGGAATGAATGCCGGCTAAGAGAGGTTTAAACTGACCAAGAGCTGTTTCTTGAGAATGTGTTATTAGTGGGTTTTTCCTCTACATTACTTCAGAGTGAAGCCCCGTGTGGAGGGGAACCCTCAGCAAATGCTGTCTGTGCATTAAATATTTGCAGAATGTTGTTTCTCAGGCTTAGCTCTTATATTCCAGCACTTTGTGACTTTCTCCTTCTTCCCATCTGTCTGTCCCAAATACCGTAAATGCCCTTAGTTAAGGGCCCAATTTCCACTAAAAATGACTGGAGTCAGGTATCAACTGGTACCAATTTGTTTTTCCCTGGACCTTCTGAAAATCACAGTGTGGATCAGCTGTGTGAGAACGTTCAGTTTAGCAAGCTTTTTGACAGAAAACAGAAGTTGACAAAATCTTATGTTAAGTTTCTCTAGTTTCAACTGAGGCTTTCTAAATAACCCTTAGCAAGTTTTAGTACTTCAAATAAGCAAACAGCATTTACCACCCACCCTTTCAGTTCTTGCTTCAAGTGTTTCCATTTCTGTTGGTTGAAGACTTGCTACCTCTGTCTCCCTTCCACCAAAATTTGTTTTATGGCAAAGCTATTATGACAAGCATTGGGAGGCTTGGGTGAAGAGTAATTTTTCACTTTCTCACTGTTGTTTTTTTGTTCAGATTGTCTTGTGTGGTGGTAAAATTAGTAATATTTAAGATCTGAGAAGTCTGGTTAAGAAGTTTATCCTAATTAAATGAATGTGGTTTTTTTTTTGTCTAAAAGCTAACAGTCTGTGATTACTCCCAACTGTCAGCTTGCCGTGCTGCCACGCTAGTTACTGTGTGACTCCTTAGAAATGTGTCAGTTGGCAAGTTCCTTGAGTCCATCCCTCCTAGGGATGGATATCTGGCTTTATTAACATTTAAATTATTGGTTTCCTCACCTTTTTTTTTTTTTTTTTCTTCTCTCCACCTTTTTCTTTTTTTCCTCCCCCCCCTTTCTCTTCTGGAATGGTATATAGGCTGGGTCTCTGCAATCACTTGGCAGAGAACAGGCGAGCAGACAGGAAAATGCTGTCCAAATGTTCTCTCACTATGATCAAAGCTAATAAAGCTTCTGTCTGACCTGCCCTAAATTGTACTTGTGTTATTACACACTTGGAGCCCTCAGATCTCCAGTACTTGGAAGCTCAGTTTCTCCATGGGTGAGAATATTTTCTTCTGAAAATGTGTATTTGAATTGGTTTGCATGTATGAAGAATAAAGAATGGAAAATAGCTGGTGAGGTTTTGTATACATAACTTTCTGAAGCTGTCATTTCACACTTCCTTTACTGTGGCTTATTTGTAAATCAAGAGTCATAAATCAAATGTTTGTATGTGTGTATAAGACAGATCTTAAATCATAAAAATATTATTGACTATTGAAGCAGTGGGGGAGAAACTGTTCTGTTGCCTGTGAGCAGGATTGGGTCCATAAACAGGTTTCATCTGTCTATAGCTTGATGTAAATGATAATGTTGGTCTGAGCTGGGATCGATTTAGGATAAAGCAAGGCTTGCTCTAGGCACATCAATACAGATTAAAATATGACTTGTTTCAGCCAGTTTGAATGCCAGGCAAGATATTGCTGACTCTTAGAATGCAAATAGCTTCACTTCTGCACAGATACTGACCACTCTGCACTCCCTCTATGAAATTTTATGTTCTTGGCACCTCCCTAGACTCATGTATCTGCTGGCAATGAGGCTCATTAACATTGCTACATGGATCACCCAGTAATCCACCCATCCTTGTTAGTTAATTGCAGTAACATCTGGCTGTTTGGAGGATAGCTTTAACACTGTTTCTGCCCGTTCAGCTTGAACATAACTTCCTGCCATCTCAATCAAAAATAAGTGTGAATCATTTTGCACATAAGTTCATTTCAAATTTATTTTGTCTGTGTTCCAGAATTGCTTAGTCCCAAATGTTGAGTTCAAATGTAATGAGATTGTAAACCTGGGATCTGTACCTATGACTGTGTATGGATATTTAAAAAACAAAACAAAACATTATCTTCAATCATTTCGGCCCTTTAATTTGTTGAAAGAAAACATGAAGAAAAACAAAACAAAACATTATCTTCAATCATTTCGGCCCTTTAATTTTTTTGAAGGAAAACATGAAGAAAAAGACTGTTCTAATTATTTTTATTTCATTTTTAAATTACCTTGCTCCAAGAGATGAAGCTTTAAAAGTAAACATTAAGATATGATGCTTAGTCAATATGCAAGATACAGCACCCTTGATAGTGAAGAAGTGGTACAGAGAGTATTTGGGGTCTGAGACCTAACAATTGTTGGGCTTGTATTACATGCTATGTAAATTCTTCTTTCTGTTCTCCCAAAGGAAAAACTGGTTCCAGTCCTCTCTCCATGACGTTACCTTTGCTATACTGCCTGAACAGAGGTCACTGCAGGTGCTTGAGGCAAAGCTCTGAAAATATAAAGAGTAGAAGAAGATACCCATAAAATGCTTCCTGCAATAATCTTTACCTTTTGAGCTCACTTTTAACAGTCAGGGCTATTGAAAGCTCCCCTACTTAGCTGGGATTTTGAGTAAGGGGGGAATAAAATGAAGGGCCATTATTGTTTATATGCTGTGATTATTACTTCATTCTGGCTAAAGAGGAGGGAAGCTGAGATTGTGGGGTGGAGTTCTGATAAACCACTTGGCTCTGGGAAGCCCTGTGGGCTACGGGGCAGGACTTGTGGAGCTCAGTGGTAATGCATCAAAGAACAATTAAGGAGATGCCTCGGAACTATGTTACTATTCAATACGCTGCAGGCTTATATACCTTGGTGGCTAAGATTATGGAGCATGGAGGGGGGTCAGCCCTTATTGAACTCTGCCCTTCTCTACGAAGGATGGATTTCTTAACGGAAAGAGCACTGGACGGAGTGTTTGCCATTTATCTGTCTGATAGTTTTGGTCAAATTATTTTGTTTCTTGTTATCTCCGTTTTACCATCTGCAGAATGGAGATACTGCGTGCTTGCTTTGTGGTGCGATCTGATCACCACGAGTGAAATACAAGTCTTTACTGAGATATATTGCTACTGCTTACAGATGATGTATAGGAGTTTTCAGATCTTCTCCTAATTAGTTGTACTCCTGCACCCCAAACTTACATAGGTACATATTTCTTTGCCTTTGCAGAATTCCATTAACTTCAGGTCAGATTCAGGCTGCCTTCCTGCATAACAATGGAGAACTAGAGACTTGTTTTGTCTGTAGTACTTTGGGTTGGAAGAAAGTACTTTTAAAAACAACCTCTAAATCAGAAAAAAACGTTTTAAAATCAGTTTCAAAATCAGGTCTTATTCAATTTAGGTCAATCACTAGTCTAGAAAGAAAAAATTCAGAATAGAAAATGAGTTTTGTTGAATATGTATGTCTTTGGGCTTCTCTATGACTTTTCTTGTGGGAGTTACATACAACAATATAACTGAATAACTCTCTAAAATGGTTATAATGTATTATGTACTGCTTTTTCTATATTACTATTAGCAGGAAGTAAATGACCTCAGTATTAGGGGGTGAGTTTCAAAACTGTGGATGTGGAATCATAGGTTAAATGTGAAAAGAGAGCAGGTGAGCTGTGTGCATACTTTCTCTTGAAACTTTAAAAATATATTCCTGCAAGGAAAGAACTTTCGAAGATACAACGAAAACTAAGGGTATTTCTCTTTCTCATTCTTTCTATGATAGGTGCTAAGAGACATTTTTGGTAAAGTCAACAAGAAGAGTTTGTATAAATATACCCACATTTATTGAAAGCTCCCATTGCATCATTTCACTAATCATATGCTGGAGATTGCAAAAGCAGTTATAAGGCTATTCCTGGTTCTTAAAAATTGCTGTGTATGCTGAAAAGAGGCCCAATTTGTAGACTGAAAGCAGAACTTTTCAGTTCTGGGCATACTGTTTAATCACTTACGATTTTGACAGCGCTAGCCTAGAGCAGAATGAAAATAAGTGTTAAATTAATTTCTTATATAATTTCTCATATAACTTCTCTGAAATGATCAGGTATTTTCCATATGAAGTCAATGGGGAAGAGGGGAAAAACACCCCAACCTGTCCTTAAATGAATTTTTTTTTTCTACTTGCTATGTTTTTTCCCTATTGTAGTATGGACAATTAATCACTAGAAAGACTTCCCTTGAAAGTAACTGTTTTTCAGAGATCCCACTGAAGTAAGGGGTAAAAAAAAAAACAACAAAAAAACAAACAAAAAACCCCCAACAAAACCAAACAAAAAACCAAAACACAACAACCAAAAAAACCCCAACAACAAAACCAAAAAAAAACCCGACAAAAAAAGAATAAAGAATTTATAAAGTTTATAAGATAACCTTTGGGTTGTCAGAACACTGGACTGGTAAGCTGTTGTGCTTTCTCTTAGACATGTTAATCTTCTGCCTTCCTTCCTGTGATGTGAAAACCACAAAGAGTTTCAGTATTTGTGGTTAAGAGTAGTAATAACCTGTGAAAAAGGAAGCCCTTTCTCTGAAGGAGATGGTAACAATGCTATATTTGGTTAGGTATCAGGAATTAGAGTTGTCACACACCTAGTTTTCATCAAAACCAGAGATATAAATTCAGCCTTACTATATCAATAGATAGATCTATAAATGTATTTTTTTGAGAACAAAAAAACCTTTTTGTTATATAGAATAAGCGAACTACACGCCACCTGGATTGAAAGCTCCATTGCTGAAAAATGTCAAAAATAGTTGTGAATGATGTGGTTTCAACAGCCAGAGGTTTGAGGCCCCTCCAGAAGATTTCCTGAGCCGATGGTACTGTTATTAACCAAAACTGCCAGGTCAGATTTACTGTTATAGCATGACTTAATTCTTGGGTTGATCAGCTGTAATTCAACACATGTTTTAATATTGCCCTGTGTAAATTTTCATTTCAGAACATAGGATATGGGCTATACACATGGGGTGACTGAATCAAACTGTCAATAGCATTCATGCTTCTTTCTCACTTTTTTGGAAATTCGTCAGTGATGATGCCTAAATCTTTGAGTTGAGACTACTCTGTATAGTTTTTGAAGGAAAAAAAAAGAGCTGGGTGAGAATACTAGACAGTTTAAAAAGGCAAGCTGCTAAAATCTAATATTAAGGAGCTAGGGTATGAGCTTTCTATTATGAATCTTTGGAAATTCGTCCTATTCAATTTATTGTAGAATATTGGACTTCGAAAATGCAAGAATGTTGTTAGATTTGGGGATTTCACACAACTACCAAAAAGTTCAGTGGCTAATGGTTGATTTTATATTATTAAACCTTGAAATTAAGATGAAGCGTCTCACATCTGAGCCTAATTAAACTCTAAAGCACTTTAAAGTATCAACAACAGCCATCATCCATAAGCATAACCTATTTTTTATATTTTAAATGAGCTCATGGGGGAAAAGCCAAATCATCACATTAGATAATCATAGTGTTTCTTTATGACTATCAAATCATGGCGCTGTGAGATGGATCTCAGTGGCAGCAGACCTTTCAGAACTTTCCAGGGTAAACATATCAAGTAATTTCTTTTTAAATTTAAAAACATCCTTAAATCAAATCTTCCATAGCCCTTTTGAAATGTCACAGTTTTTAATGCTTTTTTGATGCATTCCTTTGTATCTGTTTAGATTCATTGTGGCTTTTTTAATAATGCCTTCAGAAAATTTTGGTAAGAAAAGAATTATTTTTGTGGTTGGTGCCATATCAGACAGTTTGCTAACATCAGTGTGATGTTTCAAGATCCTATAGCTCTTCATTTTAGTCTAATAAATCTTTCGTAAGCCTAAGTAAACTCATAGTTCAGACTCTGCCTTCCCCTAAATGGGAAGTACACATTTGCAACTGGACTCAATCACGTATTCTAAATTTGCTATATGCAATGTAATATTTAAAAACAGGATGGAAGGGGGAAGTAAGTCACCTTAAATATCTTTCTAAAATTGGATCTTTGACTTTTTTTAAAAAATTATTTTTAACCTACTCGTAAGGCTTAGGAAAGTCTCATGCACATAAAACTGCTGGAAATGGGTAAAGTCAATGATCATATGCATTGCAATATGCATATATTTCTCGTTATCCACCATTATCTTTTTCTTTTCTCTCCATCTTTATGTGAAGTCTTGATCCTAATTCTGCAGAAGTTACGAATTAATAAACCTTATTGGCAAAATAATTTTCCTAATAGTTTAGATGTGTTTTTCCAGTTTTCATACTTTGAAAAACAGCAGTAATAAAAGTTGCTGCTGTATGTAATTAACTTTTTTCTCTTGGATTTTTATTGCCTTTGAACAGGTTAAACAAGTAAGGCCTTAAAATGAACGCTCTTTCAAAGCAGGCAAGTGTTATAGAGTGCTTTTAGGGCACAAGACAGAACTGTTCTCTAGATCATGGTTATTGAGGCGCCGTTATGCCATGTGCTGAAAAAAGAATGTGTGTGTGTGTGCTTCTTGGATTGTACTGCGCAGTGACCAAACAAAAAATTCCTTATTTGCAATATGCAAAGGAAAAAAGATCAGAGGATGAAACATGCAAGGTCTGTTTTTCATTGGTTGTTGCTGGTGACTTATTTAAAACATGTTTAATAAAAATGGATTAACTTAATTTGTAATAGGTAACACTTAGAGAATGTGGCTGCCTAAGATTTAAACTCAGTCTCTAGCTTCAACATTAACTTTATTTTCCTAGCAAGCACTAGATGACAAATGTTTCCAAAGCTGTTTCCTGAACTGAAAAAAGTTTTAAAAATGAAGCACTTTTAAAACCGTCGTACATTAACAACCTTATAGCTGGATACTTATTGGCTTCTGTATTTACAAGCTTACCTGTACCTACGTGGTACTGAAGATCACAGTACAATGAGAATACATGGGCATGGGGAAAAAAATACTATAATTTCATTACTGTTTTGGGGACAGCATGCAGTATCTGGATATTTTTTGCCTCTTCTTCCACACTTGGCAGACGTTATTTTCATTATTAAGGTGTAGCTATGTGTATATTCTGACCTCATTTGATATATATACCATTTTGCTGTAGCGTATATCTTGATAGATTTGCTTTTTGTTATGCATTAAAGATGGCTTTTTAGTTCTTCTAGCAATATAGCCTTTTTTTTTTCTTTTTTTTTTTTAATCTTCAGTTTGGAGGTGAGGTTGTTAACTCTGATGTTAATTTAGCTGTGTATGCATACACCCCAGCATTCTTCTGAAGTGCAGTTCAGGGGGTAAGATTGTTAGCTGCAAAACTAATACAACTGCAAACTCCAAACGTTCTGTGTATGTCAGCCAAAAGTTAGTCAATACATCATCCTAGACTAGTAAGCTACTTGCTGACTTAGTACTTCTCAAATATTGCAAGGTGCTGTCCATTAAAGATGGTATTTCCTTTCTTTAACCATATGATTACTGACATACTTTTAAATAAAGTAACTTATGGTGGTAATCCTAAAATGCCTCTCACTGGTCTGAACTGATACATTAGCTCATTTCCCTCTGCCCCCCTTCTTGAATAGACAAAAATTTCTCAAAATTCCGAGTAAAAATGTAAGATTTGGAAATAAATACATGTGCAATTTTTCAGTCATCTCTGCTGCTGCCGAGATGAAATTTTCCCCCAGGTCCCGTTTTTGACATATTGAATAATACTGGTCTTGGTAGCAAGGACAACGTAGTTTCATATGATATCTTTCCACTTTCCTATGTGACATCACTGGTAGTAAGTGCTGTTGCTTCCCATCGCCATTTACCCCTTATTGTAGTATATGCTATTTCTTTGCCAGTTTCTTTGAGATTTCCATGTGGTACTGTGATAAAGACCCTGTTAAAATCCAGTTCAATTAAATTAATGCTATCTTCCTTTATCTGCTCAATCTACCAATGTGTTATAAAAATATTTCATATTATATTGTGTATCTCTTCCTCATATTTATTTAATTATTTTCTTGTGACTTGGTAAGTTCTGTATACAAATATATTCATAGATTTTTATTATTACACTTACCTAGTGCTGTACCTGTATTCCAAAGCAAGTTCAGAGGCTGAAATGCATTTCTGAAACATAGTAGACATGAACAATAAGGGACTTTTGAAGATGCCTAAAGGGTCCAAATGCCAATGTCACATTAAACTGGAAGAAATAAAATGTCTTGATTCCTTAGCATCATTGGTTCGTATGGGACTTCATAGGCAGGCTAATAGCAAACCCATCTAACTTCTCATTAAATTACATTTGTGTAATAATAGCCTTGCAGTTTTCTGCACATAAAATGCCATATGTTGAAAACCACAAAGTTTGACTTAAAGGTCTTGTTTGTGTTTTGCCTTCAGATAAACTGGAATTCTGGTTTACAAACGTTAGCATATTAAAAGTCATTCCCTGGTTTGTTTTTCCCTTTCCTTTGCTCCTGAGATTCCTATCCCTTCTTTCAAAAGTGCCAGCTATCACCTTACAGTAACAGCAGCTGCTGTAGTGGGGGTAATGTCTGTGGGGAGAAGGGTGAATGCACCAAGATGTGTGTTCAGTAACTTCCTTAAATGTCAGATTTCAATTTGTTTCTGCATGAAATTCAAAATCTTCAAACCTGAAAGACAGCTGTTGCTCCAGGAGACTGGGGAGACACTGTGCCTTGGAATAGGGTGGAACACTGAAACAAAATCTAGTCTTTAGTGTAGAGGGTTGTTTGAACTCTGCCTAGGGAAGATGTTCAAGACAGCAAACATACTTACTGTCTCCTTTAACTTAGCATTTCTTTAATGAATTGGGTGTGGAACTGTAATTGCCTTTTACTGGGTTTTGAATAGATCTGAAGTTATTTATTATTTAAAACTGTAGTGAAGTGTTTTTGAGATGCACAGCTGGATAGCAGCAGTAACCCTGCATGCTGTTAAGATTTTTATTTTATTATTTTTTCTTTTCTGTAAAAGTAGCCTTTAGGAACAAATGTTAGGGATTGAAAACAATTGCTTTCCTCCATGTCAAGATGAGAATATGGAAACAAGTTGCTGTCTTATTTTTATAAACCACCTTAAAATAGAGTTATATGCATTAACATGTTGTGGTTTAATCCCAACGGCAGCTAATCGCCACCCAGGTGCTCGCTTGCTCCCCCCAGGTGGGATGGGGGAGGGAATCAGAAGGGTAAAAGAAAACTCCTGGGCTGAGATAAAGACAGTTTAATAGGTAAAGCAAAAGCCACGCATACAAGTGTCATGTGAAAGGAAGGGGGGGGGGGGGGGGAGACTTTCTCGACCCCAGGTGTTTGATCTGTCTACCAGTGCCCCAGGAAAACTGAGACCCTTGTGCCCGACCAGTCTGTCGGCATCCCATTACAGGGACCCTTCGCCAAACAGTCCTGCTGGACCAGAGGGTGGTTTGGCCGACTTGTTCAGGCAAATGTGCCAACAGCATCGGGGGGACCCCTCTGCAGGTCTTTCCACTTTATTCCGATGCGTTACCTGCTGCCAGCAATTTCTAGTGTCCACGAAGGACTAACACTAACAGTTTACGGTATAACACTCTTTATTAATATAAAATCGTGGCAAATTAAGGTTCGTGGTTGCCAGTAATAGGGACTGTCTGCAAAAACAAGCCTGAAGTGATATACAACCAAACTATAATCACTAATAATAGCTAGCATGAGTTAGTTACTTAGCGCACGTAAGATAGTTTTTACCCAACAGGTGTCCCTACGGGGGAGAAGACGGGCCCAGCCTGTCAACTGACCCCAGAAGTTATGACGGAGCCTTCCCGACCTTCTCCCCTCATTTGCCACTTTTATGCTTCATAGGACATTGCATATTCATTCATTATACACGGGACTGGTTACAAGTTTCTGGTTTCTAACACAAATTAGTGCACATCCTCAGGTAGCACTACTGAAACTTTCTACTAACTGCGCATGCTCCTCAAGAGGGATTTTGCCCTCCTTCAGGGGGGCTATTTGAGTTGGAGGTCGTGATCTCCCACTACCACCGTTATCTACAAGCCTGAAGTGATATACAACCAAACTATAATCACTAATAATAGCTAGCATGAGTTAGTTACTTAGCGCACGTAAGATAGTTTTTACCCAACAGGTGTCCCTACGGGGGAGAAGACGGGCCCAGCCTGTCAACTGACCCCAGAAGTTATGACGGAGCCTTCCCGACCTTCTCCCCTCATTTGCCACTTTTATGCTTCATAGGACATTGCATATTCATTCATTATACACGGGACTGGTTACAAGTTTCTGGTTTCTAACACAAATTAGTGCACATCCTCAGGTAGCACTACTGAAACTTTCTACTAACTGCGCATGCTCCTCAAGAGGGATTTTGCCCTCCTTCAGGGGGGCTATTTGAGTTGGAGGTCGTGATCTCCCACTACCACCGTTATCTTTGTCCTCTTTCAAGTATCTTTTGATGCCAGTGGTTTGCAATACCTTATCATCCTGTCTTCACTTAAGCAAGAACTTTCCTCACTTGAAGGCTTCTTTCAGTGTAACTTGGCTAAAAGAACACCATTATCTGGTTTTTGTTCCTCATCCTTCCTTCCCAAGGCTGATTCCCTTGACTGGAAGTCCCTTCATTCATAATTCAAGCTGACCCACTATCTAACTTAGTGAACACTGAGTCGGAGTTGGGTAATCCACGAGTTTAGATAATTCATCCCCTTTGGATTGACTTCAGTCCAGGACTAGTCCATCTCCATCATATTTAGGTGGAGCTTGAGTGACTCTGTTGTTACTGTTGAGTAACTATTGTTGTTACTGGCTGGTGCCACCTGCCAAGTGAGGTGCATTAGTATCCTGGAGGCATGTAACTTTGGGATGGAGGTGTGCATTAGTATTACAATGAGATTATTTTATCTAAGCAAAGTAATTTTGCCACAGTGGTTGGCTCAGCCATGGACATCTCATCTTCATGTGACAACTGCTCTGCAGCTTATCAGCTGTGTGGTGCCATTGAGTTCCCATTCTTGCAGGGAGCAAGGCAGAGCCTGGCCGTGGGGTCTCCACTCCACTCCACTCCATCCTCCGTTACCCCCACCAGCAGTTGCTGAGCAGGGTGTGTTGCTTAGGGAGCTGTGGTGATGTAGATTCTGTGCATGCCAACCATCCTGAAAGCCATAGCTGTATTTTTACACTAAAGAAACCCACCTTTCTGTAATATTACCCTTCTACTAGGTACCAGTTTTCTCTAATCCCTCCCCCCTACCTTGCCAAGTAGTTTTCCCACACAAGCAAAATAAAACAAAGAACATCTAACAAAACATTGTTATTCATGTGGCAACATCCGACCCTTACAAGTGTTTATGCTGAGAGGGTAAGAGTTTTAACTAAGGGACAAAAAGAGTGTTTTTCCTGAGTGGGTTTATTGGCTGTGTCACAAACGGCATATCTTTCATCCTGGTCTTTGACCTCACCTTCAGGGCAAAAAGTCTTGGATGTTCCTCTAGAGAATATCGCCTTGATCAACAGCTATTCTTCTAAGATAATACAAACCACCCTGGCAGGCTGCTGGTGATAGCTTTCTAAAATGCATTCTTCAGTGTTCTTGTTTGCCTGTGGTGACATCCTGGTTTTGCTACAGTTATGGGTGTACGAGCTCATACTTTAGACTGTAGTTCTAGGTCAGAAAATGCAGAAAGGACCCAATGCAGCACGCTCTTTCCACTAGAGGACAAATATTTTTTTCCTGTGTATAAGTAGTGCAAAGCATCCTAAGCAAAATTAGATGCTTTTAAACGTAAGTCTAGAAACCTTGAATATGCACTAAATATGCAAGAATTTATTAAATGAAAAAAGGGAAAAAAAAGTAGTTGCCCAATCTTACTGTGTATCAGTACTTCAGCCATGCATGTTTCTGTACAGTATTGTACAGATAAAATATTCTTCCTAATTTAAAGATGGGTCCCTAGTTTTTTCTTGTATGTAAACAGGCATTTGATCATAAGTTATAAATTGTTTTTACAAATAGTATAAGCAACCATTAAAATTAATTACATGTTTATATTTACTGAAAACTTTCAGTACATCAAACTATCATTCCTGTAAAATATTCTGTAAACTAAGTGAGGCTTAACAGATCACAAACAAATCTGCATCCTGATCCGTCATCAAAGCTTGATAAATATTCTCAGTCCCTGGTAGTGTCTTCCCATGCTTCCAACCATTTTTATGTGAGTTGAGATTTATTCACACAGGTCTCATGCAGACCTCAGGACTCCATAACAAGTCCAAAGGAGCACTGGTAAAATACAGTGAGATTTTCAAGAGTAATAACAGAAATCTGTGCCTTTTTGGTGCTTACTATTTACAAGAAGAATAGAATAGTTAAAACATATTTATTCTGCCTCTTGTACCGTAATTTTTTAACATGTGTTATTTGAAAAAGAATACACATCTTTACTGCTAACATAGTTTATTTAATTCTCTTCTTCTAAAATGGTATGTCTGAAATAGCTCGGTCTCGTCTGTTCTAACACTATGGGTAAGTACTCCTCATTCAAAAATTGTATTGGGTAACAAAAGCAAAACACAAATATGGATGATTAATGGTGGTGTTCAAGCTTTTAAAGTATCACAAACATGTCTGCCAGGTGACTTATATCAGGGAAGCATGTGTCTAATCCAATATTTTTTTTTATGCTGTAGTGCACAAAAACTTGGAACACTCTCAGATGAAGCATGTGTGAAAACGCCTACTTTTCACACTTTTGGTGGTTTACTAACAGTATTAATAAAGAGAGAGTAATCTCTGGCTGAAGTCTTATTTTTGATATGTGCTGATTATGAGAAGTATTTCTTGAAACTTTATTTAGATTCTGACTGTCGTCTTTACCATGGAGCCAGAATTTGTATCTAAAGAAGACAGAGTACAGCAAATAGAGCTGACAGCAGCTGGCATAGGTCTTACATATTTTTCATTTAATTCCATTCATTGATCCAATTTGGGTAGAGATAAAATAAGCATTTCAAGTAGCACTTCTTTTACTATTCCAAGGTGACTTTTGTGAAATTTTGGGAACTATGAAACTTGTAAAGTTCATTTACATTAGCAGAAAATTAGTCTTTGTATGCAATTTTTGGATACTACGTGTTATTAATAAATACAATGATGCTGCTTTTAAATATGGACTTTAACTTCATTTTTTTTCCCTTAAAGTATAGTTAACATTCTTTTTCATAGGCATGGGAAGAATAAAAAAGCTCAAATTCTATCTAACCTTCAGTTTGAAAATGTGTAGTTTCCTAAATGTTTGCTGTAGTCCTTCCCCAGTAACTAGGCAAATATCCTGAGATGAAGTATTGTTCCATATTTAAATTTAAGCAGATTTACTTTTTTTGTAGTCTATGAAAATATTTACAGTACTTTTTACTTCAGAACAACTTAACTGTTTCTTCCCACTTCAGAAACTGAATTACAAAGAACTAAATACTAAACAAATCTTTTAAAGGCACAAGGTCTCTATTTAGTCATGCAACATTTTGGCAGCCCTAATCCAGACTTGCATACTGCCTACCTCATGCTGTACAGCAGACAAGTCCTCAGTATATGTTTCGTGAAGTACCTCAAGACACTTTATTCTTGGCTAATTAATAAGTCATTAGCACCGTGTCTTTCTGAAGCTAACTTTAGTGATGCTGCTCTTGCTGTTCTTCAGTTACCTTTGGTTTTCTCTAAACCCTGTGGACCTCTTAAAACAAAGCACTGCTTACTTGTGGATGTGTTTTGGTAAACGTTTGCCTCTGAAGCCTTCCTGCAATCAGAAAATTTTGGCTCCACCACCTGTCTCCTTTTTTGTTGGTTTTTTTTTTTAAAAAAAAAACAAACACAAAACAGAAATCATGACTTGTCATGCCGCAGAACTGGAGAATAAAGCATTTTGTGTGCTGTGCAGCTACTGGTCACACCTGGCAGCTCACCTGCTGTCCTTGCTAGTCCCCAAGCTTCTCAGTAGAGTTACTTATTTCAGTGGTTTCTTCCACAGTCCATTTAGTGCTGTAGCTACGTGTTCTCAGTCATTCTCAGCTGCTACAACATATTTCACACAGCCTCCGCTCCCCTGGGGAGGGTTGGGTGGAGAGCAGGGGTGGTGGCATGCCAGCGTGCTGGGCATGGTGATGGGGAGGCTGCTGGCGTAGCTGCAGAGAGTCACACTGTTCCAAGCAAGGCTACCACAGCTCAGGTCAGCAGTGCTGCGGGGAGATCGGGCAGAAGGCTGGGCTGGGTCAGCCGGCTGCTCTCCAGGCTCTGGGTACGGGACTGCCTGAGGCAGAGCATGGTACAAGTGGAGGGAACCTCCACCCTGACTCGCCCTGAGCCCACCTGCAGGAACAGCTGAGCCCTTCAGGGCTGGCTGTCCTGGTTTCAGCTGGGACAGAGTTAATTTTCTTCTCAGTAGCTGGTGCAGGGCTGTGGTTTGGATGGGGTGTGAGAACAATGTTGATAGGACACTGATGGTTTTAGTTGTTGCTGGGTGATGTTTGTACCAAGTCAAGGACTCTTCAGTTCCTTGGGCCCTGCCAGCCAGAGGGCTGGGGAGGGCACGGGGAACTGGGAGGGGACAGAGCCAGGACAGCTGACCCAAACTGGCCAAAGGGATATTCCGTACCATGGGACGTCATGCTGGCTACATAAGCTGGGGGAAGAAGGAAGTTGGAGGCATCTGGCATTATGGCATTCCTCTTCCCGAGTCACCGTTACACATGCCGGAGCCCCGCTGTCCCGGGGATGGCCGAGCCCTGCCTGCCCGTGGGGAGTGGGGAACGAATCCCTGGGTTTGCTTTGCTTTGCTTGCGTGCGCGGCTTTTGCTTTGCCTATTACATTGTTCTTATCTCAGCCCTTGAGTTTTACGTTCCTTCCCAATCCTCGTCCCCATCCCTCTGGGCAAGGGGCAGCGAGTGAGTGGCTGCGTGGGGCTGGGTTGCTGGTCAGGGCTAAACCACGACACTGGCTTAGTAAGGCACTGAGATATTTACTTCCACCCACCCCACCCCTCTCTTGAAAGTCATCAGGGTTCGTTGTTTGGGGTTTTTTTCCTCTCATTGTAGTTTTTCCAAGGCAGTGACTTCTGTTTGTCTGTTGCATCATTTTCTGTCAATCCAGAGGATCTACTCAGACACTGTTCCCCACTTTCCCAGGGATAATCCAGTACAGGCTACTGATATGTTGTGTGTGTTTGTTTTTTTTTCTTTTGATGGGCTGCTATAATGGGACCTTGAATGGTGTATGACCCTCCCTGTGCAGTTGTGGAGAGCCAGTCTGTGGACGGTACAGATTTATAGTATTTTTTTAAAAGACAAAAAATAAATAAGCCTTTTTTCTCTCTCTTTTTTTTTTTTAGAGTAATGATTTCTGTATATTGGTATTTTTCCTTCCGTGTTCTTTCTTTCTTTCTGTTACTTGTAGACAGTAACTTAATTTTCTTTCAATACAGAATAAATTATGCATCCAGTTCTATGGTTGACTTTCAGATGTGCCTTGTATATATCGCACTGTACTGTTAAAACAGTTTTCCTCTTTTGAATTCTTTGATCTAATAACGATTGCATTTGTATAAAAATAATTCTGTACTGTTTTGGTTACCTACTGTTTTCTTTGGGAGCAGCACCAAACACTCCAGAAAAGAGTGTAAAAATCCTTGCTGTGGGCAATACTGAACAATCTATTTGCAGAGAAACTCTACCTAAACCTTAAGAATTAACACTGGGTTTAGCCCTTACTCTGATGTAATCCTGAAGATTCTCATTATTTCTGCAAGTATGCAAGGATCTATGGATTTCTGCCTGAAACTGTGATCACCAAAGACTAGATCTGACAACAACTGTTGCTTATTATTCATTTGATTTAATTAACTGCAGTGGGGTTTTGTTTTGTTTGGATTGGGTGGGAGGAGATGTTTACATTTCCTATTGCTTGGTTTTAACATTTCCCTCTCTCATACTATGAGAGTAAATGTGGTATAATGAAAAAAGGGGGGGGGGGGGGGGTAGGATGGGACGGGGGACGATGACGACTTTTCCTACGTGTCAGACTCCTTTATTTAGTTCCTACATAAGTTTGGTTTTCCTGTGAAGCAGAACATGAAAAACAGAGGCAGGCTCAGGTCTGTTTTGAGCAAGGTGTTTGCAGCTACCACAGGTGTAGGTTTCTCATACCTTGCATCACCAAGCTATTCCAAACCTGTTCAAAGAGGTTTTGTGTTTCTGTTTGTACTTACTGCAAAATTAGACCTGCTTATTTAACAGATTTATGATTTAATGCTTCAAAGCTTTGAGGCCCTCTGGGAGCTGCAGGAGCCAAGCTCCTATTCTCTGCTATTTTGATACAATAAAAAACATTCCTTTCTTACAGCTTCTGATTTCATGGACTAGTAGGTTTTGCTACTAAATGGTGGAACTGTGTAAGCATCTGCTTTTCAATTCCTCTCCTATAGGAAGGATAATGTTGACAGTAGCTACCATATCCAGACTTCTTTTATTCTTCTCAAAAGCCCATCTTCACTGGCAGTATTCCTACATCAATTTATTTCCAGCATGTTTTGCTCTTTTTTTTTTGTTTTCTTTTTTCTTTTTAACACTGTAACTATACACAATTTCCTGAGAAACTTACTTCAAACAAAAAGTTGTGCTTTCAGAAAGCTAACTAGAAATTTTATGCCATTCAAACAGGATGGTACAACAATATGTGATTGGCAGCCAGACCACTAATGACAGTATGGTGATTCAAAGCTATAATGGTTTTAAATGGTCTGAAAATAGAAAAGCTTGGATTTGGAGGATTTGGTGTGTGTCTGAGGGAAGAATACAGAAAAACCCTATGGTAATCTATTTTAATTAAAAGCTTAGGCTGTGGTGGTGGTTGCAGTCAGGTCATAGATGCTTTACTACAGCTCCATGACTTGCTAAAAGCATTGTATCTTCTATTATTTTTTTTTTAAATGGCAACAAGCAGGAAGAAAAGGCTACCCAAAACAAGTATGTTAAGCATTCCAATAAAGGAGTTTGGTAAATTCCCTCTCAGAAACAGCTACCTTTGTTATTGTAGGTTACTCCAGTCTCTGGTTTTGGATTGTAAGTGGGTCACCAGGAGGTAAAACTGTAGTTGAAATCTATTGAATCCAAGGTAAATATTACAGGTAAAATGCTTTTGTGTGATGCTATCTTTTTTCCTTATTCTTTTGTGGTTGTTCCTACTGACTTTAGACAGAGATTTTCTTTCCTGCAGGGGTGTTTATTTAGACTGTTTGAGCTTAAAAGTTATTAGCAATGCTGTCCGGGTTTTTTAGGAGTCATCTCTTTCAGGTATTAAAGGAAGAACTCTTTTTCAGGAAAGGCAGCTTTGGAGGATACTGTTGTGTTCTTAAGGATGGTCATCTCTAGCAGGGATTTGTTAAATCATTACTAAACGTTCAGAGAAAGACTCCATAAAGTAAGAAGAGCCTTTGATTCCAATATATATATATATATATATATATAGCTAGCTTGAACCCATTGCAGGAAGCAAGTTAGCATTAATGATAGCAGAAATAAATAAATAAAGCATTATGCATACAACTTTTAAACCGTTGCCTAAATAATTCCAAAATTTAGTTATTGCAGAGCAACTCGCTCATTGAATATTGTTCTCTTCTTAAGAAAAGCAAATAAACCCATTGCTCATTTCCCAGAAACTGAACTCTGAGACTGTAAAGCATAACTTTGGCTGCAAAGGACGATGGTTTAACTACTAAGTTTTTCAGAACTGCTAAAATACAAATGACTTAAGCTGTAAAAAAATTTCATATTATTTTTTTTTTCAATTAATGGCCATCAGGAATACATAAAAGCGATTCGAATCTGAGTGTTGTGAAAGAAACACTTAACTATCACTTCCCATCTGAGCATCTTAATTCACAACAAAATTTAATGTTTGGATGTAGATTACCCTTTCTTGATCTCAGTAACTTAAAAATATGTCTCTCTTTGTGGTCAGTGGGAATCTATCAGTATGTAGCTGGTACTGTAATGGCTGAGGGAGGACACAGTAAAGGGCACTGGTGTTGTAGCACATGGTTTCTACCTGAATAGCTTTTCCTTTCCTTTGAAAGTCCCCAAGACATAGAAAGCTTTTAGGCTGTGGCTAGGTGGGGAAAAAAAATCAAAACTGCTCATTGATTTAATACTGGGGGGTTTATTTATCTTTTTTTTTAAAAAAAAAAAAACATTCTTGAGGAGATTTATTAAGTCAGAAAGATGGAGTGGGAGGAGGAGTGCTGGACCCTGGGGTTTATTGTATCTGTGTGTGTAAGAGGAAATAATCTTATTGTGTAATATCTTGGCTTTTGGGATTTTTCTGCTTAATTTAGCATTCTGGCAGATCACTGTATTTTCATGAACTTGGCAGGGTGAGCTCGTATTCCCCTGCTCTTATTTTTATCTTTCTGCTTTTTCAACTTTTATCTTTAGGCACAATGAGAGGAGGAAAGAAAAGCCGCTGAGGTATACCACTGACAGCAAGACCCCATTTACACTTACCGATGACCAGCACAGATACAGCATTATTGAATCTTCTTTTACAAATGAAACTGTCAGCAAATAGAACATGCTACACTTCTTTTTATAGTGTCCCCCAAGATTCTGGTGTGATAGAAAAAGAAAGGAAGATATAGATAACAGATAACACAATGTCTTGGAATGGGGAAGCGTTTGTCACTAAGGCTAAGCTCAGAGATGCATGTGCAGGTCCCATAGGATCTGAACGAACATATCTGAAGGCCCAATCTAGCCTGCAGAAAAAAATAATGATTTTTGTTTTGGTTTGGAACGTAGTCAGATTTTTGGTGATTCTAGCCTACAGAGAGCCCTAAGGCTTTAGTCTGTCTGCTGTGCTGTATAGCATAAAATAACAATTTTTTCCTGGTAATGGCTTTCCACAATAAAGATAAATTTGTGTTGTCATGTTACCCCTTCCTCCCTAGCAGATGAAAGGGGTAAAAAGTGAAATTGAAAGTATATTAAGGAGGACCAGAATCCTAAGATTCTGCCAGCTATCTGGAAGTACAAACAAACAAAAAAGGTAACATCACAGGTCCTTCAGGCTTATCTTGAGTAAAAAAAAAAATCCAGTAAAGTTTGCTGCTTAACTAGTTTAGAAGCATACTGATTGGAGGGGGTGGTAGGGAGCATTATCCACCCTAGGGATGTCTCAGCAGCAGTTTGACAGTGGCGTAACTGTATCAAGACAAGAGGCTGTGTCAACAAGGTGGATATGTTTAGGTACAAGTAGCGTTTATCCATTAGGGTTACGCATGGATTTCAATCTTGTGGTATTCCAGTGTGTATGTACAGTTATAAGGCCTTTGATTTAACTGTAGAATTACGTGAGGCTTGAAGTTGTAGTGTAAAGCTTTTACTGGCATGTTTGATGTAATTGTACTACTTGTTATTTTAAAGAATTAATTAAAACCAAAAAACTGCCCTCAGTCTTTCTGCTTTGCCACACCATAGGTTGTGTGTAGGGAGAGGTAACGATTAGAGGAACTCCATTTTAAAGGCCCCTCAAAATGAGTTTTGTGTCACTAAACTGTGTGATTTTGAATTTCCATAAATCCAGCTGTTAGTGTCAAGCAATGACCTATTCTGTGGCTCTGGACAAGCTGAATAGTGTCTTTTCTTTATAAAATGGAAATGGTGAACTTTGGCTTAAGTGATTGGAAGTCTTCAGATGGGAAGAGCCCTACTGAGCTAAACATACTTACTATTTCTGAGCCCTTAGACTGCTATAGATTATTTCAGATAGCTTAAATATAAAAGCTAAAGCATTGTCTGATTTTTAAGCCCAGTGTCTAAGTGGCTCCTAGGAGCAGAAGCACATGTTATGCCTTCCAGGAAGGTTGGATATCTTCCCTTTCCAGTGGTCTGCGGGTCCTGTTTCTGGGTCTGCTGGGCTAAGAGAAGAAAGACTTAACTCTGATGCTTTTATGGAGGGAATAAAAATGTTACCTGACTCAAGACTGAATTATATCTCTTTTGGGCTTAGAAGAGGTGTAACTTTGAGAATTATTTCTTACCCAAAGGGTTGGAGGAGACGATGCTATTGAAGGTTTATTATTTTAAAACAAACAAAATAACAACAAAAAAAAGTAGCCCAAGTAAAATAACAAAGATTAAAATCTCCAAGTTGCTTAGACTGCTAGAAATCCTGATCAAAATGTGACGGCAGGCAGAAGACTAAGGTGGATAAAAGATTTTGAGTTGAATCAGTTCTTTGCAGGACTATGCAGTTTGCACCATAGCCTCGAAGCACGGCATGTGCGCATCGCCCTGCCTTTTCTGTGCCTGGTCTGTAGGACTTCCTGACAACCCATACCGAAACACATGCTCAGCCTCTCTAAAGATGTCTTCTTCCAGCTGTCCAGTCTGATCTGGGTCCTTGCTGAGTAGTCTGATACATGCTCTGTTTTAAAAAGGGTTTAGCTTCAGAAGTTTCAAATTAAATGGGAGTACTCTTTCCCAGGGTGGGCTCGGAAGCTCTGTGGCTCAAGGGCATGCCAGACCAGGAGGAGCGTACAAGGCTTTATGGTGGATTTATCTTCCGTGAACTTGTCCGCTAGTCCTTTAACTCATGTAAATTTCTAGTATTCGCTACAGGCTCTGGCAAAGAGCTAATTTTAAAAAAAGCAAGCTGGTTAGACTTCAAAGAATAAGTTCATGATTTTTAAACTTTATGTAATTTTAATTATGTATTTTATGTTGACCCTGTCAAAATCCTTCAGGAAAATGACCTTTCTTAAGTGAAATAAGATGGTCCTTACTT
Source organism: Falco peregrinus (assembly GCF_023634155.1). NCBI lineage: Eukaryota > Metazoa > Chordata > Aves > Falconiformes > Falconidae > Falco > Falco peregrinus. The sequence goes on along the minus strand of NC_073724.1, from coordinate 6,809,356 downwards.
TCAGGAGAAGATGTTAGTGTAGTGCCAAGAAATTGTACGTTGTGGTAAAAAAAGCCCTCCCTCCTAAAGGCAAGAAGAGCAAGGGGAATAGGTGCCACTGTCTTACATGAACCTTTTGGAATTAATGTAGTAGGGAATTTTGTCGTGGCTGTGATGGCAGCAGAGTTTCAGTGCCGTTGCTGCATCAGAATCTCACCTCTGGCCTTTGGAGGAGACAGGCAGTGCTGAAAAGTGAGGAGTGGAAAAAGAGGAAAGGAAAGAGAGGGAACAGTGCTTTACTTTTTCCCCTCCCCATCTTCAGGATAAATGGACAATGGCTATTCCTAGTTTTTTTTAATCTAGGATTTATACTAGCCTTTAATTTACTTAGCACAGCACTATTGAAAAGCTGGGCTGTATATTACTGGCACCTCATAGATTCTGGAAATGGCATTCACGGCTGATGTGATATTCTTCAACTATAATAAATCATCTTAACTGTAACATCAGTACTTTTATTCTTTAGGATGCGTACTGTACTTGTATAAAAACTTTAGCTTGTTAAACTTTATAAACTTTTGAATCAAAAAATACCATGTGAGCAATGTAAATTTTCTTCAGGGCTTTATAGGATTGAGTAATGGTTTGGCTTGGGTAGAATACTGAAATCTAAGAACGTTTTTGCCAATTATTTTTTTATATTTTTTTTTAAGAAATATTTACTTTTTTTTTATTTCGTCATACACACCCCTCACACATACACGCACACAAGTCGTGTGTCATCTGTGATCACATGTAGAAAGGAGAAGATGAGGTGGAAGACTGAACGATGTCTATTTGTTGAGTTCTGCATAGAAAAATAATTCTGAGCTAACTCGTTTAGTCTGTTTTCAAGAGTTGCAGAACTACTTTAGAAAAGTTAACATTGATTTGGTGGTAGAGAGGTTACTTTGATTTAAAAAAAGTATTTTAGTAGACAAGCCAAAGCAGTAAGTCAGAATACCCTGTGCCGTTTAGAGGAACATGAGACAAGTACATCGTCTAGGTTGTTGGACTTCACAAAATGCCTCATGGAATCAGAGCAACAAGAAATAAGCCTCAGTTGTACGGGTTTGTAAATACATCCTTACATACTTATACTGAAAGGATGTATAGCAAAATGAACCTGTGATTCAACTTGTTCCTTAGCATCTATTTTAAGTACTTGAATTTTTTTGTTTGTTTTGCTAAAATAGGAAGTGAATTATTTAATTGGGAAGATGTGAGGATGTGTATGTATCTATTATAGGTTGTTCAGCAATGCAAACTTTCTTTACCAAAGTAGATTTAAAAGTTGTTTTGTTTTTAAGAAAAAATCTGGGTGATACTGTTCTGTTTTGAAAAATGACATTTAAAGATATACAAGCTTCTAATAGATTTATTAACTTTTAAAGGTGATGCAGGCAGAAAAGGCTTTGGTGATTTCGTATTTTAGCACCCACCAAAGATCTGTTACTGCATCCACTCCTACTTATTCCTAAAACATGATAAAAGATTTGGAAAAAAAAATACTTACCGCCCTCTGTAGTGAAGAATTTTTTTTTAAAAGTTGGTTTTGTTTTTTTTCTTTTCAAGTGATTGTTTGAGGATCTCTTTAATCAGCTTAAACTGCAGTGGTTGAGTCAGCAGTGAGGTACGTGAGGATTGCTACTCTCATGTTTTGTGAAGATCCATGTAGCTCCATGAACTACCACAGCTTGTGCCCTATTCATTGGGTAGCTAATTCCTAGTATGTGTTGCTTAATTGGGTTAAGGCAAATATTGAACCACTGTAGGAATATCCCCATGGGACTTTACATGGTTAAATGCACTTTAAAAATAGCTTTAAGTTAAAAATAGCTTTAAGTTAGCCATTTAATTTAAAGTATTTGGAAAAAGCAGAGTCTGATTAGAAAATGCCTTTTCTGTGATCGTTTGCCACATGAAGTCTGACATCTGGTAATTTCTAAACAAGCTGACAAAATACAAATGAGTGAGTGCCTGCTGCCAGCGCTGGTGAGGGAGGTATCATTAGGCACCAGGGAGGATGCATGGCTAAGCAGATGTGCCCTTTGTTCAGAGACAAATTTTTTGATACTGTGTTGGTAACCCTGAAGCAGGACATCTGTCCACCAGCGTGCCTCCCTGCATTGAGCACCAGCAGCTCCAGAGCAGTGTATGTGTGGCCACTGCCCACATGTCCTCTGCCAGCCACCACAAACATTTGCTGGAGCAGTAAGGACAGGTCGCTGAAGGAAGGTGAGACCTTCGGTTGCATGGTGAAATGAGCAGCTGGCACGCCCCCATACTAGGGAGAAAGGGGGGTCATGGGCTGAGGAGTTTTTATTCAGTCTGCTGCAGTAACTACTTGCTGCAGCTGTGACAAAAAACCTGAAAGGTATCCGCTAAACAAAGACTAAATCTGGCGTCCTCATTTAGGGGACAGAACTAATTTAAATTCTAGCAAATATGTATCCAATTAAACACAATGTCTTTTCTTGTAAGACGCAGCAATAACAGACTGAAAATATTTCAGGGCATATATCTTCTTAAAGCACTTCCAAGAGGAAGGCCATCTTCCTACCCCCCCGGGTTTCGTTTTTTCCCCCCTTCCTCAGTTTCCCTTTTCCCTTGCGGCACTGTACTGATTGCAGCACCGCAACCACTTTGCAAGTTTCACAGCTATTTCAGACTTTCCCACCTCTTGACCCCAGAGAAGTCCCTACATCTCAGAGTCTCAGCAGTAGGTTCATGTGTCTGAATAAATAAGTGGTGCCTTCAGCCTGTCATTCCGCCTGCTAACTCACTTCTGTCCCAGCCTTTTCTGGACTCCCACGTTTCTCTTGCCTCTGTCTGTCCCTTCCATGCTGACGTTTATGTCTCTATTTTCGATCCAGTACAGCTGCTCCCACGTTTCTCTCCTGGATTCTAGCATCGACATTTTTAGTTTTCATGTTTCCTTGTGGAAAAAGCTCATTAGGAGCTTTGCTTCCCCACAGCCCTCTCCCTGACTAACAGAACCTGCCTTTCGATTGCTGTTAGGTCCTCACAATTGATTTTCATAACACCAAGGTCACATGGTTCACCAGTTCCTTCCTTTGGTGTTTCCAAAATTCTGGCTTGTTTTAGAACTAAGGATTTTTTCCATGGGCCACATCTATAGCACGTTACCAGTGCTTTGTCTTCATTTGCCTTTTCCTGGGGAGATTGCTCACTTCCCCAGGTAATTTCTCCTGTCGTTGCTCCTGCTTCTAAACCACTGTTTCATCCAGTTTGGGTAGGTGATGAGCACCTATATAGCTTGAATGGTGAAATCCAACTGTAACAGAGAAATCTGCCCAAATCTACTAGTTTAATATCTTGCCAAAGCAATGTGCAAACAACATGAGCAAATAAACAACCGTGGTTGGTCCACAGCTGTTTCACATACCTGAAAAGAGGGCAAAATGAGTCTCTGCAAAGCAACTCGTTCAGCTGCATTTCATCTATTACAGTGTAAAAAAAAAAAAAAAAAAAAAAAAAAACCAACCAAAAAACCAAATACTATTAAATGACTGAAGATCTCTGAAGGGATTTTTACTGGCCTCTGCAAGACATGTTTTAAAAATCGTCTTTGTTTATGTTGAAAAACATCTTTTGTCAGTACAGTTCTAACATTCTGGAACCAGGAAAAAAAAAAGTCACTAAATTTAGCATGAAACTGAGTGGTGGTAGTAATGATGGTTTTACTTCTGTGCAGTTCCTTTTGTACTGAAGGCAAACTTTAAAGGTACTCAAATCATAGGCAAGGCTCATTTCATGCACTACTGAACAGCTGTGAAACAAAGGCACTGCTGGCTGCTTAGCTGCACAGCAACCCGCTCTGATCCGCATGGGAAGGTTCTGACAAGCTGTAAGTACTGGAGGTTGAATCTGGCCAAGACACAGAGATTAACAATCTTGCACTTAGAGAGCCATGGAATCTTTACCAGTATCGATAGGTGGCTAGGATCCTGGTTTAACATCATCTTCTGTTTCTTTCAGAGGGAGATGTCCTTATGTTCCTACTGACCCAACAGCAATCGAACGTGCACAGCCCAGAGTCCCGCCTGTCTCCTGGGTTCAGCTCCTGATCCTGGGACGCAGGAGAGGGATTTGTGCTCCCTGGGAATAAGGTTGTGCAGGCAGAGCGTGAATCTCGACTTGCACAGATGTGCTGTTAAAAAGCAAAGTAATGGGACAATTTTGCCAGTGAAACTGGAATTTTGTCGCTATAGCTTGTTTTCATCTGAAAGAGAGGGTGAGCTTCAGGCTGTGTCTGCGCTAAGCACATAAGGGGGTGCACCAGCGCAGATGTTACCTGCTGCTTTCTCTGCAGGACACTGTAATGCTCTCAGACCTACTGGAGCAAATGGTGCTTAGTTGGTTTTGGTCAACGTGAGCCTCATTTAGCAAAAACAGGCTTTTTGAGCTGTTTAAGTGCTCTGGCACATGCTGGCTGGAACATGCAGGCTGGGTGATCTTGCAGGCAGCTTGCTCTGCAGGTCAGATGAGTAGGAGGGAGGGAAGAGAGTAATGAGCCGCCAAGAGCACTTACTGCATCTATGTGGGAACTTCTGTCCCTGGGGTCCACTGAGCACTGGCAGGTCCCATCCCCAGCACCCCTTTAAAGGCAATGCATTGCTGGTGTGAATGCACCCTTTGGGACATCACCTTTTGGGATACTACTTATATTACTTAAAAATATACTTTGGCTAATTTGCCTTGTTAACTGTCCGTTTGGTTTGGTAGGAGGTGCTGGACTTTGTAAACTTAATCTGGGTCGACTTTGTGAACTGTCCAGGGAAGTGGTGGAGTCACTGTCCCTGGAGGTATTTAAAAGACACGTACACTTGGTGCTTAGGGACGAGGTGTAGCGCTGGACTTGGCAGTGCTGGGCTAACAGTTGGACTTGATGATCTTCAAAGTCTTTTCATCCTAAATAATTCTATAATTCTAATGTTCAGCCATCCTAATTCAGCAGCTAATCAACTGGGTCAGTGATGATACAAAATAAATACACTGTGAAAACAAAATGGTTTTAGCATATTGGACCTTAACTGCCTTTAGGGTTTTACATGCCTTGCTAAATTGCAATTTCATACACAGAGAATACTTCCAGTAGCAGAGTGGCTTCTTAATCCCATGCTTTTGTGATCACTTCCTTTCTAGAGGAGAAAATAAAATGTAAACTTAATTGCTTAAACTCTGAAAAATGCTTTTCTTTGAACTCAATGAAGCACAAAGATGAATAGTTTATTACTAAAGGGAATTTAGCTCTATTTACAACTGCTTGTACTGTGAAATTGGTTGTTTGTGATCTCTAAAGACTTGCTTTCTTTTCAGGGATATTACACTGTAGCTCAAACTACAGTGGAAAGCCAGACTCTAAAAAAATTAGTCTCTAGGACAAGCTGTTTCTGTATTTATGGAAAATAAATATGGATCTTTACCAACTTTAGTATTCAAACCAGTGAACTTAAAAATCACTGAAATGTAAACTAACGAACACTGATGGTTTTAAAAGCAATTATTCTGTAATACTGAATAAATGCTGTTCTGTTGGTGCATACTACCTCATTTACGTCTCCAGCGCTGTTAAACCAGCTTTGAAAAGCAGTCCAGAACACAGAGGCAATGAAGTCAATTCAGTGTGGTGGACAAATGCATCTCCTGCAAAGTTCCTCCTGTATTTATGAACCTTTACACTTGTGATCGATGTCTGGTGACCTACTGCACGGCAGAAATGTAGGCCAATGATTTAGCACATGTACGCTAATGTCCCAGCTATTCTGAAAGTTTCCATCTGCATATATGGCCAACAAAATTTGTAATTCTTCATCAGGTAGCAGGATAAACCAAGATTTTTAGGTATACCAGCATTTTCTAGGCCATCTTGCTACATAGAAGCAACCTCTGAAAAAAATTCTTCCTTTTTCTCTTTCAGAATAACTAAGGAGGACAGGAAAAGGGAAGGTAGATGTATTCAAACCATAAGAACTGCTGCCATTCTTCAAGACACGGGTAAGGTGTCATGCAGAGCATTATGTCCAGCTTTGCTCAAGACCAGCTTTCGAACGGGCCCGCGTTCAGGGCAGGGCCAGCAGGCTGATCAGTGGAGCAGGGAGCTTCTCTTACCCCAGGAGACGTGCAGCACCTGATCTGTGCAGCCCTGGCAAGAACGAAGGGATCATCTTTGCAGCATCTTTCCAATAGAACTGAGTAGATGTGGGGGTATTGGAGGAGGTAAGAAAGCTGACACTTCTTAAGGTAGTGTTTGATAACTTGATAAGTGGGATTATATGAAAAGGGTAAACCCACTAAAATAGCAGAGCAGGGAGCCTGCTGATGCAGGAGGCACATTCCAGGTCTCTGTTCTTGTGAACAGATTGTCATCAGCAAATGACTCGATTCTTTAGGAAAAATATTGAAGGGCTGTTTAAAAAAATATTTGAGGTAAAACATCTCTAGTTGTTTTTTGCTGTGTGTGTTGGTTTAGGCTTCCCTCCCCCTTGCCTTGTAAAAAGCCTGCTTCAATAGCATATATCAAAAAAAGTGCAAATCTGACATATACTTGTTGCTTCCAGAGCAAAAGCTAGAATGAAGGTTAAAAAAACCAAAACATCTTAAAGGAGGCATAGTTCATTCAGCAGTTAGTTGCCAGTACCAGAATCTTGGCTTTGCTCAGCTTTAATTTTATACCATCAGAAGTTTTTCCTGTTTTGAAATGCAGCTCTGAAGGCACAGAATGGGTGATGAGGATTTCTGGTTATAATTCAAAACACAGGTAAAACTAACTGTGGCCTGTATAGCAATGAAAATGAATGTTGTTCTCGCCATTTATGCATGAAAAATAGGTCAAACTAAATGCACAGTTTCTAGGCTACTCACCATGCTGGTTCTAGTCTCAATAAAGCCTGATACCAAATTAAGGGAAAACATCCGTGCTCTAGGTCCACAGATACTCTTACTGTGTCCCACACACTGCTCAAAGGACCTGGACACCTTGGGTTTTCTATAGAACAGCATGTATATCGCATTTCCATGAAGGACTGATACTGTAGGTTTCATGTAAGATAAGCAGCTACTTAGATAATGCAAATGACACCATTTTGATACCAACAGATTAAAAAAAAATAATAATTAATGCTTTAACCCGATGGCCTGATGTATTGTAAGGGCCACCAGCTGTCAACACATTGCCAGTTTATTACATTTAAATTGGACAATAACCTTTTTAGTGCAGGAAAGTGGTGGAGTGTGAAACCTGCTTTCAAGGACGCGGAGGGCCATGTGTTGCTTGGTGTTCATGCGTGTTGGGTGTATTTTCATCATATGTCTTGGCCTTGGGAGCAACTAGCTTGTTTCATTTCTGGGAGGATGGATCATGTTGCCAGCACTATTCTGACTTGGCTTGGTCTTAACCCTGTGCTGTTGTGAGCATGTACTTGGTGTTTTGGCTGAGAGACTGTACAAAGCATGCTTGCATCACTCTGTGGTATAGAGTATTGTAAATATACTCATTATCAGTATGCCTGTAGTACTTGCTACTTACAATCCTCCTGCTGCTAGGCATGGAGTTGGAATTTTAAGGCCATAAACCCTAGTGCTTTAGTGAAATCATATGCAAAATTTACAGGGAAGGGTGAAGCAATCTGAATTACTTCGGTATTTGAGGCACTGTTTGCTGAAGGCTGTAAATGGCATTACTGCCACATACTCTGCTCACTTAGAAGTCTGATAAGGATGGTTTTGCCAAGTCATTTCACTTGAAATACAAGTTGTGCCCCAGAAATGTGGTTCTCTAATGGAAATCAGAGTATTTGGGAAGAAATACAAGTCTGTTTGGCAAATAAAAATGCCTAAGATATTCTACATTTGCAACTGGTATTTCAATAGTTACATTTCTGTATGTTCACTATTTCAGTTTCACTTTTATTTTTCTGCTGGGAAATTGCAAAAAAAGTACGAGAAAAATCTAATCACACAATTTACGTGAATTCTTCATCATGTTAACGTAGCTCCAGTTCTTGCAAAGGATACTTCATGGTGGGATAGCAGTCCAGTATGAAATAAAATAGGAACTGAGGGGACAAAAAAAAATAATAAAAAAAATCAAAGGTGTGAATGACCTCTCATTCGTGCATATGTGAAACTGAAAGAATATATTGAATGCAGCTGCACGTATGTTTCCCTTGGTTCTAACTGTATTCCATATGTTTTGTTAATTTTAGATGAATGTTTGATTAGTAAAATTTGCTTATGCCATCAGGTGGATGAGAGAGTGAGTTGGAAGATGGGATTAGAATTTCAGGTGATCTTGACATATAGGAGATATAGACTTAGAGTAGGTTTTGGTTAGGGATGAGTGCTAATGCACAAATCCAGGTTGAGAAACAGACTCGGTACTTGTGCCCCGTGCTATATTATGAAATGAATGCAATCAACACTAGTAATGTGGCGAGGAAAACAAAGGCTAGAGTGGGATATAGAAAGTAGGAGCAATGTATGCTTCTCCCAGCATAGAACTTGGAAGCTAGTGTGGGAAATGCATTTCCAAAGAGATGTAGGTTAGTCAATAGAAGAGCAATTACAAAGTTTACAAAACTGAAAACCTTGAAAACAATGGCTGCAAGGAAAGCTTGAGTCAGCTTCAGAACCAAAAAGATAAATTAAACCTTTAAATAAGTTCTTCCATGCAAAGGAAGAGAACAATCTATTCTCCCTGTGCGTGGTGAAAAGGACAAACGTAGATGGCCATGACTTGCAGCAAGGAAGATTAAGGTGAGGTATCAAGAAAAGTTTTCTAAAATTTTATAATTCTAGAATTACCCTTGGCTCTTCTGTTTCCAAGCAGTTCTCATGTGATAAATTATTTGCAATGAGGTGCTGTATTTGTCTTATCAAAGACTTTTTTTTATATTCTGAGTAGTTTATAAAACAATATAAATGAAAGATTTTGCATTTTGGTAAATCTAATCAACTATGTAAACAAAAAAATTTAAAATTATTGAGTGAATTTAAAAAACAACCAAAAAAAAGATATTCCCAAGAGAAAATTAGAGCAAATTAATAGGGTACATTATTTGCTGTGAATCTTTCACTTTAAGCAAAACTTAGGAATTAAGCTATTATTGATCCTTAATTAGAATAATGGTGCTATATGCAAAGTTAATTGTTTTTATTATCACTCTGAATACAGGTTCTCTCATTGCTTTAAAAACATGCATCTTAGATGTACTTTTGAACAGTCTGCATATTGATAGCTGTTAATGTTGTGTTAAAACCCATGCAGTATCATTCTGTGAATATTGGAAAAGTAAGGGTAAGTAAACATGATTAACTGCAGGCTGTGATGCTAAACATATTCAATTATTCAAGTGAATGTTTCTCTCTCTTTCGGCTAATGAGAAATTTATGGATTAGCCTTTTCCTCTTTCCCTGGTGGTTATTCCCTCCTATTGTTAAGAAACTAGGGGATAATATAATGAGATGCTCACTTGATTACTATCAATAAGACTTCAAATGGTATTTTTAGGAAGAAGCAGCCAAATTCATCCCAGGTGCAACATCAACAAAATCAATAACATAACAGTAATGAATATTGCTAAAGAAAACTGTCTTGATCACTGCTATGTGTCTGCATGATCGTTCTGATTTACAGCATGTTTTTTAATTTACCAAACACCTTTTTTAATGACATTAAATCTTGCAATATTTATCCAAAAGCTCAGCCTGGGGAAAGGATCAGTCTATGAATATGTGGCAGTTTATTTATACAACACAGAACCTTGCTGACCTCAGCAAGGTGCTGCCTTGGGAGGGTCAGGGCCTATATATAGTGTGTGTGTGTGTGTGTCTATATATATATGTACATACACACACACGTAGTGTTATATATATATATATAAATAACGTACAGGGGTGTGTATTGTTAAGGGCCCAAAAGCAAGCCGTGGCCACGCTCTGCATGTCTGGGCAGCTCCCACGTGCAGGCTCCTCCAGTGGGGGATTTTCACAGGATTTGCTGGGAGAGGCTTGAGTAACTGAGACATGGGTGAGCTGGCCAAGGGGCTATAGTAGCTCTTGCAGAGTACAGCCTCCACCAGTCAGCTGAAAAGGAAAGGGTCCCCTCCGGCTCTAGGGGCAAGTGGCACCCATGGCTTGTGTTCATAGGACTAAGCTCTGGCCACCAAAACAGGCTGGTCTCTTCCATACTGCTCGTTGGGAGCAACCTCTGCCACGTACTTCACCCACAGACTGACTGCTCCTGGGCGCTGCCTGGAAATTTGGCCAGGAGCACAATTATCCCGGTGCACCACCACAGGGCAGCGCTCATGCCTGCCCCAGGCCTTCAGGGAGAGATGTACGCACAGCTCTCGAGCCAACGGCAGGTACGTGAACGCTCCAGCCTCCTGGCATTTCTCCTGCCATCTCCTTTGTTTCTGCTGTCGGACTGGATCTTAGGCTGAAGTCCCCTACTCTCCTCACCTTGGCTAATACCCCCATTTAGGACGGGCTGAGCAGACCTAATGTAGACGCAGGGCAGGAACTCATCTCAGAAAGTCCCCTTGATATATCCAATAACCAGCTGAACCTCTCCAAGCACCTCTTCGGAAACCAAGCAGCTCCAACAGACAGCCTTATTTCATAAGAAAGGTTTATTTTAAAGCCTTTTCTTAATTTTCTTTCTTGAAATTTCATTTTAACACATGGCTTATCTTAAAAAAAAAAAAAAAAAACAAAAAACCAAACCCAAAAAAAACCAAAAAAAAGAAACCAACAAAAAAACCCCCAAATCTCACAACTGCACGCGCTCTATTGATATGAAACAAATCTATCATGAACTTATTGCTCTTTTTTTTTTTTAATTAAAATTTTCTATTATGTAAAGCATGAGTCTTAGGCTTACTGGCAATCATTCAAGCTCTTGGAACAGAAGATCTTAGCACAGCCTTATAGAAAATTCAGTGAGAGAGCCTCCTGCAGGAGTTCCCTTTTCCACAATGAGATTTCAGTAAATTACACTATCCCTTTCAAGAGTAATTGCAATAAATCTAATATAACCAGCAAACATGAAATATGTCTGTGTATCACAGTTCATTACAATAGGATCTCCATTGCAGACTAATAATAAATAGTAATGCTCAGATAACAGCCAAGAAAATGTAATGTCTGAGCATTGAATGAACATAAATAAGGATCTGAACTCATCGGATCCTGTTCTGAATAGAATAAATGGATGCCCTGTGGACTTCTATCAGAGTGATGGATGAGGGGTTTTCTTTTTGACTACTGAAAATGCAAAGAAATTAAAAATGTATCCAACCCCCAGACTTCCAATGCTCTCTCTGCATTTGCAGCAGCTCTCCCCTCCAACAAATGATTGAAGACTGTGAACACAGAATGTGAAGGACAGCCACTCCAGCAGGAATATTTGAGATCATAATCCAAGTTGTGGCAGTACCTTGGGCTCTTAAAAGGATATGGTCAAGTAATTCTGCTGTGGGTTTTGTTTTGCGCTACTTTTCAGTGTCTGTTAAAAAAGCAAATCAAAACAACAACAAAAAAAACCCCAAAACCAACAACAAAAAAACCACAAACCCCTCCATGTTTTCTGGAAAATGTGAGCCTATTTTCTTTTGTTCTTGGCTTGTTCTCATTTGGCAAGTGTTGATTTCTTCCCTTCATTTCTTTTTGGAGCACAACCCGATTTAGTATGTTTTTTCTTCTGCATTACTGATCCTGTCAATCAATAACTAACAGTTGTGTTCATTTTTAATATTATTTTGTGCTCTTTCAAGCAACTCTGTCTAAGCACACCGAAGCATATTTGGGCTGCAGCACAACACGCTCTATTTTAATCTTTCACTGATACTAGCAGATGCACAGAAAACGCTACTTACTTGCAAATTGTAACTGAATAATTTAAAGCATGGCCAGATCATTACTGTGAGTTCATGAAGGAGAAAATTAAAGGTTTAAGGGACAAACTCAATTTTGATCTAAAACTACCATAACATGTGGAGATAATAAACATACATCAGTAGTGAAATTGGTCCAAATATCATCCCTGAATTGACAGTGTGCGTGGATAATTTTGCGATAGCATTTTATTGTTATTCAGGCTGAAGCAGAAGTAATCAAACCTCATTTGTCAAGGCAAGTTTGTTATTTTAACCATCTGAGGGGAATGGTTCTTTCAAAAGTTACAAAGGAAAAAAAAATCTACGATGAAGTGAGTGTAATTAAAGGACTTTCGTCTTGAGGTATGTGATACAGGACACCAGTCTTGAGTGACGAATGGTATGACCCATTAGGGACCACCCCCCCATCCCACCCCTTTCTTTATTCTGTATTTCCAGCAATTTATAGTTGCTTTACAACTTCAGCAGCTTTTAATAATTTGTGATGGTGTTTTCTTTGCAGAAATATTCCTTGTGCAGTGCTTGAGTGTATAACAAATATTATTTACAATGGGTATACCGATCTAGTATTAAGATTTCAAATAGTTATGTATATTATACATAACAGGTAAAGGACATGTATCTGTTTCAAACTTCTGTTAAAGTGGCTCAACTTCAGCTGCTCAGCAGAAGTTTGAGAGATGCAACGAACTGGTGCTAGAATAAATGTCTTCTCGACAGTCAGCCGAATCCAGGAGGGTTGCTTTGCTTTTGCGGTAGTTGTAAAAATGAATTATCTTGTCTCCTTCTCTCTTGTCTGAAATAACAACGTTGTTACTTTTAGAAAATCAGAAGTGATTGTGACACGGGGATGAATGAAAAAACCCTCATCTGGGATCCCAGTGCTGCAGCTGATTGTTAGACAGCAGGCCTGTTGATTTCGGAGCTGATGCACGTAACGTTTCAGCTTGCTCCTACTCTAAGGTTGCCCAGGTTTTATGTTAGTTTTCTTGTCCCTGTGGGTGAAAAGATTTTAAAATCCAAGATGGGCTACTAAGATTGCCTGGTCTGATCTCCTGGATGGCATAAGCTGTAAAGTAGAGGCTGCTGATCTCAATAACAAGAACATAATTTTGGTTGGAACTTGAGCATGTTTTCTTCAATTTTATTTTTGTTTGGTTTTTAGAAAGGCGGTAATCCATGGAAAATCCACCTCCTCTCTTCTAAACCTGTTTCTTTCCTGCCATTTTCATTCTAATGCTTATAGTCTTAGTATTGAGTAAAATTGGTCATAATTCTTTGTCTAATTTTGTCTAGACCAAATACTGACCTTTTTAGCGAACCTTGTCACATCATTCATTGCTAGTTTCTGGTATTAGAAAACTTCATCCTGAGCAAACAGTTGCAGGCTGTGAGGAAGTTTCCTACTTGCTCATATCTTGGATAAAATCCAGTATGTGAAGCAGAGCTTCCAGGCTTGTAATCGCTCCTACAGGGCATATGGTATTAAGACCCTTCTCACCAGCTTTTGAATCCTTGATGCCAGAATTTACACAAACCCAATACATATTTTATCATTCTGACTCTAATAATTTGTTCTTTAACTTTGGCAGTAAGACAAATAATTGTGAAGAATGTGACCATTGTTTTGGCTTTGGAAGGCCTCGTGCCCATGTCTGGATTTTAGCCAGGGTATCGTGTAAGGCTGTTGAGAAGATGAACTCTTCTGGGCTCCTGTTAGCTGTACAGGATGGGGACCCCTCTTCAGCTTGGTTCACAACTCATGTCTGCCTTCTTTCTAGAAGTTATTGCCTCCCTGGGTATGCTACCACCATTAAACAGTCGCTCCGTAGGCTAGCAAATACCTTATTACCAAAATTACTTAATTTGAATTTGGTCCCCAACATCAGGATGGAGAAGATCAGCTGGTGGGTCTGAGATATCCCCACCCCTCAGTAGGGCAATGGCGAAGTGTGGCTGCAGGGGGAAGGGATGGGAACAGGATTCTGAAAAATCCCCGATCTTAGAACATGCTGAACATACAGTAACAACTGCATACTGAAAAGGACATTGCCTATGTTCTGCATAAATCTTGGAGGCATTTTTCTAGCAATCTCAAACAAGACAGGAACACCCTGAATTCCTCAAAGATGGGAAGACCAAGCCTGCAAGGAAATTCAGGCTGGCCCTGGAAAGCACTGGCTGTTGTCAGGCCGAAGATGCTGGGGATGTGGCTGTGCTTGTGTTGTGGGACAGATGCAAAGCCAGGTCAGTTCTGCTAGGGTTTGCCTCATCTGCCGCAGTGCTGCACAAACGTGGCTGCATTGCTCTAGCTTCTGGCTGGGAGTGACTGTTCCTGCAGCGTCCAGGAACAGGGCATTTGCAGGTGTCACTTTTTGCTCTTGTTGTTTAGGAGGTTGTGGGCATTTTATTTTCATTTCCCTTTTATTATGATTTTTTTTTTATCATTTTCCATCCTGTCTTCCTCAAGTATATTAATATCAAACCCAAATCATTTCACTTGATGCTGATTTGTCTTTCGAGAAATGTAGTCCTTCAGGTTACAACATTCTTACCACTTAAAGGTGCTTTTCATACATGTGTTCTCCGTTTTGTTCTCGGAAGGGCAATCACATCTACTACTTCAGATTTTTATAAAATTTAATTTTTAAACAGTGTCATAGTTCTCAGCAGAGAGATCAAACCAGAGCTGCATCAAATTGCATTCTGACCTCAAGGTATTATCCTCAAACTGCAATTCAAGGTGCTTCCCCTCATTAGTTTAATGAATGCTACAGTAGTTTGTCTCGGTTGACTTTTTTAATAAATAAGTGGAAGCCCTTTGTTGCCATGGCTTAATATCATTTCATGCCCTATCCCTTAATGATTCACAGACAATTTGTTAATCCGGAACTCTATTTTCCCTGAAACACTCCTGGCCATGGTGATTATTCCCATAACTGCATCAAGCTGACTGGGAGCTCCGGCTCCTGCCCATGAACCATCCCTCCATCTCCACCAGAACAGATGCTAAGGAAGTCTGCTACTTTACTCTCCTGACTCCTTTTGACTAGAAATTTTGATCAGGTGCTTCTTATGTGAACAGAGTATTTGAAACTAACTAATTTACACTCCTATACAGGTACTTCTGTGTTACTGGTCTGATCTAGTGAAGTTAGGGATTCCATGTGCTGCTTGCTGATTCAAGCCAAGCTGCCAACGAGGCGGTACAAAGTGTTCATGCTGGCTCTTGCTGATACCACTATAAGATTTAAGTTGTGGATGAGCTGCCAAACGGGAAAACCAGACCCTCCTGCTCGTAGCCAAATCTGCCTTTCCCCTCCAAGAGATTTCGAAGGATTCTGTTTTTTCGCTGTCATCTATAATTCTGAAATCCAAAAGTTTCCAAACTTGTGTCCCAAGAGCTATCATAGGGTATTGTGCATTCCATTGTTAAATAAGTTGAGATTTAGTTGGTTTAAAGTGTCCTTTGGGTACATATGTCTGCATTTGCAAATGTAGATTAGCATTTTAGTTCAGACCAGAAGTGGGCTTTGGAAGGAAGTCTTCCAGTTGTCCCCACTCTCTAAACTTTGCACCACGGACCGCACGAACTGGACTACACTTGGACCAGAACAAACTGGGGCATGCTTGATGTGAGGCATCATGGGCTGACCTCAACTGGTGACCAACTGCTCACGGACTGGTAGGCATTCAGCCGACATGGTCAGGTTAGGCTCCATCCAGAGCAATCGCCCCCATCTCAAAATGCTCATGGGATGGACATAAGCTCCTCGGCACCATGCTTAGCTCCACAGACGGGCTGCTGTTGAGCTGTGCTATTACCTGTGGCAGGCAGATATCACCAGGGATTCTGAAAACCAGAAATGTGTGAACGCTTTTTTCTTTTTTTTTTTTTTTCTCTGAAAAATGTTTCTCCTGAATGTAGCTATTAGTACCAATACTGGAATGGTCTGAAAAATATTGAGCCTTTTGTGGATGTGCATTTTTATACCCTTATCGTAGGGACTGTGGTGGATAAAGGCAGCAAAGATCTGCATCCCAGATGGATCTCAGTGCTTTTGTTTGTGTGGTTAAAAACATTGGTAGCGTATTTTAAAGTATATTGTGTTTGAAATGGCCTATAAGAAAGGAAGCCTGGTTGGGAGACTAAGCAACGCTTAAGAATGTGTGTTTACAGGTAAACAACAAGTAAATGAGATATCCCAGAATGAGCAAATCACAAATAATACTTATTTCTACCTCTGCACAGCTATGCAGACTTCAGTGACCAAGGATTTAATTGAAGACTGATTTAGTGTCAACTATACAGCACAAATTGAAGGAAAATAGATATGCACGCTTGTACTCTTTGTTTGCAGAAATAAATTCCTGAACCAAAATGCTTTTGTGGCCCTGTGCCGACAGTATTCCAATTTCTCCTGATGATAGTGGGGAGGTGGTGGTGGTGGAGAGGAAAATCATAAACTGAAGCCAGTAGCCTATTTATGGAACGTAGTGATTCACATGCAAGGCACGTTGATGCCCTGTTCTTGTACACTGCCAGAGAAACAGATTGGTTTGGTACTGTGGAGCCCATGGGCTGTATGCTGGCATCAGCTTTAGTGTGAACTGAGTGGTTTAATTTTTAGGAGAACATTTTTCCATATGTTTGTAAATTTAAAGTGGCTATTTAAAACATTTTGATAATAGAAATCATGCTGTTGATTTTTCTTTTTTTTTTTTTTTCTTGTAACTTCCTATGAATTAAATTCACGGTTCTCTGGCTACTGTTCTGGATGTATGTTTTAATTTAATTAAAAAAAAACAGACAAACAGAACAAAAGAAAAAACCTCTTTATTCACCTATTCTGGACACATCCTTTTCCAACTTATCCTAATATAAATAGTATGTTATTTAATTCTGTTGGCTTACGTAGGACTGGTACCAGTGGTGAATCTGGCAGTCTTTCTTATTGCTGAGCTAAGGAGATGCTTCTCTGTTAGATGTTTAATACACTGTTTTCTTTGCTGTGATGGATTTTTATTTTTTTTGTTGCTGTTAATTGTTATTGATGGCAGCTTGGAGAATTATACCCTCTGTGAAATGGCCAGCACCAAAAAAAATTAAGCAATTACAAACCTAAGCATTAATACAAACATAGCAATTTAAAAGATGTGTACACACATACATTCTACGTTCAAGCAAAATGAAAATTAACACAGAAAATTACACAGAAAAGCCCACATATATTACAGATCAACATTTTGTTATTCCTATTAAAAATATTTATAGACAAGATGGTGAGTTTTAAATCCAGTTCAATATGGATTACAGAAAAACTAAGGAGGTTTGAATAAATCAATTAGATTCTCATTAATACTACCCTCAGTGTGAAAACGTTTATTATTAATACAAAACAGTATGCTTTATCTACAAATGAATCTATCGTATCATTTTGTCTTTTATACCACTTTCTAGTCAGCAATTATTGATCTATCAACATGAAAATTCTATGGATTTTCCATATAATAGCAGCCATTTTCTAATGTAGGAGTAGCTCCTTATTTTAAATCAAGCTAGTGTTGTAAAACACTGCCTAAAATATGTCCAAATTGTGAAGCTGTGGATAGATTTCACTTGCCTTTGGGTTTAATAAACCTAAGGTTATGTGCCTTTTCGTGGGTGCAGGTGGGGTTTTATGTATGATGTGTGGTTACAGTGGGTTTGCACAAGTGAATGTTACTTTAACTTTGGGTTTCCAAGTTCCTATAGGTAGCTTTGGCAGAATTACTAATTTCAGAGAAAAAGAAAAATTGCTGTTCTGCTATGAACTGTCTGAGTTACAAGGCAAATGGTTCCAAATTTGCAGCTCTGCTGCTCCACAGAGTACAGGCTGAGTGCGGACCGCAACCTCTTCAAGGCAGGACGAGCTCTGTAAGCTTTGTAAGCTCGGACCAGCTGCTGGGTATGGTGAACGGTGTACGCACCTGGGAACCTCCGGTAC
This sequence comes from Falco peregrinus, assembly GCF_023634155.1. Classification (NCBI taxonomy): domain Eukaryota; kingdom Metazoa; phylum Chordata; class Aves; order Falconiformes; family Falconidae; genus Falco; species Falco peregrinus. The sequence goes on along the minus strand of NC_073724.1, from coordinate 6,791,427 downwards.
GTGGGGCTTGGATAAGCAGGTATTCCTGTATTGTGGGAGGTTCATTTATATTCCTGTCTCTTCAATTAGAACGCTGGAATGTGGCTGCTTGTATTCGGTTCAGGAAAGAGCATGAACTAGTCTCAGTAACACATAATTTTCATCCTGTTCTTTGCAAAGTAAATGATTCTAAATCAGGTGTTAAGCTGTGGGGCCAGATGATATACTTCTGTGAGGGAGCGAGGGCCATATCCACAAAGGGAAGCTGGTCAGAATTAGCCTACATAGGTTCACACTGTAACTGGGGTACAACTCCGCTCTGATACAGGCAAAAGCATCGTGTAGCTGGCTACAGTTCACTGAGGGCTGCAAACCCCGCCGTGGGCTGCAGGCAGACACCTCGAGTGGTCAGCTCTTAGTGTGTTCTTTGCTGCAGCACACCTCTGCCGCTACTTGTTTCACTTGCTAAATAAAAAGGAGCTTGTGTTCTGGCAAAAATTAGGATACAGGAAAAGAAAATCACTAGTCCAGTCCTGTAAGGATCTTCATCTAGTAGGCCTGAATGGAAGGACTTTAATGTTGATAGGACTGAGCAGTTTGGCATCTGGTTCACATCTAAACCCTAGCTGCTATATCTGGGAGACGTTCTTTGTCCTTGATCTCCGTTAAGGGCACAAATTGCAGTGATATCTGCCTTTTTCTTTCACAGCACTTTTCCACTCTAGTATTCATCCTTGGTGAGTACCAAGGAAGTCGGAGATGTGTTTGGCCTTGGGGATTGTGCATATCAGCCCGTGCTCTTCTGCCACAAGTGCTCGTGGGATTCATCACAGCGCACAGTGAACAACTTTGACATATAAAATAACAGAACTAAGTTCCATGCATGTCACTCTGGAAGAAACTGTATATCAGTTTTAAAAAGAATTAATGATAACCAGCTCATACGTGAATATATTCAGCTGCCAACGTGTAAAACTGGATGAGTTGAATCTTATGCTGTGTGTGTGTCCAAGTCACGACTACGCATTCCCCTGAAAGGCCTATAAGCTAAGAGGTAAGGAATACTAAGGTGTTGGGACTTGCTTATTTTTTCAGAACAGTTTTCTAGAGAGCCCAAAGAGTTCAGTTCCATGCAATTATCTTCCTTGCATGTGTAGGTACAGCACAGTGGGGAAACAGGCCAGAAAAAACAGGCGATGCTTGAATATACCTAAGAGAGAAATTTTCTGGAGGAGCTAGTAGGTTTATACCAGCCTTGCCTCCTGTACCCAGGCACCTGTGGCGATACTGTGTGAATTCCCAGCTCACTGGCTCAGGAAACCCTCTGGACCTGTGCAATCCCCCCTAAGCACAGCATGGATGCTGCCAGCCCTGCCCCCCGCCGAGCCCTGCATGTTGGCATCCTTGTCTGGTCCCATAAGGGATCGCTTTTTGTGAAGGCCAAGGAAAAAAAAAAATTACTCGTCAAGAGGCGAAGAGGAGGTACATCTCAGTCATGGTATTTCTGGGCACGTTGCTGGTTATCTAAACTCTCTGGCTGAGGTTGAAAGTAGCCTCAGGAGTGTATGGATCCCGCTAGAAATGAGTGTGGGAAACTTTTCACGCTCATTAATTAGCTCTTTTTTTGCAGCATGTTGTGTTTGGTTGTTTCTTTGGGGTTTTTTTTGTTGCTTTTTTTTTTTAATATATATATATATATAGCTATGCTCTCCCTGTCACACACATGCAGCTTATTGGCAACCTGGCAGTGGTCTGTGTGCCACATTATCGATGCTTTAACCGCGGGAGTAACCTGTGCATGTTCTGTCCATTGTCGTAGGCAAGAGGTATTGCCTTTGGCAGCCTTGAGGGGGAAACTGAGGCAGTGGGAGGGCAGAGTTGAGAGCTCTTGGCTTTTGGTGTCTTGAAACAAGCTGAATATGTTTGTTTTCTTCATCACACATATTTGATCTATGTTAATTTGTGCTGCACCAGAGGTTCCAGAAATATTTATGGAAGACAAAAACTTGTAAGTCCCTGCTTATATGTATACTCTTAGGCAGTCAACTAGATTTCCCGTTGAAAAGATACAATCCCCTATAATGGTGTAGTGGAGGAAAATATATGTGCTGTGTACACAACAGATATATTGTCTAAATAATTCATATGAGGATCACAAAATTTGACAGTCTTGTAAGTGACTTCACTGAACTGAGCTTTTTCCCCCATACAGATCTTTCTATTATTAAAAAGGACATAAATGGCTATGGCTTTTATTAAAATACACTTTCAAAAGCAGCAGTAGTACATAAAGTACTAAAGCACATAGGAAAAAAAATCCCTTAAATAATGTCTATTTGTAATTGCACCAACAAAGATAATCACCTAATGAACTGAATGTACAGATCCACAGTTCTACCAAGAGCTGCATTTGATGCCCAAGCTACTCTAATTGCTACCTGTGTAATTGTGTAACTCATGTAAATTACTAAAGACAGGTTGATTTAAACACAGTGTTAAAATTTAAAAGGAGTGACAGTACTAATAAAGCAAAATAATCAGAATAGATGTATTTGACAAAGCCAGTAATTATAAACTTGAATACCAATTAGCTCTGAGTAGGTAGGTTTATTCCAGCTCTTTCATTGGACTTGAGAGTAATTACACTCATTTTCCAAAGTATTCAGAAAAATTAAGCAAAAAAATTTTATGCAAAACCCCCACGTGCCTAGCACCTGCCTTTTCAGTGTTTCTATTTACTGTCATGATGAAAATATACATGCTGCTAAATCCATCTGCTCAAAATAGACAAATTGTTACCCCTTTGTTGAATTTAAGTAATGAAATCTATCTGCCAGAGTTCTGCACGTGGGGGAAATCGATCCAAGTAAGACTGTGTGAAACACTGACGGAAAAACTGCTAAGGCGGCTTTTGAAGATATATTGACAATGCACCTGCTTTTCTCACAGCAGTTTTTCTTGCATTTGAAACTATTGCTTTTAACGGTATAGTCACTGTAGCATTGGCTTCTGGTTTTCTCTTGTGAGTGACACATCATCTATCTATCTGTTAATCATTTTTTTATTTTAATAGGTACAAAACACTTTGTTTCCCCTCTCATTTCCTTTGGGTTTATCATAATAACTAAGTTAAATCAATTAAAATTCAACTTAGTCATTTTTTTAACTCTGAAATGCAAATAAGTGTCTGTACTTTCTGTAACTATGCATTAGCTGAGCAAATACAAATTTGCATAATTTAGCAAGTTAGAGTTTAGGTTGATTGCAAATCATGATGTTGCAGCAGCAAGACTTGGTAGAATAAACTCTCAAGGAGAAATGGGGAAAGTCTCATTACTTAGGACATCTTAAATTGAACTAGAAACAACATTAATATTACAGGGCTTTGTGTTCATAGGGATTTTCTCAGAGAAAGATGAGTTAGCTTACTCGGAATGCTGGTAGGCTTTTTTTTTTTACAATCCAAATTTTAGCAGGAATGTAGGTAATACATAATGTATAATTGACTGTATCATTTTGGATAAACCTTTGAAAGCGCTGTTGTTTTTTATTCTAGCAACTGAAAAATATGAAGCTAAGTTGATAGAAATATGTGAGTATAATGTTATCTATACTATAGAAATTTCTTTCTGATTTTAAATAGATATATATATATATACATGAGGAAACATTTAAGGCAAGAGTTAAGGCAAGCTTAACATTTAATTTTTTCTGGAAAGTAATCGATGAGTGACAGTTCTTTGGTCTGAAACCTATACCACCTGTCAATTGTTCAGGAGAAACGGACACAAAGAGGTACGGTGATGCCACTTTGCTACTACAAAATCTGGTGTCTTTTATGTTTTGAACATGTATATTAGGTTTACATACAAGTACAGATTTTGCATTCATTCTTTTTGTTGGGTATAACAGCACATCCATTACAGGCAGTGCCTCATTTATTTCGCTGTTGGAGTAGTTCATACTGAGAACATGGAAAAAACAGATGATGGAAATAAACAACCTTTCATGAATTTCTTTTTCCAAACAGTTTCAAAGTTTGGGTTAAGCTTTTTGAAACATGGCACACTACCACTGTCAAATGCTTTATTTTAGGTAGGCATATCAGGCATAGTCTTACCAAAGTGAAAAGACTATTTGTTTTACTGAAAAAAGCCTGCGCTTTCCTAGGATGATCCTCTGACACTGACATTTCTCCCAGCAGTATGAAGTAATGCTGTATAACATAAATTATTTTCTTTTTTAGTTGAACATTTTCATTATTTTAAAAAAGAAAATAGTAGCATAGAGATTAGCTGCCTGAAAAAGAGCAAGACACAGATTCTCTCAGAATGCCATGTTCCAAGTTAGTGAAAGGTGTGTTGAAGAACTGGCAAAAGAACGACAGAAAGAAGATGATGGGTTGATGGTGTGTGAGAGGTGATGGCTTTTTGTAGGCCATGTGGAATGTTAAAAGTAAAATCGTTTCATGCAATGGTAGTTTGAATGCAGATTTCCAACCATGCTAGAAAAGAAAATATTATTTTTGTCAAAATGTCACTAATCATTCTGGGGGGTTTGGTTGTATGAATGGAATGTGAAGGACAGATCTGGCAATTTTCAAGGAAATTATGATGATGAACCTGAAAGAAACATCTTTGTTGATTTGAATCTGGTTTTGATGTTTAATACCCTAGCAGAATTTGTAAGTGATGATTTCCCTTTTGTAAAGCCTTTGTGGTTTATGTTCTTTGTGGGCGTTGCTGATGTTTTCCTTTGCAAAGTGGGCAAAATTCAGGAGGAATTTATTGTAAATGAATCAAACACAGTGTTTTCCCTGAACAAGAAGTGTCTTTTCTGAATATCTAAAAGCTGGAAAAGCCTCACTGAGCTTTGGAAACTAGCTGCAATGCTCAAACTCTTCGTACTCAGATCCCTGCTTCCCTAAACTAGTAACATTAATTATACAACTTGAAATTTGAGGCATTTTGGGCAATGGTCAGTCAAAAAAATATCTAGTGTGACTATTGTAGTGACAAAGGTACTAGTTAAGTCCAGTGAGTAAATAAGGATCGTGTGTTCATAAAACAATTTTTTTTTTTCTTAGGTGATGTTTCAAAACAGTTATGGAAAACTCTGGGTTATCAGGTGTACAAATACACACACAAACTATCAGCACCTTTTTTTTATATATGTGGGAAGGAGTAAAGTCACTGGACTTGTGGCACTAGTAAGCAGAATGCCTGTCATATTTTAAGAAAGGGTCATCAAGGGCATGGATCTTATTTGGATACAAATGCCAAGGCTAAGTTGGAAGCCTTTTAATTTTTTGGAAGGCTAGTTTAGAAAATGACATGTGTGTTAGGTTAATTAGCTGAACCTTGTGTAACCATGAATGTTTGCTCTCTCTAAACAGTGAGGTAAATCACTGTGAAAAGAAAACCACTCAGAAGTTTGTTCAACAAAGCTCAAGATCTGCTTGGAGGAAGTGAGAGACATCTTAGAGCAGCAGCATTCAACCTGTCTTTCAGTTGATAGGTTCCAGATTTTTGGCAGTACCTGTAAGGAGCCCTAGATAAGGAATTTAAATATGACGGCACATTGAGGTCTGTTTGGATCTCTCAGATTTACAGAACAATGTACCCTGTGATTTCAGCTTTATTTCCTGAGCTCATTAGGAAATATAGTAAACAAGCAGGACAAAGAGGGGCTCAATCCCTTTTTGCCCAGACCAGCCTATCATTTAATTCACTTATTCACCATTCAAGTTGTAGGATTCCATAGCTTATAACCTGTGACTCTTAATATCGTGCAGAAGAGCTGGTTGCCTAGCCGACAGTGAGAGGGCTCATTGTTCCTTCTCCATCATGCGTGGGTGTTCCCTGTATCGCTGGGGAGCACAAAAGCCTCAGCAGTCCAGTTGCTGTTGGATCCACTACAGAAGCTTTTTGGATAAGCTGATGTTTTATACCCTCCAGCTTGGAGGTTTGGTCTATAGGTTAAATTAGTGGCTTCCGAGGAAATGGCTAGACAAAAGATGATGGTTGCAGGTGACAGCAATTTGCAGGTGATCGCGGCTGCATAATGACCCTTCAGCCCTTCCTGGGCCTGTCCTGCCTACCTGGTGCCCTGGCTTTGATCTAATGGTGCTGCTCCCAGCACACATCAGGCTGGAGCGTGAGCTGGGTGAACAGCCACACAGCCAGCCTTGTCTTTACCTTCAGCAGACACCATAATACTTCATGCCTGACCAAGAGCCTGCAAATGACTGCTCTAGCAGATAAAAACCTGCTTCCCATGTGAGTTGGATGAAGCTCACACTGCTTGCCTAACTGTTGCTCATAGAAGTAGCCTGGAGGGAAGCAGATAGTGGAGAAGCCCCTGAGACTCTTCCGCTATGGATGGACGATTCTTTACTCCTGCGGACAGGCAGAGCATAGGCACTATATTTTTCTTACTTAAGTGAATCTACTTAATTTTAGTATCAGTTGCTAAATGCTGTCTGCTTTTTACTCATCAGAAAGGTTTCCTATTTAGTACAAGGAATGGCCTACTACCTCTGGATAATGTTTACCTGTAGCAAAAAGGGCATTTTGAGGGAAGTAAAGATAAATGTGATGAAGATTTTTGGATAGCTGGAAGCACAGTATACCCAGAATATGACTGAAGACAGACACTACGGTCTCATTAAGCAGATTAATATATTGTATGTATTTTCTAAATAAAAGTCAGGTTCTGGAGAGCTAAAGACGGTCAACTATCCATTAGTGAAACCACACCAACAGTACTGACAAATATCGGGTGGTTGTCCTCGTTGCCCTGGGTGAGGAAGGGGTTTCTGCACTCTCTTCAATTTTCTGTGCCAGAGTGCTTTTTTATTGCTAGTAACTGTCTTCAGCCCTACATTCACTTTATGCTTGTTGTCTTTCTTTTTCTAAAACTTAGTGCTCCAGGCAAGAAAGCCTCCCCTAACTAATAAAATGTAACCACACAAGTTCTGTTGGGTAAATACACTCAGCTCTTGATTCAGTCTCTACAGTCGTTGCTGATTATATAGTTTGTATGCCAGAGCAAGGAAAACTCGAGGTCTGCTGGCCCTCGTGAGGACAAATAAATTTGAGACGTTAAAAGAATCAACATCAAACATGAAATCTGATGGGGAGCAGAATCATTTGGGTATCCTAAAGGCTGTTTTCCCTTGAGTAGCCTACTGGCAGAGATCTGGTCCTGTCACAGCCAAAATATGTATCAGTCCTTCCTCCAGCTCTTAGCACTTACAGTGGAAAATTATTTTTTTTAGCCCAGAGGAGCTGGAAGTAGAAACCTCTCCTCTTACTTCTGCAGCACCAGTTGCTCTTTGACTGTCCTACTTAGTGCTAGTGTGATTAGGTGCTGTTACATGTGGAAGAGAGAGCTTGATATCGTGGAACCATGGCTGCTTATTTTTATATCATTGATAGGTTTGTCCAATATTTGCTATTGACAAGGTTTTTGTATAAGTAACTGGTGACCCTCATTCTTTTTCACCTTTCAAATACATGAAGAGTTTGTGTAATACATATCGAATGTTAAATATCCATTACTTGTGTGTCTATCAGGGCTTTTCATACACAATAATACTTTTTTAGAAATAAGTTTACATTTATAAACTACAGGAAACTGGACTTGCTATTTCTGTATATAATGGGATAGAATTGCCCACTCCTTTATGTTTCAAATTGTTATTTATTTTTTCCATCACAATTCTTTTGCCCTTTCTAACTTTTCTTAGCTAAATTCAAGCCTGTATAGACAAATGTGGGAAATAAAATAAATTTGCTGTTAATACACAGGCACAGTTTTAATTAAAGAACTAAAAAATGCTGGGTTTTAATGAGTCTCACTTCCAGCATTTATGTGTATTAACTGCAGTAAATTGGCTTCCTTTCCATTTTCTGTGAAACTCCAAAGAACAGAATTAAAACAAGAACTTCTAAGAGATTTTATCCTTGAAATATTAATTGTTAATGATATATTTAAAAATCTTATGCTTTCTATCAAAAATTACTTCAATGATCAAGACAGCAGAACAAAGAAATGCTTCTATATTGGAAAATATTATACAGGTTATTGTTTTGAATAAAGCTAGAGAATTCTTAGAGAGATATGGGAGATTTTGAAAATATAGTTTGTAATATATTAATTTCCTCATGGATTGGAAATGAGTGGAAAATTGTTTACATGGCAGATGCTGTCCTTGCATACCTTAGTGTTTTACTGTTGAGGTGTTGAGAATGAAATTTATCACTATGTGAAACTCACTGAGTTTTGTGTTAAACTGTAACTACAGGCTTAATCTGCTGGGGCTTGGAAGAAAGAGATTTTAATTAATATCTGTATGCCCATGGCTTTCACTTTCAATTATTACTTTGAATTATATCTAGAGTTTTTTTCTGAGAACCAGTCTTTAAAAAAATCACAGCTGATATGTTCATTCCTGCAAGATGGTTAGTGCCTTCATTTCTCATCAAAGTCATTGTAAAATGAATGAATGCAACAGATTAAGAAATTGAGTCTTAAATTATTCATTCATTATTCACAGAACTGGGAATCTCTGATGTAGCTTGGAGGATTCATGGGGGAAAAGAAGAGGATACTGTGGGAATTACTGTACTTTTGGACATGAACTTGAAGTGGCAATGTCAGATCACTGACAAAGTAGGCAAGCGCAAGAACTGTAAGAAAATAGTGTGGCAGAATACACAGTTGAAATAAAACTTTATATATATAATTTAGTGCATATTTAGTTTTAAATTGAAAAGTTTGGTGAATTTCTTCTAGTAGTTAAAACTGAACACATTAATTGCATGGTAGTTGAAGAAGGAATTATCACAGCTACTAGATTAGTCTCTGTTGCTCAGTAGCTTGTGGCAGCTGCAAAATAAAGCCAACAAAATATTTATTTATGGACAGCTCAGAGAATTTAATTCTTCAGTTGGAATTATCATATAAAGGCAGATGGGAGTACAGAAGGTTAAATCAAAAAAACATTCTGCAGATGGAGAGATAGAGGACGAAAATAAACTGAATTTATCAGTCATTTTGAAAGGGATGTTTTAATTATGGAGATCTATGACTGTAGAAGGTACATAACACTATATTAATCTAATAAAATTTGGTATCTACTTAATGAAATTCTTTCTTCTGTCTTGCAAGATGGAAAGCTCCTTGAATCCCAGATTGTAGGAGAAAGTTTTTATTATCATCTCATCCAAAGGTCTCCAGTCATTAGAAGCGTTTCAGGTTACTTTCAGTGAGAATTTGCCTGGGTAGATCTTTGCATCCAGGTGTAATTCCATAGGGCCCCACAACCCTGCAGGGACTGATCCAGACTTCAGGGCCAACAGTTGAAAAGCTTGGACATTTTTCAGTAGTCTGAGCATACAAATCACAGACTTCTGCAAGGTTTCCTTTTGAGGGTCGGGTAAAATATTTGGATCCTTCATACGGAAAATTCCTTTCCTGCATTATCTACAGATAAGTCTCATGACACAGGCATTTGAGATGCAAGATATTCTGGTTTTCACAGGCTGTTTAGGGTAACTGTGAATAGCTTTGAGATTGCTTCAGTCAGTTCTCTAAATGTCCTAGGGTTAATATTTTCAGGACTAAGCAAGTGGAAAACCTCATGTATTGTTATTGTGTGTGTATTGGCTTTCCCAAGTGTTTCTTTATACTAGTCTGTAACCTGTGCTAATTGCCTTAAGCGTGTCCCCACAACTGTCTGGCTTTACTGAGGACTAACTCATAAAAAACCCTGTCACAGTTATTCTACATTTTGGCATGATTGTGGCCCACTGTAAGGTGGGACCTTTTCTTTCCTAGATTTTCAGTATTTGCAAAGTCACAAAGCCACACTGACAAGAAGGACAGAAACGCAGTGCAGCGTGGACAGCAGCAGTGTCTACCCACATCTGTTTTGTTTCAATATTCCACAAAGTGGCTCCTTAAAGAGTGAACAACTGCTACCCTTCTTAAGGCTATTCTCCTTTTGGCCTTCCTGCGAGCTGTAAAATGCATGAGCTGTGGTTGATGAAGTTATAATGTGATTATACCAAAGTTAAAAACCGTGATGGGGTCATACACTCATTTCTACATGTCACCAAACCTCAATCAAAGGAAACAAGGTGCTTACATTCCTGGCACATGCATCCTGTTATGCCTTCTGTGAATCTTTAATTAAAAAAAAAATCATTAAAAAGTTGTAAAAATCAGTTATAAGTTCATCATGCTTGCAGAAATAAAAATAATCCCTTCAAGACTAAGTTTTTAGAAATAACAGTGAGAATTTCATGCTACTTCTATTATCACCCAGACCTATGGTGCTCATTATAAAGTAAATATTTCTTCATGGAAAATTCCTTTAGGGTACTGAATGCAAGTAAAGTGCTGGCAACTTGAAGATAGCCATTTAAAACTTGAAATAAGTTTTTTGTTTTTTTTTTTTTTAAGAAGAAGAACAGGTTGTGCAGACAATTCTTCCACTACAATAAGTGGAAGACAAAAAAAGGAAAAAAAGTAGCTATTTTTCATAAGGGAGAAGAATGATTTAAGGTATAAAGGTTAAACTGATTTACCTCTCTTTCCTGGAAATATACAGAAATTCATGGTGCAACAAAATATTTTTTAGTATCCAGAAGACAAGATAAGAACCTGCATTCATTTATCAATAGAAAAGTCACTTGAAGCCTACTTAATTTTGTTCTAAGACAGAATCTTGCATCACTGGAAAGGGGAGAAGAAACATGTCAGAAACATCTAAGGTTTTTGGCATTGTCCCAGATGACATTCTTAACACAAAATAGGGGAACATCATCAAACAGAAAAAAAGTGTAAGCTCTGTGCAGAAGTATTTGGAATTCCAGAATGAAATAATCATTGAGGTTTTCTGTCAAAATGGAGGGATGCAACGGAATGAAGTTCAACAGATCTCAGTATGCCTTGAAAGGATCATTATTGACTTGGGTAGCAGAGCATGGAATATACTTATCAGATGTGTAGGTGATGTGTAATTAGGGATCCTTCAAGCACAATGGAGAATGCCATTCAGATTCAGAGTCACTTTGCTGAACTAAAGTAAGGGACCAAGCAGTGCGCAGCACAGTGAAGACAGTGTGAGGCAGAAAACTTTGCAGCAGTTATCTACAATGCAGGCTGGAGAATGACTGGGAGTTAATTTTTTTCAGAAAAAAGCACAATTATCAGGTGAACATGAGTTATCAATAGCATGCCCTTGCAAGAAGAAAAAGCGTTAAAACAATGTATGTAAATGGGACTGCCACTGCAAAGCATGCAAAATAATATTTTTTCTCCACTTGGGACTAAATACTTAGCCTCAGTTGGAATTCAGTGAACGGCTTCCTGGAAAGCTGTGGAGCTGGGGCTGTCAGTCTGGAAAATTACCACTTTTCCTCTCTTTTCTCCTTTCTTAATCTTTTGTTCTCTAATTTTTATTATTTTCTTTCCCCCTGATTCTGCAGTTTAATAATGGACACATTTGTTTCTTTGGCTGCTCCAGGTCCCAGCCCTACCCACCCACCAAAACGCCACGAGTAACAGCCCCCAGCAATTCATACAACGCGGTCTCATTGATTCCAAAATTTTGCAATACGTTCAAGATCCTTTGCTCGGTGCTTCGTCTGGTCAGCTTCGCAAGCAGGTGATGCTTGTGCACTTGCAGCTAAAGGGGCCTTTTGTTCATAACAAACCACCAGATTTCTTCTCTGGCTTTTAATGTATGTTAGAATGTAGACCTTTAGAATTTAGGAGCCTTTCAGTGGTGATATTTACAGAGGAAAGCCTAGGAACGCAGTACAAGCAGACTTACCTCCCTTTAAATAGTTCCACAGATGGAAACCCGCGCAATGCATGTCTGACAGAACAGAAGAATATTCTGTTCCTATCTGGCAAAGTAATGTCACTTGTTAATCCTGGTTACAACTTGTTTAATTGAGTCTTATTTCACTGATTAATGCTATATGAGGTGTAACTATTTCTGACAGCCTAGCAGTATGCTAAATGCCATGCAACTGTCTCGCTGCGTTTGTTTCACCCCTTGTGGCCCCTTCTTAGACAGGTAAGAGCCTCTGACCCCCCTGCTGTGCAAGCACAGGCTCTGGAGCCCTGTGTCAGCCTCCAACACGCCGTGGCCAATACAGGCATCCTTGGAGAGGCAGCCTGTGGGTCACACCAGCACCCCTAGACCCGTGAAAATATCTAAGCAGGTGGGGATCTCTCCTAGCAGTAAGAACCATTTCAATTCTGTTTCAGCTGCCCTTGTTCCTTGTCAAGTTAATACTTGCCTTTCCTATTGCTATTTTTATCTTGTTTTGTTATTATTTATATTCTTTCTGGAGAAGGTGGTTTTCATGTTGTTGGCAAGGAATTTTGGGTGAGCGTCTGTTCAGGTGTTTCTCCTGACAGTAGGAATATGTTCCTTAGTTTGTCATTCAGCATTTAATGATTTTCCCCTTAAATTCTGAGTTTCTTGAAATGGGCTGAAATCTAAAAATATTTCTGGCAGAAGCAGTTACACCAGACATCTTAATTATTATGTTTCCAAGGGAATGACAGCCTGTGTAAGGGAAGTTGACATGTCTCCCTGCAGCTATGTGCTTTTTCTATTGGAACTTGAGGCTGTTATAAATTACCTAGGAGTGAGACAGACACGAACACGTTACATCAGATTTACACCAGTTGCCACATTATGTAGTAAGTAGGCTAGCCCTTTCAATTCTTATTTTATTTCTCTGCTATTGAACTTATTGATGACAGTGGATTTCTCAAGTAGCTATCGGGACTCGATAAAAGCAGCTCCACTGTTCGCTAGTCTGCAGCTTGGACACCTACAGTGGTGGCAGGGGAGGCAGGGCTCAGAAGCAGGGTGGAGGAGCAGTGGTGATGGAGTGCTGGTTCAAAAAAATACACCTGTTTTTCTTGATAACCCCTGTTTGATTTTTGAGGCACTGCTTGTTATACCTGCTGCCAAATTTTCTCATCTGTCAGGGCATGGGAGCTCTGCACCTGCTGCCTCCTGGTTAAATGGAAGAGGAGCAGGCATCCCCTAGACCCCACGCTGTGCAGCTAATAGGACAAATGAGTAAAGATGAAAGTAGATTTAAAAATAGACCCTGCTGATCAGGTATTGTGTTGTCATGTTGCATTGCACTGCCATCTAATTATTCAACCAGTTTGTTCAGAAGATCTTGCTTCCACAGGAAATTTATGACAGGGAAAGGAAAAGGGGAAATATTTTACAGTTTAATATTATGTGTTAGGATTATTCTGCTAATCTCAAACTCCTCCTAAAAGAGACCCAGCTAAAAGGGGCAAACAGATGAGTGCTAAAATGGGCTTCTTATATTGTCAAAAAAATACAGAGATCTCTATATAACTTTGAATAATTTTATTACTCGAGAAAGAAGGAATTATTTGGAAAAATTGCTATATCATATTTTATGTAAAGACTTCTATGCAATTTTGAGCAACAAGCAGTTGTCAACAGCAATTGAAACATCACAATCATAAAACAAATAGCTGACAGTCAGTAATTTGCAACTAAGATGTAAAGTTATTGGTGTCTGATTCTCTCCAACCGTTACAAACTAATTTATCCACATGTCACTCAATTCACTGATGTTTTCATTGCCACTGCTTTCCATGAGGTTCATGAAGCCTGTTTTCCTGGATAGTCACAAGATATTAAGTTTGCGTACTGACTTTTTGAATGCAAGAGTTATTAGGTTTCCTTTAGTCCAACTATTTTGGTGCCCTCTGAATAAATCCCAGAGTCATCACTAATGCTCTGAGGGACCTACATTTGATTTTAGGAGTGTATCCCTGTAGGGATTTGCACACCAATATTAGGACATTTTAAAGGGAAATTTAAGAGCTGAGTAGCATTAAAACTTTGCAGGACAGCCAGGATTGCTGGACTGAATGCAATTTCCTATGGTAGGCATGTACTCCCCTCTTTTTGCTTTTTTTGGGCGCAGAAGGCTTATGTGTGCCACCAGGCTGTGGCTCTGTTTCTCTCTCCCAACTCTTCACAAGCAAGTGGATGCTGATAACAGCACGGAGATGCTTGTCACAGTCCCTGAAATCTCACCTCTGCCAGGAAACCTCAGTAAGTTTTCTTGTAGATGCAACTTCCATTTCCAGTGTCACAAATGTGAGAAAAATGAAATACCAGAACGCTAATAGCTGTTAAGGACAACCCAGGAACAGGATCATTCTGAAGCTGAAAGTCCCTGAAACACCTGAGAGAGGGGTTAGCCCACAAATGAAGTATTTTCTCTTAGCTAAAAGTGAGCAATTAGACTTATATGAATAACACCATTTCCATTAATGTCTAGAGACACTGAACTTTCCTGTGAGTCTTTATGAAACATCAAGCCTAAAATTTCCGGTACAGGAATGCTTTAAAACGATTTTAAGGGTTTTTTTGCAATGATATATTTTGTTAAAGAGAAAATCCTATGTCACTTATGTTCCCAAGCCATTGCTAATTTCCTTCATTGTGTTGTCCATCACATGTCAGTCTCCAAAGTACCCTGACTGTCTCTCTGTAGACCTTTCTCTAATGTCACAGAGTTGAAGACTAGGATGCCCTAAAGAAAATATGTTTCTAAATAAGATTCTAAAGGCAGGAAATATGTTTCTAAAAAAGATTAACAGCTAGCTATAGTCATTCAATTTCTATACAGACAGATCCCATGAATTACAACTGCAACTGCAGTTTATAGATAGCATGCACTTTGAGGAAGGCTGCAGCAGAACGACCGTTGTGGTTTCTGTAAACCCCACATTTTCTGGATCTCAGTCCATTGCTTTTGAATGAGAACCATGTTAGGAGGAGATTGCTAACTGATGTAGCTATAAATAAGAATGAAATAACTGTTGATTTCATAGAATAACCCTGTAGTTTTGTCAGGACAGCTGGAGTTACTCGTAAGAATGGATAGGTTTGCTCTTAAGTGGCGTTATTTCGTTCCTCACTGGTGAAACTTAATCCAAATAGATCTGGACTGAAGCCAGCAGTCAGAAGAAGCTCCAGGAATTTGTCATGGCTATGTCTGTTCCCCAAGCTGGCTGGCTGCTGGCTCCTTTAGTTTGCAACCAAAGAGCTTCCTTCCTCAACAAAACTTCCGTTTGCAAGAGCTTGTTTGGGGAGAAAACAATTAGCTGTCACCCACTACTCACTCTGCAGCAGTCTTGAGCAATGAAGTCCTTGTGATCATATAAATATATCGTGACCTGTAAAAGAGGGAAGGAAGGTTTCTTCTGCGCTGTCAGTGACTGCTGCATCCAGCCCTGTTGCAGGCCACCTGCTGACGCAAGGTTTGGGCATGCCTGGGTGAGACAGCACAGGCTGAACCAGTGGGTGCCCTCAAGCTCTCAACTTTGCTGAGACGTGCTAGGAAGGCACAAACAGCCGGGTAGAGCTCGCCAGGTACCTGCCGGCTCATGTCCCTGCTTCTCAGCCGAGACTCATTAATAGGCTGCCAGAGCTCCCAGGGCAAAGCCAGGCGGGTTCACTTGAACACACAGCTGGGGGGTATTTAAACAAGCACATTTCTCTGTGCCCTCGGAGGAGGTGTTGGCAAAGCTGGGGAGCAAGATTTTGGAAAGCTTCAGTTGCTCAGATCTGTTTGTGTGCAGATTGCCTACAGAGAGCGCGCAGACAGGCAACCTGCTTCTGGCACTGAGAACAGATGCTGAATAAATATCTAATACTTGTTATATATTTAATATTTGTTACGTTTGTATAGTACCTGACCTTGCAGACTCATCTGTGACCATATCACACACAGAGAGAGGAGGCTGGGAGCAGGAAGAACTAAAGCTGAAACTAAAAAGTCTAACCCCAACCACATAACAGAATAATTCATTGCACTTTGTCTGGGTAAAGACATAATGAGGCTTTATAAGAACTCACATATGCATGAAAGAAAATGTCTTTGGGGTGCTAGCGTTTATCTTTGTTGCTCATTTCCACTAACCATGAGAAAATCCTATGGCTATAATTATAACTGCACATATACCACAATGTATCCTAGCCTCTCTGTTGAGTGTAATTCTTTATATTTAGTTAAATTTTAGTGGATCTGCTCGCGAAGAGACACTACAGCAGATGAGAGCTCACAGGCTGAGAATCAACCTGGCTGCAACTAAAAATGGTTTAAGTATAGGATAAAAGAAAGAGAAAGTGCTTGTGATTGACAGATTTTTTTTCTGCCTTCTCAATTTAAGGTTCCTGACCTGATGATCTCATTAGCTCCCTGGACTATTTCTGTATTTCCAGGACAATGGATGAATTAAGGGGTGTTTTACCCCTATTTTGACAAGATCTATTGATGTGGGAGAGGTCCCCTGTACTTACATTTACAAGCACTGCTGGAACACCAGCAAAAACTGTCAAAATAGAAGAAACATGTCAAAGTTACCCATGCATTTGTCATTCAGAAGATGGATTGCTGAGCAGGGCTATAGGTTAAGGAATGTGTAAGCCATAGTTTGTACAAAACACAGTGGGTGATGTTACAAGTAGTATTGATTTCATAAGGAATAGTGTAGCTGCACTCCAGCCAGAAATCAATGGACAGGTAGTGCCAATTTTGAAGTCAGAGTGCTAGTTTTCTAACATGAAATGTTAAGTACTTCAAGTTCTGACTGCTATGAGGAAAAAGCATGTCTCTCGGGTGTCTGCCTTGTGCTAGAGTTCACACTGAGACACTTTAATTTGACAGGTCTGAGCATCCGTCTCCCCTTGGAAGAGAAGACGACACTTTGAAGGTCTTCCATAATATTGCTTCTTGGGTGCAATTTGATAAAGTTCATCTTTACAAACCTCAGGTGTCAAGTGTATGGGTCCCCATATGGACGGGAGTATTAAGTAAGGGGTAAGAGAACAGGTTTCTTGGATATGCTTCAGTAAACAGAAGAGGTGGCAGTTGAAGAAGTACATAGGTTTAAAACCAGCAATGCTGTCGTGTCGGTGGACTTATTGGAGCAGAGGGCTATTGTATCAGAGGAGACTGGACTCTGCAGCACAGTCAGTCCTTGGTTCTACCACAGGCTGCTTAGTCAAATCCAAGGTTGTATATAAAAAAAATCACATTACCTGAGGGAGAATGTTGGTTTTCCTTCATACCTGTCTCCTCTGCTGATAAAGTCATTGCCTGAGGAGTTGTGTTGGCCACTAACCGTGGAAGAGCTGGACTGAGGTCTTTTGGAAGCCTGCCTGTGCTTGACTTGCTATCTGATGCTGACAGATACAGTCAGATTTCTTCTGCAGTGAGGTTAAATTTGATTTGGAACCTGTTTGTAACTTGTTTGGATATAGCATAACCATTTGCATAAATAACAGAGA
This sequence comes from Falco peregrinus, assembly GCF_023634155.1. Lineage (NCBI taxonomy): Eukaryota > Metazoa > Chordata > Aves > Falconiformes > Falconidae > Falco > Falco peregrinus. The sequence goes on along the minus strand of NC_073724.1, from coordinate 6,774,059 downwards.
AAGAAAAAAAAAATCCACAAAAAAACCAACAGAATGCAAAATGAAAGATTTTGGGGAAAGTAATTGCAGCCACCGGCTCACCTTTTCTTTGTAAATGTTTGTGCTGAAACCTAGAAGCTGTTCTTATCCTTAAGTTTAGATGATGATGTTCCAGTTGCAGAATAACATATCGTAAAGCTTAAAGGATGCATAGATCTAATTACATGCTTGTATGAAATATTATGAATGCCTAGAACATTTCTCTCTCTCCTTCCAATTTAAAGCAAGATCATTCATAAAAAATTCTAAATTTTTAATCTAGACTTTTAGGCAATTAATACAATCAGTAGTGCATTTTACCTGCATGCCCATTCTTTTTACAAGGCCTTAATATTCATCACCATACCTGAAAAGAAAAATAAAAATCAGCCTTAATACTGACAGTAAAGCCATCTGTCAGTGAGCAGCTCCAGAAGGGCTAGGTAAGAAAGGCGTAACTCTCTTCTGTTATACCCTGTTTTACAAATTTTGTGTTTTGTACAAACTACTTAAGAAAAAAAATCCTGAACAGAGGTCATAAGTGTCTATTAATTGCTTTACTCGCATGTTTAATTTCAACCCATATCTTCTCATTGTGCTTGGACATTTTATAAGAGGTGAGCTGCAGTATCCAGCCTTATCCAAGAAGCTAGTTCAACAACGGATATTTTATATTTTATTTGAATTCCATGAAACCGCCATCAACTCTTCTCTGAATAACTGAAGAAAATAATAGTACATAAGTCAGTCCAACTTTTTCAATTACCAGCTCTGTGAAATGAATTTAATTTGCAAAGAGAACACTTTGCAAGTTTTTCTCAGCATTTCCAAATCAAGATTTTATCAGACACCTTAGGTAACCAAGGTATGTGTAAAAAGAACGCTGAACATAACTCATCTATGTTTAGTATTGCTTTCAGCTAAACGGAAGACAGAAATTACATTTTCATCTCCAGTGGCAAAGAGTTCTGCATCAGGAATCACAGTTTTTAGAGAGTATAGAGACTGTAGATTTAAGCATTCACTGATGTTGGTATGATAATTTTTTGGTGTGAAGTACCACAGTAATTGTAAGCAAAGCAACAGAAATTCTAAATTGTATTTAGTTTTTTTCCCATATTTTAAAGCATGAAACCATTTGTTATAAGTATTTTGCCAAAAAATCTGATCAAGACTAACTTACTGGATTTGAGAATGGTTAGGTATGTGTATGTGTTCAAATCCAGCACTCAATTATACAGTGCATGGATCTAAATAACCCTAATGTGCTGGTTGTGAGTGGTGATATGGAGCTCCAAATGTAGATGCGAATTCTTTGATTTATAGCAGAAACTTAACTTAATCTTTTCTCTTTTCTTTTCTTTTTACTTTTCTTTTTTCTTTTCTCTTTTTTCTCTTCTCTTCTCTTCTCTTCTCTTCTCTTCTCTTCTCTTCTCTTCTCTTCTCTTCTCTTCCTTTTCTTTTCCTTTTCTTTTCCTTTTCTTTTCCTTTTCTTTTCCTTTTCTTTTCCTTTTCTTTTCTCGGAGAATACCGATTAATTTGAGTCTTTCATATGATATTTCAAGGAAAGTTTGAGTTAATTTAACTGAATATCTGTCTCGGTCCTCTGCAGTTTAGCAACAAGTAAGGAAGGCCCATTACAACGTGACGAAGTCTCAAGGACTTTGTTTTGTTCTGGCACCAGTTTCTCTGTATGGTAATCGGGAGATCCCTTTCGTCTCTCTAGAACTCAAATGTCTACTTGTGAAAAAGGAGATAAATGCATTTTCATGTGCCACAGAGGACAGGAGGAGAGGGATGCACTCAGGACTGGGTCACTCTAATCCTACAGCTGTGAGAGCCTCTAGGTATATTTGATTTTTATTTCAAGCTATTATAAAGTTGTAATCTTGCAATTTCCATAGAAATGAAGTGATGCAACAATCTTTTTATCTATTAAGGTATCTTTGTGCCTCTTTCTAGCTCACCAAATCTAGATTCTCTTATCTCTGTCTAAACTTTAATTCCCAGTCTCCACTTCTACTGCCCTTAGTTACATTTACACTTTAACCGAAGGTGGTGTGGGGAAACACCAGAACCTGTAAGGACATTAGGTAAAAAGGAGAATGAGGCAAACTCCAAGCCAGGGAAACCCTGTAGGAATAGCAGTACTGTCTGGAGTCTGTCACACCCTGAAAACTTCTCAGGAAAGACTGTTATTAGAAACACTGGCTCAGAAAGCAAGCTCCTCTTAAATTCTCCTGGGCATAAACGTAGAAATATACCTACGAGCTTTGTTTGTGCTTCAGTTGGGTGTCAAAAGTCTGGTGAGATAAATTTGGGCTAAAGACTTTGTAGTTTGTTCTCCATGAATGAATGCTTGGCTAGGGCTGTGAGGCAATACAACATACCTGTTGCACTGTAATAGTACTGGCTGGCTGTGACCGCTGAGCATCCTCTGTGACGGGAGTTTCATGAATATATCCTGCAGTATCATAGTTTTGCTTTCTGAACCTGACAAAGTGCAGTTTTTAAGTATTATCAATGATACAATTTCAAGTACAGTTTTGGCACATTAAGGTTGCCTTTTTGTCTTTTGACAGAAGCAATGTGTATCAGTTGCTCACTGAAAGAGGACGTTGCCATATAGGTTTTTTATTTAACATATAAGCTTACAGTCTACTGTAATATGTATACATATTGTATTGGTTAATTTTGCCTTTCAATGTCAGAGAAAAACTGTAAATAAAAGAGGAAAAATGATAACTTGATACAGAAAAAAATAATCCAAGCAGAAAACAAATTCTTTAAAGAGCCAGTGTCTAGGACATTATGTAGAGAAGCAGGGTGTGCACTGCATTTAGAACACATTAAGTTACAATCTTATTGTCAAAATTGGAAATATTGCCTTCAATAATGTTTTCCGTTGTAGTAGTCTACATGTAGATAAAAATATTGCATCACTTTTAAAGTTTTTACGTGGTGTCGGAATAGTTTTGAACTAGAATGTTTTTATTCAGTCACTTTCTCTGGTGATCTGAATTGGGAGTTGAGCACAGCTCTACCAGGGACAAGATTACTGGGTTTAAAACTCAGTTTCTTCCCATACAGCATCACTTCTTGCCTCCACACTGTAACACTAGGGAAGGTTGTGTGGTGTCCTCTGTTTCTTCTCAGCTGGGAAAAAGTGTCTGCAGAGACACCACTACACTCCTCAGAAGTGCAGCACATGGGCACCACTACGTATGCATCCATCTATGTCTTCTGATTTTATTCCAGCAAGTGATCCCAAAATGTCAGTGGGCAAAAATAGACAGCAAAATCAATGTCCCAAGTATAAATAAATAGATTGTGTGCATACATAGTAGACGTATACACAATAATATCAGTGTAACTGATGATACATTACATTGAAGATATGAATTTATCTTCATAAGTTCATAAATTTCCAGGCCTGAATTCTTGAAAGGGTGTTTACAGGTTTTTGGCTGCTCCGTTCAAGATGCCTCTAGACTAGTCAGAACACAGGCACATGTTTGTTCATCACTTTGAAAACTGACATCATGTTCCGGGGATGCGTGTGTGGAATAAAGCTTGCCTTTGAAATCAGAAATTAAATTGGAGTCATTTATACTACCTTAGCTCTTTTATCCAGGCAGAAGCAGCTACCTATTGCCAATTATAAATAGGTTAGATATATATGAGGGCTTTTTTCCCCACAAGAATCTTATGAAGTCCCTCAAGGATGTCACATTGGCAATAAGTGTCCTGCAAATAACGAGCAAACTTGACATAAACAAAATGCTTGCCAGATTCCCTCAGTCCCAGCAATTTGCTCATGATCTGGCAACACAGCTGACAGCGGTGTCTCTTCTTTTGTCAGATAGGTGAAAGGCAACCCAGAGACTGTGTTTTCTTCCCCCACCTCCACCCCATTCTCTCTCCTCTCTGTTCACTCTCCTTTTTCTCTTTTCTGTTCTCTCTCCTTCAGCAGATGTACAATTTCTCCTCATTTGAGACCTCTGCAGAGTAGCTGAAAAATGCAGCTTCTGCCATTCCTCTTCAATTTTCTTAATTATTTCCATTTGATGACTATGCTTAAGTCTTCCTCTACTTTTACTAGACACTGTATCCAAATAAACATGGAAATGGAAAGTTGCTGTTTAGTGCTAAGTTACTTATTTGCCTGTATATAGAGAAAAACAGTATCTGCTTCTTAATTGTTTAAGCATTCAATTTTATTCCTTCAGAGTGTTGATAGATACCACAGGAAAGTCTAGATTGGAAGGGACCTCTGAAAGTCATCCAGTCCAACCAGCTGCTGGAGGTAGTGCCTTAGATGAGGTTATCTAGGGTCCTCCTGGCCAAGGCCTGAACACCTGCAGAGATGGAAATGTTGGTGCTTCTCTGGGCAGCTGCACTGGGTCTGCGGGCAAGGCGTTGGCAGTGGGGGGCTACGGGGCGGCTCTGCCAGAAGGTGCCGGAAGCTTCCCCCGTGCCCGATGTCACCGGTGCCAGCCCAGCCGGCCCCAGCGCTGGCCAGGGCCGAGCCCAGCAGCCGCGGTGGCAGCGCCTCGGGGGCGGCGGGTGCGAGGGGGGAAATAAAATCCCCCTGCCCCGGCCGGAGCGCGGGGGGAGGCCGTGCGAGAGCCCCAGCCCCCGGGCACCAGGCAGGGCAGGGGGAGGCCGGGGGGCTCCAGGCGCGGAGCAGAGCCCCCCCGGCAGCCCTGGGGAGCCCCCGGCCAGGCGGGCTGGGGCAGGGGGCGAGGAGCCCCCCATGGGGGGCAGGGGCGGCAGGGACAGCTGTGAGGGACTGACCCCGGCCCTGGTCCCGGCCCGGCGCTGCTGTGGGGAGGGGGAGAGACACCGGGGGTGAGGGTGGGCCCAGGAAGACGAGAGGGTGGGGGGAAGGTGTCTGTAAAATTTGACTTTATTTCTCATTACCCTACTCTGATTTGACTGGTAATAAATTAACCTGTTTTCCCCAAGTCGAGTCTGTTTGCCCCTGCCGGTAATTGCTGAGTGACCTCCCTGCCCCATCCCCACCCAGGAGCCTTTCGTCGTTCCCTCCCCTGCCCAGCTGAGGAGGGCAGTGATGGAGCAGCTTGGTGGGCAACTGCTGTCCAGCCAGGCTCAACCTACCCCGGCAGCCTTTTCCGGTGTTAAATTGTTTTTCTGGTAAATAACTATTTGCGTACATCCCAGTAAAAGTTCCACTGATGCGCCCATTGCCAGCTGCCCTGTCACTGTGCATCCTTGTGAAGAGAGCACCTTCATCTTCGATACGTGCCTTTTAGGTAGTGAAAGAGTATGATAACATCTGCCATGAGGCTTCCCTTCATCAGGCTGAACAAAACCAATTCCTTCAGCTTGCCTTCACATGCCACTTCTCCAAACCTTTGATCACCTTGGTGACCCTCCACTGGACCATTTCCCATTTTTCTAACGTCTCTGTTGAACTTGAGAGAACCAAAATGAAATACAGTATTCTTGGTATGACTTAAGTGCTGTGAACTAAGTGATTCCTTCCTCTTTCTTTCTTTTTTTTTTTTTTTTTTTTTTTTTTTCCCTTCAACATGAGCATTTCTCAGTTAAGAACCTCCACTGAATGTCTGGATGGATTTTCTATTAGATCAGATTCTCCTTCCAAATTGAGGCATTTTTTAACATATCCCCTGAGTGATCAGTGTAAATTGTTGATTTTCTATTTAAAGGAAACTCAAAGGTTTTTGTGCCAGAAAAACTGCTGACATGCAAGTTGACAAGATCATAGAATACCCTAATGATTGGGCTCAGTCATTGTAGATTAGATTAATTAGCTTGTTGGGGTTTACTTTCAAAGGAAAGGTTATAAATTTTAATAGTTTTAATAGCATTTTGATATAGCATAAATGATTACTGTTATGACCATGTGTATCTTCGAGACTACTTAACTGAGCAGAAATTTGAGTGCCTTTATATGACTCTTGCCCATCATGGATGTAAAACTAGTATCTTAACAGGTTTAATTTCTTTTTTTAATATATTTTTAATGAGGACTGTATGAAATAGCTGCATTTTAGCCACAGTTTAACAGATCTACCCACAGGGGTGTGAAAATCTGGGATTTTATTTCCATTTAGTACAGAGACAAAAGCCTTTCAGAAAACCCTGATTCAAATTTATGTCCCTCATGACATTCCTAGAATGAACAAACTTGATATTTTGGTAAGGATCCCCTTCTAAAAATTTCAGCATCTGTAAGCTGGGAACTTCATCAGGAAATCTGGGGCTTGTTACTTCTCTAGCATAAGGTTAAAATGTGATAAAGGTTAAGAAGGAAAACAAAACTAAGTCAGATTCCTTTTTAGTCATTTCCATCAAGTAAATATTATATTCTTAGAGATTTTGTTTCAAATAAGTACGTGGGTTTTGTGATACTCAGCATATCTGGTTAAGAGAATGTGCCTAAGAAGAAAAATACTTCAGTGACTAGCTTATTAGATGATTGATCCTATCTTTTATCGCATTTTGAGAGAGAGGTTATACCTGTAGCGGGGTTGATCGCAATTTCTGATTATGATTAATAGGGCCTTTTTTTTTTTATTATTAGACCTACTATGTAGATTCTGTTACACATTTTCAAAAGCTTTAACAAGCAAAAGTCTTCCAGAAGAAATATAATTGAAAAGTTAAATAGCTTTTTCAGCTGAGCTTCTACATAGGAAGAAGCAACATGAAAGACAGATAATTATCCCTAGATAAAACATCAATTATTTTTTCATTTTTTGTACATCAGATCTTCTTACCTTACCATATGCTGATAACAAGGAACAAATATTTTCTGGAAAATCTAAAGCTTAGCGTTATCCAGCAGCTTGATGGCTAGGCTGTTTGTTAGGGTAAGGGGGAAGAGAGGAAGGCAATTAAGCAGCTACCAGCTGCTCATCTTAACTAGGATGAGTAAGGAGAGACAGAGTCGGGCTCTGCCTTCCTGCTGCCCCAGCCAGCCAGGCTGCAGGGAGCTCACCTGCCTCTTCTTCCCTTCCCTTTCTCTCAGGCTGCTCTGTGCAGCACTGATGATAGCTTATCTGGCTCTTTCAATTAAGGGCAAGAGTATTTTTTGCAGCAGCCTTGCATGAATGGATTTATCTTGCACAGAGAGCTGGTTGGGAATCAGAGGCTGGGAGGGACCAGGGACTAGATAGCGGGAACTGTCTAGCTGGCTCCCAGCCCCAGCACATGGTGAGAAATACCACTGCCATTCCTAGGCGGTTTTCCTAGCCTTTTTTTTTTTTTTTTAAATAGCTCCTGCAGTGAAAAGTTCATAACACCTCCTGCTGTCTGTCTTGTTACTGTGTTACTTTTCCCACTACCTAGCTCAAATCTAGCTCAAACATAAACTGACCATTTTCCATCCATCTTTATTGATAACAAACTATCTCCTACCTCTGTGCAAGAGCCTTTCATGCACTTTAAGAGATGACTCTGGCCACTGCTGTCTCTTCTTTCAACTGAACAAATCCAGTTGGCTTGATCTTGCCTCACAGATCCTGTCTTCTAGGTCTTGGATCACTCCTGTTGTTTTTCTGTGAACACGAAGTGGCCAATGCCTTTGTTCAAATATCCTGACTTACACAGAGGCATTACTCTAACCAAGGTCTTGCTAAGGCTGAGCAGAACAGGGGATTGGTGTGTGTCCTATTTAGCCTGGTTATATGTCCCAGGATGTTTTTTGGTTTTTTTTTCCTTTTGCCAACAGGGTGACATTATTAGCCATGGCGTAGCTCATGAACCATTTCTATACAACTGCTTTTTATTGCAATTGCAATAAATAAAGTCAATTGCATTTATGTTGGTGATTGTTTCTTCTTGAATATAATACGTTGATTCTCTGGAATATCATCGTATGATCAACAGACCATACCACTTATATGTTGAGACAGGGTTAGAATTCAACCTTGTCTTCTAAAGTGTGGCCTGGTTTTATGCACATTTAATATTCTAGTGCAGTTTCTATGGAAAACCGCCATCTTTCTAATGCCAAAACATGGATTTGGAATGACTCATGTTTGACAAATGTTCCCGAAATTCGGAGCCAAGGTCTGTGCCCAGGTATCTATCCTCTCTGGAGGCACCTGGAGTATCACAGTGGCCTGGACCAATGATGGAGGGCCTAATACTTCTTTGGGAGAAGTGAATGCTCTGTTCTTGACAATCACAATAGAGTTTCACTGAAATGTCCCAAGTGTGGGAACTCGCAGCTCACTGGAAATTTTGAAGAAAAAAAAATTTAGTCTGATTTAGACTGATTACGTGTTGAAAACATTGTTGTCCCTCAAGATTTCCAAGTCAAAAACTTTTAAAAAAACTTATCTATCTTGATAAAAGGGGACATCTCAGATGAAATGAGAAAAGATAGCTGCAGATCGCTTATACATTCTACTCTGACAGCAACTGTTCTTTCCTCCCCTTTCTGCCCACAACACTCTCTGACAAGTGACCTACAATGTCAGACCAGCGCCTACACCAATTCCTGGTGGACAGATGCCCACGCTAATAAAATACAGAAGTCCAGCTCTGTTGAAAAACACAGGTTGAATATATACTGCATGCAGAATTGAAACCGCCTTCCTAACCTTAGAGGGTACATATCACCAAAGTGGTGTCAAGATATGTGCAGAGCATCATAAAGAAAACAAAGCTCTTACTGAAAGCAAAGGACCTGATCATGGAGCTAAGCACACCAAAGATGAAAGACTCTGTTGACATAACCAGATTCTAGTTCTTGAAATTCTCACTGCAAGTACTTAGTTTGACATTGAAGGGGGAAAAAAAAAAAAAAAAAAAGATGGATTTGAAAAAATGTGTTAAGAATGGGTCTCTTTTAACATGCATTGACGGTAAGAATCTGACATGACCTTGCTTCCTCATTTTTCACTTGTACAATGTTTTCTGACTAATTCTTCCTTTAAAAGCTGGGTTTTTCTTCTCTTTATTGAAGAAAAAAATAATTCTAAACTTAAGCCTCTCTTATCCTGATGTTACAGTTGCAATTATGTTGATGTATGCTCCCAACCTTTTGTAGCCTACCTCTAAAGTATTTGTTAAACAACTCCTACATTTCAATCACATGCTCTTGCTCCCTTTATTCTCATTATTCAAGGTTCAAATGTATTTATTTCCTTGCACAAGCTGAAATCTGAGCACATCCACCTACTGCCTACCCAGTCTACAATTTTCTCCTTTTAATATAGCAAAACTTTATTTTTTAACCCTGTCTGACAAATAGAACAATCAACATAAATTCTTTCTAATTGAGGTGCAACATGGCATATCTCAAAATTGAATTTTATTTTGCTTTTCATCCTAGCTCTTATGTCTTCACTGATTATTTAATTAGCTTTTGCAAAGTAGTTAAAAGATAACGGATTACAAGGAGTTTAAAACTCAGCCTTCAGCGACTTCAGCTCCTCTTAACTTACAGGGTTCTTGACTCGTTTTTCACAGTGCAGAGATAGATCAGTGGTGTTTCTGTGTCACCTGAACAGGTGATGCTCAGTGCAGATCCTTGTGGGCAGACATTTGTTAAGACATGCTTGTCAATCTCAGAAAAGAAATTTGAGGCAGCCTGTGATGTTTTCTTCAAACTTTGCGCATGTTGTGTCTCAGTGCTGGGCAGGCAGAGATCTCCGTTTCTTACATTAAGATGTTTGAGATGAAGAGGCTGATGTTCTGAGAGGTAAGTTGGTTGCTCCCGCTGAGAATCACAGTCTTGAAAAATGTACATTGTTTTGTGCTGTCCAACTTCTCCAAGCTTTTAGAGTCAAAGGTGTTGGAAGAAATACATAATGCCAAATTCTGAACTGCCTGCTATGAGCATTCAAGGAACGTGTAGAGAAGTTATGAATTAATTGATATCACAGAGCTGTGACAGACCAAACCCGAGGGACAAGTGATTGCAAATTGCATTGTCAGAGAGCAGCGAGGGCTGGCTGCTTGGCAAGGGAAGGCAAGCGGGAGCTGGTGGGGGTGCCTCACAGCACCCCAACTAGGAGGGCAGAGCAGGTCGGGTGACAGTGACCTGGATCAGGCATGAGCCAGCCATCAGGGAAGAGGCTGCAGAGCCTGTTGGTGCTCTTGGGGCCCTTGCTCATATCTTTTGAAGTACATGCATGTGTTTTCCTGGCCCTGCAGAATTTTTCAAGATTAGTTAAGAAAAGGCTTGAACAAGCTTTTCATACCAAACCTAGTTTAGCTGCTTAGAGAACTAGATTTGTCAGCAGGTAGACAATGTTTTACTGATCCAGCTTATTTGTAAACAATAAATGGTTAGGGTGAGAAAGTCTTCTTGGTTTTTTGCCTGCCTTTAGATGAAGAAGGAAATTTTCGTGTGTTACCATAAATTGCTTAAGACTTCTAGAAAAAAAAACCAAACAAAAAAAACCTGCTCCAGTATATTTCTGTCCTTGAATAAACAAATGTGGGAAACACAAACAAAATTCTAGAACTTTGTAGCCAGTTGGACTGTGTGCAGCTGAAAACCCATTAGTAAAACTATCACCTGAGGTATGTTTCCAATTGCTAAACAGCTTGGGCATTATCTGAATCTTTTACCCATAAAGTATTTAGACTTTATAATTAGATTTTAGAAAGACATGGATTGATTAGCTCTTTTCCTCATTTAGGAAATGATACCCCCTTCTGGATTTTGACGTCTGTTTCCAGTGATGCCTACCGTTTAGAATCCTGTAATGTATTTAACTCCGATCTATCTATACAATATCTGCAATACAGGAAAACACCATTAAATTTTAAATAAGCAGGATTCCATTAGGTTTTCTCAGCTTTATGGATGTTTTAGCTGCTAATGTTAAGAGGTTATAATATTTCATGCCTCTACTTCATACAGAATAGATTGCATTTCTATAATCCTTTGCTTCTCTGTTTGCCAGTTGCCAACAATCCAGTCGTGTCTCATTCCAAACTTGGGCTGCATGACTGCTTGGTTTCCCTGTATGGTATGAAAAATGTGTTTCTGTGAAGCTAATGAACAGACTTCGTTTTCAAGTGTAAGGTTCAGGCTGAGCTCTGAGTTTTAAGTTCTTAACAGTAGATTTTGAAAAAAAATGCAAAGATAAAGAAAAGAAAAAAAAAAACTGGGGAAGGAAGGGTGGGAAAAGGGGTTGGAGAGGCCAGAACAGTGGGGCAATCTTGTACTTCAGAAGATACAGGAGAAATTCTAGTAATAGATATGGGCAGAGAAGAAGGAAGGATATACTTTTGAAATTCCAGACAGGAACAGGAGATGTAGATCAATCCCGTATTTCACTCATTACAAGTGGGGAACTTTCTCTCCAGTGGCATAAAAAGAGTGGAAGCAGATAAAAGACTAATAAAATCACTGACTACTGAGAGCCAAATACTTACAGAAACCTTTTATCCTACAAAAGAAAATTATCACTTAGTAGTGGTTTTATAGCAGCAAAGAACAACTCCAGTGATGGCTGGGGTTTCTGGTTGTGATGGTCATTTACTTCTAAATGATAACTGGGAATGGCAACGCCAGCCACAGTGATGAACACAGACTGAAAAATCCTGAAGAAAAAGAGTATGTAATAAGAAAAGAATAAATACTACTGTTAAATCCCTTAACAATAGTAGCAGAAATAGGGCACTGCTGAAGTAGCCCATATTTTATCAGTTCTTCTGAAACTGTTCCTCCTGCTGAGAAGACAGACAAAGGGAGGCAGGACAAACTCCACTTTTCTGAAGAGAGGCCAAGCAGAAACCTAGTCCTGGCACCCATTAACCTGACCTTGAAAGCTTTGTCATGGGAATGCATGTGGCAATGTTTGAAACACTGGAAAAAATAAGTTCATATTAGCTGATGATCTTGGACCTTTATTGTCTGGCCAAGCTAATTAATTTAGCACTTTAATAAGGAGCTTGTAGAATGTAAAATCTTGCTTGTTAGCATGTTAACAGGGCTGTAAACCGAGCGCTCTCTTTAGATTGTAATATAACCAGCTTTATGAGAGCAGAGGGATTAAAAGAGCTTCCTCCACAGCACATATCTGATTTAAATTAATAAAAATACTAATGAAAAATTATCTTGGGGATGAGATAATAGACCTGCTATGAGACCGCCAGTACCCATTCCCCATGGAATTCAGGCTCTGGAAATCACAGCCTAAATCCTTTGGGGTTTGCTGAAGTCTTTAGCAGCAGAGCCTACATGCTTAACCCATGAAGGACCAGTTCAAAGCCTTCAGCATTTCCCCAAAGACAAATTAACTTTCACAGTCATTAACAATGCCCTAAAAACAGGGTATCTTTTCTGCATTGCATCTATCTTGTTTCAGCTGCAATTCCTTTCGTCCAAGTGGGAACTGAATATGTGTTAGACAGCCAAAGTACCTTTTGCCTTTTTCCTGATTATTAGTAAGCCACAAATACTACTGTCCTTCTTCATCTCAGTCTGGATGCTATTGGCTCTGTAGCCTGGTAGCCTGAGGCTTTGGTCACATGCAGCACCAGAAAGATGAAGGTTAGGGTGATGCGAGTATTTTACAATCTCCTCGCAGGAAGCTGAACAGAGAAGCCCATGGAGCAGGCCTGGATCTGTTAAATTATCTTTCTGCTTGGAAAATCTTATGGTACGCCTGTTAACAACGTGTGTGGTCTAAACTTGAAGGAGTAGTGCTGTTTTGGTTTTTTTTTTAAATTAAAATGCTGTAAAAAAGGATGGTTTAAGTTCAGTTGTATCCAGTGTGCCTGACTGACAAGAGTTACTAATTCTTTAACTCATAAAGTTGCTTTGAAGAAGTTCTGAAGAGCACAGAGTCTGAAAAAGAAGAAAAGATTCACTATAGAGCTGAAGGAGCGTGACTAATCCTGGCTTGGCACTGTATGTTTCCTGGGAATGGAGTTAGTGCAGTGAAATCCCATTGAGAGGGGTGACCCAAGGGACCAGAGCGATAGCAGGGGAAGAGCAGGGAAGAAGTGCCAGTGA